>NC_092794.1:25397974-26031845 GCF_918797505.1 Bemisia tabaci
GCGAACACCCTGTTTATCGATCCTTTTCCATAGGATTAAATGGCATAACAATCGATATATCGCAAAGCACGCCACGCCACCGCTAATGGACTGTGTTGATATCGATCGATTTGCCGCGCTTTTCAGGGGTGGCAGTATTTGACAGCGATATGATCGAACGGCGCAGCCATTAAATAGCAGTCTATCCAAGCAAGAATGGTTCAGGACAAGACGTGCGGGAGGGGAAGAGGCTCCCCATAGTAAATTTTTTGGAATGCGAGAATTTTATCGACGCGTTGCTGAAATGAGACGTTGTCCTTAAAAGAGCTTCCGTTTGAATTATTGGTTCGAATTTTCAGCTACTTTTGGCGATACGGTGATGCAAAGTTTAAATTTTAAACGTATGAAAATACATATCGACGGCGTAAGTCCGCAATCACATACCTCGTTTGCGTTGTCTCAAAATCTCCGTCTCTATGTTATTTTTTTAAAGGAGAAAAAATTGACATCATTCCTTGAAGTTTATACGAAATTTTCTCCGCACAGAGAAGAAAAATCACGGCAGTTTTAAAGAATTGCCGTTGAGTAGTTTTTCGTTTAAAAAATAAAGTAAGACAGGAAGTCTGCGACGACGTCGCAAACAGAGTTATGTAATTGTCGACTTACACCGTCGATATACCCTGGTAAAAATTGGCAGTAGAATGTGTGTTCCAAAATACTATAGACCTAAAGCTGGCTGAAAGATTTCCAATAGCTTCTGTAGCCGGCTGTACAATTTCTTATAGCCCTTCATAGCCGATGGCGATTAAGCTACGGCCAGACGGAAAAGTTTATGCTAAACGTTACTAAATACGGATACTAGGACTTAGTTAGTTTTTGGACAACCGCTCTCTTTTTGTGCCGGTGTATCTTGATTTATTTTGTGAGGAAAGCTTCGTACTTTTGAAGGATGCCTGTCATTCTTAATATATTGGAGAGCCTTCAATTTCTTATGATACTGTGCAATACCTCTGGTGTGAAACAGTTGCTTCAGACGCCGTGGCACGCTGCGGCGCGGCGGGCGGGCAGAGAGCGCAAAACGCGCATTGGCGCCTTCAAACCTAACAGGGATACTTCACGCATTGCGCAATGCGTGAAGTATCCCTGTTAGGTTTGTAGGCGCCAGTGCGTCGCCGCTCCGCTTTGTGTTAGGCTCTAATATTTAATCTTGCGGAGTCAGCGTTTTTCAACTCATGATTTTGAAATGTTTGCACACTCTGTATGGACTATTCTCATTTTAATTGATGAAAAAAAATATGTTTTAAAGGAAAATATAATGTGTGTTTTGTAAATATTAAGGTAGTTCCGTATCAAACTTAATGATTTCCAAAACACACGAATTTCTACACAATTTCTTATAGCCTTTTATAGCCAATGGCGATAAAAAGTAAAGCCCGGCGATAGGAACTACAGCCCGACTGTATACTTTTTTATAGCTTCGTATAGCCCGGCTATATGATTTGCTCCGCTTTCTACAGCCAGCTATATGATTTTCTGTAGCCTTCTTTAGTCGGCTGTAAGAACTCCTATGGTATTTTGAAACGCAGCTCCTATCGCCAATGTTTACCAGGGTAGACATTTTCAATGGCAACCGATGTAAATTTGGCGACGCTGCGCGCTGTACCTTTAATTATAGCTTTGAAGTAAAACTGAAACTTTTATCTAAGGTTTGTCTCATAGTATACTCTCCTTTTATAACCCCGTGTCGATGAAATTCCGAGGTGCGGCCACAGAAAGGACCAAAGGAGAATTCTCTCTAAAGGGAGGCTTCAGAGCTTTTCGTTGGAAGAAGATAATAAATTTGCTCGGAAAGGGATAGATCAGGACTAAAATCGCTCAATACCAACCAAAATTTGCAGCCAAAAAAAGAGAAAGGAGAACAAATTATGCTCGTGATATGAAGTTTCTTGAGAATAATTTTCTCTTTTTACTTTGTGACCAACGACGGAAAATTTTGAAAAATTATGTCGTCTCAGGAGCAATTATTTTGAGCTATTCTCACCAAAAAATTGATCCAACTTCAACTTTCAAGATAAAGCATATCGACGGTGAAAGTACGAGGGTCATCCAAAAAGTAAGTTTCCCTACCTTGTATCTTCCGAACAAAAAGAGATAAATTAAATCAGTAAAAACGTACACATTTGGCATACTCTAAGCTTTAAAACAAATTCAAGTTTTTGAAAATCGGTCGAGGAATTCGCGAGGAAACTCAGTTTTACTGAGACGACCTCCTGTCGTCGCGTGCCCACCTCCGAGGTCAGGATGCGCGGAGAGTCGCTTACTTCAGACTCGGCTTATCGCCTCTAAACATCAAATCAAAAAGGACTTTAAAAGATTTTATTAAGTAGGCCTTACCTTACTTTTTGAGATAGTCTCGGCATCTTTTTTGACATTTCTGGTATCATTACAGCAGCTTTTTCATGCCTTTCGCGTAGAGGGTCTCGTCTTGGCTCCAAAACCAGTCATTGCCAGCGCTCTGCAGCTCTAAATCGGTTGGAAGTCGCTTTCCACAGTGGGAGTTTTTCATCTCAGGAATAGACGGAAGTCTCCTGAGGCTAAATTATGAGAGTGCGGAGGATTGGGGAAACATTTTACCACGGAAAGCAACTGATTTGGAAGTGCAAATCGCTGGCAATGACTGGTTTTGGAGCCAAGACGAGACCCTCTACGCGAAAGGCATGAAAAAGCTGCTGTAATGATACCAGAAATGTCAAAAAAGATGCCGAGACTATCTCAAAAAGTAAGGTAAGGCCTACTTAATAAAATCTTTTAAAGTCCTTTTTGATTTGATGTTTAGAGGCGATAAGCCGAGTCTGAAGTAAGCGACTCTCCGCGCATCCTGACCTCGGAGGTGGGCACGCGATGACAGGAGGTCGTCTCAGTAAAACTGAGTTTTCTCGCGAATTCCTCGACCGATTTTCAAAAACTTGAGCTTGTTTTAAAGCTTAGAGTATGCCAAATGTGTACGTTTTTACTGATTTAATTTATCTCTTTTCGTTCGGAAGATACAAGGTAGGGAAACTTACTTTTTGGATGACCCTCGTACCTACCAGATCACGTTTCTCGGTTTGCGACGCTGTAGATTTCCTTTCATACTTGATCTTTTTAATGGAAAACTACTCAAAGCTAATTCTTGAAAACTTCCCTTTTTTCCTCTCTGTGCGAAGAAAACTTTGTGAAAATTTTAAGAAATTATATTGTTTCGTTCTCCTTTAAAAAATAAATAAATTAGGAGCGGAGATTTTTAAACACTGCAAACGACATACGTGGAATGGTAGTTTCACCGTCGATATGTCATGCACTTAGCAAACTTCTTCACATTTCTTGGGAGGAACCAAGAAAACTTTTTCGGGGTGTGAGTGGAGGGGGGGGGGTGTCAGGCCTCACAGCCCCCTATTTCCACCCAATAATGGGTTACAGAACCCAAATTACAATGTAGACCGTTCCTTTTGATTCAAATACGGTCACTCTATTCTATGTTACGTTTCACAATGAGTACTTTCATCTAATCGGAAGATGGAGCCTCCCATAAAGTTTTCACGCCGAAGTGTTCCAGTTTACTTCAATAAAATTCAGTTGCTCTGAAAACAAATGAAAACGTACCCACTTGCGCTTAATAAATTCGACCTGATTTTGAAACAGAATTTTGTAGGAAACTCTTTGGAACACTTCTCTAGAGGTGATTAAATAGAGAAGAACATTTGTTTGAAACTTTGGCAATTTCCCCAAAATCTGGTGTCAAATGAGATATGGAATGGGAAATGGACCCGCAAAATACCAAGCAATCTATACAGGGTGAGCGAAAAGTCCCCGACCCCCCCTCTACCTTTGAACGCATGCTTGTATCGAAACGAAATTTTGGGGATGCTCCTAGATCAATAAGAGCTACTTTTTGGCACATCCAAAATTTTTTTTTTGGGGGGGGGGGGGCGCTCCCTCTGCGTGGGGCGCACACTAACTCGAAATTTTCAAATGGTAACCCCCCTCTTGTGATACATCGTTGGAAAGGTATTAAAATAAGAAACTTTTTGGCGCAAACCGGAGGTCGCCACGACTTTTCGTTCTCGAGTTATTCTCGGTCAAAGTTCAAAATAGGCCAGTTTTCAAAAAATCGTAAGTCCGGTTCAGAAAGGTGCAGAAATGCAAACAAGGCGGCAAAATTCTCGGCATTGCATGTACTTTCAGAAAAAAATCGTCAAAAACCTTATCGTCTGCGCCTAGAGTGATTTTAGCCCCCCCCCCTCCTGTGATTAAATGTCTTTCTTGCGGGAGGGGCGGCCAGTTCACTCGATGCGGAAGTAGGTACCTTTTTGAAGGTAACTCAGCTACCTGACGGAGCCCAGACTATTTGTGGGGGGGGGGGGACGGCACTCCCCCCCGCCGCCGCACCCCCTCCCTTCCGCGGTAGAATGATAGTTTTGTTTAGAACCGTCGATTTTCCGCGGGAGGGGGTGCGGCGGCGGGGGGGAGTGCCGTCCCCCCCCCCCCCCCCAAATAGTCTGGGCTCCGTCAGGTAGCTGAGTTACCTTCAAAAAGGTACCTACTTCCGCATCGAGTGAACTGGCCGCCCCTCCCGCAAGAAAGACAGTTAATCACAGGAGGGGGGGGGGGCTAAAATCACTCTAGGCGCAGACGATAAGGTTTTTGACGATTTTTTTCTGAAAGTACATGCAATGCCGAGAATTTTGCCGCCTTGTTTGCATTTCTGCACATTTCTGAACCGGACTTACGATTTTTTGAAAACTGGCCTATTTTGAACTTTGACCGAGAATAACTCGAGAACGAAAAGTCGTGGCGACCTCCGGTTTGCGCCAAAAAGTTTCTTATTTTAATACCTTTCCAACGATGTATCACAAGAGGGGGGTTACCATTTGAAAATTTCGAGTTAGTGTGCGCCCCCCGCGGGGGGAGCGCCCCCCCCCCCAAATTTTGGATGTGCCAAAAAGTAGTTCTTATTGATCTAGGAGCATCCCCAAAATTTCGTTTCGATACAAGCATGCGTTCAAAAGTTAGAGGGGGTGTCGGGGACTTTTCGCTCACCCTGTAGGTCGATCCTCCGAATGTAATTTGCTCATAAACCTCCTTGGCCCATCCTGAGAACTTTCGCTGAGCAGGTATTCCAAAAATCTGGTGGCGGTCGTTCTGAGAACATCCCGGGACTTTTCATTATGATATCCTGGATGTTTCCGCGAATATTCCCGTATAATTCTGGGAAATGAGGTAAATACGACGTCAAACACGGCACGGATTACCACAGGCGCCTCGTTAAAACGCAACCGAAGTCAGCGGGGCGAACCGCCTCATCTCCCTAACGCTCCGCCGCACCCCACGATTCCACACATTGTTCCAGCCCTACGTCACAGGGAGCTATCGATTTATATCCATTGCCCGGATTGAAAGAGGTTATGTTATTGTTTGGATTCACTTCAGCGTTTAGATCCAATTTTTCAGCGGTGGGTCCGCTATTATGACGTCACGTTCGATACCGGCCTCGAGATTCGAGATGCGCGCTGGGAGCCCGCGTCCTCGCCCTGCGCGGCGGCGGCGCGCCGAAGGGATTTCATCTCGACCGTGCTCGAGTTGATGCCGTCCCACAAGTGTCCGAGCCTCGGTCGACGCTCCGCGCCCCTTCAATCCCGCGACGCAACACGTCCTGCACCACGCTCCACGCTGAATCCACCCTCCAGGCATCCACTCTCGGTCCACCGTTGTGATCTCAACTCGCCATTTATCTGATATTCCGGTGAGTGTTCAACCTTGCGGGGTTTTAGTCAATTTAAGTCGTTTTGTAAAACGTGGGAAAAATTGTCAGTTACTGCGGCGGCGCAAAGAATACAAATTCAACGGATGATACCTTGAGTGGACCAAGTCCATCTGAAGGAATCAACCTCGGATCCCATAGCCACCCTTCTTCTTCTTTTTTTTTTTTATTTCTGAGCGAAAATTCTTGCAGTTTTGTTTTCAAAATGACAAGAAGATAAAGAGTAGGTACCTAAAAATGGGCCGCTAGATAAGGTATGAGGCGTTGAAAAATGGCACGTGTTTTCTCTTCAATATCTTTTGTAGATTTGCACAACAAGATAAGTTCAAAAATTAGCTCTTGAACGAAATATTAAAAAAATTTTACACAAATGACGTCCTCTGTATTCTTGCAATTTAACCTATGTTGACTGTAAAAACCCA
This sequence comes from Bemisia tabaci, assembly GCF_918797505.1. NCBI lineage: Eukaryota > Metazoa > Arthropoda > Insecta > Hemiptera > Aleyrodidae > Bemisia > Bemisia tabaci. The sequence continues at coordinate 25,404,176 of NC_092794.1, forward strand.
AATCTTGTTCATGAGTTATTTTCTCAGACTAGCCGTCATATGATTCGTTTTTTCCTTGAAATTTTTAGGTGAAATTGAACCGATTATTTTCCAAATTAAGTAAGCGCCAAGATTGCGAACGCGAGAATAACATGAAAACCCGTTTTATTCGCTTTGTTAGCAATCTTCGAATTCCAATAAATGCATGTTCTTTAGAGAACTATTTTGAAATCAAACAAGATTGATTACACCAGAGAAAACACACAAAAAACAACCCCTCTACTACCAAAGTAGAGATTGGCGCTTACATGATTTGGAAAATAATCGGTTCAATTATGTTCCGTCCAACGCTTCAATTCTTACTTACTCCGGTAGCCCATTACCTATATTGTGAGACATTTTCTAACGTTAGAATACATTATACAGGGTTATTCAAAAGTCACGCACCACTGGCCATGAAGGGGGTGGCCATTTGAAATTTTTGAGTTGCCCCCTCCCCCAGAGGGGATCAAAAACTGGAAAGTACCTAAAAAATTTTCCCCCTCAATATGAGGGTAACGTCTCAAACCGCAAATCGATATCATAATCAGAACTAAAGTTGTGGCCAGTGGTGCGTGATTTTTGAATAACCCTGTATACCGTGTTTAACGGGAAGATACCGGGTATCACGACCAAACCCAAAAAAGGAGGTTTGAAGATTCATTCCTTCATAAAACTCGATGTCGGTGATTTTTAACGCTTATTTTCATATTCGAAATATTTTTTCTTGACTTTAAATTTTTGACAAGAGAATATGTTTAGCTACAGTTTAGCTCAAATCTACTCCTTACTCAATATATTTCCCAAATGGGGCTTGGTTCTGTTCTATTTCATTCAGGTTAACAATAAAATCTGTTCCACTTTTTGGCATTTCCTATCCGAAGAAGGTTTTAATCCCTTCAATACAGGAGCACCCACGCACTCTATTTCCAAATTTTTTATCATTTATTTCATTCTTACTTTTCTCCGGACCGATAATCTCATCAACTTTCTATGCTTTGTTCATAAAGCAATATTAATCCTTGATGAACTTTGTGCAGAGAATAGATCCTGGTGCTACTTAAAAAGAAAATTACAACCTGTCCAAGGTCAATCCTCTAATTTACAGGGGAGTTTAAGAGTTTGTAAACAGTATACAATGTCATAATATAAAAAAATGTTGACTGAAATCATAATAACATTCTGCAGACGTGGGTGCCTTTTTTAAGTGCTCCCGTTTTCTTTCTCTGCGTAAAAGGAAAGTAATAAAATTAAAAGTCGCACCATATACGCAACCTTGTTGAATAGTCGGTCTTCTGCGGAACTTAGAGAATTTAATTAACAGCAAAGAGCTTGAGCCGTTGAATACCTTGGCCTATATCTGTTAATAGAGTTTTCTTATCACGATGTCAAAGAGGATTTTTAACGCTTGTCGCTAGTTTTCTGGTGTATTTTGTTACTTGAATCGCTGTCCTCGCACCTATCTGAGGTAAGGCGATATTCTTGGATCTACTCATCTCTATTCGGACGTGTCTCTATCCCACATCCATACTCAAATTTGCCGGCAAAGAGGAGGGAAAGGCAAACATGTACAAAACACGCTCTTATTGACATAAAACGTACTCATTTAAACAAATATTGCGCGGGACAATTCGTAGCTACTCTGACACAAGTAGAGTGTTACTGCTCTTTGAGCCCTATTGCCCATAAAATTCTTCGCTTTTCAGGGTTCACTCAGCAGTAGAGATACGCTCTTACTTCAGACGAGTGACAAAGTGGACGTCACTAAGCAGAGGAAATCTACGTACAAAGGGAGATGTAAAAAACACATATCCACCCTTGAAATTTCGTGATCATACGTCATTTTTTGAGGCTTCCTTAACATACACATTTAATTGTGCTTAATAGCAGCTGATTAAAATCGAATTTTGATTAATCGTTTAAGAAAAGAGCACGAAGTCCGAAATTTTGGTTCTCACAGAGCACTGAAGTTCCCGGTCAGGTTATCGAGGTTTTCGGTCATACAAACCAAACTTCAGTTCAGGTGAGAGAAGTTTTGTTTGTTATACTAACTTTCGATCGCCTAATACTTCGGTTAGGTATCTAAACCGCAACAAAAACTTCAGGGATCCATATGAACCGAAGTTTGGTCCTTAATTAATCTGTAACTAAAGTTTCCTCCCAGTGAAACACGTATGATTTCTGCGGCACATGCAGCAGAAAATTCTGTTCGTCAGGGCAACATCCTTTTCGGTTCTAGACCAATGGGTCCCGGGTTCGAATCCCAATGGTGGCGAGACATTTGAAACGACGAGTGAAACAGACTCCACTCGGCAATTATCCTTGAAAAGTTGAAAACCTGGAGCATGGATGTGTACTAACCCTAACCTGATGCTCATTCAAGGTTGCGGAATCCTCAAATGGATTAAAGACTTCTTATAGATGTTTTCTTTATAAAAAAGAAGAAGAAAAAATCGGTGCAAAAATCAACCCTCGGCTGATCAAGGTTGAAAATATTTTTCAGGTTTAATAGGACTCATGGTATCCAAATGATCTTCTCCAAAAAAAATTAGGATATAGTGGTGTTACGAACTACAAATTTTGTGAATTTTACTGTGTTCTGAGGCGCTCATTTTGACTTTGCTGCAATTTTACCAATAAAAAAGTTTACCTCCTTAGACGTGCCTCCTATGCTGCAACAGACCTGCTGTGATGTAATTGTGTGCCAGGTCTTCTTATCGTAGAATTCTTCATTTGGATGTAAAATTAGCACAATAAAAAATGGACAGAAAATTTGCTATTCTGAGCTTTGAGGGGGAAGAAGGATTGAATGCGTTCCATTCCTGAGGACAGAGAATGGACTGAGGCATGTGAAAAAAAAATCACGTGAAGAAGATACTTCTTTTCCCCTCAATGTTTCAATTAAATGCACCTCAATTAGACTCAAACTTTGAGGCTCCCCTTTAAGAGCCAGCTTTGAGCCTTAAAGCCAGCTCTCTGCCTCCGAGGAGCGCTGTTTTTATTTTTATTGATTTGACAAATCTTTTTTATTTATCGGTGATTTATGTGTGCTCGGCATTTGAGAGCTTGACAAACAAGGCTGCTCCAAAGTCGTTTGTGGAAGAAGAGGAGGAAGAGTTTTAATGTAACCATTTATCCGCGAAAGAGCTCAAGCTGCTGATGCAAGCGCTAGGGCTAATTAGTAGTGGCGTCATTTAAGGGGGAAGGGACAAGCAGGGGTTCAAGTGCCCCTCCCCCACCCCTCCTCCCCCCGGTTTCAGGTGGGTCGGCTGAAAATAACAAAAAGTTGATAAAATTGCAGAAACATGGAGTTGGCTACGTCGTGAAAACGATGATACCCACTGCTGCTATAGTATCACGTAACAAATATATTTCCGAAAAAATTCTGAGGAGCAAAAAAATTCTTATTTATTCTCCCCTCGAGGTTTTTTGAAATGGCGTCACTACTAATACATCTATTAGAGCTCTCGGTTCGTTTCTACCCTACTTTTCATTTTCCTTGTTTCTATCACTGCTGAGTTACGGAATAGAGCAGTAAGTGCACTCTGGGATGAGCAGTATAGCGATATTCTTGCAAGTTGGCAACACGCTTTTTCCTCCATTTGAATGTATGTAAAACAATCGATTCTTGGTGAGGCAGCTTGCTTTGCCTATAATTGAAATTTTCAATGAATCTCAATGAATCGTATTCGATACATCGAACAGGTGAGATTGTATCGATATCGATTGGTTTAACATGTAAATATAGCCTCAAAAGTCAGTTGTGTTATCTGAAAGAACGGGTTTCTTGTGATAGATTTTTGATTCTCATGAGTAGAAAATGGCAATGAAGAGTGAAATTGTTAGGAATTTTCTCATTTTCAGCTTTCCCTACTTAAATCCTAAAATTTTTGTTTGAGGTTATGTTCTATTGTTTTGAACCAAACTATACATCGAACCACTATCGAATGCGAGTAATAAAGGGGTTGCCAGTTTGCAAAATCGCCACCAGGAATGAGCCTCGATACATACAAGAGCATGTGCTAAGCGTGGCAAATGCGCACTTATTAGCTCTCTTCCGTACAACACGGAAAATCTGATTCGAGCAGACACATTTGGCTGCTATAAAGTTATGAACACCCTTACTATCCCATAACAAGGGAGGGAAAACAGAAAAAAGACCACCCTGGCTCACTGCACCCGCGATTGCATACACGGGGCCAAGCGGGCGCCAACCAAAATCCGCTACAATCTATGTATTTGAACTCAATCCAACTTTTACAATGTCATTTTTTGTCCCGCACGAGCTCCTGATTAAACTGCATGCCGGTAAAGCTTAATCAGGTTCAATCTATGTCCTTCTTTTCATTTTGATGAGGCTTTTTTTCTGGCAAGGCACACGGGTGCTTTTGAGCCATTCTTTGCGGAAACGCCGTGTGAGCATTCCAGTGTTGCTCAGTGTGTGAAGTTTTGCGTTCTATTTGTTATAGGTAAAACTAACATATTTGTGGATTATTTTTATCGGAAAATTTAGTCAATGGCGTATGATTTTTGGGAGGGAACACAAAAATTGCTTCACGTATTCCTGTTGTTGCGACTGATGCACGAAGTTGCACAATCTGAGCAGCAACAACTTAGGCAGCGTGCTTTCAAAAGAATGCCACTATTTCATCATGTAGGTAAACATGGCAGGTCTTTCCATGTTAACGCCGATCACTTTCATTCCCGAGAGGTCTTCAGTTCGTTTGACTCAGGAGCTGCCAAGAAAGTTATCACTTGGACTTTATGAGATCATGAGAACACTCTTGAATTTATTATTACACGAAAAAATATGAGGGTCATAACAGTAATATGATTTTTTCCTGTATGAGTTGTAGCTTTTATTGGCAGTATGATGCCTTCACAAGTAGTTCAGATGGCAGGACTACTCAGACACTTAAAAGAGGAGAGGAAAGGTACAATATTTCGATTGTAAGAGTTGAAAAGCGTGTATCTTACGAGGGTCATCCAAAAAGTAAGTTTCCCTACCTTGTATCTTCCGAACGAAAAGAGATAAATTAAATCAGTAAAAACGTACACATTTGGCATACTCTAAGCTTTAAAACAAGCTCAAGTTTTTGAAAATCGGTCGAGGAATTCGCGAGAAAACTCAGTTTTACTGAGACGACCTGCTGTCATCGCGTGCCCACCTCCGAGGTCAGGATGCGCGGAGAGTCGCTTACTTCAGACTCGGCTTATCGCCTCTAAACATCAAATCAAAAAGGACTTTAAAAGATTTTATTAAGTAGGCCTTACCTTACTTTTTGAGATAGTCTCGGCATCTTTTTTGACATTTCTAGTATCATTACAGCAGCTTTTTCATGCCTTTCGCGTAGAGGGTCTCGTCTTGGCTCCAAAACCAGTCATTGCCAGCGATTTGCACTTCCAAATCAGTTGCTTTCCGTGGTAAAATGTTTCCCCAATCCTCCGCACTCTCATAATTTTTTAGACTTTCGTCTATTCCTGAGATGAAAAACTCCCACTGTGGAAAGCGACTTCCAACCGATTTAGAGCTGCAGAGCGCTGGCAATGACTGGTTTTGGAGCCAAGACGAGACCCTCTACGCGAAAGGCATGAAAAAGCTGCTGTAATGATACCAGAAATGTCAAAAAAGATGCCGAGACTATCTCAAAAAGTAAGGTAAGGCCTACTTAATAAAATCTTTTAAATTCCTTTTTGATTTGATGTTTAGAAGCGATAAGCCGAGTCTGAAGTAAGCGACTCTCCGCGCATCCTGACCTCGGAGGTGGGCACGCGACGACAGGAGGTCGTCTCAGTAAAACTGAGTTTCCTCGCGAATTCCTCGACCGATTTTCAAAAACTTGAGCTTGTTTTAAAGCTTAGAGTATGCCAAATGTGTACGTTTTTACCGATTTAATTTATCTCTTTTTGTTCGGAAGATACAAGGTAGGGAAACTTACTTTTTGGATGACCGTCGTAATTATTGCGTCGTTTCAAAATCTCCGAATATGCATTATTCTTTGGCAGGAAAATTAAACCTAATTATCCCCTCAAACTTTTTTATGGACCTTTTTAAGAATAAAGGTTCTTGTATTATCGCATTGGGGCGATTAATGTTTTTTATCAACGCAGTAAACGTACTCCACGCCTATGTGCCAAAATACGAACCATAACAATTAAATATGTAGTCATTGTAGGTAAATCAGTATTTTGTGTCGCTCGTAAATTTGACTTGCGCTTGCGATATTTTCTCGCACGCGATCAGTACACGTGCGACGGAACTCGTGGATACGACTAGACGAGCTATATGGATGTCCGTGTTGCAGAAGCAATTGAACGAAGGCGCTTTAGTTGTCTCCGCGTTCATAATGGAAACATGAATCCTATCTCGTGAAGACCTCCTTTGCTGGTGTTCCTGCAGGCCGATTATTGAAACTGATAGACAAAGCTGTAGACAAAGACGACAAAAGGGATTTGGAGGGATCCATTTGGTGGAATCGGGTGACTGCAATGGGCAGATGAGGTAGGTAATAGACTAACTAACGGCAACCCACGGGAGACCCTTTAGTTAGTCCATCATTTTCTCTCTGAGTCTGTAAGAACCACCCATCTCAACCAATAGGATCGATATACATACTCCCTCTGTCTTCTTTGTCTATAGCTTCGTCCGTCAATTTCAATTATCAACCCGCTGGACTGTTGTTTTAAAACCTAGATGTCCCAAGCATCTAAGGGTGGCTGATGAATTTCAACAGAAAACTAGAAAAGGCGAGCAAATTGGCAACCCTACATTTAAAAGAATATAAGTGGACACTAACGGACTGGCCCTGGACGTAAACACGGTCATAAATAAAGCGGAAACGTTTGAGGATGCGCTGAAACGATCAAGGCAGAGAAAAATAGTGCATAAACGCGAGAAATTTTAAAAGCCATTATTCGTGTTCCTTCTTTCCATTGGCGGAGCGTCCCTCGCTCGGAGAAATATGACACGAGCAATTTAATCAACTGCAACTGATCATAACCAACAAGTAAATAAGACATTTAAGAGGGGAGCCTAGCAAAGGGCTCCCGGTTTTTTTCTCTAACCTACCGCTACTTTATTTTCGCCTTTATTGCATGGGAACCGGAGCGGGGCCAATGGCGCAATTTATCAAGCTTACAAAAGGTTTTTGAGCGGCTTTTTGGCGGGAGATGCGAGTTGCAGCCGATTTTAAGATAATTGAATCTTGATTCTGAACGGTGCAAGGCTGTACTTTATCGGCGCAACGCAGAGAGAGTTAAATCGTGTTCGTTGTTGTTTCCTTAACAACTTCCCTCTTAAAGAATAAGGCACATATCGACGGCTTACATTCAAAACAACGTATCTTGATAACGAAGTTTTGGAATTGAAGCAAATTATGTATATTGACGTTTTGCTGCTTAGAAGAAAAAATAGACATAATGGCTGGAGTTTTTTCTGATTTTTTCTTGCCCTGTCGCAAAATGTCAAGTTATAATGTTGAATTTTTTCCCCTTAAAAAAATAATCAAGCGCGCGCGGAATAAAGGAATATATAATATTGTGACTAAGATGCGTGGTTATGAATTTTTCCATCAATATAGACGACTTTAAAGGAGGTTTGCGAATTTTTCTCCTGTAAGAAAAATGAAAATCTCTAATGTAGCTTATGTCACATGATCAAACCGTGCTATCAATATATCGAGGTCAAATGCTGTGATTGGTCCAGGTCATCGAATGAGCCTATCACAACACCTGACCTTGATATATGTATAGCACGATTTGATCGTGTGATGATATTAGCTTAAGAGTAAAAATCAATCGAATTACTTATTTGTGTTTAGTAAACTATTTTGAAAAATCATAATGATCTGTCACTGAAAAAAATAGCTGCTTGAAAATTATTGTGATTTTTGCAGCATTAAAGTGTCTGCGTAGATGCCTAAATTTCAGTGAAAATCCTCGACGTTTTAATAATCTTTATGAGATTTATCGACATTATATCTAAACGATTTTAATCATTCAAAATTATTAAAATATGTGACTTCAACCACTTTAATAACGTCATTGTGATTTTAGTTTTCGAGCGAATTAAATAGTTAATTTTGATTAATACAGCAATGTACGAAAATTGTTGCAGTTTTAATCAGGGCCGGATTTTCCTACTTGCCGCCCATGGGCCGCCTGTGTTTTGCCGCCCCCTTCTCATTCGTTTTGAAACATCAATAAAAACCATCAAGTGAATGTGCCAGCGGGGGAGGGGTGCATGAGACGCGTTTATTCGTGTTGAACACATTGTTTGGGGAAGCCCTGTCAACACTACTAGCAAAAGGTCACGGAACTTTGCGCAAAAGTCAAGTTTCGTAAACCTATCTCTAATGGACAAGGCCTTCCAATCATAAGAAATGAACGAAAAAATTATGAAAGAACAAACACATTTGGTTTAATGATTTTCACTTCCAGCGCCGCGTCGCGTCGCGCCGACCGCAACCGTGTTTGGCGCAATGCGTGAAGTATTCATGCAGTCTTGTAGGCGCTATCCGTTTCACGCTGACCGCACTGTCTTTGGCGCAATGCGTGAAGTATTCATGCATTCTTGTAGGCGCTATCCGTTTCACGCTGACCACGATAACCGCACTGTGTTTGATGCAATGCGTGAAGTATTCTTGCAGTCTTGTAGGCGTTAATATGTGTTACATGCCGATTGCCGCGCCGAGGGCTTCTCCTTTTCATCTCAAGTCCTCGTCATCATTGCTCCCTAAGTCGCGCCCCCCAGGCCAAATTGTGTGTTCGGTTTCTCTCTTAACTCGACTAATTAAAGGTGCTGTCTCTTGCATCACTGAAAGACGACAAAATTAGAAATTACTATACTCTCAGGAAATGAGCGATTTTATAGCCTTTTCACGTTTGTAATTTTTTTGTTTTCTAAATCCGATTTTTTTATTACCTACATATAAAAAAATTATAAAATTTGCCGCCCCTTAGATTTGCCGCCATAAACAGCGGCCCATTTGGCCACCCCCTTAATCCGGTCCCGGTTTTAACGGCAAATATTTGCAGTTCTTCGACTGTCGAGTAATCAACGGTGTGTCAATCCCCTCTAGATGAACGAATAGGCAAAATCAGAGCCTCCGTGTCGAATTAGTCGTATGTTTCTTCTTCCTCCTCCTGTTCTTCCTTCTATTCTTCCACTTCGATGTCCCTGTGCAGATGGATACTTTTTTGAATAGCCTGTGTCACACTATCGAAGCTAGCCATCAAAATATCAAGGTCAGGTGTCGTGAGTGGCTTATTCGATGACTTGGACCAATCACAGCACTTGACCTTGATATTCTGATGGAGTATTTTGAAAGTATGACACATGACACGGGCTACAGGCTAAGTAAACAAAAAGATCGATTCCTCATTGCAAAATGAAGTCCATGTTTTTTCATTCCTCCGTTTCGTTTTTTCCTCGATCTGACATCTCGCATCCGTTCCGAGGTATTCTGATTTTGTTCCGGTTTATTTCTACAGTTGCATCACTGGTTTGTTAATCAATCCACACGACTATCCGACCGGGGCTTTTGATCGGCGTCTCGAAACCGGGCTGCAAAATGAAGCTCCAGAATCCAGATATACGGAACAGTAAACAACCTATAAATGGTGCTACGCCTGAGCTAACTTAATCTACGGCGTATAAAGTTTTTCTAGGAGAGAGATCCACCGCTTCCCTCTATACGCTACGCTATTCTGTTTTCATCTACCTACCTTCAATTTACTAGAGATGTAAGATCCAACTACGTGAATATGATTTCATTTATTCCTTTTTGTCTCATCGTGCGCCATATTTACTATCCTCCGAGTACCCTCCTCACTCAATCTGCCGTGCTGAGGAAGAACACAGTATGAGCCTTTAGACGCTGCCATATTTCCTTCAATAAATTACGAATTCATCGGGAAAATTGTGAATGTTTTCCTTCGAATTTTCGGACGATTGTGTTGGCAATTTAATCCAAAACATCTCAAAATTTCAAGGAAAAATATTAATAACTCTCCTCAAGAATGAACATTTAATTGGAGGAAATTTGGCAACTCTCGAATGTTCATGCGGCGTTTTTCCCCAGCACGGCGGCATTGGTCCCTTCTCCACCTCGATATGATGTGCTTATTTGATGCTTGCAAAAGCGAAGAGGGGGACAAATTGTTCTGGTGTAAATTTTAGCATAGAATGAACTTCTTTCATTCTTTTCAAGGATGGAGAGTTCCGAATTTTCCGCTTTTACTGAAATAAATACTGCAACGTGTCCTGAGGCTAGACGATCTAAAAAGCTCGATTTGAGGTCAGGGGCTGAAGCAGGCTGCACTTTTAGATTTCATATTAAAAAAAAAAAAAAAAAAAAAAAAAAAAAAAAAAAAAAAAAACTGTTCAGGAAGAAATAAAAAGAAAAATAAAAACCAAACAAAATAAACACTAGGACAAAACAAAAACAGAACAGACAAAAAAAGAGTGCAAAAGTGGCAAGAGTTAACTATTAATAACGATGTAAGACTCCTACTGCTAATAGGAACTTTGATCTGAGATGCGGGCCAATATTGCCGCCGACAAAGGCAGGCACCGGCGATACGCGAGTGCAGGTAGTTAAATTTTAAGAAAGTCCGGGGTGACTAAATCTTGCGGTTTTCCTCTCTTTGAACGGCGCGGATCCGGTCCTCCCCCAATCAAGGAGCAAAAAAGGGCTTCCGGAATTGGGGTGGCCGGGCCGACGCACAACGGATCAAGTCGATGTGAGAGGTCGGACAAAAATTTGAAACTTCAAACGCTTATAACTCCGTTTATACAAAACTCTCAGGTTCAAAAAGTGGTTCCATTGGCTTCCTCATGAAATTTTCTCCCGTAATCACCTCTTGACATTTAAAATGTGACAAAATAAACATCAAAATTTGCAGTTTTAGTCAAAAATTTCATGTCCGACCTCTCTGCTTGACTCTATCCTCTGTGCGACGCTCTTAGTATCGGTTGTATACTGCCGTGCTAAGGAAGAACGTCGTATGAGCATTCGGGAGTTGCCAAATTTCCCCGAATAAAACATGTACTTTCGAGGAAAGTTATTCATACTTTTCCTTAAAATTTACAGTAATTTAGATTAAATTGGGAGCAAAACTGTCTGAAAAATTGGAAGAAAAATATTCAGAATTTTCCTGGTAAATTTGTTGGTTATTAAAGGAAACACGGCAACGCCTGAAGGCTAATACGGCGTTTTTCCTTGGCACGTAGTAAATAGTCTACTAAAATTGACTTCGATTATATCGATTCTCAGCGCCGAGTGGATAGCTTCCTTACTGAGATACCATGGAGCATTTAAAACGTCAATTAAGGAAAATATTCATAAATTGACCAGGAGATTCGCGTCTTATCTAAGGAAATTTGGCGACGCCTGAAGGTTAGTGCGGCGTTTATCCTTGGCTCGCAGTATAGTCTACTAATATAGACTTCGATTTTATCGATACCCAGCTCCGAGTGGATTCCTTACTGAGATACCATGGAGCATTTAAGGCGTCAATTAGCTCAGGGACGTGTTTGAATTCGGATCGAATTGTATCAGCTTTGAAAAGCGCGCGAGGGAGGTGAGGTTGTAGTCAGAGTGGAAAATCTACACGCGGTGGTTGCATGTGCTCCTTGCCTCGTGCTGTTCTGACCTTACCTTCCCTAGGCATCGGAGATTGTTCGTAACTATGACAATATGCCCACTTGACGAGCGCTGTTGGTGGTCTGAGTTTTCCCATCTCGCGGATCGACCGCTTTCAATTCCAGTATGCAATCCCGCAAACGTCAAATTCGCAACTTTGCGCCTTGCATGGTATACTCAAACTCAGTTCGGCTCCGCACACTCCAGTCTCGTATCAACGATCAACGTCCCAAGTGACATAGATTGCGATTGCATGGTAGAACTATTCTGCCGAGCCAAGGAAGAACGCCGTATGAACCTTCAGATGTTGCCAAATTTCGTTTGATTAAATACCAATTTACAGGATAACTAGTAATTATTTTCTGTTCAATTTTTCAGAGAAATTTTTTCGTAAGTAGATCTAAATCATCTGAAAATTTCAAGAGAAAATATTTATAACTCTTCTCGTTAATAAGCATTTCATCGGAGGAAATTTGGCAACTATCGAATGTTCATACGGCGTTTTTCCTTAGTGCGGCAGATCGCAATTGAATCAGCGAGTTCGAAAACACACCAACTCGGGTTTTTTTTCGATTTTCACCTTTTTACGGTTTAGTAACACTTATGGATAGAAGTATCTACACGCAAAAGGAAATTTCGAAATTGCAATCGGAAGTCCTCGAAACAGCGACGAGAAAAGGGAAAAATCGAAGTATTTCATTGGAAATACCAATTTTTGGCCATTTCAAGGGGAACGGGTGACCATTCGATTTTGCGGTTTCAGGGTCGGACTGGCTCGCATATGAGGGCGTAGACCCTTGGCTAGTTAAAGGGGCGTAATGTGATACTTCCTGATGGGGCATCCCCTTCGTGGAGAGGGGTTCAGAAAATTTTGGCAAAGCAGCACAAGTTTACGCTATTTTCAGGGTCGAAGTTTATTAATCGTACAGAGTAAAAATTGTAAAACTGAACGTATTGAAGTGACCGACAGACTTCTGAAATTAAAGAAAACTAAAAAAATTAAAGCCACTGGACGCATCTAAGCACCATTATTTTCACAAGAACCGTGTCAGTGCTGCGGTTTACACGAGCTTAAGACGTGGGTCTAAAAATCCATCCTAAAAAAAAAAGAATCAGGCAAGAACCTGAAAAAGGAAGAAAGAACGAGTATCAACACAGCCGACGACAAGAAAGACGTATTCGGGCCTCTTTTTTAAATTTTCTCCCGAATCTGAGCGACACCTCATTGGCAGCATATAGCAGGGCATTGAGAACTCACGCTTCGCGTCAGCGCGCCTTCAATTTTTCAGATGCAGCACGGACGTCCATCAAGTACGAATAGTTGTATCTCTGCGCCGTCGTTAACGCGCATCCTTTCCCTCGCTCTATTTCCATGTTGTGTTTGTTTCCGTTTGTCTTATTTGTAATGTTGCTTTCAGAGCAGAGCATTGCGACTTCACGACTCACGCCATCGCGTCTTACATTTTTCATATGCAATGTGGACATCCATCTTGCGAGAATAGTTGTAACGCGTTTACACTTTAGAAGTCTCTTACTTTTGAATTTCGAAATAAATTTAGGGTAAGTTTGCCCAAAGAAAGAGATATGTTTAAAGGTCTCTCATGAGGTCTATAAAGATTGCGTATGTCTAAAAATCGAACCGGCTATCGTTTCTACGGGAGTTACACATAGAGAATGAAGAAGGGGGATGATAAAGCGCCTGTATGTCAACAAAAAGGTGACAATTTCACAGAAAAGTGTTTACGCTTCAGAGAGTAGTTCTTGGACCTCTGTTCACCACTATGCGTAAAAGCATCTATCTTTACTCCTAACTCTCTCTTCTTCCGTTCATTTAAGAAATTTTCCGCATATATTCTCGGTCGTAATTTTTTTTCTCTTCTTATTTTGCTATCTGTCAGAGGGGCGCGTTTTTGGCGCGCCAAGGGGACGTATCTGCCAATGGCAGATTGGCCTCATGGCCAGTCCGAGCCTGTGCGGTTTTTTTTCTTCGGTTCAGTATACCTTGTATCAACAAGTTATATAAATATTCAAGCGTTATTCAGGTCGAAAAATATACATTTTTCTGGGCAGACTATGAAAAATCAGTATCTAAAAAGTCGAGGAGAACGAAAACACACCAACTCGGAAATTTTAAAACGCTTAATTCTCTGTCATCAAACATGGTGTATCGATTTCAACTTGGTGCTTTACAAAGTCTCTAAGTACTTGTCCTTTGGCACCAGAAAGGTTTTTCTTAAACTAACTTCTTCGCCCCCTGCGCAGTTTTAGGTGTTTCCTGAACAATGTTTTTTTCCGAGTTGGATGTGTTTTCGAACTCATTGATTCAATTTACAGGAAAACTAGGGAATATTTTCCGTTCAATTTTTCAGAGAAAATTCTTTGGTTAATAGATCTAAATCCTCTGAAAATTTCAATAGACAATACTTACAACTCTCCTCGTTAATAAACATTTCATCGGAGGAAATTTGGCAACTCTCGAATGTTCGTACGGCTTTTTTCCTTATTCGTGCGGCAGATCGCAATTGCACCTGGAGTGTCGTGTGTGTCATGTTGCCTCTCCTCTAATTGAAGGTGCTCATTTATTGCAATTTATTACAATGAAATAGAAATGAGTAGTAATTTTGTTGGCAATACAAATTGGTTTTCTTTCCGACACACCGAATTCATTTTATTGAAATATGTTGTAATAAATTGAAATAAGTTGTGTTTTTTCTCTTGTTTTAAAGTTACATTGACTCCTAGGAGGAGGAGTGACGATGACGTAGGGCGACGTAGGAAAGTAATCATCTTAGGTTAAGACGTTTCAGATTTTCGACCATGCTTTACTTCCTTGAGGAACGGCCAATCATCATTATTGCAGGGAATTTGGCGTGATTTTTCCTCGCCAACTCAAGACTAGTCGAGCACAGTCGAACCTCGATGACTCGAAAACTTCGATAACTCGAAGAAAACCTCCCCTCTACAGAAAGGTCAAACGGCGGTATCTATCTCGAATAATTTTATCTCGATGGCTTCTTTTGTCTAATTTTTACCGCGGTAACTCGAAGTTTCCGACAGGTTACCTCAGAACTCGAAGGGGGGCCTCGTTAACTCGAAGAAATTCCGCGATGACCTCAGTAACTGGAACTGGAAGCCGCTGCGGGAAAGTTTGTTTATTTCAAGTGTCAGTTGGTTATTGATTGCCGTAGGAAAATGCGGGATTACGGGGATTAAGTCTTTCTCAGAAATTCGCATTTATAGAGGCTTTAAAAGCAAAAGGGAATAAAACTTAAGACTGAATTGCCGAAAAATTTAACGTCCCTGCAAATAGTCTATTTACAATTTTAAAAAACGAGCGAAAAATCTTTGAAATATTTAACGGTTAAATTCCCCGTAGTCGACAGAGAAGGCGCACAGTGGAGCGCACTAATAGAAGAGGTCGGGCTTGCAATTTTTGGCTATATTGTTTATAATTTATAATTTAATACTTTAGTCTATCAGTTTAGTTAGAAGGTAACTCATTTTTATTATTAACAATAATATACCTCGTCTAAGATTTCAAATTATACCGCCACAAGTTCGATTTCAAAGGGTGTTTTTAGAGGGGAATTTCACAAAAAACCAATGGAACTACTGTTAAACTATTTTGTTCCATATTTTCGAAAATATGACGAGCTTTCAAAGTTTTCAGATTTTGTTTGACTTATTTTATTGACTAGGCCGGGTGTGCGGCCCGGAAGAAAGGTGCCTAACGTTGAAGAATGTCTGAAAATGAGGGAGCAATGCAAATCCTATCATCGCTGAAAGCAGTGGCGAGACGTGAATGATCGATTATGGATATTTCCAAATTTGAGGCTATGGTAAAGTATCGATTTATTAAAGTGTTCGTTGGGAACACCCTGTTTATCGATTCTTTTCTATGGGTTTAAATGGCAGATCAATCGATGTATCGCAAAAGACGCCACGCCACTGGCTGACAGATTATAACAAACGGAACGGTAATGTTAGGGGATGCAGTTATTTTTTCAGTTACGGTATTTTAGAAATCAAGGTGGACAAGCAGCAATATTACTTGTTGAAAGTGTAGAAAATCGCTATAAGTTTTAAATAAAAGTATTTAACGTTTGGTTTTACGATGTTTTGGGGGGAGTAAAATCTTTTCGTGTTGTTCTTTTTTTTTATTTAAAAAAAGGGTAATATTAATAATCACGGGATAGACATTTCTCTTTGAAATGAACCCAGGCATATCCTCGGTTGCGAACGTGGGGTCAAGTATCCGAAACTTCATTTTTTATATCAATTTTCAATAACAGCAATCTCCCTTCGTAACTCGATGTTTCCATATCCTCCATATTTCGAAACTTTGATAGCTTGAATTTCCCTCTCAACTCCGAGGTACCGAGTATCGACCGGATTCTATGTATAATTGTGGATAATATTCTCTTGAAAATAATGAAATAAGAGCCGGCATTCCAAACATCGGAATCAAGTTACTTGTTCTCCCAATCTCACAATCAATATGGGTTTTATTACCTATACGGTTTTTATGGTTTCATCTGATTTTATGGGTTTACGGTCGAATGTTCCGCTTCGACTGCTGCGCGGTGTTCGTCAAAGTTAAAGATTGAGCGCGAAGACATTAGAGGTCAACTTATCATGGTCAATATAAAACTTTTTCGAGGTATGAGATTTATTCCAAAACCTTTTACCTCCAGAGGTACAGTCTCCGGAGATTGACAAATTAAATAGTTTCTCTTTAAGTATGTGGCAACGTTCATGAATAAAATCACACGTAAATTGCTATTCGATGGTGATTTTACGCAATCTATCCATTCGTGATAGGAAAAAAGGAAAAGATATTTTTTGATGGTAGGGTGCATGGGAGCGAGAGTTAGGAGGTCATAAATTTTATGGCGATCAATTTTGACCACTGGAATGATCGATGCCACCCCTCGCGACATCTCTCACGGAATGAATTCATAGTAGTCTTCAAAATCAATTAGAGAAAACCGTCATAAATTCATAAAGGACAATGAAAAAAATAATGATGCAAATAGAATTTCTTCCTATTTAAAGTTTCATGACCCTGGTAAAAATTGGCAGTAGAATCTGTGTTCCAAAATACCATAGACCTACAGCCGGCTGTAAGATTTCCAATAGCTTCTATAGCCGGCTACAAAATTTCTTATAGCCTTTTACAGCCGATGGCGATGAAGCAACAGCCAGGCGATAAAGTGTATATGCTAAACGTGCGTTACTAATTACGGATGCTAGGACTTAGTGAGTTTTTCGAATACTGCTCTCTTTTCGGGCCGAAGTATCTTGATTTATTTTGCGAGGAAAGCTCCGTACTTTTGATGGACGCCTGCCATTACTAATATATTAGAGCGCCTTCAGTTTTGTATGATACTGTGCAATACCTCTGGTGTGAAATAGTTGCTTCAAGCGCCGTGGTGGGCGGGCAGCCAGCGCGAAACACGCATTGGCGCCTACAAACCTAACAGGGATGCTTCACGCGTTGCGCAATGCGTGAAGTATCCCGTATGCGTGAAGTATATCATGAAGTGTAAAGCCCGCGGCGATAGGAACTATAGCCCGGCTGCATGATTTTTTATCGCTTCGTATAGCCCGGCCGTATGATTTTCTCCGCATTCTACAGCCAGCTATATGATTTTCTGTAGCCTTCTTTAGCCGGCTATAAGAATTCATATGGTATTTTGAAACGCAACTCTTATCGCCAATTTTTACCAGGGGAGTAATATCTTCTTATCTGATTCGTCATGATAATTGGCACTATATTAAATCAATTTACAAGTCTCTTTGTTTTCCACTATATCAAATATATATTATATGAGGGGCTTGGAGGACAAGGCGCATACGTGCATGCCGTTTTTGCTATTTCTAGGAATACGTGTTTGAACTTTCGAAATTACATGGATCCTTATGGCGGACAAAAAGTTCGAAATGACTTTTTGATGCTTAAAAATTGGAATAATGGGAGTGAATTTCTCACAGAGTATGCATTAAGACTAGTTACATACTTGAAATCATTAATATCTCATTTTTTTCAAAAACTGCACTTATGCTCCCTGTTCTCCAAGCTCTCATACGTACACATATTTTCATCTGTAGTAAAACGATTTTAACTCAAGGGTTTTTTTAATACACTTCGACGGCGTAAGTCGGCTATCACATAACTCGGTTTGCGACGTCGCAGATTTCCTCTTATACCTCATTTTTTAAACGGAAAACTACTGGACGGCAATTCTTTAAAACTGCCGTGATTTTTCTTCTCCGTGCGAAGAGAATTCTGTAAAAACTTCAAAGAATGATGTCAATTTGTTCTCCTCTAAGAAAATAAGATAGAGGCGGAGATTTTCAGACACGGCAAATGAGATATGTGATTGCGGACTTACCCCGTCGACTTATCGCACTTCCGAGTACTTGACAGTTATAGAGTGAACTAATAGAGTGTATTGGTGCAATAAAGCTTTTCGGCCGCACAGGACGCTGCTGTGAGTGCTGTGACTAAAAGGACGCTGAAATTGGACTCTAGCCATCATTTAAACGCCTGTGGTTTATAGAAACATCATAGAGGCGCATCACGACGCGACACTCTTGGCACGGAAAATCAAAACGCCTTTAAATTTTTATGTATGCATCACGCATATCCACCGAACACGGATAGTCGTATCAAGACGCTATCATTAACGTTCCCATCACTTTCACACCCAATAGCGAACATACTGATTGACGACCAATTTTTAGTAGTTCCTAATATTTTACAAATTAAATATATTATATTAATATTTGCTAATCATTAATTGTGCTATACTAATATGTATTTGATGATGGAAAGGATCCTGACGATACGATTTTAATTTCATTTTATTTAATTTAATATATTTAAAAAAAAACCGACATTAATTTTAGATAAAGGAAACAAATTACAGGGGGAATATTTTTTATAACTCAGCAACATTTTTTTTCGAAAGAGGGTGTCTCTAAAACTTAAAAACTTCGGAATCTTTGTTTTTATTTTTTAATCAACGCCGGCAACAAAGAATGATAATCTATAGCTAAACACTGGGAAAAAGTCTCTTGCAGATCTAGAGTACAGACTCTGAAAAAAATTGTCAAGAAAAAGTTATTTTGATTAAATCGATTTTTGCTTGAATCGAGAGCCGATCACCTTAATTTAAGCGGATTTCTTTTTAATTCAAGCAAAAATCCGATTGAATCAATATTATTTTTTCTTGTCAATTTTTTAAAGAGTCTGGACTCTGAATCCAAGAGACTTTTTTTTCCAGTGCCGCTGCATTGAGTTGTTTCTTGGGACCACGTATTTAGCTGGAAGTTAACCAATCTCAAAAAAAAAGAAGCAGTTCTGTGCATTTCTTCCTACAAAGGTAATCTCATCTTTAAAGAACTCTAAAATTGAACTCTGCAGTTGAGAAATGTTTCGGGTTGACCGTCTATCCCTTATGCTTGTTTATGGAGCGATCCTTACAATCTATCTTCTTCAACGGCAAGAGCAACATTTCAAATTTCAACGAAAGACACGGGAAATTCTGAAAACCTGGCCACGCGCGAGTTTGTACTTACAATACTCACATGCTAACGGTTCATTTCATCTGTTTCTAGGTGAGAGATTTTAAATGGCCTTGACCTGCGGTAAAAGATGCGTTAAAGGAAGTTTCCTAAGTCTCAACGTTTTACTATGGGTAAGTTTAACATCAAGCTTTGCTGATAAGACTTATACAGGGTGACGCTGCGTGGATTCATGTTGCAGACCAATTCTCGGCCCTTTTTGTGAAAGGCTCTTTTAATAGTATGAAGAGAATCATAAGGACCAAGCATAAATTTTCTTATTCCTGGTAACATTTTATACCACAGTAGGATTTTTTTGAACTATAAACCTTAACATCTGAATGATATATAACTAAATGGACGTGTTTCTGCCAAACGGAACTAGACGGATGGAAAAGATGGGGTGTGCTCGTTGATGCTGCATAAGAAACTATGTTAAAGTGGGCGTGACTCCCTTTGGAGAAATGGAAAAGCGGGAATTTACATTCCGTCAAACGGAACTATGAGTTAACTGAATGTGGCACTTATGAGCCGTGGGAATGGGAAAAGAGCGCGGTGGACAGGGCTCATGAGTTAAAGCTGAGCAAGTGTTATAACGGAGCCGCGGAGTTTTTTTGCTGCTGACGTCTCTGACGCTTTATAATTCCCATTCATTCTTACGGCCCTCAACTGACGAGCACACCCCTTATTTCCCACCTGCCTCTGGTTCCGTTTGACAGAAATACGCCCAAATAATAAAGTAAAAATTGAAATAAATCCTTGCAGTTTTCTGGAAGCGCCATTGAACTCGCCTTCAAACGACAAGACAGGCAAAAGCGGGGCCCCCGAAGCCGTAATAGCTGTATCTTTGCAAGTTGGGCTGCGTTTGGCAAAAGGCAGGTGAATTTTTAGGAGGATGAAGTCTGTTTGAAAGCTGGACTTTCCGTGAGAGTTAAATATGCTACTTAACCCACAATTGGACGTATTTCTGCCAAACGTAACCATGTGCATTGAGACAAGAGCCCGCCGATCCATTAGAATATATGCATTATGGGGCTCTCGTCATTATGCACATAGTTCCGTTTGGTAGAAATACGTCCTATTGTTCCATTTCTTTGAATTATACTCCCACTCTATAATAATCTCAACAAGTCTTGATTCTACGGAGCCTAAAGCACAAAAGTCAATCGAATCCTTCGTGCTGAGTCGGTTTTTTTTCTAAATGAACTGGAAAGGTTCTTAATTTATTTGTTGTGCATGTATCGACGGCTGATGTACCTTCAATTTTACGTTTGAAAATCTCCGATGAAAGTGAAACACCAATAGGCAAGGTGGATTTCGATAGCTCGACGTCGAGCGATCGAAATCCTGGTTTCCTATTGGTGTTTCGCTTTCAACAAAAGCTTGTAACTCGC
Organism: Bemisia tabaci; assembly: GCF_918797505.1. Taxonomy (NCBI): domain Eukaryota; kingdom Metazoa; phylum Arthropoda; class Insecta; order Hemiptera; family Aleyrodidae; genus Bemisia; species Bemisia tabaci. The sequence continues at coordinate 25,424,802 of NC_092794.1, forward strand.
AGGCGTATCTGCCGCTCCAAGTTTTTTATCTCCTTTCTCAACTCAAAAAAAAACTTTTCATTTCTTTTCGGTCATAGTATTTTCTCTTGTTTGCATAAGTATAATTATGATTAAAACTATAAAAGACCCTTTCTCGGTTTCGTTCCTCAGACAATTAGCCAAAAAATATCTATATAAAATTGCGTTTGAGACGAGTTAAAATTTCAAATCCTACCGAAGGGGGCCCGCGGGTCCTCCTCTACTGAGAAAGTTCACTACCAACCCCCCTTCCCCCCTGCCGAAGGAGGTGCAGAGGTACGTGTTCAGGGGGACCCGCTCCACACAGTGGCTTTGGGCTGAAAAATCCTAAATCTGGTCCTAGTCTTATAGGTTTCCCTGGTAGTTGCTAATTTCTGTACACGTGTTTCTGTTGTTCAGCTGTTAGGTTGCGTCCAGATTCTCGTGGGCGTCTGCATAATAGTAGATACCGGAAGTTGCATCTGTATTATTCCATGGTAGCTGATCTGGCATCCGTGAACTCAGTTACGTACATTGCTTACTTCATCTCCTTCGTGGGTGCGGCTGCACTCTTCATAGGACTTACAGGATGCTGCGCAGTGGCAAAAGACAACCGCTGCCTTCTTGCAGGGGTGAGTGCCAGAATGTCGCCTGAATTGTTTATGTGTTGATAAGACATGATTTGGATGGAATCTGGGGTGTTCGGTGAGTACATGCGGATGCTGCAAAATAATTTATTGATCCTTGAAATCGAGAAACACGTAGCTCAATTTGCGACGTGACGAATGTCTGGTCACGAATGATTTTTTCAGTAGAAAACTATGATGAATGAGTATTATTTTTGGAAATGTAACAGATTTTTTTTTTGTCCAAGCAGAGATAGTATATTTTACAGACCCCGCACTGCCATTTTTTCGATAGTGTAAAAGTTACTTTCGGAAGTCGGCTCTTAAATTCACCTGCGGGTCGATTGTTGGATCGTTGTCGAAGGAGTTTGATCGATAAATAGCATTGCCTGCAGGATAGAGATTTCTCGATCAAGTTCATTCGATAACGATTCAATAATCGACCCGTTGATGATCAAAGAGTTGAGGATTGGTTTAGCAAAACCTGACCTAATTTTTAGAAACTCGCCTGGCAAGGTGCTTGAAGTCGAGTCAATCTAGCATTTATCTGGGAAAATCATTATATAGAAGCTTTCCTTGCGCTAATAAGTCGCAATCCGCTACCAAAACAACGGATCAAATTATACCGGAATCGGCTGTCCGCTATGGCTACCATCTTTAAAAAAAGGGAGGCTGGGAGGGGGGCAAATACGCCGTTTGCGACCGGTTTTTCACTAATAATGCAAAAACAATCAGTCCTGCGGGAAAATGTCATGGACCCTGTCAAACACTAAAAATTTACGAATTTGTGACTTTCCGTTTCAGTATGCGGCAAATTAGAATAAAATTCATGATGCAATTCATAGATGCATTTTGAGTAGTGTGTCCCTGCGGCAGCGCTATTTACAACTCGTGTTCGTACCTGTTTCTAGCCTATTCCTCCTCAAGATTTTCAATTTTTTTAAAAGAAATGTAGTTTTAGAACTCATTCACTTGTTTCTTGTTCTTGTTCAAATTCGCCCTTCTTTCTTTTTCAAACTCTTCAAAGCAATTCTTTACTGGCAAAATAAATGCTGTCTCTTTACGTAAATATTTTCCTCCGACGTAAGTCTCTGTTTCACGGGTGAAAAACTCGCACTTGCTTCTGCTTCTTGTTTCATTTAATTTCGATAGACTCTTCATTCGAATATTTTTGTCTGCAAACTGCATGAACCGTCTCGTCAGTTTTACCCAGTCATTCTTCAAACTTATAATCTCTCGTCAGTTTCTAAAATTTCATTCAAATATAATGCTCTATTGTCGTTTCTAATATCGCCAAGTCGTGCGGTCGCTGATCGGCGCATATGAGCGCCTACAAGACTGTTGGAATACTTCACGCATTGCGCAAAACCCAATTACAGTGCGGTCGCTGGTCAGCGTGAAACTCATATGGGCAATTCTACGCGATAGATTGTTTTTGAGTTATAAGCGAAAAACTGGTCATTGGCGGCGTATTTTGGCCCTCCAAAGCAGCTTTTTTTCAAGATGGCGGCCTTAGCGGACAGCCGATTCCGGTAAACTTTTGATATGTTGTTCTGGTGGCCGATTGCAACATGTATCCGCAAATAAACCTCCTGTATATTGATTTTACTGGATTGCTCTTTTTCAGAGCTATTTTGACTGGACTGTTGCCCGACATTCATCAGTCATCACTGGGACATTCTTAAGATTCAGTTACAGGATCAAATTGAGCCTTCAAATTGAAGCTCTGATTGGTGAGAAAAGACCTGAGGTGAGGATGCGACCAATGAAAGGCCCAATTTGATGGCTCACTTTGATCGTGTAACTGGACCTTTATTTGAGTTTCTGCTCAACAAGTCGCTTATCAACCATGATTAGGCGTAAAATAGGGTTGATCTACGAATTTCACTTGTCTCACTAGATTACATTATTTAGCACAGGGTCTCGAAAATACATGTATTAACTCAGCATTCAAGAGAGATCCTGTATTTCATGAAAGTTTCATAACGTTTATTTCTTTCTCCTAGAGGAAAAGTAAACAAAAATAAAATGATAATAAAATAGTAAATAAATAAAACAATGGCGGGTATTTTGAAACGGCTGAGTCTAGATTCGTGTTTTTACTAATCATCGATATGCTCCGCAGTTGATTTATTTTAAATACGTAAGAAAATGAAAAAATATGTTTTCTCTTTATATCGTGATTCCATACTTTAAACTCAAATTAAGGATTAGAGTGATGCTGATTTTTCCTTCCATTCACTTTTTATTCTGAAAAATCAGATGGAGTTCTGTTTAAAAAAAAAAAAAAAAAAAACCGGCGCTCCGCTTCGCTCCGCGCCGGTTTTTTGGGGGGGGGGGGGGGCTTCGCCCCCCCCCCCCCAAGCCCCCCCAGGACGCGCGCTTCGATACTACAACAAGGACACAAAATATGAAATTCAATTTTTTAGAATTTGGACAAACTTGGAGATAGGTACAACCTACAACCTTATTATACGATCCAAAAAGAGCTCTACTTTTAATGTGTGTTATGGCTTTTAAACTTCTCATAATTCGAAATACTTTTTCTTTTATAATAATTCACACTTTCCGTAGTACCAAATATTAATAGTAATCCCTCGCAAGCATTCATTTTCAAAGTTATGTTGTTGAATTTTACTGGATGCTCGTCAAAATTGTTCTTTTAATGACGCTGTTTTAAAGGCCTCCTTAATCACAATCTTAACTATTTTAGGGCCTCTTCAAAGGAAGGAACTGTTTTAAGAACGACTACGTATACGGCCCTGAGTTATCACGTGAAACTTCGCAACGTGGCAATGCCGATGCCTCTCTGATTCTCACCCTCTTTTCTAGAGTCATCTGACGAAAAAACAACAGAATACAAATAATGTATGTCTTGCATCCTCATAAACTATAGATGTAACGTGGGCGAAGGGAGAGGGGCATTCTTAAAAGACGCTCTTTCTACACTGAAAAAAAAAAAAAAAAAAAAAAAAAAAAAAAAAAAAAAAAAAAAAAAAAACTCATCCAGCCGTGGAAGCCGTACTTACGGATTTACGGCACTTACGCTGAACCCGGAGCAGTCGAAGCTACGGCTCGAGCACCCGGAGCTTTCGGTCTCAGAGCCGGGAACGGACGGTATACTGAAAAAAAAAACATTGGTAGAATTTACCATTCCCTCACGCTGTATTTTACACAGCGTGAATTCAAAGTCGATTCTACCAGAGGTATGGTTACCTGTACCAGTATATAGTAACGTTTACCTTTCTTCTTTCAGAATTGACTCTGAGTGGACGCTGTGTGAAATACAGCGTGAAGGAATGGTAAACTGTACCAATCTTTTTTTTAAGTGTGTGTCTGTATAAATATACAGCCCGTAACTTTGATTTCAGTGCAAGGAAAATAACGTTAAAAATTTATGTGTTACATCATGAAAAATGTTAATAATGCACCGCGAGTGACGGGCATTAAAGAGGGATTTTTGGTGTGTTCACACAGTATTTCGTAAGCTTGTTGGCGATGATCGCCAGTAATCTAAGCGTCTCAATTGGAGCAGCTTTCTACCGACAGCACATTTTGGCCGGTCTAAAGGAGCGGCTCTTGAAGCAGCTGAACACGCAGTACGGCTTCCCGAATCAAGACCTCCTCCAGGACGTCCACGTATTCAGCCAAGCCATGGACTATGCTCAGTACTCGGTGAGTAAACCGCGCATATAACAGCCTCAATGAGTGCTGTGTCTATATCCGTGAGGTTTTATATAATTATGGATAAAATGACAGAAAAACAAGTTACAGTCGCCGGGGCGCGCCGTAATGCCGCGCTGGAAAGCGGCCTAGGAGGCGAAAGAGGGAGATAGATCTAGAGTACCTATATAGCGAGAGTATGGACAGATCGCTTCATGGAGGGCTTAGGGCCCAAAAGTGCAGCCACCCTTCTAACCAACTTCTAACGCACAAAATTTCACTGCCAGTCTGCACATTCCAATTCTAACCAAGATGGCTAAGAATGTACATAAATGAGCGTTCTTCCGCAAAAATGAGTAAATTTATGCAACAAGTAAGTCAAATACGTGCTTTATAAACGATGGTTCGTAACAATTGTATTAGTAAAGCGCTCTGGATAATTGAGATTCATAGGTTGGCTGCATTTTTGGGCCCTAATTTTATTCGCGGAGACATCGGTGAAGGCCTGATGGATTTTCGGAGTTTCACATCTGTCTATACTCTCGCTATACAGGTACTCTAGATAGATCCGAGGATGAATAAAAGATGACGGTGAAATGGACCGAATTCAATAGAAACGCCAGTGGCGCGGCTTCGCGATACATCGATTGATCTGCCATTTAAACCTAGGTACAGAAAAGTATCGATAAACAGGGTGTTCGCAACGAGCACCTTAATAATCGATTCTTTACCATAGCTTCAAATGGGAAAATATCGATGATCGATCATTCATGCCTCGCCACTGAGAAACGCACCAAGTCGCGTTATGATATGAAATGAGTTAGGAGAAGTTTTGAATTCAAGTGGTCGTAAATGTTCCCCTGTTCAAAAATTCAGTGTCGAGAGAAAATATTTCGGACAAGGAAGTGTTCAAAATAAACTTGTCCTTAAACTTTAAACATGCTTTAAACTGGACGTATTTCTATCAAACGGAACTAAGCGCCATGGTAGGAGGAAGGTTGAGGGGGGCTTGGATTGGCGGCGGAAACGGGCGTCGGGCTCATTCCGTCCTATACTCGCAATGCTTTTCCATGGCGCTTAGTTCCGTTTGACAGAACGCGCTATCCGGCATTCTAAATTCCTCAAAAGGAACTCCAATTGGCGCTTAGTTCCGTTGGACAGAAGTACGTCCAACTTATCGTTGAGTCTTGTGGAGGAATGAAATTTCAAACCTCTTATTCCCTTTTTCAATCTTGGTTCGTTTTTGTCGGACTATATTCGAATGGGGAAGAAAATTAAAAACATTAATAAATCACGAAAAATAAGGGCGTTGGTTGAAAGTGCGTAACTTTTATTTAAAAAACTGTCCAGATTATTTGCTCTACTAAGCAACAGAGTAGAGGCAATGGTGTGTTTTTCCGAGTTTGAAAACCAATTCGACGGCGTAATTCCGCGATCACATATCTCGTTTGCGGTGTCTGAAAATCTCCGCCTCTAGGTTATTTTTTTAAAGGAGAACACATTGACATTATTCCTTGAAGTTTTTGAAGTTCTTCACACGGCGAAGGAAAATCACAGCAGTTTTAACGAATTGCCGTTGAGTAGTTTTCCGTTTAAAAAATAAGGTATGACGGGAAGTCTGCGACGTCGCGAACCGAGTTATGTGATTGCCGACTTACATCGTCGAATTATTGTCCAACATAATATTATTGTGCGATTTCTCTGAAAGGAAGGCGTACTTCATGAATCTGAGCTGAAGCTCTTGTGTCCCTCTCTGGAGTATAAGTGTAATCATGGTGGCCATAACATAAACTCAAATCTACAACCCCCCTCCCTCTCTATTGAACCCGGGACGTGCTGGGGTTTTGATACGATCATAGATACTTCTATGCAAGATTTCGCTTACCAAGGTGCCTCTTGTTTTAATTTAAAATCGAATTCAAAACTCGAATAATTTTATTAAGACAAGGCTGTACTGAAACATTGATTCGCAACATTTTGATACGCGCAGATTTCATACGATGGCAATTCTGATGACAATTCATTCCTACTTTTGCCCAAATAATACCGTAGAATTTTTAAAAAAACTGGGATTCTCAAGCTCAGTCATACAGTTTCACTGTCTGAGTGATTAGCTTTGAACTTTCGAGTTGATTTTAGATTTCAGTGGCACCGTGCCTCGTTTCTCGTGAATAGTTTGTATGATTGAATGTATACCTAAACATTGGAACGGCGCGTAGTAGATCGAGCCAATAGGAGAAGTCGGGCAAAATTTTAAAATTTTCAGAGCTTATAACTCCGTTTTTACAAAATTTTGAGGTTCTAAAATTGGTTCCATTGGATTTCTCGTGACATTTTCTTCAAGAAGCATCCCTTCAAGTTTAAAATGTGACGAAATAAACATCAAAATTTGCAGTTTTTGTCTAGGATTTCATGTCCGACCTCTCTGACTTGATCCACTGTGCGGCGAGGCGCGTGCGCATCACTGTGATTGCTAGAAAAAGCAAAGCTCCTTCAATTCTTAATATAGGCAACAATGACATCCCTGGAGCACGAATAGTTGCTTTGTCATCAATATCGCGTCGCATCTCATCTCATGTACGCTACTGACTGATGTCTGAATGACGATGCCCTGTACGTGTTGGAAGAGACTCCAAGGTTTCGCAGCAAAATTCCGCCGATTCACTTGTATCAAACTTTTACTGGGCTCGATCTTGGTCCCTCTCTGTTGAGCAAGGTACTTCCACTCGGACAACATTTTACACCAAAGAAGCTCCTAGGCACATAAAACACGTTGATGCTCAGGGCTTTTTTAATACGCAAATTCGCAATCGCGTCTGGTTTCAGGACGTTCCGTCAACGATTCGTTGTCTGCGCACCTGTTTTGTCCAGTAGCTTACGTACACACTTAAAATAAACAACAGTGACTTCGTCAGTCCGTATGTAAAATTATATTGACAATGTCGAGATGTGAACATTAAGAGAGAAGGTGTCGTTATGGTAGCTCATTTTTTAAATGAAATGTTACTATCTTCTTTGGATTCATCTTTTCAAATTGTCATTGGTGAATCTTTGGTTTTATTCTTAGGTTCCCCTTTCCTTAGGTCCTCCTTGGATACCAAATGGACTGCATTTTGCAATTTGGACCTATAAATTCCGGCCCGGTTTAAAAACAACGTATGTGCCATTAGTTTTCCTATGCACATAAGTGTTTTCTCAGATGAGCCAGAATTTAAAGGTCCAAATTGCAAAATGCAGTCCAAATATACCTGATACATAAAATTTCTTCATCTTTTTTTCCCTTTAAAAATGAAAATGTAATTTCATTTTAAAAACACTTATATTTTAAAAACGCGGAAATATTTCACCAAGCAATAGCATCGATATTAATCTGAAGGAGCCATGGATGTATTGAAAAGAACTATACAGAAATGAATAAAAGAGAAAAAACCCAAGAAGCACGCAATCTTAGGTTTTAACCCATTTAGACATCGAATTTTAGAGTCAAATACGTCCAATGTTGAGCGTTTGGTTGGGCGTACACCACGCTACAGCCCAGGAAAAGCACAATATATGAAGGAAAAAATTAAAGTGCTTTGGAAATCATTAAATTTGACACGGGAACCACCTTAATATTTATAAAACGCACATTATATTTTCCTTTTATGCATATTTTTTTTTTTTTTTTTTTCATCTATTGAAATGAGAATAATCCATGCAGAGTGTGCAAATATTTCAAAATCATGAATTGAAAAATGCTGACTCCGCGAGTTCAAATATTAGAGCCAAACACAGAGCGGAGCGGCGCGGCGCACGGCGTGCTGCCAGCGCAAAGCGCGCTCTAGCGCCTACAAACCTAACAGGGATATTTCACGCATTGCGCAATGCGTGAAGTATCCCTGTTGGGTTTGTAGGCGCCAATGCGCTGTGTTTCTGTGCGCCAAGTTTCGCGCTGACCGCCCGCCGCGCCGCCTCAAGCAATTGTTTCCTAGAAGAGGTGTTGCACAGTATCGTACGAAATTGAAGGCGCTCCAACATATTAAGAATGACAGGCATCCGTTAAGAGTACGGAGCTTTCCTCGCAAAATGAATCAAGATTCTACGGCACAAAAAGAGAGCAGTAGCCCAAATATATAATCCCCAAATGTATACCCGATAATAATCGGGTCGATTTGACCTGGATTGGATTTTCGAGGGATGCGGTCGTCAAAATAACTCCCCTAACACAAGACTTTTTTCTTTTTTATTTCAATTTGATGTCTGATTCTTTTTTTTACGATGTGATCTTGGACCTAGATAACTCTCGTGAGTACCGGCCCCATGCAACCCACGCGGCGCGTGTCATTGGCGGATCCAGCGAATTGGCAACATCGTGTTCTCCATTTAAATCTATGGAAATATATCGATTCTTAGAGGGGCCAGCAGGTGCTCCGACAAGAATCGAATACTTAGCACAGGTTTAAATATAGGAAATACGGTGTTGCCAAATTGCCGGATCCACCTCTGGCGCGTGTTTTTAGCAAGCCTCCGAGTCATTTTGACTCGGCTTACGCATCTACCCAAAAAGCTACTCGTAGCTCTTTTCAACGGAAAAATCGGGATGTACTGCAATTTTATCGGCGATTAAATCGCTAGGATCATCAACACTTGACCGATTATCCTCGATCTTGTCGGGATGAAATCGTGATTTTATCGCCAGGCAATTTATCGCGATATTTCCGAAATAAAAATCGCGATAAATGGCGATTTGATCTCGATTTTATCGACGAAAATTGATCGTGATTTTATCGAACAAAAAATGCGGTGTGTAGCGATTTACTTGCCATGAATCGCAATGTTTAATGCGATAAGATCTCGATATATTGCTACCGATATAATCGCGATAACCAACCAATAAAATCGCTTTTTATCGCGATCACTGCTATTTGGGTTGGGTGATTTTATGGCTGAGCCTAATAGAGTAGTTCCTGACTGAAAAATGTAGTTCATTTCTGGATGAGACAGGAGTTTTATTAACTTACCTTGCTCCACAGTTCAACTGCTGCGGGGTGGTGAGCGATGAGGACTATTCGAGCACCAGATGGAAGAACGGAAGTTTCATATCGGGCCCGAACGTCCCTGGCTCTTGCTGTGTGTTGGCTGACAAGCATGACATCTCCATGACACGGAGTCCAATCAGCGCTGTATCAAGGGTGTTCCGTGCTGCTGTAAGACGTTTTTTTCCTTCCTCTCTCACAATCAGTGAAGTACTTTTTATGGGGCTAATAGTATTTTTCAAATTCCATTTTCCACTGTTTGTAAAAAATGGGTCTACTGCAAACTCTGTTCCGAAAAAGAGAGGAGGGGATGCTTCTTATGGTAAGATGCTAAAAATTACGATGAGGAGATCGAGAGAGTTTGATATCGCTCCTAATTTCAAAATCTGTGTGGGATATTTGCCCATTTTTAAAGCTTTCCTGCTTCAAGGAAGGCACGATTAATTAGAGTGTAAAATTAGAGATGAATTTCGGATTTTTCCGATGCACTCATGGTGATTTTTAAGCTTTCTTAAAGAAAAGACTCTTTTTCTAGCTCCAGTAAAAATTTGCAACATACCTATTTCGACATTACTTGATTTTTTCTGAATTTTTCATGGGAAATCCCTGAATGCTTATGTTATGCTTTTCTAGTGTATCGTTAAGACGGGGAGTAGTACCTGTCTTTAGAGACTGAGACAGATCTGACACTAATTGTAACATTGAAAGTAACACTGGCAAATGAAACTGAGGCCAGTGTTAAAGTCAGTCTTGACAATTGCTTAATACGGATGGGAATGGATGTAAGTATCGGTGCTTACTCTACTGGAAACTTTTCGTATAAGATTGCTGATCTATAAAGCTTGAACTATCGAATCAGATGGAGTCAGACAAAATGGCTCTTAATGTAGGGGGAGGATAAAATAGCTATACACCACACTGAAAAAACGATAAAGTGCTGAGCACTTACTGTTTAGATCAAATGGAGCCAGCTGATATGGCCTAGTCTGTAGGGCTGGACCCTAAAGTTTTAGGGCTCAGCGATACTGCCATACTAGCTGGCTCCATTTGATCTAAACAGTTAGTGCTCAGCACTATATCGTTTTTCCGTGAACAGCTGAAAGGGATGCGTTCTGAATCTTTAGCCGCAACGGACACCCGAAAATTCCATAAAGCCACCTAGTGGGAATAATGCCGAATCAGAATTTGAAAGAAAATTTGAGAAAAACATTGCAGTTGAAACAGACTGGCGGTGTTCCCAGCGATGGGTAATATTGCCAAACGATACATTCTAGACGCATCTAAAGTTACTTGTAATCTAAATTATGACTTTACATGTTGAACAAGTGTTCCAATACTTTTTGAGGAGAGAAAAAAAAACAAAAAAAAACACTTTGTTGACCCCACATATTATTGTAACTTTTTCTTTTTTTGCTGTATTGACATCGGTATTCTATGAATCGGTAAAAATTAAGTTTTATACAATTACAGCAAGAGAAACCTTGGCAGAATCCACAGCCAAAAAACGGGAAAGCTTGCCAAAGTAATGACTTGGAGAGTCACGTCAACTTCCGTTACAAACAAGGCTGTTTCGATCATATTGAAGGCTGGTTCAAGCAGGAGGGTGATTTCATAGTTTTCCTCTGTCTTATCTCTAGTTTCCTCCAGGTGAGTTCATCATGAACATGCATTACGAAAAAATCGCCTACTTACATTACTGATTCTAGATCAACCGCGAAAGGTCTGAGGTCAGACACGGCGGCACGGAAAAGATTCTCTATTAAAATGTTGTACAGAGTGAATCAGGGTTGAGCTCAGGATTTTAAAAATTTTTCCCCAATACAAATGAAACATCGATGGCCGAAGTTGGCAACCAATTGCGATAATTCAAAATTTCTGCTCATCATGTATTATTCCTTCGGAGAGAAACAAGACAAATCTATAGCTTGAAGTTCATTAATTCTGCTAACAGAATAGAAATATAAAGGAAGCTTTCAAGAAATTACGTTGACTACTTTACTTTCCCGATGAAAATATAAATTATGACGCGAAGTTTGCAACGTCGCAGGCAGGGGGGGGGGGGGGGGGAGGCAGTAGCTGAGTAAGAGGGTCATTCAAAAACACGATTTTCGCTGTTCTTCCTCTGGGACAGTAACCCTGCCAAGAGAAAATTTTACTTTCAAAATATACATACTAACATACGTACATAAAAATACTACAAAAAACAATAGTTCTCTTCTTGCCAATTAACTAAACACTACGATAACAATTTTATGGAAAAAAGTAACAATGAAGCGGCCAGTGACAAGGGAAAGAGAGCGAAAGAGGGAGGAAAAGGATGAGATGAAACGAGAAGGAGGATAGAGAAGGGATTGGCGATTGATCACAGGATACTATAATTAATTAAAGGAACTTAACTAATTATAAATTGAACACAGTGGGCGATTAAAATGTTTTCAGGTAATCGTACAAATAATTAACAAATATTCTGAGTTGAATCTTCGACAAAACATTTATTGATGTAGAGGACTGAAATCTGCAATAATACTTTAAAAATTGGTGACCATCCAAACGAGAGATGTGTTAGCCGCTTCTCATTGTTTGGTAAAAAATAAAAGTAGATTCCAAAAAAGCATGGACTGAGCAATGCTGAAGTGCGGGGCGATTATTGGAGCTGATAGACAAAGCGATAGACAAAGAAGACATAGAAAGTATGGAGCGACCTTATTGGTTGACATGGTTGGTTCTTATAAACTAAGGAAGAAAATTATGGACTAACTGTCGGGTCTTCAGTGGGTTGCCGTTAGTTAGTCCATTACCTACCTCCTATGTCCATTGCCACCACCTGCTTCCACCAATAGGATCCCTCTAGATCCCTTTTGTGGTCTTTGTCTATAGGTTTGTCTATCAGTTTCGATAATCGGCCCGCAGCCCAAATTAGGGTAATTGCACTCCCTGAAGCGTTACGTAATTTGGACCGTGTTAAACAGAAAAGGAACCAAGCCACATCAGCTATTGCCTTTAATTGGGCAATTTAATTTTTTTACATGAAAACGGTTGTGCGAATTTTTGTGCAAATTTCAGTGAAAATTCTCCCTGGTGCGAAGCAAATTCCTTAAAATTTTCAAAGAAATCCGAACAAACGTTCTCTCGTAAAAAAATTAATTGCCCGGTTAAACTTGGCAATAGCTGATGTAGCTTGGTTCCTTTCTGTTAAACTCGGTCCATTTATGAGCGCTCTCTAAGCGGCGAAGCTTTGATGTCTGATAAATTTGATTATTTTGATTCCAGATTTTGGGAATAATCACCACGATACTGGTTTGCCGCGATTTACATGAAGAGCAAACATAGTAAATATCCCGAAGGAGCCTTGCGGAGCCTCTTAAAAAGTACAAGTGAATATGATAGATTGCTCAACTACTGTAGGCTACAAGTAAACAGCATCATGGTGTATTTGTGTAGCCTAAGCAAGTTCCATGTGACATTGTTTTGCTTGCATGCAATGAAACTCCTTTACATTGAGAATATTCATCTTATGCCTTGCGCACTTAAAACTTATACAGCTTTTGCGCCCAAACGAAATTTAAGTAAGTCTAGGATATTGTCTACGGGTGAGGACGATCTCAGCTCACCAGAAGATGAGGACCCTTTTCCAGCCGGTCTCAACTTCGACGAGCATATTTTTAGTGGAAATTTTGGGTTGATTTAGTAACGGGCACTGCAGAGGATGTGATACCACATGTTTAAAATAGGCACCTGATGGTGGCAGTGTTGCTTTTGTGGTGACGGACGGTAAAGAATAGGCTAAACTTTATAACACCAAAGTGCAGGCCTTTTTTTGATGCACATGAGCCGGAATCTATCGCAAACCTTCTTGCGGAGGTGGATTTGGTGCCAAAATTTTAACACCATGCTTCAAGCACACCTTAATCGCTGATATTGTTTTATGGAGCTCCTCGGGGGCGCCAATTGTGGTGGAGGGAAAGAATAGGCAGGCCCGGGCCGTGTATTTTTGGCCCAGTGTTTAGGATGAGGAGAGTGATACGGTAGGCCACGTTTGAAAAAAAGATCTGACAATAATAAACAGACAGCTTTGGTTAGTGCAGTACCAAACTGAAAAAAAAAAAATCCAGTTGAGTAATGATTCCTGGATACGAATTCTCGCTGACAGTGAGTCAACCTAAATTCTCTTAAAAATGACAGAAAGTGTCTTTGAAATAACAGAAATACCATTAAAAACAAGGATATTTCCGGCTGACTTAGCGAGAATTCTCATTTGGGCATTAATGATTGGAGTTTCTTTTGATCTTACAGAAGGTTTCTCTCCGTGCAACGTTTCGTTGACGACACGCATTTGTCCAGAGGAAAAAAAAACCACCAACAAACAGCATCAAATTCATTTAAAATTTGTCTTCATGAAAGAATCTTTGTTCCTTTTTCATTAGAACACGTTTTTTCAACAACGATTATAGATTCCCGCTTCCACTCTTTCCTTCTAATGACAGCGGAGAAGAAATAGACCACATTTTGCGATAAGGAATCACTATTTCTGGCTCATTTTAGAAACAACGTAAATGCTATTGGTTTCCCTATGCAGAAAGGTGCTTTTATGGAGGAGCCAGAGATAGTGGTTCCTTAATGCAAAATGTAATCCAAATTGTTGACAACCTCTTGCTGAAGGATTTAACAGACGATTCTTTTCGCCTCCACAATCGTTGGCATTCGTCAAGAAAAAAAGGCAGCAGGGTATCTCCCGCCCCCCCCCCCCAAAAAAAAAAAATACTGTATTGGCACCCCTTGAGCCTGGACTTCCAACACTATTGAGATAGTATTGGAGATCTTTGTCCTGTTCAAGTGCACACGAATGTGAATGAAAAACTGATGGCTGAGTGTGAGAAACAAACTCAGTTTAGTTGTTGAAACGAATAGTATGGTTGATTAAATTATAGAAAGATGTTAGTCTGCATTCGGAGAAAACGAGTGGATCGTTATGTATAAAAGCCAAGCGTATACATTTTTAATTTTTCCAACATGTTTTCATCATTGTGACTCCAAAAACAATGAGAGCTAACTTATCTTTGTGTCATTTACATGTATATTGTTCTTATGTAAATTCAATCTCATAAAAAAAAAAAAAAAAAAAAAAAAAAAAAAAAAAAAAAAAAAAAAAAGCTTTGCTGTTATTCATTTTCTCTGATTTCTCCTTTGATTTCGACTTGTAATCCGAAAGTACAGGATTCTCATATGACTGGGCAAAGAAACTTTCAGGATTTCAACGTTGAGCACAAAAACTATTTCATGACACCAGTTATATAAAGAAGTCTTTACATATTGCTTCATTCATGAAAAAATGGCGCCACGCAACGAGAAATAAACCGAAAATTGGAGAAAAAATGTGTCTTCTGAGCATCGAGACAATTATTGACCGAATTGCTTTGTCCTCCAACCTCTTCAAGAAACTTCTGCTATTTTGATACCCCACAAATTGAGTGCCATTCGGACGGCAATGAACTAAAGAGCTATACCGTCCCGATTTTTCAGATACACACACATGATATAAGAAATCGGAGCGGCAAGTCCAGGGTTTGTCTCGTCCTGCCAGTCTAGCTTTTTCCCTTCCCATCAGAGGTTGCTCCAGTTTTTACTTTGACATTGGAGTGATATCATGAAACCAGAACGGCAAATCAATGAAGCTTTGAAAAATGAGAAACAATGAAAATTAAGAAATAAAAAAATTGCCGTCACGCCGCAAAAATGTTTGGTAAGTCACAGCATTACATACCGATTCAATGCTAGATGCTGGTATCTGCTATTGATTTAACAGAAATCAATATAGAAACAGTTGATGAAATTGCTGAGGTTGCTGCTTTTTTGCGGCATGACGGCAATTTTTTTATTTCTCGGAAATAAAAAACGGAACCGGACAAGAATCCGACTCTTAAAACCGGACAAGTGAGGCGGTCATGATGGCTGAAAAGGTGAAATTGGCGGTGCTCGGCGAAGGTAACTACCACACATGGTCAGTACGGACAAAGGCAGCGTTAGAGCAAAGAGAGTTGTGGGAAGCGATCGACCCGGGTTATGATAGTGATCCAAACCCCAAACAGGAGAAGAAAGATGCAGATTGTATGAATTTCCTAATATTCAGGTGGTGGACGATCATCATTTGAATGACATCGAACACTGTGCAAACGCAAAAGAAGCTGAAGAAGCGTTGAAGGAAATCCACACGAATTTCGGTCCATTAACTCTGATTACAATGCTTGAGGAACTCGTTACGGTTAAGAATAGAGTACCTATATTGAGAGAGTATGGCCACTGGAGTTACCACCTCTGATTGGCTCAGCCATCTTAGGCTGAATGGAGCCCTTAGGACCCAAAAATGGCGGACGCCATAAAGTTAATGTAATGCAAAATGATTCAAAATGTAGTTGCCTTTGTAGCAACGGTTCGTGAAAAACTCGTAAAAAAAATGTAAAGAACTTGTGAATTTCATTAACACATAAAAAACTCGTAAAAAAGTTGTAAAAGAAAGAAGTTTTTTACAAGTTTTCGTTTTTATGCAAGAAACTCGTAAAAAACTTGTAAATAACTCATAAAATTTACTTTTTATTTACAAGTCAGCTTTCAAAATTTTGACTCGTAAAAAACTCGTAAAAAACTTGTAAGTAACTCATAAAATTTACTTTTTATTTACAAGTCAGTTTTCAAAATTTTGACTCGTAAAAAACTCGTAAAATACCTGTAAATAACTCATAAAATTTACTTTTTATTTACAAGTCAGTTTTCAAAATTTTGACTCGTAAAAAACTTGTAAAATACTTGTGAATAACTCATAAAATTTACTTTTTATTTACAAGTCAGTTTTCAAAATTTGACTAGTAAAAAACTTGTAAAATACTTGTAAATAACTCATAAAAGTTATAATTTATTTACAGGTCAATTGTCAAAATTTTGGCTTGTAAAAAACTTATAAAATACTCATAAACAACTGGTAAAATTTACGTTTCATTGAAGAGTCAATTTTTGAAACATCGACTTGAAAGAAATTCGTGAAACACTCATAAAATACTCATACAATTTAACTTTCATTTACAAGGCAACATCTGAAATTTCGACGTGTAAAAAATTTGTCATACATTCATAAAGAACTCTTAAAATTCATTTTCATTTACGAGTCAATACCTGAATCGTAAAAAACTCTTGCTGAACAGAAAAGAAATTGAAAAATTCACCTTATTCTCTTTAGGGGTGAATTTCCCAAATTTTGACTCATAAGAAATTTGTAACTAACTCAAGAAAATAAACTGGTAAAATTTATTAGCGAAAGAGTGTATTATATGCATGTGTAACAATTGATGTATTGAACAAAAGAATTTCCAAAATTTTGGCTTCAAAAGCGCGTACACAAAACAACCACACATGAAACAGGCAAGATACTTCAGGGGGCAGAATTATATTTGGTGAGAATTAGGTTACTCACCGGGATGAAAGGTTTCATTTGTCAATGCGCAATTTTATTATTGTAGATGTTACGGGTGCATTATGACAGCAATAAAAGTTCACTTGAATCTGATTTCCTATTCACTTTTCACAACCAGAATTCGGTGAATATTTAATAGCCAGTCATTGGAAAGGATTTTGGGTATGGTGAAAAATATTTTGCCAGTGTATATAGTTACCACACTGGAAAGCCATTGAAACTACAGTGGATTAACATCCATTTCTAATCGTACCGTTTCAAAATTTGGTAAAAAAGAAAAAAAATGTACTAACTTTAAAGATTCTCATGAACACAATGCACATGTGCAGCTGTGTCTGCAACCTGATTCAGAAAATTTGACATCAATATCATCGATAGGTTATATCGATGATTTCCCTGCCTTTGTCGATGTTGAAATAAACATTCACCATTGTTGGTTTGACCAATTTAGAACACATTAACGGACAAGTTATCTTCACTTCTACATGGACTAGACGAATCAGGATGATTACTGCTAGAAATAAGCTGTGAAGAGATTGCACTTTTTCCATTTTCAGTTTCCAAGTTAGGTCAGGTTGGAGGTTTATAGCTATACATTGATTAATAAAATCTTCAAGTCAGATGAGATGTTGCATGTGTGAGGAATTTGCGATTGGACTATTGATTCTTTTGTAAAATTTTGCGAGAAACACGATGGTGCTACTGGTTTTCCCTGAAATCAACTCCCAAGCTCAAAAAAAGCTCTCAAGTTGAGGCCAAAATGGAGGGTGTATCCCATGTTATCCTGAGAGTCCACCCTTATAACAAGACGAACTCTCCATGCAAAGATAGAGAGCAAATATACATTGACAGGGCTACCACTTTATTTAGGGACTCGAAACTGAAAACACGGCAACCCTGCTAATGTATTTGCTCCCTATATTGGGTCAGTTGGGGTAATTCCGTCACGGGGTAATTCCGGATGTGCATCATGGAGGTCGTAAAATTGAGGTTAGGGAATTTTCGCGCTAGTATGTTGTTGCCAACGTTCAGTTGGTCACCCTGAGTGATTTGGTTCTCATTTCTTGTTTGTTTACGCGTGATAAGGAGATCGGTCGTAAAGGTGCGAAAAAAAAGCAAATCGCCTAACTCGGAACGTCTCTGCAAAGTGTTACAGGTAAGAGAAATTATCTTTATATTCCAACAACCATTATTTCTATAAGTTGTTCTGTTTATGAATAAACAATTTTGCCTGTTTTTCGAATGATCAATGAACCTCTGTCCAGATTGAGGTTAAACCGGAATTACCCCATCGGAAAAACACCGGTGGGGTAATTCCGTTAATTCAATTTTCCAAATTAAATTTGATAATTAATTTACTTTTTGATCTGTTTTAGCTTCTAAAATGCCAAGGAATTACAAAAAAAAGAAGCTGAGTGAGCCTCTCTATACGCAATGTGATCTGGCCAGTGCCGTTCGTGATGTATCCAATCAAAATCTTACCATTGTTGCCGCGGCACAATTTTATAACATTCCTAAATCCACACTGGCTGATAGAGTTGCCGGAAAAGTAGGAGAAGGTGAGGATATCTGTAATTTATTTCTATTACATGTCAGGGGCTTTCCTTTCTGGGTATTTTGAACTGGTTTAACTTGACTTTTACCTAGTTAATTTCCCAACTTAATCGATAGTCTCATTTACTTTTGTCGCAGATAAATTTGGTGCTGGACGGTCACCTGCTCTCAACCTTAAAATCGAAGCAGAAATTGTCGAGTGTCTAATTGCAAGAGCTCAATTGGGTGTCCCTTGTGGCAGAGAGGAGCTCAAGGATTTAATACAAGATTATGTCAGGAACAACAATACTCCATTCAAGGATGGTCGCCCCGGGCAAGATTGGTACTTATCATTCATGCGCCGTCATCCCAATTTGAGCTTGAAGAAGGCTGAACAGCTGCAAAAAGCGCGTGCGGACGCCCGTGACCCGCAAGTAATTTATGATTTCTTTGATTTACTTACAAAATTGTATAACGAGAAAGGCCTTACAAGTGCAAAAGCGTTTCTTGCAAACTGTGACGAGTCAGGCTTCAATAGTGATCCTACAAAATCAAAAGGAATCGGAGCAAAAGGCGTTCCTCTGAGTCGAATCTCAGGTGGTTCAGGTAAAGAGAATACATCAGTTTTAGCTTGCGTGTTTGCTGATGGCACTTTTATGCCTCCTCTAATAATTTTTAAAGGTCAGTCAGTGCAATCTAGATGGGTTTCGAAAAATAGTTATCCAGGGACAAAATACTCAGCGTCAAATAACGGTTACATGGAAGAACCGATCTTTTTTTCATGGTTCACCGAGGCTTTCATTCCTCATATCCAAAAATTAAGAGAAAACAAAAAACTGCCTGACCAACATGCCGCCTTAATCTATGATGGCCACTCAAGCCATTTCAGCGTCAGAATTATCAGGGCAGCAATAGACAGCAATATTTCCTTAGTTAAGTTACCAAGTCATCTTACTGATAAAATGCAACCTCTAGACAAAAGCGTTTTTGGTCCCCTCAAAAAGTTGTGGGAACCATTGTTAGTAGAATACGCTAAAAGCCAAATAGGTCGTGGTCATGGCCGCTTAACAAAGGAGTTGTTTGGAGAGTATTTGGGCAAAGTTTGGCCACAAGGATTGAAAGAAATCAACATTCAAAAGGGTTTCAGCTCTACTGGTCTTTATCCTCTTGACTCCAAAAAACTAGCTGCAACCTTATTCACTACAGAACAAATAGAATTATACGAAAATAAAAAGAAACTAAAATTGCAAAGGAGAGCATCTTTGAGTACACCCCCACCCCCCGATGAAATTTTGCCCCCAGAAACACCGCGCCTAGAGACTGGCTCTAGTTCCGGGATCTCTCCCTCAGTCAATAACCCAATTGCGAATGAAGTATCTGATCTTAATCCTTTTTCATCACAAGTTCATAGTCCTATTTCTTCTCAAGCCGCCTTTATCGGACCAATAGATTCAGCGATAACTGAGAATAATGTATCTTATGAGACCGTCCTAGATTTGTCAACTAGAATTCATGGCAATACGCCAGAGAAACCAACCAGCTTAGTTGATATTTTTACCCATAAAATTAAATGCGTGCCTAAAAGGACAGAATTAACTCAGTACAAAGCTAAAACCCCCGAGCAAGTTGCTCGACTAAAGCACCTAAAATATGGCGAGGTCTTGACCACAGATGAAGTATTGAAGCGTCTTGAAGAAGCTGAAGAGGCCAAAAAAAATAAGAAACCCAAGAAGAAAACTAAAACGGGATCTACCAAAGATAAAAATGAAACCAAAGAGGAGAACGGAGAAGAAGATGCAGATTTACCAGAAAATGCAGCAAAAAAGAAAAAGAAACCAACGAAGAATACTAAAAAGAGACCTGCCAAAGATAAAAATGAATCCGAAGAGGATGACGGGGAAGAAGATGCTGATTTACCAGAAAATTCTGATTTATCAGATGGTGAAAGCTTCAATGACAATGAGAAGGAAGATGACAACTTAGAATTGCTGTTGATGGAAAATTATGCTGATTCAGAATCTGGTTCAAAGGCGGAAATTGGGGACTTTATCCTGGTTCGTTTTAAGAAACAAGTCCAAAAAGAAACGTTTGTGTATTATGTTGGCCAAGTTTCTGAGAAACAAGATGATGATTTGAATGTATCTTTCTTACGGAAAAATAAAAAATCTTTTGTATTCCCTCATGTTGAAGACATCAGTCTTATTCAAAAAATAGATGTTAAAAAAATTCTTCCAAAACCTGTTATCCGTAGAGGCTACTGCACTTTTAGCACTGAGTTCCCTATTGATATCATAATTTTGTAGGTTATTAGAAATATTTTCTTTTCATTCTACATTTCATTTTTATTTCTTTTCTACTTTTCATTCGCCATTACCTAAAGTTCCTAAGCCTAACTTTGTGCCTACCTGCCTCTTTCTCACAATCAGTCTGGGAGTTTAAGAGTTCAATTAATGAGTGCTATCAGGTGTTACCTAGATGCTTCGCTTTATTTTTTGGCAATAGTGGTTCTATTTAGTTACCTAGTATTTTTAAAAGAACACTTGTTCCTATACTTAAAACTTTACGTTACGTACTATTTTTTAGATAAATTTTTTTGAAATAATAAACATTAATTTTCTTATTGTATTTTGTTTTAGCTACTTACCTACATCATACCTTCCTCCTTAAAAATATATAAAGAGAAATATATGCACATATAAAACAAATAAAAAAAAAATTGTTTCTGAGTTTTCATGGTTTTTACTGAAAAAAATTAAGGACAAAGGCTTACCTACTGAGAAAGTTTCTTGACGAGATAAAAAGGGAAATGAAAGATCCTGTACCTGCCTTTTCTTTTTCAACAACTTTATTAATTAAAGAAGGGCTTCTAATAATCAGAAATTGAAATTATAAAAAAAAAGTGAACTTTGTAATACATTAATGGAAAAGAACTGAATTTTATAAGCATCCGGAATTACCCCAAATTACGAGTTGGGGTAATTCCGGAAAGAGAGATTCAGCGCTAATACTTTGCAGTCTACTTAAAGAACATCCAATATGTATGTGTGCATAATTTCATTAAAGAGACATAGCCGTGGACTTAGATACGCCTCCGGAATTACCCCACCGTCGGTGGGGTAATTCCGTTTGCAACGGGGTAATTCCGGACGCTACAAAAAAATTCACCAAAAATTTTTGAAAAACTTTTTTTCGACAAATACTATATTAACTAGCTTTCAACAATATAAGGAGCTGGCAGATCCAAAAAAATGTTGAATTCATTCAGTTTAACTGGTCCAAACCAAGGGTCAAAGTAAAAATTAGGTTACAACCGTCAAAATCGTCCGGAATTACCCCAACTGACCCTTTGCATGGAGAGTTCATCTTCATGTAGACGTGAACTCTCAGGGTAGGGTGGGATATCCCTTCCATTTTAACCTCAACTTGAGAGCTTTTTTTGAGCTTGGGAGTTGATTTCAGAGAAAACCAGTGGCACTATCATGTTTCTCGCGAACTTATACAAAAGAATCAACAGTCAAATCGCAAATTCCTCACACATGCAACATCTCAATTATAATACTTCATACCAATAGGCATTTACATACATATGGATTGAATGCAATGTAATGCAATAACATCTCCTCTAGACCTCAATTCAATCGATTGGTAGTCGCAAAACGGTAGTTAGTGAGGGGCTTGGAAACTCAGGACACTGTGATACTTAGGTGGATACAGTGAGTGCTTTAGTGAAATCATGGGTTTTGTCATGAATAGCATTTGGAAGTCGAAAGTAAATTTGAATTTTGAAACTGGGACTCAGAGAACTTACTGTAACGCTGTTTCGATGGCTTTTCCAAATGCTTCACACTTATACACTTGACTCCCCGCCATACAACGAGGTTCACTGAAGCTGATAATAGATTATACAGTACATCATAATGGTAATTACTTAAACTTCAAGACACTTGGTTTAGAGTAAGAGTTTAGAGGTATTGGCATAGAATAATAAAGCTATTAGGCGTAGCCTTATTCTATGGTATTGGCAACTACGAAACTGGACTGGAATTACTGGAATGTAAATAATAATAATTCCGATCCCGCGTTCCGTGTCCATGTCGGAATCAGATTCAGAACCAGGTACGAGACGGAACTCGGCAACGCGGAACGAAAGGAAACGGCAGAGGACCAGACTTGTTGCTGCCGCGCCGCGAAATGAAGAATTGAAGAGAGTAGTAAGTGCATATCTGTATGAGCCGTGATTAACGTATATTTTGATGTGTCTTGAGGCTCATCTTAAAATACACTTAAAACTTTTCTCTGTAACGCGGCAGTTTCGCGCTTAAACCATTGTCTCCGGTCGGAACATGTTGAAACCTGCAAGCTAGTTAGCGTCGTTTTTTCGAGGTATGGATGTTTTCTCTGGTTATTTCGCTTGTTATGTGGTCTGTGGTTTTTCACTTTTTCGGGCGTCGTGAAAATGCAGAACCTGATCTTCTTTGCTGTTAAATGTAAGTATTTTGATCCATTCTAGTCACAAATGTCCTTCACTTGTCCTCGTGAGGCACTTGTGGAGGGCAATGATTCAGTTGTTGATTAGAGCAAAGAGCATCAGAAGAGACACTTGTTGCCTCATTCGCCGATCCTCAATTAGCTATTAGTGTACTAAATGTCCCAATTGTAGAGACTGTCAGTTTTCAGCACTTCAAGAATCGGCTGCATGATGGCTCCGATTGCTCATGACCGGCTCTGGAGACCATTCCATCGAGAGCACTAACTTCCTAATAAAGCGTTCACTATCTTAGGATGTATATCGAGGAAACTGTTACCATCTGTTAGTCCATGCAGTGGAAACATAAAGTCTCTTGTTTTTTTTTAGATCTGGGGCTCTGTCTGCTTTACTTTGTGATTCTGTCTATCAGAGCCGTTCTGATTTTCTGTAGTAGTAGTGATCAGACCTCAAGTCCTGCAATCTGGATCATCTATCATTTCACTTTAATCAATCAACATTTCCGTCTCTCACAGTAATTGTTGTTAACCTAACATGTAACGCAGAGAGCAAAAAGGAACTTCCATTTCTGCTAATCTGCTCTGGTATCTGTTGATACTGGAAAACTTCTTGTGCATACATTGTTCCTCTTACAAGACACGTTGTTAAAGTCAGAAGTGCAACCGCTAAGTTATCCGCTGAGTGGCTGAGCTCAGCGGAAGTGTTGTTAAACGTTTTCTGAGTATCCGCGGAGCTAAATAAAGGCCGCCATCTTCTCAGCACAATCGCTTAGCGCCAGTCACACACCGCACCGACCATCAATTACATTTTCTCTCTTGAATCCATTCAAATCAATGAAATTGCAATAGCTTTCTTGGTATATGATGTTCGGAAAAACCGGTACACCACGTGAAAGACAGCCAAAAATCAGGGCCTGGAAACACTCCACAAAATTATCCAGAAACGCGTCATTTCAGTGCAACAGTGGTTTGAAAAAGTTGCAGACTTCCGAAGCTCTTTACCAAGTAGACAATTTTTGCCAAGTAAACAATAGCGTCTCCGAGTGTATCTTTTGACAGAGAAGTTGAATTTTTGGAGAGATTGCCAAAACGTTTAAATTCAAGATGGCAGCTGTCGCTTAATATGCTGCTTTGGCTTTTCTTAGATTGATTTTTGTGAAATTCCGTATCAGCGTGTATTTTTTAACAGGAATAATAAATTTTTAGTCAGATTTTCAACATATCAAAATCCAATATTGCGGCCGCCCTGTATAATTCTCTTTTCCCTCTGGAACATCGATTTCAGTGAAAGTTCGTGAAAAAGAAGATGAAGACGAAGATGCTATCTTCTCATCAATGTTAGAGAGTAAACTTGTATCTTGTTATTTATTATTAATTAAATTTTCTCTTTTATTTTGAAAATTACAGAGAAACTATCAGTATCAGATCATGAGTCGGAAGATTTAAAAAGTCCATCCACGTCAAATTTCGCCTGCCTGTTAAACATCTACAGACTGACCGAGGGTAGAACAATGGCCAGTGCTGATTGGTTTGGAGCTTCAAATCAGAAGAAAATGTGCTCCAGTGTGTCCACATCTGTCAGTCAGTCCTTCTCGCAGATTTCGAGGAAAAATGAGAAGAAATCGAAGAAATCGTCCCAGTAAATTTCTTCATAAATTAAATTTTCTCTTTTTTTTTCTCATGTTCAAAGGTTGTTGGACAATAAGTTTCCTAATTTCTTAAGAACTGTGGAAACCAGTAAGATCTAAAAGGATCTGCTAAACACTTACCCTTTTCCCTTCAATAATTTATTTAAATTTAACCAGCAATAGAAACACAATATTCTCCATTTTTTCTTAATTTCCCCTCATTAAAATTGGTTTCATTTTATACTTTCCTTCCTAAAAATATGATATTATTTTCATTTCAGGAAATCTAAATCAAGAAGGGCCCGCTCGAGCAGCTCGGGCTCCCCGTCAACTGCATTCTCTCGTGAATCGTCTAGCTCTTCTTCCTCTACTTTACCATCAAGCCGAAAAAGAAGACATCATAGCAATAAGGGTAAGAAATATCCTTCAAAGAAGAAATCAGGGAGACATAGCAGATCCCGTTCCAAAAGCGGGTCAACATCAGAAACCCGAAGCATAGTTGATTCGGAATCTACTTTGACAGAGCAGCCTGTTTTGGAAAATCCCTAAAGTTACTAACAAGAACTCAGTTTTGTTGAGACAGTGGATATTATAGTATTTATATTTTGACTTTGTGATTCATGGACCTAAGGTACTTGAATCAAGTTATTTTTTTATTTTTTTATATTCATACACTTTTTTTTCTTAGTTTAAAAACTATTCGTGATAATAAAGTTGATTGATCTCTGAGATTTTCAATTAACAAGAGGAACTTACGGACCTGCCGCCTCCGATTGGGCTGGATTTTTTTTTACAGATTCTATGGACCAATTCTAGAGGTCAATTTGAGCCGTTTTCCTGAATGCGCAATAGGAAGGGCGTAAAAAATTCCCAAAAGTTGTGTTTTCGGCGTGTGATTTGGTCGTGCGGCGGGTGGCAACACTGAAGCAGTCTCTTCTACCGCTTTAGCGGCCTGAAGGTTTCAGCGGAATTCGGAGCCCTACTGCACAGGTGCTGGCTCCATGATTGTGAGGTCCCGGGTTCCATCCCCGGGTTAGTTGTTTACTTTTTATTTTCCGCATGATCACGTAACATTTTATTTTTAATTCTTCATCAGCATTTATAAATCTAGCAGTTCCGATCACTATCCCCCCCCCCCTTACTTTACGTACATCCCCCCCCTCCTATTTACTCACATTGACCGCCAATAACGGTATGAAACTTCATTGACATAAATTAATGAATTAAAAAGCAAAAGAAAACCTTATTTGTTACTCCATTATCTCCCAATATTTTCCTGGAAAAATATTTAATGTGTAAGTAAATCGAAGAGCAAACCCATGTGCATGCAAGTGCCGCCAAGAAACACATTATTTTGGCCCTTTGCTTTTTAATCCATCAATTTATGTCAATGAAGTTTCATACGATTATTGGTGGTCAATGTGAATAAATATCGGGGGAAAATAAACGTAAAATAAGGGGGGGATAGTGATCGGAACTGCTTGATTTATAAATGCGGATGAAGAATTAAAAATAAAATTTTGCGTGATCATGCGGAAAATAAAAACTAAACAACTAACCTGGGGATGGAACCGGGGACCTCACAATCATGGAGCCAGCACCTGTGCAGTAGGGCTCCGAACTCCGCTGAAACCTTCAGGCCGCTAAAGCGGTAGAAGAGACTGCTTCAGTGTTGCCACGCGCCGCACGACCAAATCATACGCCGAAAACGCAACTTTTAGGAATTTTTTACGCCCTTCCTATTGCGCATTCGGGAAAACGGCTCAAATTGACCTCTAGAATTGATCCATAGAGTCTGTAAAAAAAATTCAGCCCAATCGGAGGCGGTAGGTCCGTAAGTTCCCCTTGTAAGGCGATCTCTCTGTCCAAGTATTTTGGTTCTTAATTTTTTCTAGTTATTAGGTATATTATCTAGTTCATTTGTTTGTTTCCTGCCTTCTTTAATCAATTGATTTTTTCTTTGTTATGTCAAGAATTATTTTTATCCTGTTACTATATTTCTTGGTGATCAATACTTTATTCTAAAGAGGGTCAAGAAGTGGCCCCTTCCAAATGACATCATATGTGTTTTTCAATTTCTGTTTTCTTTATGTCATTTGTTATTTTTTATGTTTAATTGTTCCTGCCTCATTTTTTCTAGCTCATTCTGTCTAGTTCATTCTCGTTACTTTATTTTTCGTTTGTAAATAAACGTTAGCAAATCACATTCTAACAATATAGAGGCTGCGAAAGATGTTTTCTTATTAAAATTAAAATAAGGGCAAGATTAAATGAAGCAACTATAATCAATATGAGCTTTTTGATGAAGACTTTATTCTCTCATTCAATTCTTTTTTCCATCACTATGTCAAATATATCAGAATCATACTTTAAAAGAAGAGTAGAGTTCACACTCCATCCTTTATGTAAATCTGACTGTCCATTTGTTTGCAAAACAAATTCTCAAAATTCAAAAATTCATTTCAAAAAAAAAAGAATTCAAAGAAAAAAAAAAATTTGAAAATTTTCATTTTCAAATTTCTTTTCTTTTTTGTTTCTTTGTTTGTTTAATATGTTCATGTTCTTATTTCAATATAGTTATTTTTGTCAGTTTATGTCATATTATTGTATTCCTTTGCATTCATTTCAACCGTTCTTATACAAGACACGTTTTTATGTATTCAATTAGTAATGAAACAAAAATAATAGAATATTGAAGGAAGAAAGAAAACCTGTTGGAAAATAAGCGCCGATAAGAAATCGGGGCTTATTTCACAAGTTTCCATGTTTAAAATTGAAACGAAAACAAATTTTCTTTTGTAAGCTCCTATGTAAAGAAACCTCTATTTTACAAGTAGATTTGTATTCAAAACCTTGTGAAGTGAAGATGCGCAAAGCCCGTATCATACAATCAGAGCTCTCAAAGTGGCACGTGGGATCATGTGACACTCAGATCGAGATCCCTCAAAGATAATTTTGTCAGGCATATGATCTGCGGGGGTCACGTGACGCCACTTTGAGAGGTCTACTTTGATTGTCTGATACGGGCTCAACACATAAAGAACTCGTAAAAAACTCGCCAAAAAATATCGTTGACGAATTTGGAATCATTTCACGAGTTTTTTACGTAAAAAACTTTTGGATAAGTAACCCGTAAAAAATAATTTTCAGTGGCAGCACTATTATCTAACATGAGTTTCTCACTTATTTTTCATAAGCTTTTTACGTAAAAAACTCGTGAAATGATTCCCAATTCGTCAACTGGGAACTTTTTTTTACGAGTTCTTTACGAGTTCTGTATATGTTGCGCATCTTCATTTCACAATGTTTTCAATTTTTTTTTACAAGTTTTTCACGATCCGTTGCTACAAGGGTGTCTTTGCTTATCGTAACGAGAACTTTACCCAAATGCACTATTGCGACTTTTTTACATATTTTTAAGGCTAATCGTGTGCAATTTTTGAGAAAAATGATCTTAGATGTAGTAAGGTTGGCAGCAAGTGCGGTTGGTGATAACCGTCAAAAGTTGGCAATGACCCCCCTCCCATCCTCAAAAACCAAAACAAAGCACCGCCATTTTTGGGTCCTAAGCCTCTCCATGGGACCCAGTGGCCATACTCTCTTAATATAGGTACTCTAGTTAAGAAGACAGATGAAACAACCGTAAGGGAGTGCGTTGACTTTAATTAAAGGAACTTATGACGTGACAGCCAGCGTGCCGAGAGTCCAGGAAAATATCTTGACCTCTCAGATTAGCTGAGTGATATCGGGGCTCTGCCGGACGATCGTCGCACTGCACCAAGCAATTCTGACGATGAGGAAAGTGATCAAGCAGCGGCCCCGTCTCTGGCAGAAATTGCGGCTATGATCACGCAGCGTTCCAAAGACGATGCATTTTATGATAACTACTCGATTGTTCCTCTTTACGATTCACAGAGTTTCAATACAATTCTGTAGGATGAACTGTATTCTATCGAGTTTAATGATATATCGATGGAGGGATTATTTAAACGCATGATTATTTTTTCCTAGTCTTCAGGAATGTTTATTTTCAGTTAACGGAGCAAAAAAAAAAAAAAAAAAAAAAATTACTTTAAGCTTACATTTTCTTTGACTTAGGGCATCTATCTCTTCGCTGGATTTTTTTTTTTTGCACCGAAGGATGTGTAATAAAATATCCACTTATTATTCCATTGTAAACGTATGCCTATTGTAGAGTAAAATTTGAATGTCCAGGGGTGCAAGTTATATTTTATTTTGATTGTTTGAACGAAAATCATAAAAATAAAGAAGAAAGTGACTGACATTATAAAAATGGCAATACGAAAAATAGAGGAATCAGAGAGATAATTTCTAATTATGAACTAATGTATGCGTGAATTTACCACTTCCACCGCAAAGCACTAGATTAGACATCCTGCAAATTCATCATTTGTTACATTCCCGTATTTCGGATCAACTGCAGGCACCAATTGTTATCTACAGAGGACGGGTTTTTGATTCCCTGAGTTTGGCCTTTCGAATCAATAATTTTGATCCGGCAATAAGTGCAGCAAACGAGCCTGGCCAGAACACATATGCTTTAAGTACTGGGAAGGCTCATCCTCAGGAATGGACCCTGACATGATTGTCCGATCATTCGTAGAAAGGGAAAGGGTTCATGGGCTGCGCCACAAGAAATGCATAGGTATTGGTGATTCCAGCGTTTTTTCCCACCTCCTAGAGAAAGTCTTGAGTTACGGACGGCAAATAATAAAAGTCGAATGCTTTAATCATCTGCTTAAAAACGTGAAAAAGCGCTTATCCGAGTGCGGTTGCTGTTGGGAAGGCGACTGGAAAGCTCCTGTCCATACTGTTACATCTGTGCGGTAGCTGAGTGCAGCAAACGAGCCTGGCCAGAACATACATGCTATGAGAATTGGGAAGGTTCATCCTCACGAATGGAGTCTGACATGATTGTCCAATCATTCATAGAAAGCGAAAAGATTCATGGGCTGCGCCACAAGAAATTTATAGGTGATGGTGATTCCAGCGTTTTCTCCCAGCTCCAAGAGAAAGTCTTGAGTTACGAGCGGCAAATAATAAAAGTCAAGTGCATTAACCATCATAAACCTTCAGTCAGTTCGGCCACCTTCCCCCTTTCTTTTTCCTCTCTCCTTTCCAAATCAAACAATCGAAAACTCAACGACGATCACAATCTAAGAGGAACACTATGTGAACTTTTCTAGTTAGCTATTTTGAAGATAATTCTCGAAAATAAAAGTGAAAATATTATTGTAGATAACTTAGATCGTTGTTCCTCAGTAATAGAAGGAATTGAAGAAAAATATCAATTTTGTGAGACTTCAGAAGATACGGATAAATGTGTTGGGTTTCTTTTTTCCAGAGCTTGATTGAAAAACTGTATGAAGATATGAAAAGAGCCGGAGAAGCGGAGAAGGACCTTACTGTTGTACGAAGCGATGAAGATTCTAATGGCGTTCCATTTATAACTGTCTGTATGGACGCAGGATGGACCCATCGAAGTCATGGACACAAGTATACGGCAAAATCTGGCCGTGCGGTTTTTGTTGGGAAGGCGACTGGGAGGCTCCTGTCCCTCAATGTCAGAAACAAATACAGCTGCATCTGTGCAGTAGCTTGACGCAACAAATGAGCCTGGCCAAAACACACATGCTACAAGAACTGGGAGGGCTCATCCGCAGGAATGGAGCATGACATGATTGTCCAATCTTTCGTAGAAAGAGAAAGGGTTCATGGGCTGCACCACACGAAATGTATAAGTGATGGTGATTCCAGCGTTTTTTCTCACCTCCAAGAAAAATTCTTGGTCGCAAAAATCGACTCGTAAGCCATATAAATTTGCTCTTAATTTCTGACGAAATGGAAGAAAAGTTCCACTATTGTTGGATCACCAATTCTGAAAAGTTAGTCTGCCCTCAAATAACTAGTCATCACGGTTAAATTTATATTTGTCAGAAAGGTTTCGCTTATAAATATTCCAAAGAAGACCTTCCAGTTGTAGACCATACGAATTTCCTCTTAATTTCTTACGAAATGGAAGAAAAGTTCCACTATTCTTGGATCACCAGTTCTGAAAAGTTAGTTCGCTCTCAGATAACCAGGCATCACGGTTAAATTTATATTTGTCAGAAGGGTTTCGCTTATACATATTCCAAAGAAGACCTTCGAGTTGTAGACCATACAAATTTCCTCTTAATTTCTGACGAAATGGAAGAAAAGTTCCACTATTCTTGGATCACCAGTTCTGAAAAGTTAGTTCGCTCTCAGATAACCAGACATCACGGTCTTTATGTTGAGATGTGTGATGCCACATCATGCCACAGTTCAGTTCAGCTTGCCGACAGTTCAGTTCAGCTTGCCGACAAGGGAACACGGTTTTGGAGGTTGGGAGTGTAGTCGCGAGTTTTTTAACTTGTGAATTTGTGAGTTTGTGAAGTGGTGGAATTGTGAATTGTGTATTGAAAATTGATAATTCTCTTCTTGTTTTAGCAAGTTGTAGGGGAATTGTATGAGTGAGTGTGTGGGAATCTAGCAGTTCTGGAACAGAAGTGTTAGGCCTAAAAGGGAGGCTAAAGCATGGCCAGTAAAATATCAATGGGGGAAAGAGGTGAAGGGGAAAGCAAAGTATTGGGGGATACAGGAAATTGGGGAAGAAGTTACAGAGAAATGCAAAAGAAAAAAGTATGGTCTGATAGTGTAAATAGTGAAGTGGAGACTGAATCAGGTACTCTAATGGTCAATCTACCACAGCGGAGTAAGAGTGTGGACAGATTGGGAGAGGAGTTAAAAGGGAACATAAGAGTAAAGAAACTGAAGTTAAAAATGGGTAGTGAAGTGATCAGACAAGAGAAGGTAATGGAAAAGGAGGGTATGGTAAAAAAGGTATTTGGGGACCCTAGTAGCAGAGTTCACTTTGTCTTTTTTAAAAAATATATAAAGAGGAACTAACCGTTAGATAAATGGGCATTTACTTAAAAAAAAAATTGACGGTTATATAAAATTTATGTAGCAGGAATTCATTCCTTTTATTTATAATCAAAAAGTGAAAAAACATATATAAAGTTTATATAAATAAATGAAAGAATTTCGACTGATTGTTTTACATTTCTGATATAAGACTGTTATGTAAATTAGTTGTAACCGTTATATAAATATAATAATCCACTTCTATCGTTTCCATTATATAAATGTTGTATAAATGTTATGTAAATTAGTTGTAACCGTTATATAAATATAATAATCCACTTCTATCGTTTCCATTATATAAATGTTGTATAAATGTTTCGTAATTAAAGCAAAGAAAATAAGAAAAATGTTTAAAAACAATTTAAAATTTCTAATGTATAACCAGAAGGCTTTTTTTATATAAGCAGAGTTATAAAATGTAAATAAAGTTAAGTACTTATTATTTATCCTCGCGTTGTTTAAAATTTATATAAATAGTAGAGAGGAATTATGTAAAAGAGTCAGATAAGTTTATACATTCCTTGAAATGAGGGATTTTTAAAACTTATATAAATTGATGATAAATCTTATTTAAAGTCATAAACTATTTTCTTCCCCCTTTTGGTCAAGTTTCCGCTAAATAACGGTTAAAAGTATAACGCTTGAAAATAAAGGAATTAAAAAAAAACATACTTATAAACAAATTAAATATGATGATGTATAAGCGGGAGAATTTTTTTTTAATAAAAGCAGAGTATAAAACGTATATAAAGTTAAGTACTTATTATTTATCCTCGCGTTGTTTACCATTTATATAAATAGTAAAGAGGAATTATGTAAAAGAGTCCGATGAGTGTATACATTCCTTGAAATGAGGGATGTGTAAAACTTATATAAATTGATGATAAATCTTATTTAAAGTCAGAAACTATTTTCCTCCTCTTTTTTCAAGTTTCCGCTAAATAACAGTTGTAAGTATACGCTTGAAAATAAAATAATTGAAAGAAAAACATACTTATAAACAAATTAAATATGATGATGTATAAGCGGGAGTATTTTTTTTTAATATAAGCAGAGTATAAAACGTATATAAAGTTAAGTGCTTATTATTTATCCTCGCGTTGTTTACTATTTATATAAATAGTAAAGAGGAATTATGTAAAAGAGTCCGATAAGTGTATACATTCCTTGAAATGAGGAATGTGTAAAACTGATGTAAATTGATGATAAACCTGATTTAAAATCATATACTATTTTTCTCCGCTCTGCTTAGGTTTTCCGATATAGATAACGGCTGTATAACGCATGAAAAAAATGCATTTAAAAAAACCTTCCTTATAAACAATCTAAAGATGATTATGTATAAGCGGGAGTATTTCTGTTATACAAGCAGAGTATAAAACGTAAACAAATTTAAGTACTTGTTATTTAGCATCGCGTAATTTACTACTCATATAGTGTAATGAGTAAAGGGAAATTATATATAACAGTCAGATAACTGTATACATTCTATGAAATGAGAGATGTCTAAAACTTACATAAAGAAATAATAAGTCTTATTTAAAGTGAGAAACTATTTTCCTCCTCTCTGCTCAAGTTTCCAATGAACGGTTGAAAAAAACGAATGGGGAAAAAAAATAAAAAAAAAATAAAAAAATAAAAAAAATGAAAAGATGGTTAGAAAGTTATAGACATTATGAAAAGATAATAAATAAGCAGGTGAATTTTTTTTATGTAAGTTGGAGTAAAAAACCCATATAAATAGAATCTAACACATTTTAATTATCGCCAGGGCGTTTGAAATGAGACATGTATAAAAGCTATATAAGTAAAGAATAACGGTTATATAAAGTCAAGAGGTAGTTTTCTCCTTACACTGCAGACCAAGATTAAAAATTAGTGAATTTTTGTAAATATTTCATGTCGATAGTTCAACTTTTGACTGAGTATAAGACAGGTAAACGCTAGCTATTACACTAGTAAATTTAGGCAATTTTTCAAAAAGTCCCTGAGTCGTATTATGATTCTCATTTTCTTTGAGAATCCTCGACGCACATCAAATACATTCTCCCAATGTCATAAAACACTCTCTTCTATTTTAGGATGCTTGTGCGATGTGACTCCCCCCCCCCCTCCCCTGACAAGAAAAATAATGCATCTATAAAATGAACTGCTGGGCTATAAAACCACATAACGCTCCATTATGCATTTGTTTCGTTTCACTGATGGTGGGAAGTTGGAAACAGGGTTTATCTTCTGTCATATTCAATTTCCATTGACCTGCTTATCCCTCTGACCAAATGTTCCGCCACGAATGAAATAACACAAACTTATCTGCCCATTCGCTCGATTTTGGGGCTGGTTTCTACCAGAAGAGCATACCTTCGTTTAAGTTACTTTAATATGAACCTTACACAAACAACGTCTTTTCTGAGCCTATAATTGCTGGAGACAAAACGTCCCACCGATTAGAATTAGAATGAAATCATTTTCCTCCCCACAACCCATCGAATTTTAGAGGATATTTGAACCGGCAATGTTATGGCTTCATCCACATCACTAATCAATTGTAAAGTACACAGTTTTTTGTTTGGCTGACATTCAGGCAAACACAAACAGCAGAGCCGCAGTATCCGCCACCTCTCTTATATGCTGGCACCAAAGCTTGTCCAACTTGAATTTTACAACATTGCCCTCCCTCCTTGGACCTTTCGGTCAATTTTAGTGACTTCTGAACCATCATGTACCTAGTATATGAAGTTCTTATGTTTTCTAGTCTTCTTTCATGGGATCGGATGTAGGCAGGAAGTTTACAATATTTTGCAGAAAACTTTACCAGTAGCACTACTTTCCACCATGAGTAATGTTTCTGTTACATAACTTGGTATTAAATTGTTATACAATTCAAAAAACCAGAGGTGGCAGATACTGCATTTACCCCACATAAATACTGGGATTCTACACCGGCTGATGCGAAATGCTGGATTGAATCTGGATCGTAGTTTACAACATGGACCATTACGACACGTTACAGGACAACTTGGTAATTAAGAGGTTATGTCATATCAGAAAATATTACCTAGAGTTGTTCTAATGGTCTGTGTACTGAACTACATCCTTAACTTGATTCAATAGATGCCATTTTTTGTGTTAGAACAACATGCAATATATAGCATTGATGAGGTGGTTCCATTTTTTCAGCTACTTCTCATTTTTCTTGAATTTTGAAAACTCATTTCTTTTGTCACGAGAATAATGATTGCTCTTACCAAATTTGACAAAGAAATTCAATGTACTGAGGGCAGGGCATCTTTGGAGGAAAAATATCGCATTCGATAGCAGTTTCGATATTGGTATCGAATGCAATATTTCTCTTCTAATAAAACCCTGCCGTTATCACGTTGAATTTATTTGTCAAATTTGGTAAGTGAATTCATTACACTCGTGACAACAGAAATGCATTCTCAAAATTTGAGAAAAATGACAGGTAGCTGAAAAAATGTAACTATACGCATACATTGCATGTTGCTCTGACACAAAATAAGGCGTCCATCGGATCATCTTAATCTGATGAGCGCAATGGAGCTACATTAATCAAACGGCGAGGTATTGACAAATGAACATTGAAAAGGACAGAGGAAACTGACATTCACCATTGAATTCAGTTAAGTTATACGCATCAACATACATTGATTATCATTAACCCATGCCTCAACCAATTGAAACATTGGTCAAATAATTCGCAGAAGATATTCCATTTGTACACAGCAAATAAAGAATAATGAAACGAGGATGGAGTATTACTTACACACATTCTCACTTCGTTGTTACCACTGATTGGTTTCCTCTAAGTACGTCTACTATTGTAAAAGAGAAACCAGTCACAAAGATCACGGATTTTTTGAACGTCCTTTTTCGATGAAAGGCTAAGGAGTATAGTATGAAACCGAACAATACGTACATTAGTTTCAATAATCATAATTTATTTCGAGGCATTTAGCGAAATTTCGAGTTCCGGCGTGTTCACAAAAAGTAAAGTTCGAGGCGAGTGCATGTGCAAGTGACTGTTGAGGTTATGTTATTGTTTTTTTCCTTTGTGGAGCGATGGTCCTGGTGAGTCCCAAAGGTGAATGGTGAGATTCCGGCGCCGTCAAACACGCGTGCAAGACCTGGCAGCAAGTTGAAGCATTCCTTTCCTTTATCCGCTTTGATGTCGAACTTGAAAGCTTTGAAAAATCCAAATCCTGCACAATGAGTGTAAGTATTAATTCTGTCTCATTTCTTAACCTTCTCGTTAAATGATTCCACTGGAAAATAACTCTTCCATCACCATACCGATGAAACAATACAAGGCTAAATACTTAAATTGGCTACGCACTTTAGAAGCCATGCTCAGGCTTACGAGTATATTTTGTGCATAACAGTTTTCTGCCCCTGAAACTGCTATCCTCTGGCATGTAGGAACTTGATTCCACAGATGAATTGTACAAGTCACGTACTAAGTATGTAGAACAATTTTTCCTGTTGGATCACATTGCGATCTTCCTTTTCATGGAGCAGTCATAATCATATTGATGCAAACGCGATAGATGACGTTATCCATCCGGAGTCACTTATTACACAATCTGGTTACATACAATCTGGTTGAAGAGGAGCACTTAATAGTGCTCCTCTTCAACCAGATTTGGCACCCGTCTGTCCATCTGTGTTCCTTCTGTAACTTGAATTGGATGTGTCAAATATCTGAAACGGACCTGCCAAAGTTGAATTGTGAGAGCAGCAGCCTTATCGTTGAAATTTTGTGTTAGTCGGGTGGACATGCATGACATAGGTTAAATGATGGACCGTGATTAGTCAGCTTTGTCTTATCACTGTTTTGTCGGGTGGAACTCTTGAGAAGCTGAACGCACCTCTCGAGTTTCCGACAGTATATCGCCCATCTCACATGACGAAGGCACAGCAAAGCAGCGATAAGACATAGCCGACCAACCACACTCCACCATTTAACCTGTGTCATCCATGTCCGCCCAACTAACACAAACTTTCAACTGCAGGATGAACTAATGAAGGATAGGCCCTGATCGAAGCTTAATGAGCATCTGCTGGATCGTTTCTAATGATATCTTCTTGGCTAATTATTTGCTGACACTGAGTACAAGATATTGTTTCCTGTATTATTCACCATATATCTTAAATGGTTGCATTCAATACCACCTTTCCATACATAGTCTTTCATTTTCAAGTGCGCGTCTGAAGTTAAAGTTGTGTTGAAATTTTGATTTCTAACACTCACCCGTTTTAGCAGTTTCCCATAAGATGCCATGTATTTTGATCTTTACCAAGTAGTTTCCTAACCTCTTGTGCACTGGAAGGTATGGAAAGGTCGTATTGTTACATTCTACTATTATCTGCCGACTGATGCAGAGACTACATTATGCAATACATTATGATAATCAGTAGTTCAAACTGAAAGAAATAACATAACCTCATGTACACATTCTATGTGAGTTACTTGTGCCAATTCAAGTCATTGACAGGTTCCAGATCAATTAACGACTTATCAAACATCTAAGCTGATTACGCATTAGCCTCTTGTCAGAATTCATTGCGTTACCTGACGAATTGTATCTGAATTTCTATGTATGGAGATCCAACTCCGTTGGTCCAACAGCTTTGACTTTCAAAACTGAGGTTTATCTCTAATCCTGTCAAAGGCCTTTAATCCATTTAGCATGTAGGATCCACTATTCCTAATCCATGTAAGGAGCAAGGAAGTCACTTCCTGTCTTAGTCTAAGGAGTTTCACGAGGTCTGTGAAATGCACTATTGCGTTGGAAATACAGTCTCTTCTCTCAGTTATAAAACAAACGTACGTTTTTCATGCTGTCAAATTCCATGCTCATCACTTTTTATGATGAATCCAATTTTATGCCACATGCAATTCCTCTTCGAATGTATTGATCAGTGGCCAGGATGTATTGCTACTTTATTCAATTTTGATGAAGCAATTATTCGTGAAGGAATCTTGAATCAAATAGATTTCTCAATGTGGCCTCGGAAATTTTTTTGCATTCTGACCCCCAGTTACTCATTGTGTGATATGTAGTCAAAGTGATTGACATAATTGCTCTCATCAGGGTGAAATTCATGAAAAATTTTACCTAGGTAGTCGTTCCGTCTGCAATGCTTAACTCTTCAAAACTGTGTCTAAAATTCAAATCATTGATCAGACCTCTGTGAGTCAAACTTGAAGTCGGTGCCTCATCCAGTCGCTTTATGTTGGAATGTTTTGTTCAAACTTCCACCTCGACTTATCAAACTGAAGATAAGCACATTTTGTCATTCCAGGCAGTTTTAGAGCTGCATTGTGATATCCAGGCTGAAACGTATTATTCGTGCAAATATGCAGTAATTTTTAATTTCAAAACTCGCCATGTTCCTTGTATTAAGTACCTCAAGAGAATAATTATCTACTACACCCCAACTATTCTGTCCTGATTGCTGCCATTCTGATTGATCATTTGAACATCTAATTTATGAAGCATCATCTTGCATCTAAGTCTTGAAGTTTTATGTATCGTATCATCAGTCATCTTGCTAACTAAGTACAAGTTGTTTGTTGCGTAATTCCTGAAGATACGGATTTGTAGGTTAGCTTTTTTTATCTTGAAATTGATCGTAGCAAAAGCGGTGAGAAGGGGGTGACGGCTACGAATTTTTCTGCTTGTTACTCACAAGAGTTGTTGTTTCAGGGAAACCCTAGGAGGCGTTTCAGCCAGGAACCAATATCTAGGAAAGGGCGCTATAAAAAAAGAAAGAGAGATGACACACCATTTGATTTGGCTCTTGCGCTCCAATCGAGCGATTCTTCGAATTCTGGGGATGCGGAGATTTTCCAACCATTACATGAAAGCACTCCTATTAAGAGTGAAGGGAGGAGTGTTTACAGCGATATTGAAAGTGAATCGCTAACTAGCAATCAAGGTTATCAAGTTGGTGAGCCATCCAACATGATTCAAAGTGATACGGATGGTGAAACATCCAACATGATTCAAAGTGATACAGTTGGTGAGACATCCAACAGCAATCAATGTCCCGGGGAACCCTTAAGAAACCAAAGCAGCATCTTTGAATCCACTGTCAATTCCCTTCTAAATATAAGCTTTTTTGAAGAGGAAGAAAATGGAGGTAATCTAGAGGAACGCTGCATGGCTCTTGATGAAAGCTTTCAATCTTATACGGTCATTGATCCTTTACCTGATGACCAGGGTATTTTTCACAGTCTCCAGTCAGATAATTTTAACCCATTCAATTTTGATGATCCCGCTCAAAACCATTTTTATTCATCAGATGAAGAAGATTCTAGTGATGATATCGATCTTACTGAACTTTTACAGTACTGTCAAAATAAAGCAGAAGAAGAAGGAGAAATGGACGAGCACCTCTCAGGAATGAAAAAATTTCTTCGAGAGTGGTCCATGGAGAATTCCATCTCTCTATTATCCTTATCAAGATTACTCAAAGGCCTGAAAAAGCATCACCCTTCGTGCTTTTCTAAGTTGCCCGTTGATGGAAGAACCATAATGGGAACATGCGTAGAGAAATTAGATATTATCCCTGTTCCACCTGGACAGTACGTGCATTTAGGATTTAAAAAGCAGCTTGATTTCATTGCCTCTTTTATTTCTGAAGAGGTCACCAGTTTGGGTGCCCTTGTGAATATAGATGGAGTGAGAATATACAAACATAGTAAATTTTCCATGTATCCTATTTTGGTTACTTTCCCGACATGCCTCGAGTTAAAAAATAAGGTCTTCCCAGTAGGCCTATACTATGGCAAGGGAAAACCAGAAGACATGAGTTTGTTTTTGACTAAGTTTATCGAAGAAATCACATCCCTTATGGACATTCATTATGAGAATGAAGAAGACCGATCAAAGAAAGTGAATTTTTACATAAAAGGGAGAATCGTAAAAATAATACTGCTAGGATTTGACTGCGACACTCCAGCAAGAAGTGAAATCCTGGAGACAGTGGGGCATGGAGGGTTCTACTCTTGCTTTCGATGCACAACCAGGGGAGAAAGTATTTCAACAAAAGGCACAATTGTACGTAGAAAGAGAAGACCAGCAACAGGAGTCAAACGAGCCAAAGGAAGTAAGCGAATTTTTCCAGAACTGAACGCTCCTTTAAGAGATGATTTCAACTTTCGAAATAAGCTCTATGCACGTCATCAACCCCGAAAATTATCTCCCTTGGTACAGCTTCCGGGCCTTCATTTTCCAAGGTCATTCGTCCTTGAACCGATGCATCTAATTTTTTTGGGCGTAACTAAAGCAATTCTTTCATTGCTATTTTTAGGTGGTCCCTATCTACTAAAACCTTCTCTGCGGCAAAGGGTACAAAATAAACTGAACGACTGCGTGCCGTACATCCCAACCGATTTTCCACGCAAACCTACCGAAATAAGAAGCGTTGGCACTAGTAAAGCCACCGAGGCCCGGTTTTATCTTCTCTATTTAGGACCTGTAATACTGAAAAATGCAATGGATCGAGAAAGATACATTCACTTCTTGAAACTAACAGTGGCAATGAGAATCTATCATCATGCAGGTTTTTGCGCAAATAATGAAGCAAGAACTCTTGCAAAAGTTTTAGTACAGGAATTTGTTCGATCAGTTCCAGAATTGTACGGAAAAATCAACATGTCACACAACATGCACTCGTTGTATCACTTTCCAGATGACATCGAATGGTTCCGAGAGAGCATTCCGGAATTCACTGCAAATGACATCTCATCGTTTCCGCCGGAAAACTTTAATCAAGTATTCCGTCGTTACACGCGAGGATATGCTAAAGCATTACAGCAGAATGTCCGAAGGTTAGGAGAATTGTTTCAGTCTGATTTTTGGAGGGAAAAATACAAGAAAGATTCCAATAGCTCATCAAAAGAGATCCAATTCAAGTTGAATCATCAAGATGGGCCTTGCCTGCCTACTCTCAAAGGGAGACAGTTTAAACAAGCAATTTTTCCTCGTTTCACGCTTACTCTACAACAGGCTGACTGCACCTGCGGAACAAAAGCTGGAGATGTCATCATTGTCCGCAATTTTGTTGAAGACAAAGACAGTGGTGAGAAATTCATTGTAGGCCAGAAATATGGGCTGAAGGGTGAATTTTTCGGTGACCCTTTGATAAGCAGTAAAAAGCTTGGAATATTTAAGGTCACCAAGCTTTCGAGTATTTTTGAAAGATGGCCTGCTACTTCCATCACCACAAAATTCGTCCGATTACCGTACGTCAAGAATGAAACAATCCCTATAGTGCACAGACAAGAGGAATTCATTGTGCTCCCTCTGCTTCACTCTGAAGTCGGACCGTCCACCTCTTAACTAATTTTTCTCGCCGAATTGTAACATGTGAGTAGACATTTTCTTTCCTGTGCACTTTTTTCGCTGTGCTTGATAATGCTGAAGAGATTCTGCGATGAAAGCTTGTTAAAGTTGATGGACTTTTTTTACTTATTGCCTTTTCTTACAGTGGGCCTTGCCTTTTTATTTTTTCTTTTTCTTCTTGGTTTCCTTATAAATTGATCAAGTGTACATCGACCTTTTATTTTCTTTTTTTCCTGCAGTGAGTCTGTAGTGGGACACATTTTTTTTTTTTTTCATTTGATTTTAATAGTTCATGATAGTAGAATTTGAGTCTGTAGTGGGACACATTTTTTTTTTTTTCATTTGATTGTAATAGTTCATGATAGTAGAATTTGAGTCCGTAGTGGGACCCTTTTTTTTTCATTTGATTGTAATAGTTCATGATAGTAGAATTGTCTTTTTTCCTAATTCTATTTACTTTTCTTTATTATCTTTTTTTTGGGTGGGGGAGGGGAGGGTGTAGCTTGAGAATGTTAGACTAAGACTATTAGAATTCTGTCTTTTCCTGTTGGACTGATTTATAAGTAAGCAAGTTACAGCGCCAGTGAAAATAACTATCTCACTTTCTTGCGAGGTCATTTGGAAGCGTTGCGATACCAAGATAATTAGCTTTGACTCTTCAGTCCGAAGTGTTTGATTGGTTTCAAAATTGATATTTTATCCGTTATTTTGAACTTTTCACCCCAGATTCATTTATTTCCTAGCCATAAATCGCTTTGGTCTTTGGTTTTGGTCTCAGTGATTCTTTGAGAGATCCTTACTTTTGTTTCTACACTAGCAGTAGTTATTTAGGCTGTTGCAGTATGCGCAAGATGAATACAAATATTTCCAAATTAAAAATGGTTAATCCTGAAAGTTGTATATTCATTGCTTTTTGATAGGCCGTATTGAAGAAGGTTTTGTTCCAATATGCTCTTTTTACGGTTGCAAATCCTTGACTTATGAGGAATCAAGAATATGTACCTTAAATGTCTGCAGGCGAGATTGAACATTCCCGGCGATTATGTTATCAAATCCAAAAATGTGAGCACCAGTTGGCCAAAATTTCAGTAAGTCCCTTGGGTGCACCACATGCCAGAACCTGCTGAGGTGTCAAGAGCACATGAGCATCAAAATACCAATTAACCGATGCGCCTATTTCTTTTTTGAAAACAGTACTCAAGGAAACCTGATTTGGTAGAAAAAACTTTCAGAGTATGATTATGCCGGCAAACTCTCATGAATAGTCCCTGATAACTTTGAATTCTTGTCGCTTGA
The DNA here is from genome assembly GCF_918797505.1 of Bemisia tabaci. Classification (NCBI taxonomy): domain Eukaryota; kingdom Metazoa; phylum Arthropoda; class Insecta; order Hemiptera; family Aleyrodidae; genus Bemisia; species Bemisia tabaci. The sequence goes on from NC_092794.1 coordinate 25,466,850, forward strand.
GCCTGCATCAACCGTGTCAATTGCAATTGCAAAATACTGACTCTCTTAAATAACCCATTAACAGTTGGACCTTTTACCAGGCTCACTTATAAGGTGCAATTTGAACTTAATTTGAATAATCTCTGTACGAAGAGAGCAATGCTTACCCTCATCGTTTCGCTTGATAGTTGCTAGAATTACTAATATCACTAAACAATTTCCTCTTCAATAATTTCCCTGATGCTTGGCACACTGGTGCGATTGCTTCTTTTTCAATGCTACTGATTAGTTGAGTGTGATTGCACTTGTTTTTTCACCAAAAAAAAACTACTTACTTTAAAGGAAGCAGGCAAAGAGTAAAAGAATGTATATAAGATTTTCTATAATTATTGTTTCCTTGCGCATTCCTGTAACATCTGCAGTGGTAAGTTCTAGTTGCCAAACTTCAAATTCATCCGATCTATTTAAAGAAAATATCCAGCTGTGCAGCTCAAGAATTGATTTTATGATGTAATAATGGTTGAACTTAATAAAAACACATAAGTAGCTGCTGAGATTGAGTTTAAAATAAATTGTGATGACTTTTAAACGACTGCTTTTGGGAGCATAATGTTATTATTATGTGTTTCTTTTTTCTTAGTCATAAAATATGCTCTCAATTTTATATTTCAGTTAATGCTAATAAAATTTTGGCATCAGGAATAATCTATTGAATTCTTCATGCTTTTTATTTTTTTCAGGAAATATCGTGGGCATTGGTCAAAATATGCGAAACGGACGAGTACGATGCTATTCCCAAAAGTTGGCTCGAACCCAACGCCAAAAAATGCATATACCCCGATCCAGATTGCCACTCTAAAAAAGAGCTCGAAAGTCTTGCTAAAGGGGGGGCAAGACCGATGGATCTAAAAGGGTGGCTGCACTATAATGTTGAAGTCATCGTACCCAGCTACTGTAAGTGTCCTTAAATATTGTACAATTTTACTTCATGACCATATCTTAAGGTGATTCGATGGACGCCATATTTTGTGTCAGAACGGCTTGCGATATATCGCATCAATTGGTTCCATTATTTCAGCTACTCGTCATTTTCCTCCAATTTTGAGATCGCAATTCCGTTGTCAGGAGACTAAAGCAGTCACTTACCAATTTTAACAAAAAAATTCAACGCAATAAAGGCGTGGTTTTTTTAGAGAGAAAACATCGCATTCGATACTGAAATCGAAACTGCACTCGAATGCGATGTTTTCTCTGTGAAAAAACCACGCCTTTATTGCGTTGAATTTCTTTGTTAAAATTGGTAAGTGACTGCTTTAGTCTCCTGACAACAGAATTGCGATCTCAAAATTGGAGAAAAATGACGAGTAGCTGAAAAAATGGAACCAATTGATGCGATACATCGCATGCCGTTCTGACACAAAGTATGGTGTCCATCGAATCACCTTAAAAGTGGAAACCAGTGCAAGCTAGAGGTCACTTAATTGTTAAGGGAATCTTGCAATATGCCCGATATTTGCCTACAGGGAAATATTTTGGGAGAGCAAGTAGGAGAACTGAATCTTTGCCATATTGGAGAACCAGCTTCCCTGTGTTACCTAGGCTCCTAATCGCATGCCTCTTGAGCTGGTATACATTTCAAGTTTTATTTTCAGGGAATGAAGTATTTTTGTCATTAGCGCCCCACTTGTGATTTGAAGCAACTGTCTCAGATGAGGTGATATTCAGCGATGATAATTTGTTTTTTGTAACAGATAATGTTTTCTTTTTTTCTTGTACCATAGTTGAAAATTGTTCCATTTCTGTCATCCAATTTGGTCGATATAGATAAAAGATTTTTTCCTTGTATTAATGGAAACGGGGTATATAATTTGCTTTGATTAAATTTCCTTCCTTAAATTCATAAATCTGTAGAAATCTCATCAATCACTACGTACAAGTAAAAGCAACAGTATGACTTCTTGCCCGTTTTCCTTCTCAATAATTACGCATTCAATTTGCCTCAGTTCCTCTTCTTTTTCTCCATTTCCTTTAGAGGATATGCCCTACAATTCTTCGGTGAAAGGGGGTACTTATGAGGCTTGGGATTGCAAGTAAGATTGTCCAGTTTCATACACCTTTTAAAAAATACTGTGTTATTATACTGCAATCTTATTTTCAAAGGAATACTCGTAGGTACAAGGTCAAATTCAGAGGTTTTCTTTGGTTCTTCTTCCTCTTTTTTCCCTGGAATAAACTCCAAGTCCAGCTGTTTGACAAGTCTGTGATCGTGAAGAAGGATGTTGCCTAATGTTAGGAGCATTGCAAGGCTAGCATGCCCTATTTACGGAAGGAGTCCCCCATTTCTCCAGTGATCGTGCTGAACTTTAGCGTAGTCGCGTGTGGAGCACTTGACCTGCAGTGCAGGGGGTCTGGCCCTTGCCAAAAAGCGAAAGCGAGTCATTTTATATTCTTCCTAATACGTCCTTCCCAAGCTTTGTTTTACCCTCAATTTTTTGTCACAATTTAATGATTTTTTTCTTCTTTTTTTTTTTTCAATTATAGCCGACTTTAAGAAGGCTGTCGAAGACATGATAAGAAAGACGAAGGACAAGAAACTTGCTGATGAAAGCGCCAGCGAAAGATTGTCCAAAAAAAGAAAAAGGAAAACTCCGCTCCCATTTGAAGAAATTTCCACCAAGATGACCACGCCGATCAAAGAGTCCGAACAAAAGCCGACCAAAACAAACACAATTGGAGCCACTTCCCAGTCGAGAAGTGATATTAAAAGTTCTTCTTCCACAGGTGGGCACAATAACTCCACAAATTCAAATGTTTCTAAGCTGTCGGAGCAACCAAAAAGCAAACCTAAGCAAACAAGAGATACAGCAGGACCAAGCAAACAGGAAGAACCTGTTATTAAGAAACCAAAAGAAACATTGGGCCAGCAAGTGTCTAACAAGCCAAAGCCAACTACGGACAAAGAGGAAGTGCGTTTAATCAAGATCCCGAAAGGTGTATTGCCCAATCTAACGGGAGCCAAAGAAGATGAATCCGCTATCACCCTCCTGAAGCAACTTTCACGTAAGTTCCACACTTAAACCTTTGTTGCATGAGCTACTCGTTGATTTTGGAGGGAAAATCCGCATTGTACAGTATTTTTTCGACATTAGGGTCGGTTAGAATCGATTTTTATGGGTTTTTTAAAGTGAAGAGATCAGACTTAAAATGTTCCTTAAAACTCATTTCTTGCTTCGATTCAATTTTTTTCTCCAGCACAGAAATAAAGCTGAAAACCATTTGTTGCTTTCATGCAACGCTATGCAATAAAGGGTTAAGCCGCAGGGTTGCCACAGACAGAAAATACTGGGAAAACCTGGGAATGCCAGGGAAAAACTGTCAAGTCCTCTTCATTTGCTTTCCAGAATGGACTAGATGTTTCAAACAACAGAATTTATGTGTAATCTATTTCAAATTATGTCTTTTTAACCATCTGGTATATCTTCAATTATTGTTAAAGAATTTCCCAAATTGTGACAGGGAAGTGTGGAGGAATTCATCTTCTAAATTTTGTGGCAACCCTGTCGTCAGGGAAAAATTCCATGCTTAGCGCGGCCTTTATACATTTATTTTTCCTCCATGATGGTTTGTAGGGTTCTGGCGTTGTGCATAGCAAGGAAATTTTGATTTTCCAGAAACATTTTGTGTGCAGATAACACTGATGTCATTATTCACAAATGCTCCTACATGTCCTGCCTTTGTACACTATTTGAATTTGTTTTGCAGACTCATATAGTTTAATTTTTTCTCAACGTCTGGTTACTTTGTTGTGATTGTCCTGTTTTAAAACTGCTGTCGCTTGATTTCAGGAACTGTGGCTGCAAATGAAAAAAAAGCAGAGAAGAGACATGGGGAGCTAATGAATAAACTCTCGCAAATGGAAGTTGGAAAAGCAACAACAACCAGCAATGGTGTCCCTGCAAAGCGTGTTATAGAGCAGAGTCATGTCTGCCCAGAAATTCTGGAAGAACTTCCTCTGTCAAGATCAAAACAAATTAGAAAAGTCAATGAGACTTTACAATCCGCAGAGGAAAGAGACAAATATGTAAGTTCGATCATTCATTTTCCAATCTTAATATATTTACTATGCTTATGTGCTGGTACCATGAAAGTGCATTTGTATCATTGTCGAGACGAATTTTATCTGGGTGAGGTCCAAAAAGTTGGGGGAAGCTCTTGTAATTCGCCGAAAAAGTAAAGAAAAAAATAAGACTCATTTCATGGTGGAACACAAAGTTTTTATTATTTTAATTTTTGTTCTGTTTAACCCGAATGTCAGTAGTGTGACCTCTGTTTGACATGTCTGTCTTTATCATTCCGGTTAAGAATTTACTCACGAATGAAGACATGCATTATACGCAATTCTGGGACGTTCACCATATGATGTTACTTGCTTGCATATAATTTACACACACATTTTTTTTCACAGAATTTTAGAATTGGTATTGATGAAAGAGGATGTTTTTACTGAGTTTGTTCTGTAATTTTTAATTCCTGCTTTTTGAAAAGTAGAGAGGGGATTCAGTTAACAGGAATTTTCTCTGATTATTACGAAAAATATTAACCTATGAAAAAAAATTTGGAAGTTGCATCTTTCAAGCTCCCGTTAAAACGCATTTTGTACGGAGAGCCAAGATGACATCCCAGGAGATCCCCCGAGCAGCAAGCACACTTTCAACCGCGTGTACGCTCTGGCGCGATTCATGGTCCACGCATTGACAACGGAAAGCAATCTAACAGATATTAATCTTATAATTTTTATGAAAACCATCGTCAGGTACACAATTCTAAGGACAAGAAAGTCCGTATATTAATGAAAATTGAAAGATTTTGATTCGTGTGTCTACTTCATCAATGTACAGACCATGGAGCCCTGTAGAAGGATTACATAGTGAAAAGTGCTGCTGTTGCTTGGGGGAGGTCTCCTTGGACGCCATTTTGGCTTTCTCGACAATTTGCCATTCTATGAGAAGGTCTAAGTACACAACTTCGAAACTTTTTTTAATGGGTTAATATTGCTCCCTAAAATGAAGGATAGAAAATTAAAATGACTTAGGACTCTCTACTTTCCAAAAATGCAAGAATTCAAAATCACTGAACAAGCTCATTGGTCAGAGAACTTTTTCCCAAATTTGTCGAAATAGTGACGGTTTATTTATGCCGAAAAGTGGCGCTTCAGTCATGTAAGAAGTTAATTTCTGTAATTTTGATAGAAACGCAAATTAACTCTTCAGTTGTACTCATCCAAATTATCACCATTGTATCGGAGTGTTTTATATGTTGTCCATTCACTAATTGAAGTTGCTCTTTATATTGAAATTTACAGAAAATCGAAATCAATTGAAATTTGTTTTGCATTCCCAATGGACCTTTAGACAAGGTACGAATTTCAGCATTCTGACACATGTTTCTTCACCGAAATTTCACGTGAAACACGATGCATACAACGAAAATTACCGGAATCAACTCCTTCCGAAGATATTTAATGATTCTTGGTGCGTGAATTGAAGCCACCCGCTCATGAAAACTCAATGCTCTACGTGATTCACATCGCGCGCTAAGCGTTATCATGAACGTCTCTGCGATAAAAAAATCTGGCAACATCAATCTTGACACTTTGGCTCAGCTATAGCAAATTACTTATAGTTTGAAAAACACATGGTGGGAAATGAACATTGCTCGATTGAGAAGCTTGCTGAAACTGTTGTAGTGGGCGATTTGACTCACGTAGAGCTTTGAGTTTCTTGTGAGCGGGCAGTTCAAATTCCTCGTAACCAATGTAAAAAAAAAATGTTAATATCTCTGTTAGGAGTTGGTTTCAGTAATTTTCGTTGCGCGAATCGTGTTCTACGTGAAATTCTGGTTAAGACTCGTGTATCAGATTGCTTAAATTCGTACCTTTGGTCCATTGCCGTCCTTCCTTGTAGATGGCACTCATTTTGCTCATCGATTAAAGTTGGCATTCATTTGACCAAATTATGTAAAATTGTTGCAATTTCATGGCAAAAAAAGAAATATTCCAATTTTGTTTCATAGGATTATAAAATCATTTCAATATCTTTGTTGCACTCTGCTGCTTGGGGAGCAGATGCTCTGGAAATCTAGGAAATCTGTAAGCTTTAATTTCCAATGCCAAATTATGAGAAACATGTGTGATTTTTCCCCCTGCAGATCGCCACTCTCATTAAGCTCCGTTTGAAAAAAGCCCTTATGTACCCAAATCACACCGGGCGGGCGGTGCTGGGGCAACTCATAGACAAAGCAAAGGCATCCATCTTCTCGTGGGATGGCAAGAAGCGGCATGGGACGCAGAAAATCCCTTTCAAGAATTTAAACTTTTACACAATCATTCTAGGTAAGTAATAATTCGTTTGACCTCTGAAAATAGAAAGACAAATTACCATTGGCAAGCCAATGAATAGAAAAATTAGCCGATCTACCACTGCACTCTGAACATCCTAACAGGGTTTCTAGCGATCCGGAAAACCTGAAGAGTCAGGAAATTTATGTCACCTGGTTAAATCAGGGACTTAGAAGATGAAGAAATTACTTGATCCCTGCCAGTGAATCACTCAGGTGGGTTGGTAGGAACTTTGCACTGAGCTTATTGCTCAGGGAGTCATTAAGAAGTAGACACTGATCTGTAATTGGCTGTTGTTATCTTCTGGGATATTAGCTTTTTCAACCGAAGAAAATGAGGAGAAACCCTCAGTTTGTCATGCGTAAAATCTCAATTGACAGACCTTATCAAATTATTCTGTTGTAAATGTAAGGAAAGAAGTGTTCGGTATCATCATGTAGCAAACCATTTTTGAGCTGAGACCCGAATTTTCCTGTCTTATTTAAATTATTTCATTTCAGTGTGCATTAGTAGTTACTTCAAATTTGGAAAAAACCCATGGCAAACCCAGAATGTAGGTATTATCTTCTTTTAAAAGAAGGTACAGGTAGAGCCAATCAATTTTATTCAGTAGGGTATACAGAGACTGTTCACATGTTCCTCATAAACCGAGGGTACCTGAAAAAATCAACACAATAGAGAATTTTCAGGTGTCTGAAATTTGATGAATTTCAAGTTTAAGTGGAAACTACTGAGTGAACTGAACACGAGGATACCCTTGGTTTATGAATTGAACAATTATTGGAGGAGATATGACAAAATGATCGAATCCGCTAAAATACATGTGTTCAAATGGGAAATGCTGCCAGATAGAGTACCTGTATAGGGAGAGTACCGACAGATCGGTTCATGGAGGGCTTAGGGCCAACTTCTAACGCACAAAATTTCACTGCCAGTCTGCAGATTCCAATTCTAACCAAGATGGCCAAGAATGTACAGAAATGAGCATTCTTCCGCAAAATTGAGTAAATTAATGCTAAAACTGAGTCAAAAACGTGCTTAATAAAGGATGGTTCGTATCAATAGTATCAGTAAATCGCTCTGGATAATTAAAATTCATAGGTTGGCTGCCCTTTTGGGCCCTAACTTTATTCGCGGAGGCATCGGTGAAGGCCTGATGGACTTTCGGAGTTTCAGATCTGTCGGTACTCTCCCTATACAGGTACTCTACCGCCAGATGACGTCATTAGGCGGCGCATTTGCTCACTTGTAAATCTATTTTTATACTATTTCCCACATCAGAAAAAAAATTATAAAAAATACTGAGAGATCAGCCCTTTAAGCACTTTCAGATGAAGCAATAAAAAATTTGCATGCAAACTCTCCATTTCTTTCAAACTTAAATATTGGGTGTGGATCTCATTTTCAAGGGTGGACCATGTAGGAGGTTTTTGTCGAGGAAGTTAGAGAGGAATCAGATCTTTGGCGGGCAAACATGGATTAGTCAGCAATTTTTCCCCCAGAATTAGTGAGAATCCTGGCATATGTATTTAACGGGAGATGAAGATTCATTTGATCATAATCATTAATCTGGGTCTGACTTTTCTCTCCTCTTGCATATTTACTTTCCTAATTTTCTGCTGTGACTTTGAGGTGACGATGTCGTATTGAAACGAATGAAGTTTTCTTTCTTTATTTCAGAAGTGGTCAAATTCCATCATTGGCCCCTGGAAATCGACGAGGGAAGTCTCAAATATTCGCTCGGGCAGTGGTTCTCCCAAACCGCATTAAGTTTTGCTCAGTCCGGGTCACAGTAAGTTTTTCTTTTCCTTGTTTCTTCACTGTTGATCTGCATTCTTGCAATTATCTCTTCCTCAGCCCCCTATGCCTTTTCAACTGTTTTCTTTCGATTCAATCTACTACTGTACAAGAGGAATATTTCTCCTCTTTTCGATTGGTAGTATTATTTTAATCTTTCCGGGTCAAAATTGTTGACATTTCTATGCAAAGTTATATGATTTAAATGCAGTGTTGTAAGAGGATAGATAACTGCAGAGTAAACAAATTAAAATCGCTAGAGAACTTAACAAATTGGTAAATCTTGGAGACTTATTCTTCTCACCTCCAAATAAAAGGCGGACTACTATTTGATACATATGCTCTGAAAATTCATAAATTTGGGAGGTAAGTGTCCCCAAATTTTAAGAAAAATGGGTCACTAAACTATAAACGAATTTCGACTTGCGAATACATTTCTCTGAACGTAAATGACGCGTAGAACACGATGCGCACATTGAAAACGCGGTAAAGTAACTCAATAACCGAGAAATACGCAGTTCAAATCGCGCAACTTATCCGCAAATTTAAAACGCCCCGGTTTCGCGCCGAACCGAATGATGTCATCCGACACTAATCAGAAGCGAGCACGGGTTTCTACGACTTCCGTCAAATGTCTATCTACTCCTTGCATGTGAGAACAAAACTAAAGCCGAACTTATATCTTTAGAATTCAAGAATCAAATCTCATTTGTGTTACCTTTAGTGGACAAGCGGTTAATAATTTCACAAATAAAGACGTTTTATTTTAACACACGTCAGTGGAAAATGAGAGAAGATTGCGATTTGACTACCGCAGTACATCACCAGCATCAGTTTCCCGCCATTCGGGTGCGTTTGAAATATGTCTTGCAGTTTTCAGAGTTTTCAAAAGCAGTTTTCTCCGCGATTTCGGCTCCATAAAAATGCGGAAAAATCACCACATTATCTACTCACCTGGTACTATCAGAATATTAAATAAAATAAACAAGGTTTAATGACCCATTGCATTGAACTGTAAGTTTTGTCCAGACGTATACTATCAAAAACCCTTAAAGGAGTGGCCTTGTGAATTTGTTTTTGTCGGTTCCTCACTTTTTGTAATTTTGCAGGAAGAACGATTCCAAAGTTGTCATCATAGAATCAGATGAAGACAATGAGACAGTTGATGATAATGAAGAAAACAATGAAGAAAACAATGACGAGGAAAAGAACAATGAAGAAAACAATGAAGAGAATGATACTAATAAAGAAAACAATGAAGAGAATGATACTACTGAAAATACTTTGGAAAACACTGAGGAGAGAAGTGAAAATCAAAGGAAGAATGAGGAGGACATCTCCAGGTGAGTCATCCTGGTTAGTCAAAGCAAGGATTTACTTTTCCTAAACTATTTTACAATTATCTTGATCAAGCTTTAACAAGGAAAGGGTTTGTGCATGCATAATTGCGGAAAATCTGGAATAAAACATTACTGCAAGAGAAAATCATTCAATTTTCAGAAAAGTCTATGAGAATGGGCACGTTTCAAATTGTGTAGAAAAAAAAGAAAGCAATTGATTCTTCAATGCGCAGTACTGAAGCTGTTATACCACCCCTTATTTATCCAGCTATTTTGGACATGTTTAACTTTGCCATCCATAGAAGTTTTACACCCGCCTAAGGGCATTCTTTTGTTCAACAGAAGTTTTTAATATCTATTTTTGACTATTTCCCATACTATCAAAACTCCTTTCCCGGATATTCAGGAAAACCCTCCTGGCAATAAGCAACAAAACAGTGGTAATTTTTTATTTCTATTTTTTATTTTTTGTGTTTTTTTTTTTTTTTGCAAATTCCTTTGCATACAGGTAAAATTAATCGAAATGAACAATTGGATTGCATTTTGCAAAAAGGAACCACTAGCATTGCAATGTTGCTAAGATTGTGCAACTTCTTTTGTCTCGGAAGAAAAACCCGATTATCCATTAACAGTTTCTATTTTACTCGCTAAAAACTGTAAATTTAAGAAAAAAATTACCATCTAAATTTCATAATTTTTCACGATTTCCGCAATTTTATTGCAAAGGATGAAGTTGCACAATCTTAGCATCATTGCAATGCTAGTGGTTCCTTTTTGCAAAATGCAATCCAATTGAAGTATTTAATTTGCGAAAATGTGATAATCAAAATACTGTGGTGTCTTTTCAGAGATGTGCCCCCTGTCCTGTCAACACAGGAAGAAGAAGAAGACGAAGGGTCTAGTAGCAGCGATGAAAGTGAAGAAGGGCTAGTGAGTGACTAGGGTGTAGGGTATGTGGAGTTATATGTGGAGTTGTCCACCTTTATTTACTTACTGTACTTTTACTATAAATTGTTTATGAATTCATGAGTTGTGTGGAGTTGTCCACCTTTATTTACTTACTGTACTTTTACTGTTTATGAATTCATGAGTTGTGTGGAGTTGTCCACCTTTATTTACTTACTGTACTTTTACTGTTTATGAATTCATGAGTTGTGTGGAGTTGTCCACCTTTATTTACTTACTGTACTTTTACTATAAATTGTTTATGAATTCATTAGTGGGTCAGTTGGGCCCGCAGAATATATAGTTTATATAACCATTATATAAATATATCCTGTAGCCGTTATTTAAGTATTCATCAATTCACTACCTCAGGTAAAAATCTAGATACTTTATTATTTTAAGTAAACAAATGTTTCATCATATTATTAACATTACACAGAATCCGCAGAATATATAGTTAATATATAACCATTATATAAATATATCCTGTAGGCGTTATTTAAGTATTTATCAATTCATTACCTCCGGTAAAAATCTAGATACTTAATTCAATATGTTAAGGAAAGTATGAACTATAAACTGAATCCACAGAATAATTGGTATATAACTGATATATAAAAATATTCTGTAACTCTTATCTAATTCTTCATCAATTGATTAATTGAATTTTCTATATTACCGTTAAATAAAATGTGCTATAACTTTTATATAATTGTTTCATTAATGTATTTAATTAATACAGCAATTTAGTAATGGATTATTGTCTCTCTATTTATTCTTTTCATTTAATTTTAAGTTCTCCTATCCTTAAAAAAGTATAAACATTGGATATCCAGAGAATAAAGGGTATATAAAATTTATATGACAGCAATATTCTAACTAATCTTTATATAAAAAAAATTGTTGATTTTGGTTAAAAGTACCCATTTTTAGTAATCTGTTTATATAATAGTGTCTTATTTTTGTATATAAGTTATTAACCTAACTTTATATAACGAGATAACTAAAAATGGGTACTTTTAACCAAAAGTCACAATTTTTTTTATATAAAATTTAAATAACAATTTGTTGCTTTTTATAAATTTTATACATTCCTTATCCTCCAAATATCTAATGTTTATATTTTTTTTAAAAATTTCTTTATTTAAATCTGCTACTAGGGGATGAAAAAAGCAGTAGCCGAAGAGAAATGGGGGATCAATCGGCCGCTAACAACGACTCTGCTAATAGGGATTTTGAAATGGAAATTGACTTGTTAGACAAAACTTTGATAGATTGTAAATTGGATGATGAGGTCAGTGTGGATGAAGAGATGCTGCTCAGGGGGAGTGTGGAAAGAATGGAAATGATGCATACAGTTATGGGTAAGTGTGGGGTCTATGAATGTAAAATATTGGAATGCGAAAAAGTGATCAGATGTGAAGGGTTAGAGTGTCAGGGGGGATACCAACATATCAGGTGTATAGGAATGTCGGAGGTGGAACTTGATGTGCTGAATAAATATGAAGCGAATATAATGTGGTTTTGTAGCAAATGTTCCAACGAAACGAATATAATGATAGGGGAGCTTGTGTTAATCAATGAAGATATGAAAGCAGAGAATAAAAAACTTAGAATTGAATTGAATAACGTGCATACAGAAGTGAGCGAGTGAAAGCGAAAAGTCTTCGAACAAGCTAAAAAAAAAGAAAAAGGAGTAGATAACAGCAAAGATGAAAAAGCGAACAGGGAGAAAGAAAAAAAACGATTTGGGTAATGGCGGATGAGTTTACTAAAAAAGTGGGGGAAAAATTGCACGGTGAGGTATACAGATATGGAATGAATGTTGTGATGGAATGCAAAGAGGAGGCTAAAATGCAGGATTGGGGGAGATACTGGCTAAAGAGGAGAGGGATGGTGAAAAAGGGGGACATTATCATCTTCGCGGCAGGAAGGAGGGATGCATTTTCAAATGAGGGACAGAGTGAAGATGTTACTTCACTCACTGATGTTAAAAAATGTTACCTACTAAAGGGAAACTTAATGATCTTGGTCTGTAGAAAGGCTATGAAAATAACGACTTAATAATTCAAAAATTTTAAACGTATTTTACGCATAAATTATATTTCATTTTCAATATTCTTCAAAACTGAGCAACTTGTTAAAATGTTCAAAATTTGAATGTATCTCCAAAGCATACATTATTATCTCTACATACTTTCTAAATCAAAGTCTTCTTTTTGAATACTGTTGAAGTGACTAGTTGTTATTTCCACATGGCATGTGGAGGGATCCCCAAAGGAGTGGACAACGGGTATTTCTCTCATCGGCCAGGAGACAACTGAGTCGCAGCATCTCGGGGATGGCGACCCCCACCGGCGGGACCAGCGCGACGAATCCATTCGAGGTGGTGACACCTCAGTCGACGCCAACCAACAAAAGGCCGCGACCGGAGGAATTGCTCAATGACAAAAGTAAAAAGGTGGCACATGAGGAAGACCTTAAGGACATCTTCAAGAAACTTAGACCTACTTTGGAAGTTCTAGAACAGGAAATTCGAAGCCTACTCCAGGCCGAGAAATTAAAGCATATTAAAGCTCGAAATGGGTTGATGAGGAAAGGAAAGACTGAAGTGCATAAGGTCCTCTAAAAGGATACCCGAGGAGAAGATCAAATCATATGTTCAGGAGCAAAAAGAGCCCAGCACCAAGTGGTAGGGCGAATCGTGTTTGGGAAATATTGTCCGATTGCGTTCGGACGTATGACAATCGGCGCTCCTTTTGAATATTATATTAAAGTGCGCCTTTCGAGTTGGGTCAGAGAGGTGAAGCTTTGTTAGATGTTAGAAAACACTCATCGGCGACGGATCCATTTTTCGTTGATACTGCATACAATCAAATTGAGAATCAAAAGGACTCAAATGAAAAGCCCTCTACGAAAGCGCGTACGCATAAGGAGGAATCGCGAGGTAAAAAATCACGACCTTCCCTTCTATAAATGTCGATGAAGAGGGAAAAATTAGAAATATTTTCCCGCAAACACAACCGCTCAAAAAGTCTCTCCGATGGGACTGCCGTGTGCTTTGCAATACGCGTGATAGGACCGCTATCACAAAAGTTGGCATAGTTTTCAGTTTTTTACTTTTTGTGTTATTAGTTCTTAATTTTGACATTTGATTTCATCATTCGCTGGGTAACAATGCATTATAGTAGTATTAAAACAATAATAAGCGATTTGCATCGTAATATCGTGAATATAATCGGGTATAGTGTTTTACTTTCTGTTCCTCAACCCTTTACCTGGTCTCATGTTATCATCATTTCATCCGTTCGCTCACAGTTTAAGCTGAGTAGGATAGTTGTGCAAGGATTCTTTTTGGTATGTAGCAGTTGCTAACTTTTTTATCTCCAATTTTAATACATTTATTCCATTTGTTAGAATGTTACGCCCAGACTGCGGAGCTTCCCACCGATGAGTGATCTCGATACCCCATTGAGATGGTCTGCACTCCTCGTATTTTGAGTTTAGTCCTATCTTTCAGGAACTCAAATCAATGATTCAATTGCGTTTGATGCCAAATTTCACAGAATTAATGGCATTTTTCAAAATTTTAGTCCATATATTCTGTGTGATTTTGCAGTGCCCTCACTAAATGACGCGTAACCGAAGGATGTTACGAAACACTGCCTCGACGAATGGACGTGTTTTATCGGCTCCTGTGTTTTTGTTTACCTTTGACAGTTCTTTTGGACTCCTTTGCTCTAACTCTGCGACCTGTTCACCTGTGACCCTTCTGGAATGTTTTTCTGCCTCCTGTCTGGTTGTGGTTCGGTTTATTCTGGTTCTTTTTCAATCTCTTAAGTGCATAGGCTTGGAGTCGTTGGTGTGGTGTAGTGTGGCGTTATGCAATATTCTTGCCAAATCTATGCTGCACCACGTCAATTTTTTCGCCGCCGCGCAAGCGCAGTTGAGAGTTTGATTATCAGACATCCTAAAAACATTTAACTAAAAACGCTCCACTGGTCCACTGCATTGCGTCGCGACTCGCGTCATCGCTTCGCCAAAGCATTAATTGACTCTGTAATCAGATAAAAGCCATGAACTTGATAAAGCTTGTAGCCAGCTCACCCGCGCTCTATTCCTAGGTGATTACTCATTGCTCAAATCGCTCTACACACAACGACGCGACTGACTGACTGTCGGCATCGCGGCTCCGGCTCTTTAAAACCCCTTCAATTTGGAGTTGGACAACAATCGAAGCTCTGCCTAGTAAAAAGCTTTAGTCGGCTGCCATGGTCAAGAACACTGTTCCGCGCACTTCTGCTGCGCCGTCTAGCCGTGGACGTACCAAACCCAATCTGTCTTCTATGTCTTCATCGGTTCCCTCCCCTCCGGCTACGAGGGCAAGAATCAATAATCTCGGAAAAACTGGATCAACTAGGAATACCTCTAATAGTGAAGCTTCTAACAGCAAAACTAACTCTGAAGCAAGTTCCCAACAAGATCAGCCCCCGGACAACAGGGAGCTGGGAAAAAACGCCAAAAAAGTTGACCACCCTAATGATTTGTCCTCCTCGAGTGAAACTTTTCGAGATCTTAGGACCAAGTTCTTTAATTCTCAGAAAGAATATGAAGATATTTTAAAGAAGGCAACAGATAACGATGCTCTCTTCAAAAGAGAGACTTTAGTGTCTCTGATGGAAAATCAATTTACAGTTACAAATGATGTTTTTAAATTCTGTGAAGACCTTATCAGAAAACAAAACGAAGCTTCCGACGCTTCAGGTGAAAAACTTAGGGTGGATTTTAGGGAGTTTGCTGCTCAAATAACCACTTCAGTGAACAAACTTAACGTCAAACTTACATCCTCATTAGAAAAATTATCGCTCAGTAACAACAAGGACTCGTCCTCTAGGCCAAGTGAAGCAGATGTTATTGCGGGGAATTTTGACCCACCTATGGTCAAGCTCCCTTTGGGAAAGTCGAACACTTCCCGGCCGAAACCCAAAGCCTCTCTCATTGAAATTTCGGCAGAGGCGGAGGGGGTAAATGGTTTAACAGTCGGAAAGACTTTTAGTGAAGCTCTAAAGTCAAGAAAGTTGGATACTGCTATTGACAAAATCATTCGCAAGGATGATAAAATTCTGGTGATGACCAGGAATTCCACTGAAGCTAATAAAATCCTAGATAGCCTTAAAGATGAAAAGTCCTTAGTTTTAAAGCCCTTCTTGGCCTTCAAACCAACCATTCGTGTTAGTTACGTGGACTCTGAAATTAATGATGAAGATATCCCTGCGGTAATTTTTGACAATAACGAAGTTTTTAACAAAAATCCTCGCATTAGCAAAGAGGAGTTTCTAGCAAATTTTCATGTGGTAAAAGTCTACCAAACAAAGGCAGACTCTGCAAATGGTACTAAAACAGTACTGATCTGTACCTCTCCTAAACTTAGATCTATTGCGTGTGCAGTTTCTAAATTAAAAATTGGAATAATGAATTGCGGAGTTACCGATCACATTTCACCCACTAGATGTGGACTATGCAACCAATATGGTCACCCACGTAGATTATGCAGGAATAACCCTTCCTGCAGATCCTGTTTGGGAGATCATGAAACATCTGAATGTAAGAAGGATCCTGCAGTTAAACCTGCAGATCCAGTCTGTGCCGCCTGTCATGGTTCAGGTAGAAAGGAAATAAATCACCAGATAAATGATAAGAACTGCCCTGCTTGGATTGAGGCGGTCAGAGTCCACAAAAGCAAAACTGATTATGGCCAGTAAAAAGTTCTCGGATAAAGATGACTATCATTTGTCTATCTTACTTTGTAATGTGGACCATAGTGGCCCTTTTCACGATTCAGCAGCTATAATAGCGGAAGATTTTAAATGCTCTTTTTTGTTTACTCCTGAACCCTGCCGAGGATATATTAAGTCTAAACCTCTCTATGCCGACAATCGTGAAGATGTAGCAGTTGTCTCCACCCCTCATCTTGTGGGAGGTTGTTCGCAGTGGAAGAGGACAGACGGTTTTGTCTCTTTTGTTCATGGGAATATCCGCTATTTTTGTTGCTACATTTCTCCCAATTGCTCCTCTGATGAATTTGACAACTATCTTCTCTCTCTTGAGAGAGCTTTTAAATCATCTAAGGAACCCCTGATTGTAGCGGGTGATTTTAATTCCCGTTCACAGGCCTGGGGAGATTGGAAGGATACGCCGCGCGGCCGAAAGCTACGAGACTGGGCCATCTCAAATGACCTCTTTGTGCAGAATGATCCAAATTCAGCTAACCCTACTTTTGTTGGAGCGAGGGGGAACTCGTATATTGATTTGTTCTTTGTCTCTTCTTCTCTGGTGGATAGAGTAGTGGAATGTTCCAATCTGGCCTATGGAACTACGGGAGGACACGAGTGTGTTTTGCTCCGCTTGAAATCTCCTTTACAGTCCTCAACCCCCTCCAATCCTAAACCTGCGGGAGGATGGTGGATAAAGGAAGAGAATATTAAAAAATTCTCGTATGATACAAAAAAGAGGGTCTCCTCTGTACTAGCGCACAGCCTGTTAACGGCTTGTACTTGTTTGGAAATTATTTCAAATTGCTGCAACAGAAATTTTAGTAAAAAGACAGCTTTTCGTTTTTCCCCTGTGCCATGGTGGAATAAGACTACTGAAGCTAAAAGGGTGGACTGTATTTCAATCAGGAGAAGGCTTACTAGATGTAAGGACCGTGAATCCAGGAAACTAATCATGGAACAGCTGAAAACTGCTCAGAAAGACATGAAAATAGAAATTTGGAAAGCTAAAAGAGCATCCTGGAATGACTTAATAGACCAACTCGAAAAGGACCCTTGGGGGAAAGCCTACAAAATAGTCACCAGGAAAAGAAAGAGACCTTCCTCTCAGGACAAGTCAAAACCCTCTCGAGAGGAAATTCTTGATGCTTTTAAAGATCTTTTTCCAGTTCACCCCCCATCACTTGGTCTCCTATGCCTATAGAGGAAGATTCTGTTCCTTTGTTCACTGTTGAAGAACTTATTCAAGCGGCATCGAGACTGAAGAAAGGAAAATCCCCGGGACCAGACGATATCCCACCGGAGATTGCTAAAGCTTTTATTCTTACTAATAAAGAAGAGTGTTTGGATATGTTTAACGATTATCTTATTAATGGAGTTTTTCCCCAGGAGTGGAAGGTAGCCAAGCTGGTCTTGATTCCGAAGGATCAGAAGGGATCATCAAATAAGAAAAAGTTTAGGCCGATTTGTATGCTTAGTTTTCTGGGGAAGGTTTTCGAAAGGATGTTACATCAAAGGATCTCTCAAGAAGTTACCCTTTCCGATTCTCAATTTGGGTTCAGAAAGGGCCTGTCTACAAATGATGCTATAGAAAGAGTAAAGACAAAAATCAAGGAATTCCGTTTTATGAATCCAAAAAAGCCTATCGCATTTATCTCCCTTGACATTAAGAATGCGTTCAATTCGATCTCTTGGGCTGACTTGATAAACTCTTTAAAAGAAAAGGGAGTGTCTAATTATTTGATCAACATTATGCAAAATTATTTAACGGATCGCTATGTTGTCATCGAAGATCTTACCCTGGAAGTTTTTTCAGGTCTCCCTCAAGGAAGCATACTGGGCCCTCTCTGCTGGAATGTCGCTTATGACAAAGTTGTTGATCTCATCACAGAACCGGCATCACTAAAAACAGCATTTGCGGACGACCTGGGAGTGATTGTCTCAGGTAATAATACCTGGGACTTGAAGAAAGTCTCAGGAGAAGTCACAAAACAGATTGGCGATGTCCTCAGAGAAAAAGACCTTACTCTTGAGCCTGTGAAATCCGAGGCCCTCATTTTTGGTAATCTTTATAAGATTTCCTCTGTCTTAGTAGATGATGTCAGGATTAGATCGAGCGAATTGTTGAAATACTTAGGGGTGTGGCTCTCTAGAGAAAACCTTAGTTTTGACTCTCACATCGAACTGGCTTGTGAAAAAGTGGAAAAAATTATCAGATCGCTATCTTGTTTAATGCCTTTGTCAAAGGGGCCTTCTTTTCTTAAGAAAAAGCTAATTTTCACGTCTGTCCTTTCTGCTCTCCTATACGGTCTTCCTGTATGGTACCACGACGCCACGAAAATAAGGAATATCAAGCTTATTCAGAAAACTCTTCGCCCTATCAAATTGAGGCTCTGTTCTGCCTACAGGACAGTATCGGAAAGGTGTTTGGAGGCAATTTCGGGTTTTCCTCCCATTCAACTCACAATGGAGGAGAGGATGAGAAGATATGGGAAACAAGAAAACTTCAGCGATATAAAGCAAGACATCTTACATCAGTGGTGCGATCTTTGGCTTTCTTCCCCTCCTTCTGAAGATGCCTGGTTTAAAAGGCTGGTTCCCGATTTCGAAGAGTGGATCTTTAGAGACAACAGAATGGAAACTGACTTTTTCCTCACCCAACTACTATCAGGTCACGGAAGCTTCAGATACTACCTCTTCCGGTTCAAACTAGTTCAGAACCCAAACTGTGTTTTTTGCTCTAGAGTAGTGGTAGATGATGCTCAACACACCTTTTTTGAGTGTGATAGCTTTTTAAGAATGAGACTAGAAATTGAGGCCGATTTGAATGTAGTATTTAATGTAGGAAATTTCCAACAGATAATTATAAAGAACTTGACAAATTGGATTAGAATTAAGAGATACGTTAAAGACATTATTAATATTAAGACCTTAGCTTTCAATGCAATGGACTCTTCTTGATAGTTTTAATTCTTATTTTCTTTTCCAATGTTAATGTTATTTTTTACGTTCTTTAATCTTACACCGCTCTCTCTCTTATCTTTCCAATCTTTAGGAATTAGAAGTTAGTACTGATGTCATGCTTTATTGCCTTCCCGGTACTTTCTTCTATATTTTATTCTTTAATTGTCATCTTACCTTTTATATAAATACTGTTCTCTTTGTAGTAATTAACTCTGTCTTAGTTAGTAAGAAAATTGACTTAATAAAGAAAAAAAAAAAAAAAAAAAAAAAAAAAAAAAAAAAAAAAAAAATGACGCGTAACCCTTCAATTATTAGTTTAGTCCAAAGACCTCGTAGGAACTTAAATTAATGAACCAGGTGGTGCTCTTATGCCAACTTTCGAAGAATTGAAGGTATTTTTTTTTTTATTTTTTAAAATTTACAGTTCTTGAAAATGAGCTGTTTCGCGGAGCAAAGTGCCCTACTTTTGGGCCTCGTAATCTCTTGAATTTTGAGTTTAGTCCAAAGATCTTTTTGGAACTTTAATTAATGACCCAGGTGATGTGCTTGATGCCCATTGTTAAAGAATTAAAGACATTTTTCAAAATTTACAGTCTTTCAAAATGAGCTTTCCGTGTGATTTTGCTAAAAATGGACAATTGAGCGTAGCCCCCCCCCCCCCCCAAATTTTAGCGTACCTCAAAATCGTTGGACGTGCATAAAGAGAC
Organism: Bemisia tabaci; assembly: GCF_918797505.1. Classification (NCBI taxonomy): domain Eukaryota; kingdom Metazoa; phylum Arthropoda; class Insecta; order Hemiptera; family Aleyrodidae; genus Bemisia; species Bemisia tabaci. The sequence goes on from NC_092794.1 coordinate 25,486,750, forward strand.
CATAGATATGGTGTCCTGTGCCAATTTTGAATGAAATCGAACAGATAGATTCTGAGATATCGCTGTAGACAGATTTGGGGGACGCCACACGGACGGACACACATTTTTTCAAGTATGGTTATTTTTACTCCTGGGACCTTAAAACGTCTAGAAATGATGAAATTTCAACTTTTTTTCTTTTTTTTTTCTTGGAGGATGACAATACTTCCTCTCTACCCTATGGGAGCGAGAAAGTAAAAAGTCTGGAAAGTAGCTGCAAGACGAGAACTTGTTACTTTTGCTAGACATCTTTCAATGAAGCTCCTTTTTTACAAGGTCTCATGGCAAAGGTTACAAGAAAAAACATTGTACCTACCACTAATAAAAAAAACGGACAAAGGAAATCATCTGAATAAATCACTTTGTCTAAAATTGATCGGCGAGGATAGGAGCGACAATATGGGGAGATGAGGAGGTCGCTTTAAGAAATTCAATAAATCTGCAGGTAAAAAATGGTCTATTTCACCGAATACTTCGGTTTTGCTGGCTCCTCGTATAGCCAGACCTTTATCCACCCAAAAAAGACCTGATATAAACTACAAAAACCCTCAAAAACATTTTTCGGGCGAAAAATCCGGTCGAGGAAATTGACGTGTCACTTCCTTTTAATTAAGTATAAGATAGGCAAAAACATTTGATGAATTCCCAAAGTCAACTAAGACTAATCTATCAAAAATTTCCAGAAACTTACTCGAAAGGAAAAAAATAGAATGAAAAATAAATCCCTTGCCAAAAACAAACAAAAAACCGATTTTGAGATAAATCCCTCGAATGAACTTGAAATCACAAAATCGGTCGAGGATGTCAACTGAAATTTTTCCCCCTTCAATTGTGAGCTCCGCAACAAGCGTGACTCGCTTGAACCTTTTCATACACGAGCCGCACGAATTCAGCTCTTCTTCTCTCCTCTCCTTCCGTCCATGGACAGAAGTCCAAAATTTTTCGGATTTACTGACGCGACCGGCTGCGGCTCGATGCGTAAACATGGGTGGATTACTAAGATGACACAAAAGTTAGAGGGAAACACGTACAACCTGTCGACTTAAGTGGGATTCATTCCGTGGGGGGACTCAACTCCTCTCCACTATAACTATTCCACTAATAATTTGGCGATTCAGAAATCCCCTCACTTCTCCGGACCCAACGTGTCCGTTGAAATGTCATCAAATGGTACAAATGTATCCTAGAACTGATAGAGTATAAGGAAATAAAGAAAATTATTACTTACAACCTACCTACCATCCAAAGCGAATGGTAAGCTCCCTTAAGAAAAATCCATGTTTCAGATTAATCATGTTTCGAAAAAGTCTAACATGTGATTGTTGAAAAATGGGTCGACTGGTGAAACTGCAACCGACTTGAAGCCGACATCAGGGATAAAAAGGCACCGATTCACTGAGAGCATCGAGCCGCAGCCGGTCGCGTCAGTAAATCCGAAAAATTTTGGACCTCTGTCCATGGACGGAGGGAGAGGAGAGAAGAAGAGCTGAATTCGTGCGGCTCGTGTATGAAAAGGTTCAAGCGAGTCACGCTTGTTGCGGAGCTCATAATTGAAGGGGGGAAAATTTCAGTTGACATCCTCGACCGATTTTGTGATTTCAAGTTCATTCGAGGGATTTATCTCAAAATCGGTTTTTTGTTTGTTTTTGGCAAGGGATTTATTTTTCATTTTATTTTTTTCCTTTCGAGTAAGTTTCTGGAAATTTTTGATAGATTAGTCTTAGTTGACTTTGGGAATTCATCAAATGTTTTTGCCTATCTTATACTTAATTAAAAGGAAGTGACACGTCAATTTCCTCGACCGGATTTTTTGCCCGAAAAATGTTTTTGAGGGTTTTTGTAGTTTCTGATAGACAGAAAGCCCTGGAAAAACTAGAAGGAGACTGTTCCAGAACGGCTGGTTTAGACAAAACTATTAGGGTCAAACAGGGAGCGAGAGTCATGCTCCTGAGAAATATAGACGTTACTCTAGGGTACATGAACGGAGCTGTTGGAACCATCACAAAGGTGATAAGCAAAAATAGAACTCCAAAACAGTTAAAATTGGAGATTCAAAACGGCCGGGAACTCTTGCTGTATCCAGTTGTGGCTAAGTTTGAAATCATACCGGGGGTTTTCGTCCATCGAGAACAGTTTCCGGTGTCCTTAGCTTACGGCATAACAATTCATAAAAGTCAAGGATTGAGCCTCGACTGTGCTTTCGTAGACGTCGGAGACCAAACGTTTTCCAAAGGTCAAATTTACGTCGCATTGTCTCGGGTCAAAACACTGGCCGGTCTGACAGTTCTTAACTTCAATCCTGCACAGGTTTCAGCTCTGACTTCCGCCTTACGTGAATATCAAAGACTGCGGACGATGGTTCCTCACTTGAAGTCAATGGCAAAGCAACGGAAAGTGAACGGACAGAGAAAACAATGTATCGAAGATGACGCATGGACACCTCGCCTCGAAACAGGGAATGCCGTAGACGAATAACCCCCCCCCCCCCCCCCCCCCCCGCCCAAAAAGATGATGGTGTCATCGTTACTTCCTCCTATAAGGACAATGTAGCCTGCTACGCCAACGCCACATTGCAACGCCTACTCAGTCATGAGCTCCTAAGGAACGCATTGAGACACTCGGACGAAGATTCTACTTTGAAACAACTCGCTGAGGAGTACGTATAGCCTCGAAGCGGGAAGTCGTTATCTGCGTTCAATGTGCGTGAAGCTACCGGCGATGACTTTGCGGAGCCCAAGATGCAAGAGCCTATCTTTTTCTACCTTTGCCTCGTCAACCAGAGTGACGTCCTGAAACAAATGACAGCGTTCACTGAAGTACCACAGAGAAAATGTACTTCTTGTAAGGCTGTGATTGAAATTTCAGATGAGCTTCACATGGTGCAGATACCAACAGAACATAAGAAAGTTTCCGAGTTTTGGCAAAGGCGTTCCTCTGGGTCAGAACCGATACATTTTGTGTGTCCGCAATTCCACGAAAAAACAGAGGCAGCCGAGTGCCTTCTAAACAAAGCGAATTGTTTGCTGTGGTAGTTTTACTGTGGAACCCCAGTGTCGATGGGGAGCGACGGGTTAAAATGACAAGTTTCAAATGACTGCTCTTCAAGGCACAAACATTAAAGTCGATGAGCATCGTTACTGTCTTGACGCAGCCGTATTTCATAGCGGTAAAGGTGTCGTAGAATGCCATCACACAGCTGTTGTGCAGTTTGGAACGAGAGTGGTTCTAGCCGATGACTGTGAAATTTCAGAATGTAAATGGCCGCGAGGAAGCAAAGGCGCCAGTCTACTGTTTTATCGCAGATTCGACGCCCAGAACCCACCGCTCGTGGGAATGCAGCTTCCAACGGATCGCTAAGAAATCCTTTAACGACAACTCTACCGAGTGACGAAGCCACTGCAACATCAATGGAAACTCCTAAAAGTCCAGTTGCAAAACGCGCGACCAGTAAAAGGCGGAATGTTGTCGAAAAGCATTTATCGAATTGCACCGAACCTAATCTTGTACTACCTTTGTAAATCCCGATTTGTCTTGTTATAAACGTCTTCCCACCTCGGCCTGCCAACACCCGACACCAAGTTCTCGGAGTTAGCCCCATGGATCCAAAGAAGAATCCACCCCACCATCAGGGCATTGCCGCTGCCGCCCTTCGCCAGCCGCAAAAGCGTGGCGACCCAGACGGATCCGATCCCGACGCCTTCCGATCCCGTTGGAGAAGCAAACAAGCCAGCCGAGACTCTCCGCCCGAAAGCAACCCAACTCAGCCTGCCAACTATAACGGAATATTGAAGCGCCGCGTCTTGAAATCATTGGGCTAGCATCGCTCCCGGAAAATCAGTCGAACCACGAGGTTTTTCATGATGCAGCAGAGAGGTTTCCGGTGGACACTCGCGTGGTGACATCGCCAGACACGGCCGTTGTCAGATAGCCCGAGGAATCTCTCTATTTCGTACATCTCTACCTCGGGCGTCGGGCTCCGAAACCCACGAAACGGCGACAGCCAGTCCTCTTTCCTGGATTTCGGAGCCTACGACGGATGTTACATGCAAAGTCAGGAGGTTTTTGGCGAGCGAACCGTGAGAAATGACGCTAAGTTCGCAAGCCTAAGGACCTACGAGGACCCCGCTGAAGCCTCCTGAAGTTAGTCGCGTTTGCCTCCTTGCCCGTGTGCTCCACCCGGAAACCTCGGCCTTGTCGTATCCTGCGCCCTTTCCGTGGTGCCTTCCCTGTTGAGTAGCCCGAATGCGGTACGTCCCCCGGTCCCTACCGGCAGCGAAGTGACCCCTAGTTGTTAGAGTTGTTCTGTGTGAGTTTGTTATCTGTGTGTACCTGTGTGGTTTGTTGTTAGTAGTTTTAGTAGTTGTAGCCTGTGTGGCACTTATCATTATTATACCGTTGTATATTACACCCCCAATACACGAGCGGCCACCCCTAGATTGTGAGTCATATTCTTTCCCTAGGATACCACTCTCGAGGTAGGTGACCATTTATATAGAGTGACAGGGCTCTTTCATCCCCCTAGATCTACCCCCCTATTCTAGGATTACCCTTTCTGGTGGATACGCCCCCATTCTGCGACCATCCCCTACGTGTTCAGCTGCTTGGCTCGAGAGCTGAGCACGTTATAAGTGGTGCAGGCCCCGGGTAATAACACTATACTTCCCGGAGTGTGCTATTGTCCCGTACCTCATTCGCAGCCAAGCAAAAATTTTTTTTTGAGTGTGAAAATTTCTAGAAATTTTATTTTTATTTTATTTATAAATTATTTGAAGTTTTTTTTTTAAGTTCAACTCAATCGCGTTAAATTTTTCAAAAACTTTAGGTCATTTTTCCAAGTAAAACTTTTCTTTCTTTTACAATAAATTTAGACACTCTTTGCTCTACCTAAACATTAACTTTTATTAAAAATTACGGCCAAGAGGCCATAGTTGCCCTAATTAATCACATCCTTTCCTCCGCACACACTCCGTTCAGCGATAATTTTTTATTATTATTTTTCTTTTAGATTTTTTTTCTTTTCCTTTTTACTCTTTCCTTTCCTTTTTTTTCTCTTTTTTCCCCTTTCTTTCGCCGTCAGTTATCAATTTTGATTTAATGTTGGTGATCTTCCTAAACGTGTTAAATCTTCGCTTCTGACTTCCTTTGCTCTGTAAGCTCAGCAAGGGATAGTTCACCCCGATACAGCTCAGTTGCGGACTGTGAATAGCCGTCACCGAATTTTCTTCGGTGACTTCGCGGTTCAAAACTGTAGCTCGGCTACGGACTGTGAATTGACGTCATTAAAATTATTGGGTGACTTCGCGGTTCAAGGCTGAGTAAGTCTGTAAAATCGACCAAGGTGATCTGACTTTGCTACCGTCTTGCAGGATTCTGGGAGGTGGAAGTTTAGAATTAACACACCCACGGAGCTCCCCAAAAATTTCTCCATTCGAATTTATTTTCTTTTTACTTATTCTTTTTTTGTCTCCCCTTTTCTTTTTTCAATTTTTTTTTTCTCTTCTCTCTTCAATAAAAATTTTGAACCCCAATTTTCCGACTCGACAAAATTTTCAAAAATTTCGAGTTTTACCTCATTTATCACCATAATTTTCGGTAATATTCCATTCTCATGTGCTCCATCGTACCAAAAAAAACGTAAAAATACCGTCAGCCGCGTCCTATCTAATCTCCCTAACGCCGAGCAGCAGCAAATCCCAAACGGATCATTACAGGCACCTTTAGATCTTACGAACATCTTACGTGCTTTAGGATTATTAGATACGATTACAGAAACAATTAATAGAGAACAGTGAGAGCGAAAAATTCCCCAAGTAAGAGCCCTGTCACTCAGTATTTGTGCTACGCTTGCTCGCTTACTCTTCAGTGCTCTTTCACTCTAAACTTTTCACTTTCAAATTTTCGTTTTTTTTTTCCATTCTTCATGTCCTTTTCTTTAAACGTTTTTTGTAGCAGTCTCCTCGACAATTAAATTCATTCACTATAATTTTCCCACTAGAAAGCCATTTTGATCTCCATAGAATTAAATCAAGAAATTTGATCAAGTTAAATTACTCCTTTCCGCCCCAATTTTTTTTCTTGTGTGCGACTTTTTAATAAAATCCCTTCCGGAAACCAAGCAATTTACCTGCAGAAAATTGACACTTTTAGAAGACGTCAGCTACCCAGTTTACCCCATTATCTGATCAGCTCATTGGTAGCGTTTCGCGTTACAACTATCAGGAGTTTCAGGATCTCCAGATAACGGAGAACAACCAGTGCCAGTCTATGGTAAATTGGTAAATTTACTGTTGGTGTGTGTTTTTTACAGGTGCAGAAAGAGCGGAAAACATTCAGTATCCTCAAATTTGCCCTTAATTGTTGTTTGTTTGCCTTTTGATTAACTTTCTCTTCATCTATGAACCGAAAACCTATATCTTCACTTTAGTAAGCTAACACATTGCAACGCTGCTTTTCGCCTGCGAATAACAAAAGTCCGCTTTCTTCACTCTCAAATTTTTTTTTATTATTGTTTACTCATTTCAGGCCTTTATTTTATTCTTTTTTTTGAGTGCTAAAACAAAACCCACATCGCTATGTTCACAATTGTAATCTCGAGCCGGGCGAGCGCTTACAACTGGAACTAGGGATGTTTAAATAATCTATTGCAGTTATTGCGTCGAATTTTTTTATCGTAAAACAAAATAATTATTTTTTATTTTTTTTAACCCTTTTTTCGCGTACCGATCGCAGTGTCACAACACAACTCGACACATCCATCCAGCCAAGAACCTTAAATACAAAAAAATATTTTTCTACGAAATCTGGATCACCCTTTTTCATCCCCTTTTTAGTACAAACTACGTACAAGATTCACTGATCAACCGTACATTTAGCAGCCTTCAGCTGAAATGCTCGCTCGAACCATGCCGTGCCGTGCCATGCTCGTGAAATGCATACCTTCAATTTACTCATAGATTTAATTTCATTCAAACTAACATATGTCGAAATCTTACCATTCCTCCGACAAGAAGGCAAAACTAATTGGGATAGCCACATTACAACACATAAAGTAAGAGACGAGTTGAAACGTATAGATCCACAAAAAATTATTCTATTTTTAAAAAATACACTAAACAAAAATACCAGCGAGTGCGAGAAAACTGAAATTAAAAGAGTAGTTACATTCACTGTTAAATACGCGTCAATACAAGAGTATGAGGAACAATTAGATATTCGCCCGACTACCTTCGACCATAAAGGTAATCCAAGCGATATATACCGGCTTACAAAAGACCGATTAATAGTCGAATTAGCCAAAAGGGGTTATGCTTATAATTACTCAAATGTAGACAATGCCAGAACAGCACTAAAGACCATAATCGCAATAAGAGAAAAACACAAAACCCAGTCCGAGCAAACACAGCATTCTACCGACGAGCAGACAACACCCATCAACCCCCTACACACCCCTTCTCATAGCGGAAACAGCGTAAGAGACTCAGGAATCCTCAGCGACCATCAGTCTCCAGAAAACCAGACACACGAGCAGCAACTCCCACATACATCAGACGAAAGAAACGAAGAAGAAGAACAAAGGGTAGAACATCAAGAGGAAGAAGAAGAGGAAGAAGAAGAAGAAGAAGAAGAAGAAGCAGAAGAAGCAGAAGATATGGCGCAGCGACCCGAATTTTCAAAACTCAAGATCCCGTACTTCAGCGGAAAGACATCGGAAAATCTCACCCAACATTTCAGACGACTAGAAGCCGAGAAAGATGCCTATGGGTGGAACGACGAGACAGCCAAAAAAGTCCTAGCCTATTTCCTGAGCGACAAGGCTAGAATCTGGTACGACAACGAAAAGAGGAACAATGGATTAAACGAAAAAACCTGGGAGGAGATTAAGGAAGCTTTCGAAGCACGCTTTGCGTCAGACAAAGATAGTTCGGCAATTATTTCCTTCAGCTCCAGGAAACAAAAACTAACAGAGAGACCAATGGATTACTTTGACGCCATGATCGACCTGAAAGAGAAGCTACCTAACGAATTAGACGAAAAAACACTAATTCTATACATAAAGAATGGCCTACTTCCGAAGCCAAAGAAAATGGTACGACAACAAAGACCCAAAACACTGGAGGCCTTAAAAGAAGCGCTCTTAGGGGCAGAGGAAGCCCTGGAACTCCTAACACCATCTGAGGATGAAGATGAAGAAGAAAAGCCGTCAAAAAGTAAAACACCCGATAGATATAGCAAACTGGAAAAAAAAATGGAGAGGATAGAAGCACTATTGACAGCCGAGGCGGACCACGTTCAACTCGTGGATACAAAGAGACAGGACATCAGAGACATGGTGGCAGCAATAAACCGCCTATCTGCAGGACAGAGCCGGTATGGCGAAAACTCACATATAACATCTGAATGTACATCGAAGGAAATTGAGCGTATATGTTATACATGTGGCAACACCGGACACTACAGCAGATCCTGTACCTTAAACCGAAACCGGAGAGATTCACGAGGACCATCGCCCGATAGGTACCGAGACAGATCGCCAAGGGACGAATCTTATGAGCGACCGCAAACAAGCCAACTACGCTGCCAAATTTGTGACAAACCTGGCCACGCCGCATTAGCATGTCAGGAGTTACAAAACATGAAGAACCAAAAAAACTAGCTCAGCCTCGGAATGCCGGTGATTCTCAGACAATTCGAAAACCAGAGGCTCTACGAGAATCAAAAAAACATGCCAAAGTCTATCTCTCCACAGAAGTGCAAATGGCTCCAGGAGAAATCGTAGCAGTTTCAGCAAAAGCACCAACATTCGAACGCGAACGACACACCATCGCGACCTTCAGCCCGTACAGAGTGAGCCACGCTGACATTGAGTCAAATGAAGAAGTAAAGATGGTTAATGAAACGGAATTTCTTGTAACAATAGTAAACAAATCAAAATCACCATTCAAGTTGCTAAAAGGTACTCCAATTGGAACAATAACGAACGGCGAAAAGCTGACAACAATGCGAACAGCGGAGGACAAGCCACGGATTACAGTAAACTTGGTAGATGACACACGAGAAGAAGAAGAAAAACCACGCGTCATCATAGTGGGAGACTATCACATGCGTGGAACAGCGGACGAGGTCAAGAAAACGCTGATTCCCATTGCCAAGGTCGAAACGTTTTGCTCAGCCGGAGCCGAGATGAACGAGGTATTGGATAACCTAAATCATATAACACCTGAAAAAAATCGGAAAACAATTGTAGTTATAGTCGCAGGAAACCGCGATTTTGACCGCCAATATTGCCTCCTAAATCACTCAGCCATTACAAATAACATGCCACTGGGACGCATTAGGGAGCTGGTCCAATCGTACCACGTAGCATATGCTACAATACTACCAAGGTATGATGTCACCAGACTAAATGACAAAATTGGTCTTGTGAATGCGGACATGGTAGGGCAGTTGATACCAGGGAAAAACTTAACAAATATTTGCCTAAACAGTGAGAACCTACCAAAGACAGCATTTAATAACAATGGCAGAGATCTTAATGAAAAAGGCAATAAATTATTAACAGCAATAATAACGGATCACGTGAAAAAAATTATAAATGATCAGCTGGAATTAGGAATTGTAAGTGCAATTGAAAATGGCACGAGAAAAAAATTAAACCTAAAACGCCCTCTCCGAATCAAGGGGGTGGTAAATTTTAAAGAAACATCCCTTATGTTAGATACAGGATCTTCCGTAAACTTGGCGCAGCCAGGATTAGTAAACAAGGACGAGGTACGAGAGGTGAGAAACTTTCAACTTTTAACTGCATCAAGTGAACAATTTTCGCCGAAAGGAGAAGGGATACTCGACGCTGACCTAGGACCGGAAAGACTGCAAATTTCATGCTTCATCACCGACAAAATCCCCGTACCAATAATCCTAGGAATACCCTTCTTAACATATTATTCAGCCCTCATTTGTTTCGACACGCAAAAAGTTATACTCAGAAAAAACGTGAAACACCCCATTAAGCTCGAATTCATTCAAGATACGCCGAATTTGAAAACAACCCAGCGGCCCCAAATACAGGATGATGACCAAGACGAAGAGAATGTCATAGGATTCTGCATGGCACTCGCTCCAGTAAAGGAACCTCGAGACAATCACCGGAACTCTGAGGCCTTCACGAAAATCAGCACAGAAATTATGCCTGTTGAGCTATCATCACCACCAAAATTCAGGGAGTCTTTTAAATTTGGCGTGCGTAACGTGTCAAAAGATCAAATGCAAAAACTTCAGGAAAATTTTGGGTATATGACCCAAGATGCTTATCTATTATTCGACACTTCACTACTGGCCACCCCTGGCGCGCGAGTCTATGCAAACTTTTGAATTCAAAAAACAAGCTCAAGCTTGGATCTTCTAAGCGGCATCGCCTTCAATGTGCAATTAAACATCGCCTATCAACACCTCGTAATTTACTGAGCAGCATAATTGAGTTAAAACGAGGAGCATGTACTGCGGATTGCATAGAGGAATTAGTTCAACGAAAATCAACGAATTCGCCTACAGGGATGGAAAGTACTAAACCACCCAACGTACAGATAAATTCTCCTTCTGATGAAAAATTTGCCGACAAATTTAATAAATTGCCTCAAAATAAAAATTTACCTCCAATTCTTGTAATCTGCTGTGCCCTTGCTTGCGCAATAATGACGATTAAAGAATGGCTAACACATTTAAAAAACTCATTACACCAATATTTCGAAGCAACGGCGAATGCAGTTCGCATTTGTGCCTTCAACACATGTGAACACTTCCTCTCTTCCTCCATGTTACCGGTGTGGCAAAAATATTTACGACAAAAAAAATCCCAGTACTATCAAGTAAAAAACCCAAAAACTTGGGTAAAGAGACTCCGGGCAAGTCACCATCCTCTTGCCAAAAACCTCCAAAAGCTCTTCTTTGTTCCCCTCTTCAGTGGAAAAAGAAATTATCACACTACGACAGTTTCCATTTCTGTCATAGAGTACCCCGAGCGGACCAAAGAACGGAACTCTTAGTCGTTTACACATTTACCTATTTAACAAAATCTCCAGGAGGTCACAGACAGGCTGGCAGCCCCTCATCGGACCAAAACGCACACCGTACCATTTTTTTCCTTGTAGGTATGTGCCTCCAAAGTACATGAAATGACTCCTTGAGGGGCGGGCAAGTTTGATTGAAATTCACGTTGTCCTCTGAAAATGAGCTAAAATTTTTACCTTGAAGAAGAAGAAAATCGAGTTATCATTTTCTTCCATACATGGTAGGTATGCCTATGAGAGGCACCAGGAACGCCTTCCAAAATTATTGATGCAACCCGCACGACTCCGAAGTCAGCGGAAACTTTCTTGAAGCGTCTCCTAAGATTTTCCCTACACAATAATCCCCTTCAAAAATGAATGATGCAACAAGCGCGTCCTGTTTGACCACGAAAGCTCCTCAGATGAGAAGTCTTTTGGTCTGGTCAGAAAAATATTCGAACTTTATTTTTCATCTTCTCTTCTCATTTCCCGCATTGACGGAGGCGAAATTTTTTGGAAAGCATGACGCGCCCGGCCCAATGCGTAAAAAAAAGTGCGAATAGAATATGACCTTCCATTATGAATGATCGTTCAGGAATACTTGTACAACAAAGACGGTACTGTTTATTTGGAAATGTACAAAGCCTCCTCGTAGTCATAATTGACTTTTTCCATTCTGATCCCGTACTATCAGTTCGGAAATTGGCCTCATTCTCAGTGAGCCCGAACATCTGTTTCCTAAATATTTTTAGCAGTCTATCTACAGGTTGATCCTCAGTGAGAGCATTGGGCCGGGCGCGTCATGCTTTCCAAAAAATTTCGCCTCCGTCAATGCGGGAAATGAGAAGAGAAGATGAAAAATAAAGTTCGAATATTTTTCTGACCAGACCAAAAGACTTCTCATCTGAGGAGCTTTCGTGGTCAAACAGGACGCGCTTGTTGCATCATTCATTTTTGAAGGGGATTATTGTGTAGGGAAAATCTTAGGAGACGCTTCAAGAAAGTTTCCGCTGACTTCGGAGTCGTGCGGGTTGCATCAATAATTTTGGAAGGCGTTCCTGGTGCCTCTCATAGGCATACCTACCATGTATGGAAGAAAATGATAACTCGATTTTCTTCTTCTTCAAGGTAAAAATTTTAGCTCATTTTCAGAGGACAACGTGAATTTCAATCAAACTTGCCCGCCCCTCAAGGAGTCATTTCATGTACTTTGGAGGCACATACCTACAAGGAAAAAAATGGTACGGTGTGCGTTTTGGTCCGATGAGGGGCTGCCAGCCTGTCTGTGACCTCCTGGAGATTTTGTTAAATAGGTAAATGTGTAAACGACTAAGAGTTCCGTTCTTTGGTCCGCTTGGGGTACTCTATGACAGAAATGGAAACTGTCGTAGTGTGATAATTTCTTTTTCCACTGAAGAGGGGAACAAAGAAGAGCTTTTGGAGGTTTTTGGCAAGAGGATGGTGACTTGCCCGGAGTCTCTTTACCCAAGTTTTTGGGTTTTTTGGAGTTTATATCATCTCATTTTTGCAAGAAAACTGTTATTTTACCAAATGAAGTCCCGCACTTGTGAAGGAATTGGATTACATTTTACAATAAGGAACCATTACCTCTGGCTCTCCCATAGAAGCACATATCTGCATAGGGAAACCAATAGCATGTATTCTGTTTCTAAAATGGACCAGAAATAGTGGCTCCTAATTGCAAAATGTAATCCATTTAATGCTTATAGCTATGAAGTGGATATCTCCTTGCTGTGTAGCAAAGTTCCTCGGATCCGTCTTATTTTTTTACACCCTTGACTGTCATTTTTAATTAATCAGTTCAAAGCTATTTCGACGATTAATCATTAATTGTTAGATCGAAGAAGAAATTTTCTTCGGAAAGCTATGGCTGAATTGACTTTACAACTGAACTTGTGAGAGCATCAACTGAGGCAAATTTTGCAGAAAGTTATACATGGTAAGTGATAATTATTTCAACGCTCTCTTAGTTTTAAAAAGAGATGAGTTTTAAAAATCAAAATCTACACAACTGTAGATATCCCTGAAAAGAAATACAATTGTAGAATCCCAAGAAAAGAAAAAGAAGAAAGAAAAGAAATACGAAGAAATTCAATGATAAATTGCAACATAACGGTAGGTACTTATTTCAAATTAATTGCTCTAAAAATTGTTCCTTCAATGAGTAAATAGGCAACATTCTCAACACTACAATGCAATAGAAATAATTTTACCATGGAATTGAAATTCAAAGAAATGTGTGCAGCTGCTTGAGTAATAGAAGTTTGGAAATCAGGGCATTCAACAGCTTCCCAGACCTCATTAGTGTTACAATCTAAAAATTGTAAGGATTAAAAGTGTCAAGCTCTCAAAATTTTTGTTCTCTGATTATCAAGAAGCCCTGCTAAAAATGCTCAGTGTCATTTTTATTTTTGTTTGTGAAAGGAAATTATTTTAAGATTTTTTGGCATTCTTGGTGTCCTCTGAGACTCTGAAAATTTTTGTACTTTATTTTTCATCAAATAATGAACATTTTCATTGTAATTTTTGTCTATATTTAGGAGAGTACATTATTCGATGATTATCTTCAGTATGTATTAGATCTTTCCCCCAGCGACAAGGTTTACTGAAATTTTATGAGATCTATATAGTTCTCATAGGTACTGACCTGCATCATGGTCATAGTATCATCTTTGAGGAGTAAATGAAAACAAATTATTTTCTCTTGGTTCCTCAATTCAGGGCTCTGATGAATAAACCCTGTTTGACAACAATGTTAGTGGGTAAAATTGCTCCCTCCAAAATCCTTTAAGCGGTATCAATTTAGTGGTAAAGTTATCAACGACCCTCATTGAATCTCATCTGGTTCACTGAATTTCTGAGGGATAGACAGGGTGACAGGTTCTGTAAAAGTTAGGAAATTAAGCCCTCCTCACTGTGAAAATATGTCAGGTAGTTTTGCTGCGGAGCATTGAAATTCCTTCTCCCAGTAAAAAAATTGGACTTTTCAGTTTAAAGAGACTAAACACTTAAAATTAAGTCAAGTAAAAACTTGAAATTTTTGTGAAAAGAATTTTTATCTGAGACACCTAATGTCAAAAGAGGACATTCCAAAATCAGGGAAAAGTTAGTGACCACTACGCTTAAAATCCCAGAAAAGAATTTTCTGCGCATCGAAGTCATTAATTACACAATTTTCAGAAATTATGTTGAATTATTTATCAGCAGAGAAATGAAAAGACTGAAAGTCTTTGAGGATGAACTTTGTGGATTGCGGTAAGTAGTTTCCCAGTTTGGCCATGGTATTGATATATTCGTTTCGTCATTAATCATTATCAATAAAAATATCCCTATCTACCGTAAATGTTGGAAAACCAGTGTGCATGTAATCTGGTAATCCTTAATTAATCAACTGTAGATTTCTTACCTGCTAAACTGCCTGATGAGTTGAAAAAAATGTTCACTTAGAGACAGATTCTTATGTCCTGGTTCATGCTTTCGTAAGTTGAGTTGCAATGTCAATTCCGTCGTAGCTTTCAGCAGAAAATTTCTTCCTTGATATAACGTTTGATGATTCATCGTTGAGATAGCTTTGAACTGATTGATGATGAATGGAACTAAAAGTGCCATTAATCGATGAATCAGAGATCAAAGTAAGATGTGAAGCTATAAGAGCAGGGATCGTAACGGACAAAAGTGAACGTCTGTTCTACGTGTCTAAACTGAGACTTATCTGAGAAATTTAGCGACACCACACAGAGGTTTTCACTTCGTAATAAAGCTTAAAATTATTTATCACTGGAGGAGTTTCTTTGGTAAATTAGCATGCTTAAAGGTACATCCTGACGTGAGAGAAAAACAATGGTATTGGTACCTGAGCGTAAGTATGTATGTCCTTGAGTGTTCACGTAGAAAGACTCTCAACAAACATTAAACAAGGAAACAAAACTGGACGAAGGTACTGTAATACCTAATTTACTTTAAAACTGCTAAAAGAAGAACCAAAAGACAAACCTCACTTATCTTAAATGTATAAACACTTGGTATCGCTCAGAGCTCAGAAAAACCTTGAGCGAAATGGACTCATATCCGTAGAACTTGAGGAGTAAAAAGGCTGTAATGCCAGAAAAATGTGAGCTTCACGCTCTTAAATGGATTCAGGGTCTCATAATTTTAGTGAAGCGACTTTAAATCACTTGATTTGAACCAAAAATGAAAAGAGAACAATGAGAGAGTAGAATGGTGAGGTTTTGAGTTCTAAGATTGGATATTCAGAATTCACTTCACGATGAGGCGATAAACTTCTGCTCCAGGTTGTAAAATACGATGATAATGCTTGTCACAAACATTGTTGAAGTCGTAAATGGATTGAAATGATTGAAAGCAAATGATTCCGTATTGTATCGATCGTTTTTGTTGCTCTGTGAAACAGGAACTAACCTAACATTCGTGGTTTGTTTTGTTGTTCCGCTGGTGAGATGCTGACTGCAGAGAGCACTAACATAATCACTCTACCGTGTGTATGTGTTAGTAAATTCGGGTTTTACGATTTTTGGGACATAATCAAAGCTACAGCCTAAACGGTAAAAGTAAACCCCTACTCATATATAATTTTTAGAATCCTTATAACTTCAGGATGTTCCCTCGAAATAACCATAATTTCATTCCAGAATAGTGTAAGCGAGAAATTCAATGATAAACGTCAGCAGGTCGGGTCGCCCATTGCACCCGAAAAGCAGTTTAGACGCAATATTTTTCTTAGGATGCCTTGGTTATTAATGAAACTTAAACGCGCACTACACGGGAACATGACAATTCTTTTGATATAACATTATATAGGGCTCCGATGTCTCGTATTCTCCATAGCTTTGACAGAGCGTGAAAATGGTCAAAGTGGATACTTTTTGCTATTTTAGGCACATATGCGTAATTATCTCGTTTAATAAATCATCAACCTCCTTGAAACTCAACAGATCGTTAGACGGGACCGAGACGCATCTTTAGACACCAAAATTTCTGAAATCCGTCGCTCCGTTGCTTTGAAAAGTTTACTGAACCGCAACTAAAAACCCAAATAAGCCAAGTTCGTGTAACTATGGTGTCGTTGCCTCGACCGGGCTGTGCTGTGCTGTGCTGTGTTGCCAATTGTTGGAGGATAGGTTACTTGCCCGGTGGTGGCTACCGCCACTCATGACTTCGTAAATGTAAATTTAAAAAATTTACACAATTTTTGAAAAAAGAACAACCAAGAACCTTTACTCGGCAGAGAAGAAACTTCGTTCCCCGTCAAACTTTCTCTAAATCACGTAAACGAAAGAAAAATAGCATGTTCTCCACTTCCTTACACTCTCCAGCTCTCACCACCGCATTTTCAGTCCATTTTTGCGCCAGATTTCCTCTTTCTTTCCATAATTTCACTTCACAACAAAAAATCCACCTTAAAACATTTTCTTCACGGAAAATGATTTTCATGCATACGCCCTAATTTGATAAAATGTGTTTATTCTTTATTATCTTACCTTTTGATTGAGATTCTAAATGAGTAACGCGCTCTTAAAGTATAAACTCAAACAGCTCTGGAAGAGCTAGGCGGTTGATTAGCGAACCTTAGCCTTGTTTTTTCTTCCTATTTCATCAGCAATTTTCCAAAAATTTAATTAATTTTAGTTTAATTTTCTCCTTTGTACCAATCGATGACTTATATTTATATTTTTTATACCGGAACGTGTTCAACAGAACCTTTTAGCTGGACTGCAATTTGCAGTTTGAAACCAGAGAGTTTGACCTCTATGGAAAAACACTTGTGTGCATAGAAGGACTAATAGCACGTGCGTTGTTTTCGAACCGGGCTAGAATTTGCGCAGTCCAATTGATCTACGTTTATAAAATTTCAATATTTTCTCAGCAAACTTGTTCACCACCAACACAATTTGCTGCTCCTGCGGCACCGAGATGCATCCAAGCCACGAGATGAGACGCAGAGATCTAACAGTCATACGTGATACAGATCTCACCCGAGAGTTTGGATGCATCTTTGTGTCGCGGAAACAGCAAATTGGGAGCAACGCATATCTACGCGATGGCGAAGAGACATATGATCCGGGAGCGTTGTCGAATGAGTCAGTTAAGTCATTTTTTTTTATTGTGTCATTCGAAAGTAGTAAGTGACCGAAGCTTACGGTTTTTTTCCTAAATTTTTTTGATGACTGCAAACAGGAGAAAAGTTTATTTGAAAGTGCCAAAAATTAGGGTGGCCTAAAACGGCGTTTGAACTGCGCGCTCGTAGGTCTTGGACGTACACGTCACGATCAATATGGCGGCGGAAAGCGTAGTGGAAGAATACACGGCGGCGACGCGTTGGCGGTATGTTTTTGTTGGTCAATTGGAGGTTATGTCGGTTACTTTGTTTGAAATTCATATCCATTGTTCTTAATTCTCTAAGCTTTTCAATCAGAATGCGATACAGATGTATGTAGGATATGAAACATTCACACAGAACTTACTTAACCTCAAACGAGAAATCGTGATGTCAACAACGGCGGCGTGGCGGTAGTAAACAGGTCGGCTTCGCCGCCGCCATCTTCCCGTCTTATGACGCGTAGATCCAAGAATTCACGGCGGTCGGTTCAAACATGTTTTCGAGGACCCCTAAAAAGGAAGCGTTATATCTCCGCGGAGACAATATTTCGTGAAATTTTGACGTGCGCATCGTTCTTCTCGTACCGAAAACTGTAAGATTCGACTATTTGCAGGCAAATCCCTCCCGAGCTTAACTGACTCATTGTCTCATCAACTTAGTAAAAAGAATACCTTATACAGAGCATCTTTCGAATAATTAAATGAGCGCATTGTTGCCGAGCGGAGCTGCGAGCATTGAGACGTGAGCCCTGAACCTCATAAGACCATGTGTACAATACGGCTCATGTCGCGGTGCGTGCAGCCCCGTTCGATGGAAATGCGTCCATTATTCCTCACGATGAAATGCGCAGTAATTAATTGCAATTCTTGTCAAAAATACGGGAACTTAATTTTCGCACGGAGAAGGACGCGCGAGAATGGCGAACTACCGGGATCGAGCACCAAATAGAGACAATTTTGAGTAATTTATCAACAAATTCACGGCAATTTAATTTTTTAATTTTACTTTTTTTAGTCACAGTCTCGGAAGCGTCGCGGTACTCGCGCGCCCTTTCCCTTGCTTAAAAATTTAGTTAATCAAAAATTATATTGAGACACCGATCTTAATAGAGAAAAGTCGATCAAGGATCAAGTCTTGGTAGACAAAATTATTAAATTATCAGCAAAACTCCCACATTCGTGATTCTCCACCGATGTATGAGTCCCTGTTTTCCTCCACGACGCGCCCCCCCCCCCCCCCCCGCTGCAGTTTTGCAAAATTGTCTGCTGAACATCATTTATAAATTAACAGCAAACTGACCGCCACTTCCCGCAGAAGTTGACAAATTTCATTTTTTCGCCCAGATAAGTCGATCAGTAATTACTTTTAAGCGAAGGGGCAACGTTGCAATGGCGGGCCTCTCGCCGAGTCGTTCAGGCAAACTTTAGCACACATTTTTACACGAAGTTCACAGTCCCCAATTCGAAAAATTTTAATCACACATTCAATTTCAATTTCAATCAATCCATCAAATTCATTTCATTTTGAGTTCATATTACGTTAATATTTCGTTGTTCCGCTAACGTAGGGGTGTGTCTCAATTATTCACACGTGAGCCATAATTCAAATAGGAAACCATTCTTCCTAGAGCTCATGAGGTGGTCCAGAGGCGCCCTTGTGTGGGAGGAACGACGAAGTATATGAGCTCCATAAGAAATAACGGAAATTGATACCAAAATTGTTTCGCACACTTACCAGGAAAATTCTTGGAATTTTACTCTGAGTAAAGAAACGAAGCGCAACGCGCAGTTTGTAATAAGAGCAATTACGATAGGAATAAGCTTAGGTTAATAGTTTAGATTTCAATTAAGTAACAGTACTTAGAAAATATACTTTAAGTAAAAGGCCGATAATTCGGCATTGAACGCCCCAAGTTTAAATTAAAACTCCGTATAGAACTAATTTGTCTCATTCTTATACTTTATAAAATAAATGTAGGCGCTTACGCCCACATTACAATGGAAGAGACCTCTTAATACCTAGGTGGCCTCCATGCAAGCTTCTCAACATTCAGAAAGTTCGACTATTAATTATTTTATACACTCCATTTTTTCAAATCACGTGCTGCACAAACGCGGCACACTGGCCCGGGCCAGCAGGGGAGGTCGAACACCAACAGTGGTCGAAAGTTTAACAGTGGATCCATTGGATCTTTCTTAAAATATCTGTTCAGAGACAGCCTTCCAGGTTAGTTTCTTTGAATAAACACATACCAAAATTTAAGATTTTCAGTCAACACCTTGATGTCCGACCTTTACTGTTTGCTCATACCACTGTGCGGCGTAAATCGCAGTGCGTCAATGGCTAAGCCATTTGAAGCTGTGGGAAATGATCGATACCACGACCGTAGGTTTCCCATTAATTTGAGTGGATCGAACAATAAATCGCAAGACGCAAGCAATGCCATATTGAGATGCAATTTACACAATAAACTACCGGCGTAAAGGAAAGAAAACTTGAGTAACGAACGGTCGACATCACTCCGAAATAGCCTCGGCTATTCCCACTAGCTGCAGTACCATAATCCATGCTGCAGATTTTACCATAATCAATGTTCTTTTAAAAAAAACATGCACCGCGCCTTCACAAAGGTTGATCTTTCGTTGCTCAATGCCTCGCCAAAGCATCAAAAACAAAACCAAATTAGTTCCAGAAATTAGTTCTATCTTAGTCCTTAGTTTAAGACTTAAAAGTTACTGAAAAATATAATAGAAATTAAAATTTATACAGAACAAAACTTAGTCATGCCTAGATGACAGTGAGCTTTTCTCTCATTTCTTTTCTCTATTGTCTTACTTTTACGACTCGAACGTGCAAATTCTGTTAATATACATAAACAATTTTAAAGCACGAATCATGCTCACTAAGTATTAGAATTAAAAAGGTTAAGGGTAGTATGTAGGAGAAAGAGATTTTTTTTAGGAGGCCACTCACTACGCCTGAGCAACAGTTTCCAAATAACATGGAAATTTCATCAACCTCCCCCCCCCTTACAGAAATTAGGGACGACCCAATGGTTGTCGTAGGGATCATACCCATCAACGGTCATCTACCTTCAGAACACCACAAATTTTCCTTCATTTGGGACTCCGAAGCGCTTCTTTACAACAGAACTTACAAAAACGCGTCTCTGGGACCTAAATGAAGAAAAATAACCACTTACAACACCTGTTTTTCTTCTTGCATGACACGGCAACATAAATTAAGGCTCCAAAAATGCTGGATTTCTGAGACAAGAAAGACACCAAAAAATCAGCATCTTGTAAAGACGAGCTTCCAAAATTTCACGTATCCAGACGTGAATATAATTCACGAAGCCCTAAGACTTGCCACTCAACTTAGGAAAACTTCGTGTAGTGTATTCAACCTGGTTCTGTTTCTTCCTTAATTTAAATTAAAACCGTGGGGGACGCCTGCTACTGCCAATGTACTTTAAGTATTAAAATATAAAAGGCATTATAGTAATAAAATAAATCGCATGCGGCAAGGAGGAGCCGGCGCGATTACAGTACTCCCAAAATGATGCAGCTTTTCCTCTTTACTACAATATTGAAAATTACTCACTACTTTTCACTTAAAAAAAACTTAGTTCATGACGAAAGCAAAATGTACTTGCTTTCCTCAGCAATTTGACACCACTGTGATTGCGATGGCTCCTATTTGCCACACACGATACTCCTCCTTTAGGCATTAGAAATAAGATGTAAATAACTTTGAGTAACAAAAATAGAGAAACGAAGAGTTGCGTGAGTTAAAATTGAGAACAGTAAAACGAGTAGAAATAAGTTAATGAAAAATATTAGCGCCGCTTAGCGCATAAAACCAAGATTTTTTCATTTATTTTAATTCAACGCTATTTAAAACCTTAAAATCTAATAGAAATTGTTAAATAATTGTCTAACAGCCTTGTTAATAGCTTTGTATCGTAAAATAGTAAATTAGAAAAAACAGTTATAAATCAGTAGTTCATACTCATAGTTGAGTAATTCAGTAGTTCAGTAGTTCAGTAGTTCAGTATAGTTCAGTAGTTCAGTAGTTCAGTATAGTTCAGTAGTTCAGTAGTTTCCTTCTCATACATAATGAACCATATTAGCGCCGTTTAGGCGCATGCAACCAAGAATTTTTTTTTTGAAGCGTTTAATTTTTAAGAAAATAAATCATTGTATATAACAAAAAAAACTTTGCAGACCTCAGAATCTTTTCAGAAGGAATGAGCCTTCTATTAAAAACTACTTTCAGCGGGAAATTCAAAAAATATTGAAAAACTCCCAAAAAAAAGATAAACCATTAGGAAAATTGTAATATAACTATAACTATTTACAGATTTGTAAAGACTGATTAATATTACCATAGGAAACGATCTGTTGCCGACTCGGCGGAACCCAGCCAGCCCCATGAGATCCCTCCACATCCAAAAGGAAGATGAGCAGCTACAATGAGAGCCCTTTGCGCTGCGCCATGACACAGACCCACCTTCCCCCCCACCCATCCGGTACTACGACATAAAGAAGCCACCTTCTTACGATGTTCCTCCGTGATGCACACAGGAGATGAGCAGACCAGGGACAAACATCCAAAAAAACCAAACGAGCAGTTAGTAACGCCCGGATTGTAACGATACCTACAACCACACGGCGATCGATGTCCCTCCGTCAACCGACAGGAGATGAGCAGAAAATGGCAAAGATGGTACACTCAAGGTTACAGCAAAACAACCGACAAGTAAAACCACAGCCAAGCTAACCAAACGTTGTTTGTTTAAAAAATTTTTGGATGTTGCCAACCCCTAACTGGCGTACTACCACCATCACAGCCGAGCTAACCAAACGTTGTTAAGTTACAAAATTTAAATGTTGGCAACCCCTATCTAGCGTACTGGGTTACCACAGTCAAACGAACCAAACGCTTGTTTCTTACAAATTCGGATGTTGCCAACCCCTATCTGGCAACGCAGAAGAAAACAAAAACTCACCACATTGTGTTGCCAGGGAAGGGACCCTGATGCTAGCGGCAACACACAAACCCCCGCGGATAGCATCAGGAACAGTAGATGTGCCTCCGTCAACCGATGTTGAGATGAGCAGTAGATGTGCCTCCGTCAACCGACGTAGAGATGAGCAGTAGATGTGCCTCCATCAACCGATGTTGAGACGAGCAGATTATTCGGGGTGCCCCTCGGCCTCGAGCATTTGCGAAGCGAAAAAACGAGAAGACCGGAATGGAGGGGGGACAACGGACATCTACCGGACAACAGCCGCATAGCCGAACAACCACGCTGAGAGGGTGACGAGTCGTAACAGTAGTGAAAATTGTAAAAAGTTAGAATTTAATGTTTAATTAGTAAATAGGAAACCAGTAAAGCAAAGAAAATCAGGCAATTATTTCGTGAGATGCCTCATGTCTCATTCGCTTGAGCCCCGATTGCCTCGAAAAGTAAATGTAATCATAACAATACCAATAGATTAATGTGTACATACAAAATTAATAATAGAACACTTTTGTAAAAAAGAACCTAAGTAATCTTCTAGCTTCAATCATCGCTCAGCTGTTCCAGACACCCGATACGAAGAGAAGCTTCCCACCCTCCGGCCCCGCGCCGAGTGTCAGTGACTTTCTCGTCAGCTGCTGATCTCTTCGCGCAGCGCCAGCGACTACGTCCGAGCATTGACCGGCGTCAAATTTCAGAAAACACATGTACAGTGCATCTTGTAGTAGCATCCTACTGGCATTCATTTCATTAGATTAGATTAGTTAAACTTTAGACTTTCCTTACATAATTAAATCCTTACGATAAAGCACTAAAAATATGTACAAAAATTGAACCTAATTAGATTTAAGGATGGCAGTAGCAGGAAAATGCCTTCCGACAGGGCAGGCACGACGGAAAAATAAGCAATTTTTTTTCCTTTTTATCTCTCGCTCCTTCCCATTCTCGATTACCTAGAAAGCAACGTTTACAAGCACACAAGTTCCGTGACCCCACCGACGCCGGCCGCGATGCCAGCGCGGTGCTTCCAAGACACCCGGCCTTCCTGTGACCCACTACGGATAATGAGGTCATTATCCTGTGTCGTTGTAGGGGGAGTATAACGGAATATTGAAGCGCCGCGTCTTGAAATCATTGGGCTAGCATCGCTCCCGGAAAATCAGTCGAACCACGAGGTTTTTCATGATGCAGCAGAGAGGTTTCCGGTGGACACTCGCGTGGTGACATCGCCAGACACGGCCGTTGTCAGATAGCCCGAGGAATCTCTCTATTTCGTACATCTCTACCTCGGGCGTCGGGCTCCGAAACCCACGAAACGGCGACAGCCAGTCCTCTTTCCTGGATTTCGGAGCCTACGACGGATGTTACATGCAAAGTCAGGAGGTTTTTGGCGAGCGAACCGTGAGAAATGACGCTAAGTTCGCAAGCCTAAGGACCTACGAGGACCCCGCTGAAGCCTCCTGAAGTTAGTCGCGTTTGCCTCCTTGCCCGTGTGCTCCACCCGGAAACCTCGGCCTTGTCGTATCCTGCGCCCTTTCCGTGGTGCCTTCCCTGTTGAGTAGCCCGAATGCGGTACGTCCCCCGGTCCCTACCGGCAGCGAAGTGACCCCTAGTTGTTAGAGTTGTTCTGTGTGAGTTTGTTATCTGTGTGTACCTGTGTGGTTTGTTGTTAGTAGTTTTAGTAGTTGTAGCCTGTGTGGCACTTATCATTATTATACCGTTGTATATTACGCCCCGAATACACGAGCGGCCACCCCTAGATTGTGAGTCATATTCCTTCCCTAGGATACCACTCTCGAGGTAGGTGACCATTTATATAGAGTGAAAGGGCTCTTACATCCCCCTAGATCTACCCCCCTATTCTAGGATTACCCTTTCTGGTGGATACGCCCCCATTCTGCGACCATCCCCTACGTGTTCAGCTGCTTGGCTCGAGAGCTGAGCACATTATAAGAACTCCCGAGACGAAATTCTCAGATTTAGCCCCGTGGGTACAACGAAGGATAATTCGGGACATTGAACGCTCCCTGTCCAGAGCGAGTGAACGGACTGCCGAAATTCAATCCCGCGTCGCGGTCAGGAGGGACATTGAGCGCTCCCTGTCGAGAGCGAGCGAGAGAACAGCGGAAATCCAATCCCGCGTCGCAACCAGATTTTCAGAGTTTAGTTTTGAGGTTAAGCTAGAAAATAAGACACAAGCTGTGACATTTTTTAGTTCCTTCTCCCCTTCAGACTCGGATCTGCAATGCCTGCTCAGTTAAGAGCCGTTCCGATGTGCTCTATCGAGTTCAGCAGATGATACGGCTCTGAAAAGACTTGCCACGGAGTGCGTTACTGCAGCAAATAGAGGAAAAGAGCTTACTTCTTTCCATGTGCGGCAGGAAGTAGACTTACCGCGTCTTTCGACGGCCACCAGGTACCTTACGCTGACCCCGCACAACAAGATGCTCATTTATTCTTGGTTTACTTGATAAACGGTCATGCTATCTTAAAGGAACATACAAAATTTACTGTATTGAATGAGAGAAAGTGCGATTTCAATGTGTGCGGGGCAACCAACAGGTCGGAGCCACAATCGGACGTCTTCAGACTCTCTCCTGTTCACAATCACACGACAATTGCTCAATTTTTGGAAATCCCATCGACTTACCGAAATATCGGGGATTATACCTGTCCCACTTGCGGCCAAAAAAGCACCGCTCAAGAACGAACTGTGGTACACAATCCGAGCCAGTTGTTCGTCATACAGTTATTGCTGTTCGAAGAGGGACTAAAAAGTACCTCTTTCAGAATGGCCGCTCTACCTCACATCACCATCGATACGATTTGCACGGAGCCGTATTTCATCACGGAGACAGAGATATGAATGCTCACAATTACTTCGGTCATTACACTTCTATCATTCGTTCCCAAGAGCAATTTATTCTGGCGAACGCTGGAACGATTCAACCGTGCGAGTGGCCTGAAGGAAGCAAAGATGATTTCTGGCTAATCTACCGTAGAAAGAATTGATCAGGAAATGCAAATGTCTCCACAAGTCCCTCTAGTGAGTTCCGCCAAAGTTCCTGTACTATGAAATGCCCATTAACTTTCGCAATGAGAAAAATTGTAATCTCGTAATCGAAGTTTCAATCGTTCAATCTCGAGCAGTTCACGAAAGCAGACGATAACGTCCTTGGAAAAAAAACTCGCAGCCATAGAACATGAGCACGAACAAGCAGTTCTCAAGAAACCTAACAAAGCGCCACACTCCTGGATGACCGTAACAACATTCGAAACACCCTGCTACAGAAGAGACAAGCTCATTCAGATTTACGACGCCTTTCCTCCCACCTGACTGGACAAATGGTCAGGTCAGGTTAGGTTAGGTTCTGAGCGGTGTGGATTGCTGAATATCAAATTGTGTACTGTATTATTATGTGTGTATCTGACTTATATAAAAAATTGTGTCTTGATGAAAATGTTGAATTGTCGCTACATGGTAGCTGAGCTAAGATTTAGCAAAATGCTAAACCTTAAACTGATGTATTGTATAATTATGCGAATCAAATGTAGATGAAATAGTAATTCTAAATTCTTTGTGTAAAATGTGTAAATTCTTCATATAAGATGCGTAAATTTAGAACCGGAAGGAGAGAGGCCCGGAGGAAATAGTGTCCTAATGTCTACGACCGGCGATCGAGAGGAGGGACAACCAGGGCCCGCCCACAGTCTCACTGTGGGAGCCTACCCTGGCCCCTCCCTCATCGCAGAGCGGTGCGAATTGCTGAATATCAAATCCAGTACTGTATCATAATGTGTGTATCCGACTTATATGAAAATAGTGTCTTGATGAAAATGTTGAACTGCCGCTTCATGATAGCTGTATTGGCAATAGTGATTGCCACTTCGATTGTACACGAGGTATGAAGAAAGAGGTAGCCGGGCTCGCGCCGCCTCTCCTGGTTGTGCCAATTGGACTAGTTATGTGACATATAAATATGTATATTGGATATTTGCATTTCCCTCCCTGTCTCTGTCTGGTGTCTGTGGTCCTATTGGGGGATCCAGTCACATGACTTGATCCACCAATGGGAGAGGCGGACACCAGAGAGAGAGGGACGGTTATGCGGAGACGCCATGTTTTTTCACTTCGGTCCTTTCATCCTAGCAGGTGCGTGCGGTTCTTTCAGGTGTGTGCACACTTTCTATGGGATGAAAAGCGCTGCTGCAACTGTCTTGTTGCATAATTAGTCCGTCATCAGTCTATGATAAATTTTAGAGAACCGAATGTAAATGCTGGGATTTTTATTTGCAACCCTTGTTAAGTCAAAGTCTGTAGGCTTCTAAACTTACTATAGTTCGACAGCTGTCAAGTACATTGTATGTAAAATGTACATAATTGATCCATCATCATTCCTTGATAAATTTTGGAAAACTGAATGTAGATTCTAGGATTTTAACTTGGACCACTTGTGAGTCAAAAATTTTGGAGACTTCCAAACTCACTAAAATACGCAGCGACTGGCATAGTTGGAATTATGATATTCTTGAAAGTGTGACCAAAAGTTTCAAACAAAAGGAAGTAAAAATTTGAGACAGGTGGCTCGCCAAAACAAGATGAGAGTAGTGTTTTGGTTTAAAATCCATGAAATGTGCATAGATAAGATTAATGACATGGCGGAGCCTTGTTTCGGCTGTCAAAACCGTATTTCTCTATCTTCCTCTCTTGTTTTAACTCTTGGTCTCTCACTTACTAAGAAAATAGATACAAAATCCAGATCGCAGGGATCATTGGAATCTACTTTTTTTTTTTTTTAAAACAAAAGCAGTTATAATGAAACGAAAAAAATTCATTGCTGATTTGGTGGTCACCAATTTTCAACTACATTTTAGGAGGATTTCAATCTTAAAACCGAGCAACGAATACACATTAAGAGGTGAACCTTGAAAATGTTATTACTTTGTCATAAACGTATATATAGAGATAAGAGAAGACATAGTACAAGAGATAGTTGCGGGTGTGGAAAGTAAAAGGGAGCAAAATTAATGAAAATAATTGAAGGAGAATACATGAACTAATTGCAGGACAAATCGACTAAAGAATGAAAAATAGATTTTGATTTAATAAGCAAGGGTTTTTGAATAAAACTCTCTGAATACCCTCTCTTTCTGAAAAAAAAAAAAAAAAAAAAAAAAAAAAAAAAAAAAAAAAATTCTGAACGCATTGAAATTCATTTAATTTTTTTTTTTAGGAAAATTTTCGATGCTAATATCATTTGCAACACACATTTCTTCATCTAATTTTCCAAATAACTCTAAGACATGCATTGCTGATGCCTGCAGAACGATACCTGTCAAAAAAGGGTGTCAGAGTCTGGAGGAGAAAACAAAGGAAAGGGTCAGCTATCTAAGAGAGGAAAAACTATCTCCGATACTTCATCAGATGAAAATCATGATGTTCGTATACCTAATGGTCCCAAATGGTTGCTAAAAATCTGGTAAATCCTTCAAAAACTCTGGCAAAGCTAAACACAAGCAATCTAAATGGAAGAAGCACTCACGTCCACACAAAGCTACAGATAACTTATTCGATCAAGATGATGAGGCCAAGTACGACATCACAAAAAATGCTTTAAGGGCAATGACCCGCAAAACTATGTTAGTAACACCCCTTCAAATCGCTTAAGTTTTCAGGTGGAGAAGAGATAATTCTCAAGTGAACTATTATCATCAAAATTAGCTTAAATGGGACAATTTAAACAATGAGTTGCTCAGCCTAAGCGCTCTTACAAATGACTAAACAGGACATGCTCATTTCACAGAAATGGTGAGGCTAACACTTTACAAAGAATCTAAAATGAATGCATATAATTTGTTGAACACCTGAAATGAATATTTCAAACATTCAGAATTATAAATGTTTGAGGCAAACTGAGTGCACTTACTGAGATAAGGCAAAATCATCCAGCTACTTTCTATCTTGATTTCATTCACTTCAATCCACTTCTGAATGATACTTGTCAAAGAGATGATATTGAAGCCAACTGAAAAAAAAAAAAACAGAGAAAATAAATAAACAATCAATTGTGTGAAAACTGAACCACATTTTTGTCTGGTAAAAAGTAGAAGATAAAAAAACCGTGGGATCTAACTGAAAAAAATTATGCCAAACAAACTTATAAATGTTTTTTCTTAGAGCCTCCTTTCTTTTGATAGTGCGTCCATGGAATAATTCTAAATGATGAAAAATCAAAGGATATCAGAGAGATGGGTAAAATTTTTGGAGTTCAGGGATATAAAAGTCTTAGGTTGACAAATTTCTTCGGGACTTATTGTTAGTGCACCTGCACATATGTACTTGAATCGAGGTAGAGAAATGCGAGCTGGTGTTAATTGTTTTTCCTACATAGACTGTGAGTCAAGTTTTGTTTGAAGTATGTATATTGATCTTTCAAAAAGTTTTACTCAACCTTCATATTTGAGGTATTGCTGGCTAAATTAAAAAATGGGTATCTCTGATAGCAATATTGCAAATCTCTGTTCATGCTTTAACTTCTAAAACGAAAACTAACCGATAGCTTTTCTCCAAATTTTCTATGGATCTTTTCCAACCATTTAAAAATATCCATGGAAAATATTAAGAGGATATTTCAGTTACTTTTCTTTTAGAAAAAAAAAATAAAGTATGATTGGAATATTTCGAACATGGCATTAGAGATGCACCTTTTTGATCGATGGGCAGGGCAACATGCTTCAATTAAGTGTAATACGCTCTCTATTCATCCCCGATATTATAGCCCATCTCACTCCGAGTTTATACAATGTTTTTAGGTAGATAAAGAATATGTTTAGAGTCTGCTTCAAGTTAATACATTTCTGATAAGGAAAATCCGAGCATCAAATGAAAAAGCATTCTTTTTTCATATCTACATTGGCTTTTGGTGTACAACTTACCAAACAGACTACTGGACAAGGTAAGAAATGGGCATCTAAAAAAAAAATTTGCAACTAAAAAAAATGTTCTTGTAAGAAATAAAGCAAAAGACATGTTTACTCATCAAAATATGATGCAGAACACATCAAACATCCTGAGAATTCCAAGGAGCAATTCAGAAGAGCGTAAAAATCTGGAGAAAAAATTGAATGCTTAATTTTGGGACAGTATAACTCCAGAAATAACCCATGAAGGTACTTTAAATGCAAGGAAAATGAGAAATTCCTGTGTCCTGTGCACTTGCATTAGACAGTTAAGAAATTAGGACATCCTTAAATTCAATAAAAAACCACTTGGGGACATTCAATTATTTGCTCGAAAGCATCTATCAATCATATTACAATTAAAGAGTTGAAACTTCCCCCATATGAAAATGAAAACAGGTCAAATAGGCTGGAAAAGACGAATGTATAGTTTGGAAAATGACTAGATTTTACGATCTCTGTTAATGAATTGGAACTGATGATTGGAACTCTCCTTTTATATGAATATTTTCAGTTAGTTCTCATACAGTGAGAATTTTGAAACTGCCTATCATTCTTTATAATCACTATGACAAAAAGGAAAGTAATGCCTAGCAGCGGCATGATTGTTGAAATTTCAAGTTTGTTGATTGGAGAGGACGAGATTAACGAGGAATGGAATTATGTGATTAGTCAACTTTGTCAGTCGACCTTATTGTTCTGCCTATGATGGATGCATTTGACGACAAAGTGTAGGCAACTCAAGAGATAACTTTAATCTCTCATTGATTCCACCTAAACAGCTTTTAAAATAGCTAACAAAGAGGAGGACTGACAAGACGGACCGACCACATACCTACCTTCTTTCTTAGTCTTGTCCGGTCAACAATCACAAATTTTCTGGAATCAGTCTGCAGGAGTTCTAACCCGGAATATGACTTGGGCAAGGCCTTCTCCACACTCAGAGTGCTTCCAGTAGAGTACGCTTCCAGAACTTGGGCAGAATAAGTTATAGCTGAGCAATAACTGATTTCGTCTGCGCACAGAAAAGGGACACAGAACGCAGTTGAAAGTTCCGCGACTGTTGCTGTGTGGCCAAGGTCTAAGGCACACTAAACATTTGGTTCATTACAACACTTTTTAAACACATATGTGTTTGGTGATTCAATTTTACTTACAATTATCATTGACTGAAGACTCAGAGGTTAGACGGAGGGGGTTCATTTCGACAAATAACAGACATTCTTCTTGATTTGTGGACTTGTTCTCCATTGAAAAATGATTCTTTGTTGTGCAAAATTTCATGAGTAAAGTCATAACGCATCGCATTCCTGGATATAAGCAAAATATTACTAACACACATACAAATTTGCCCCTGAACAAGAAAAGAACACTTAGAAATGTGGCACAAACTGTATGTAAGAAGGTGGTAAGATAGTGCTGGGTCCACACTATTTTGACCCAAGTATCCTAGTGACCTAAAGTGTGTGAAAATTTTGGAACCCTTATAAAAGATGGGTTTTTTTTTTAAAAAACAGAGGCATTAAAACGTTTGTACAGAGGATACCTGTTTCAGCTAAGAGTTCATGACAAATTTATAAGGCTACATCTATTTTTCAGCCGCACCTTTGCATACTGAGGCCTATGGAGTTTATGGAGCCTTTGCGGGGCACAAATATATCTTTACTGGATGATTTAGTTAAGACTGAGAGTAAAGCTTCTTGTGTACAGTTTGAAACCCTGAAAATTTATTGATTAACTGACCAAAAATAAAAGTAACTGACCTCATAATATACAGAGACCTCCGAGCTAAAAATATGTCAATTTTCAAAGATTTGTTGCTAGCAGAAACAAATCTCATGACTGAATCTGTCATCAAACTTAAGCCTGCAACAGTATTGCCGCAAAACTGTAAAAAGAAGAGAAGAAAACATTTTCTCGGTCAGAATTTGCACTGAAAAGACCAAAACAAAACCCAAGATAAAAAGCTGATTGTATCTTGGCAACAACATATTTAGCTCTTAATTTGCTACAAACTTCTTGACCACACAAAGGCGGGTTATGTTTGGTCGCAAGTACAAGAGGAGAAGGCCGTAGAAAACAGGTTTCAATCATGTGACTACTGCACTAAAGAGTCTTTCAAATGGGAGGAACAGCTCATGCCTGAATGAAATCGGTTTGATTTTCGCATAAGTATAGTGGCTATGAATAAAGATAAAAGAGAACCGCTCATGGAATAAGGGACCTGAAGGTTGAAAAAATCAAGATGGAGGTAGTGGTGCCGTAGTTAAAGGGAGTCTTTAACAAATATTTGGGAAAAGAAACATTCAAAAGTGCTGAATCAAACTGGAGTCATAATGTTTAATGATGGAATTCAAACACTAAGTTGTGGAGGAAAATATTTTAAGTTTTGATTTGGCAAATTCTAGGCTCAAATAAATCGGATTGAGATACAATAGCTTCATGTCTTCTCTTGGCTTGAAAAAGAGCTAATTCAATTTAATTTTTTGAGATAATTTTGGTTATACCAGGGAATAATTCTCTGACCTGGCATAATAAAAATCGCCCTCATGGAAAATTTTCCTCCATACCTACCTACAGTGACAGTGTGATCCGAAAGTCCTGCATCATCCGTACAACCCCATTGGCTCTTGCTGCTTCGCAGGGAGGTCCCTTTAGCCCTCTATGGCATCAATTATTATTGGGTCTCAGGTTTTGGGAGACAAAAATCTATACAGTAACGTTTGCAAAAACAGACAGTTTTTCCCACAGATGGTGATAGGTTTGGAGCTAGAAAACTAAAAAAACATTTCTTGCAGCTTCCTAAATCTCATCTTAAAACAAGAATTTTCATGCGGCAAGTCCCAAACTACCTGAAAATAATTCATTTCAATTAAAATAATAAAACCTTCATTTCCTTGAATAATAGGGATTGATGGAAAAAAAAAGTTCATTTTGTGTTACTTCAAAGAACGAGAGTAAAAAAAACGAACACTTACTCGTACACTATCAATATGAGGCTTGATGAATCCATCTTCTTGCAAGTCCAAAACATGCACAAGCTTCATAGTTGGTGAGCCAGGAGGAAATGCAAATTTTTTTATTCTTTCGATTATAACTGCATTGCTTGGATTCCAGTTTGCTTTCTCTGTCTCTCTGTAGCCATGAATTGCCTGAAAGAGAGAATGGTATTATTAAAGGGTTGGAGAAGAGGCAATACATCTCAAAGACAAAATGAACTTTCTGTCACTCTGCATTGTAAAACAGTCTAGCCTACAAACTCTTGATGAATTTTTTGGAGAAAAATGCGTTAGATAGCATCAACAGCCAAACGTTCAGTTTTTTTGTGTGTGTGAGGGTGCGTGTGTGTGTCGCACTAGGTGGTTTTAAAATTTCCAAGGAAACACCCAGAGAAATAAAATTTTAAACTCTGGATGCTGAATACAATGACTGTTATTCAACAAAATAAAAAAAGCATTCCAGATTATACTTTCAACCATGACTTGCATAACATTCAAAGGTATGACATACTACTTAAGAAATGGTGCATACAAAATTAGGGACTATGCATCCACAAACCAAAACTAAAGTTTGCTTCACAAAATGTAGCTTGTGTTTATTTTGTGTTCTTCTCCACTTCTATGAACATCAACTATTCAGCAAACTGACGAACACAAGACAATTTTAGCATTCTCAATTGAGGTAGGAAATGATTTTGCCTGATCAAACACAAGCAATTACTTTATTTGATGATGCTAATCAGTGTTCTGCCTTCTCCAAGCACCATTAGCCAAACGCGTCTAGACATTGAGAGGCTGGATCATCAGGATTCCTGGAAAAGATGTCATACTCCATCAACTTATTCAAACTTGCAGTCACTAAGCAGCAGTGGCGCTCTCAATGCACTGCTCCCAGCCTGAAAACAGCACAGAGACAGGGCGCAAAACAGCGTAGCGTGTGCAAAGTTAATGCGGTTTCTAAAAAATGAGCTTTCCGGCCAAGGTGGCTCCCAAAATTTATGGGGGAAGGCAAAACACGGCTGCCAATGGAGCAAAATCAATACATATCATACTGTATGTACCTTCACTAGAGAGAGAGGACCCTGCACACTCCTGGGAATGAGCAACACGATCGATTTCCAATTTTATCATCGCATTTAACTTGTCTGTGGATGCTGATCAACAGTCATTGGTGCGCCAGCTTTCTACGAGGCTCCGTTTTCACATAATCCGCCTTGGAAATTTCAGTAGTTACTAGAATAAGAGAGGCCAGCATGGCAATTTAACAAGGAAAAAGTTGGTGATAAGTGAGGAAAAGAGTAGGAGAGGGAAAGAATCTGCGAAAGGTAAAACGAAAATGCGTGTTGTATCGGAGATAAGACTGCCAGGTTTTCTTTCTTTACAGCAAGTGCTGATGGAAAGGTATTGCCGTACTTTGCTGGCCTCAACTTATGTAATTAACTATTGAAACTTCTAGGGCGGATTGTGCGAAAACAGTGCTTTGTACTTAGAAAATTAGCGCAACAGTGACTTTTGATCAGCATCCAAAGATAGGATAATGGGAAAAAAAAATATTTGAAATCAATCGTGGTGCACATTCCCAAAAGGAGCGTGTGGGGTCCTTTGAGGCATCCTTGAGTATTTGGATATTATAGTGCAGTCAACCTTATCTAATCTGATTCATACTTGGGTTTATATTGCTTCTTTAAGTGACTACCGTAGAGAAGATAATAACTATCCAAAATGTTAAAACTTACATCATCCCAATGATCACTTTGATATCGAAGGCGCTTGATGGCAGACTCAATTTCTAATAGTAGATTTTGCTCTTCATTTTCATTTACGAAGTTCTGGCAGATAATTACATCAGAACCACTGCAATGTTCATCGATCACTGACAATTCTGGAGAGTAGTCTATATACAAAGGTGTTTGATTGGTATTTTCACAATTTGATGGAGAAGTGAGGCGTTTCACCATGCCAAGATGAATGTTTGCAACACAGTTCTGAATAATCTTGTTTACATGAGAGAGAGTGGGGATGGAATTGCAACTTCTAACAGTGATTTGGCGTCCTAGACAGTGACTAAAAAGCATCATATGGCTGTAAGAATAATTTAAAGTGAGGTGATATACCAGTATTTAGTGCCTGTGTGAGTTATGAAGAGAACTTGTACGCACACAATTATTCAACTACAACAACTTGAAGCTCGGCGCAAAACAAGGCCATATCTCGGTTAACTTGATGAAGGGCCCTCAATCACAGCATTCACTGCACTAGTGCACTTCTATGAAAAATTAAAAATTTACTCAGAAAGGAAAGTGGTTGAAAAGCAATGTGCCATTTGTTCATGTGCCGCATAGGCACACGCACAATACCCCCTAGAATGGTACTGACCCTGACCATACAAGGCGGATTAAGAATGGTGGTCGCATTTCGTACCCTCTGGACGTCACACTGTATCGGGTACATGGGCCGGCGAGGCCGGGGGGGTCGCTCAACCTTGGATTGCACGGCAAAACCAGTACCCTCCTGACGTCACATCGCTTCAAGATGGCAGCCGAAATCGAAATGCGACCACCATTCTTTATCCGCCTTGCTGACCATAGGCATGTTAGAATTTTAGAAAAATTGTTGCATCATAAGTCGATAGCTCGATACATCGTAAAATATCGCAAATCAAAATAATCGAATCGAGACGGGACCAGATGCGCTTGGCTTATAGGTTAGGTTTCCCGTCCCGTGAATACTTGAATCACATTAATCTTGTCTCTGATCAAGTGATCACATCATTCACATCTTGCTATCACATTAGATTAGTTACAAGATAACCTTTTCTTTTCCCTGCTCGCGAAAATAGTGTTGGCGTGATTTGCATTTACTCCTAGTTTTACTGTGTCAATCTGAAAATCACCTGGTAAGAGTTTGTTTCAGAAGTTCATAGATGTTTCTTCGTCGAAATAAAACTTTAGTAAAATTATTTCAACTTATACCTGGCCGTGGTCCCTTCAAAACGTTGCCTCTTTTCTTCCTCCTTGGAGGTGGTGTGGAATATCTTATGATTCATTGGAAGCCTTGGGGCACCAATATCACCTTTTATCAAGTTTACAACAGGAACCGAGCGATAGAACTTGCAGAACGGAAGTTTGAACAAGAACAATTTAAGAAGCAAGCAGCTGCTTCCGGAGCACAATAAAGGAATAATCTCCATCAATTATCGCTGGAATTGAAGCAATATGTACGGAATAAGAGGTCCTGACGCTGTCAAGTTCTTTTCTTGGGCAGCTGGATTAGCTTTCATGGGGGCGCAATCAGTCCATGCTTATTATCAGCCCATGCTCCAACTTGATGAATTAGTTGAAATAGAACTAGAGCGTCTTCGAAAAGAAGACGCTCTCAAAAAAGCAAAGAGCAAAGCTAAGAGTTAGTAATGGTTCAGATCATGTCCGCACCTTTTTGTGTCTGTAAGGCATTAGTTGTTTGTTCAGTAGTGTTCTGAGAATCATACACAGGCAGACATTATTTACTCCTTGGCACTATTTTACTTCAGTAGATAGTAAGTCAGCAATCTGAAACACTCCCTATGATAAAGAGAAAATAATACCTGCTGTTGTTCTTCTATGACCATTATCATGAATTGTGTAAGTTCAAATTAAGTAAGTTGTTACATCTGCCGTTGCAAAAAAAATCCAAAAAAGAAAATTGAACTGACGTCAGGTAAGTTGACACTCTAATTTGTGAGTCCCTTTGCAGGAAAATCAGTTCACTGTTGGTTTGCAACTCTTCGTCAATCCCTGATGGCAGCAGTTTATTTGCTTGAAAACAGGAAGGAAAGTGTCAACTTATCAGATGCAAGCTCTATCTTTTCCACTCATCAAAATTTGTCCAATACTATTACTTCGTATTTAAATAGTTTTTATCCACGCTCAAGTATCTGTTAGTGGGTACTAATAGTTAAAATGTGAAGGAACTACCTAAGCTTTTGTTTCTTCTTGATCTCTCTTCATAATGTACAATGTTGTTTTATCAGATTTATTTACCTTCAGTTTGATATGTCACCAAACTGAGAATAAGAGGCGAGTGTTGTAAGAGCAATGAAGCATTCTCAAATCTGGGTAAGGTGCAGGGTGACTTTCAGAAACTTGAGGTATCACAATCAGCTCCCAGTAAAAATTTGGAAGGTGCATTTAAAAAATAAGCTTTCTCCAAATTTTGCTCACTTTCATTATTTTCAAAATGTTTTACTCATTAAGACACTAAAAACATAATTTTATTTTCTCACATCAAACCCACAAGGAACTCGATGTAATGATCATGAGCAAATCAGCACACCGTATGAATAGAAATAGAAAGTTTGATCACTGTAATGGGTGGATGGGCACCATAACTTTACTCACATTTTTGTACAATTTTTACAACCAAATGCCTCTTGGAATTAATCCTTACTATTTAGAAGAGAGTGTCACTAAGTTTAGTCAAACAAGAGTTTCTGTACTTACACTTCCTACCCTAAGGTAGTAATATTTAGAACTGAACTTGTTTTCATTGAAAAAATTGGAATCTTGTTTTTGTTTTTTTGTTTTATTCTGATTAAAAAAATGGTCAAATAAACATGAAATAGTTTGCCTGTATCAGATGTTTTCATTCATCAGTGAAATGTAGTAATATCTACCTGTCATTATTTTTCAATTTTTTTTATTTTTAGGTGCCTACCTATTTTATTTTCTTCTTGATTTTAAATGCTTCCAAATCAAGACTAAGTACATACCTATAGGTACCTATTGCATTTGTTTTACCTTTTTTAAAATCATGAAAGAGAAGTGACAATGAAACTTAGGTACCTGTTTCGGAATCACTGTTTCTTACTTGAAGCATCTGAAGAATGAAGATGGTAAGAACCATATATCTTCATAGCTTTGAGGAAAAAGAGATGAAAGTCGAAAGAAAAGACTCTCATATTTAACCTTATAATCCATTAATTGCCGTTTAAAAGTGTGAACTGGTGTTGCAGATCAGAAAATGGAGTCTTTAAGATCAGTTTCTTTTTCAACGTTTACGATTAACAAAGTGTGTTCAAAATCGTCAATTTTTGAAGCAAAAATAAAACTTGCCTACTTACATATACCTCCTTCATTTTATACTTAAATCGTGACGTTTTGATCTCATAGTACCTACGTCTTTTAAAAGTTTCCTGCTGTCAAGCATTTAATTCAATATTGCCTCCCATATACAGGGTGTACCAAAAGTCCGTCCCACCCCTGCTAACTTTTGAACGAATTGAGCTAGGGTAATGAAACTTTGGGAATGTTCCTATCTCAAAGGGGACCATCTTTTGGGGGGGCCAAAATTTTGGTCCCCCCTCAGGGGGGGCGCGGGGGGCCCCCAGCTTTGTAATTTCAAATGGCAACCCCTATCTTGTGATACATCATTCGAAAGAGCATAAAAAACTACGAATTTTGGCGCAAACCGCAGATCAATATCTTAATTTTTGACCGAGTTATGATAAGTCAAAGGTCAAATTTGACCTATTTTCAAAAAATCATAACTCCGGTTCAAATTATCGTAAAGAAAAAAATAAAAGGGGAAAATCTACCAAATTGTGTCCGCTTTTAAGTAAAAATTGCAGAAATCACATCGCTGTAATTTGAAGGGGGGGCTCGGACCCCCAAATACGTCAAATCAAAGGTCATTCAATTTTCCCGCGAAAAAAGGCAATTTCCCCTAGATTTGCCTCCACATTATCTCAGTAAGGTCAAAATTAGTTCAACATTACGTTGGCAAGTCCCCAAATTTCGGGAAAAGTTTAAAAAAAAACGAAATTTAAACGGTCAAATTTAATCACCTTAAATTTCGTTTTTTTTTTAAACTTTTCCCGAAATTTGGGGACTTGCCAACGTAATGTTGAACTAATTTTGACCTTACTGAGATAATGTGGAGGCAAATCTAGGGGAAATTGCCTTTTTTCGCGGGAAAATTGAATGACCTTTGATTTGACGTATTTGGGGGTCCGAGCCCCCCCTTCAAATTACAGCGATGTGATTTCTGCAATTTTTACTTAAAAGCGGACACAATTTGGTAGATTTTCCCCTTTTATTTTTTTCTTTACGATAATTTGAACCGGAGTTATGATTTTTTGAAAATAGGTCAAATTGACCTTTGACTTATCATAACTCGGTCAAAAATTAAGATATTGATCCGCGGTTTGCGCCAAAATTCGTAGTTTTTTATGCTCTTTCGAATGATGTATCACAAGATAGGGGTTGCCATTTGAAATTACAAAGTTGGGGGCCCCCCGCGCCCCCCCCCCTGAGGGGGGACCAAAATTTTGACCCCCCCAAAAGATGGTCCCCTTTGAGATAGGAACATTCCCAAAGTTTCATTACCCTAGCTCAATTCGTTCAAAAGTTAGCAGGGGTGGGACGGACTTTTGGTACACCCTGTATAGCCATAGTGCCTGCTCTAAAAGAAGATTGCAGGAGGATTTAAGAAGGGGCTTGGAGGACAAAGGCTCATACTTAAGTGCAGTTTTTGAAAAAATTGAGATACTAATGATTTCAAGTAGGTATAAAACTGATAACCTCATGTACTTATAGTCTATGAAAAATTCGCTCCCAAATTCTAATTTTTAAGTATCAAAAAGTCAGTTTGAACTTTCTGCTCCGCTTTGAGGAACCGTGTAATTTCGAATCTTCAAACAAGTATATCTCGAAATACCAGAAACTGCACTTTATGCGCCTTGTCCTCCAAGCTCGGCCTTAGAAACTCGTGTACTTGATACCCTCTGATGATGGATGATACCCTCCTTAGAGATACTGTGTAATTATTATAGTGCTTCAAGTGACGAGTCCGGTGCACCTCTGAAGAAGTGAGGAAAGAGAAAGTGCCTTCAATTTTGAATATGCAACACGCATATCCGTGGAACACAAACAGTTACATCAAGGCGCTATGGGTACTCGACGAACAATAAGTTTAGTCTTTGTAAAGCGGAAGCACCTCCAATTTTGAAATATATAATGCGCACATCATTCAAGATAATAAAAATATAAGCATATTTTTTTATTGTGAATTTGTATTTTGAGAACTCTCGAGAATATTAATAATAAAAAAAAAATGTACAAAATTTCGTGAAAAATTCGTCCGAAGTCGCTCAGTGGTGGACATTCGTCGATTAGGTCCCGTTTTCACGGGTGACGGATCAAAAACACGCACATCCATTTTTGTCGATTTTAAGTTAGCTGCAAAAAATATTAGGGAATAAGGCCCGCCGAATCCCATCTCGGGCCCTGGTACCAGTTTTAAGGTCCGGGCCCCAAGCACGGAGGGGGGGGGGTCCGAGGGGCATTCCCCAAGAAATTTTAGAATTTATACGACTAATCGGACGCATTTTGAAGCTTGAAGCGAAATTTTTAGGGTAAATTTTTCACTTTTTCTTACGAAACAAGGGTTGCATGTGAATTCGTATTGGTGTTTCACGGGGAACACGGGCCCCCTCCGGGGCCTGGGCCCCGGTACCAATGACCCAGTATCCCTCCTTTGTGGCGGGCCTGCCTTCATGCAAGCTGGGCTTGTCAACAAGTGGCACGGAATATAAGTAACAAAAGAAGATGAACTATGCAAAACAATACCTAATCCGGGTATCGGAACTTGGCTGTTTTGAAAACGCCTTCAAATGCGGCGTGATACGTCACGCATTCCGGAGAGTTCGAATAGTTGTATCATTGCGCCTTAGAAATGCGACGGAAGATTTAAATGGAAATAGCCCCCATGCACGCTGGGCGTGTCGATTTCCTCTAAAATTTTTGCAGTGGTGAATGCAAAGCTGAAGTGCGCTTCAGGTGAATTGTATTTAGCAAATGGGTGTGTTTTCTACGAGGATTAAAAATAGACGAGTGGTACGGAATATAACAGAAGAATATGAACTATGCAAAAGGATAATCCGGGTATCGGAACTTGGCTGTTTTGAAAACGCCTTCAAATGCGGCGTGATACCTCACGCATTCCGGAGAGTTCAAATAGTTGTATCATTGCGCCTCAGAAATGCGACGGAAGATTTAAATGGAAATAGCCTTCATGCAGGCTCGCCACATCCCATCTCGGGCCCTGGTACCAGTTTTAAGGTCCGGGCCCAAAGCACGGAGGGGGGGGGGGGTCCTGAGGGGCATCCCACGAGAAATTTTAGAATTGATACAACTAATCGGACGCATTTTGTAGCTTCCATAAAGAATTTTTCCACCAATTTCTGCGGAATAATTATGTTTTTTTTTTCTACTTTCAGCACAAAATACTTGCGAATTGTTGCATTCAAAACAAGTGGAAAATTTTTATTTTTTTTTTTGGGGGGGGGGGGCATATGATACTATTTTCAGTTCTAAGAGGGCCAACCCCGCTGGACTCCCCCTTCGTTTGTCTATGGCAAGGGAGTGGAGCCATGAGCCATTGAAGTCGAGGATGCCCAGACTGGAGACTCTTAGCATCTACCGACGGA
The DNA here is from genome assembly GCF_918797505.1 of Bemisia tabaci. Lineage (NCBI taxonomy): Eukaryota > Metazoa > Arthropoda > Insecta > Hemiptera > Aleyrodidae > Bemisia > Bemisia tabaci. The sequence goes on from NC_092794.1 coordinate 25,527,419, forward strand.
AGAAAATGAAACGCAGTTAATAAAAGTATCCCTCTGTACTGAAAATCTTGAAAATAGATAGAAATTTTCCAAGAAGTAACTTCTTTGAAAATTTAAGAAGAATTCTACTGTGCCGCAGCGAGTTTTTGAAAATCTATTCACCTTTTGCGAAATTTGTATGGTAAATTTTTCACTTTTTCTTACGAAACAAGGGTTGCATGTGAATTCGTAGTGGTTTTTCACGGGTAACACGGGCTCCGGTACCAGGGACCCAGTATCCCCCCCCTTGTGGCGGGCCTGGGGAATGTATATCATCTGCTTCTAAGAGATTATGGCCGGAAGAAGTCGGGAACTTGCTGAAAAACGACGAAATACGGTAACGCGTAGGTATTTCCAAACCTCGTCATCGTTTTTTTTTCTTACTTTATTTATTTTTTTTTGGGGGGGCTAAGCATCTTTTCCTGCATCTACGCGAGCTCTATCGGCACGGAGCTTAAGTAAATCCCTCCGGTTTTTCCACTTCCAGTTTTCTCTTCCTTTTCCGGTTTTTATCATCAGCTTTAACCTTGCTCTCCAACTCACTTTCACTACAGATTTTCACCATCCACTTCAGGTATTCTTACTTCTTATTTCCGGTTTTCACTCCCCACTTCTGGTCTGCATAAGCTCCGGGCTTCACTTCCTCTTTCGGGCCTTTACATTTTCACTTTGGGTTTTCTTCTCTTCTGCCCGGTTTACACCGTTCTCTTTCAATTTCCACTATCAACTCCCGGTTTTCACTTCCTTCTTTTGTACGGTTTTTTCTCTCCACATCCGGTTTTCTCTTTTAACTTCCCATTTTCACTCACCATTTCCGGGTTTCACTTCCCATTTCCGGTTCTTACTTTCCAGTACCGGTTTTCTTTACTACTCGGGGTTTCACTTCCGTTTTCCAGTTTTCTCTTCCCACCATCGTTTTCCACCATCAACTTCCATTTTTCACTTCCTCCTTCCGTTTCCTCACCTTCAACCTCCAATTTGTTATTCCTTTCCCTAGTTTCCACTTCCTACTTCCGGTTTTCACCCCCTATTGCCAGTTTTTACTTTGCACTTCCTGTTTTCGCTTCTTACTCCCGGGTTTCACCTCCCAAATCCGATTTGTTGCTTAAACTGACCAAGTGGATTTACATATTATTGTTGCCTCCGTGCTATCCGAAATTCACAATTTATACCTTCCTTTTATTTCCATGTAGATTCTCTACCACTGTCTCCCCTCTCCTCTAGCCTCGGAAGCCCCTGTTTTTCCTTACTCGGAATTTACGACCTAGGCTGCAGCCTCCCCAGGCTTCCTAAATCCAATCCCGTTCCAAAACCCTGCTGGAAAAAAATCACTGAATAATAATTTAAATGCAAATAAGAATCCACTGTTTCTCCAGTGGCTCATTTAGCCTCAACCTAGGAGCGGCCTGGCTAGGGTGCTCCAGCATCCCAAAAGTTCTAACGGTTGGCTCAGGGGGCCTGGCAGAAATCCTGTAGGGGCTCCCCAAAATTGGAAAACCCCACATGAAGGAGGATACTTTAGATTATTTAGGGGCCCCACCCGATAAAGGCCTTTTAAGACTCATTGTTCGAAGTCCCGATTGCCAAGCACGGTGCGGTCGCATCAAACGTATATCAGCGCCTGCAAGACTAAAGGAACACTTAACGCATTACATCAAACAGTGCGGTCTGCGTCAAACGTATAATAGCGCCTACATGAATGCATGAATACTCCTCGCATTGCACATAAACAGTTACTGAGTTATTTGGGATAACTATTCGACTAGATACGGCGTCCGGTTTCGGTAGAGCCACATTGCCGATAGCTGAATTAAAGGAGCGTCAAACTGCAAAGATGACTCCAACGCGTTTCCTTTCCCGGCTCGCACGACGCTGAAGCCACCGTAAAACTAGGATTACGTGTCATCATTCTTGACTCTCTGCTCCGGTTTTTACCATAGTTAAAGAGAAAATATGTATCCTCATTGTAACGATGCAGAAACTCGGATAGTATTTAATTTTTTTTTTTTCTTATCTTTTCTTTTTTGTTACTTTAAAAGCAAATAGAACAAACGAAATTTTCGACGCTTAAATTTGAGATCAATTAGGAAAATTCGAGGGAACTCTTCATAAAAACTGTTTGGGTGCAGATTTTTAAAAAAGGTGTTCAAAAATAAAACATAATAAAGTGGTGCATAACGTTGCAATCAGGGAAAAAAATATACGCTTTCTGTCGCGTGCACCCGAGCATACCTACATGTTAAAGTAAAGGCGCATCATACATATGTACCTTGTCCGAAAACATAAAATTGATTTGTTTACGTGTTATTCATCCTTTGGGTAAGTATGCTTTAAAAAGGGGGGGGGGGGGCTTAATCGCTGATGCCAAAAACTCGTATCTCCGTTCCTGTCCGTCAGTCCTTAGTTCCAAAAACACGTATCTCCGTATTTTTACCGTATATTGTAACTCCTAAAATGATATTACAAAAGACGTTAAAGGACTCGGAAAGTATCCTATTCCTCATATTTTAACCAAAATTAACGATTGTAGTGTCAAGTGGAATAAGGAAGTTGGGAAGTTTTTTCTTACTCCTGAAAAACTTGATTTCAGAGATATGTGTTTTTGGTCCGTCTTCCGCGCAGTGGTATGAAATGTATTTCGACGCCCTGGTAAAAATTTGCGATAGGAGCTGCGTTTCAAAATACCATAGGAGTTCTTATAGCCGACTGAAGAGGGCGATAGAAAATCATATAGCTGGCTGTAGAAAGTGGAAAAAATCATACGGCCGGGCTACACGAAGCGATAAAAAATTATACAGCCAGGCTATAGCTCCTATCGCCGGGCTTTACACTTTATCGCCTGGCTGTTGCTTTTTCGCAATCGGCTATAAAAGGCAATAAGAAATTGAGTAGAAATTCTTGTGCTTTGTAAATCCTTAAGTTTGTACGGAATCACCTTAATATTTACAAAACGCACATTATATTTTCCTTTACTACATATTTTTTTTCATCAATTATAAAATGAGAATAATCCATACAGAGTGTGCAAACATTTCTAAGTCATGAGTTGAAAAACGCTGACTCCGCGAGATTAAATATAAGAGCCTAACACAAAGCGGAGCGGCGGCGCACCGGCGCCTACAAACCTAACAGGGATACTTTACGCATTGCGCAATGCGTGAAGTATCCCTGTTAGGTTTGTAGGCGCCAATGCGCGTTCAGCGCTGGCTGCCCGCCCGCCGCGCGGCGCCGCAGCGTACCGCGGCGCTTGAAGCAACTATTTCACACCAGAGGTATTGCACAGTATCATACGAAATTGAAGGCGCTCCGACATCTTAGGAATGTCAGGCATCCTTCAAAAGAACGGAGCTTTCCTCGCAAATTAAATCAAGATACCGCGGCCCAAAAAGAGAGCGGTAGTCCAAAAACTCACTAAGTCCTAGCATCCGTAATTAGTAACGTTTAGCATACACTTTATCGCAAGGCTGTTGCTTAGTCGCCATCGGCTATAAAAGGCTATAAGAAACTGTATTGCCGGCTATAGAAGCTATTGGGAATCTTACAGCCGGCTGTAGGTCTATGGTATTTTGGAACACATATGGATTCGATCGACATGAATCGATCGAAAAATGAAAACGTGAATCACCGTTTCGATCGACAAAATTCGATCGACTCACGGATTTGTCGAGTGACTCACGGGTTTGTCGATCGACTCACGGGTTTGTTGATCCATTCACGGCTTTTGTCGATCCATTCACGGGTTTGTTGATCCATTCACGGCTTTTGTCGATCCATTCACCGCGGGTTTGTCGATCGACTCACGGCTTTTGTCGATCGATTCGCGGCTTTTGTCGATCCATTCACGGATTTGTCGATCGACTCACGGCTTTTGTCGATCCATTCACGGGTTTGTCGATCGATTCACGGGTTTGTCGATCGATTCACGGCTTTTGTCGATCGATTTATGTCGATCGATTCACGTTTTCATTTTTCGATCCATTCATGTCGATCGAATCGATACGGGTGTTTTGAAATTAACTGTCGATCGAATCGGTGTCAATAGATTCATGTCGATCGATTCACGTTTTCATTTTTCGATCGATTGATGTCGATCGAATCGACACCGGTTTTTTTTAACAATTTGTCGATCGAATCGGTGTCGATCGATTCATGTCGATCGATTCATGTCGATCGATTAACGTTTTCATTTTTCCATACCATGGAGGGAGTCCATACCCTCTTTAGTTTGATCTCATACGGCAGGATCAAGCATTATATGATGGAAAATGACATCATATCGATCACGAGATACGCGTTTATGCAATTAGCGTTTTGAACCTTCTCTTGATCATTAAGATCAAAAATAGAGTTTATTCATATACTTAAAACTTTAGTTGATCCAATACGGTGGATGAAGCACTGTATGACTCGATTGACTCTAATACATCTGACCGTTCTGTGATGAACCGTCAGCTCATAATTTCTTTGGCCCAGAGAGTGAATATTGGACATGAACGCCGCGTGCTGCTAGTAATAGGTACACACGAAGAAATGGTGCTGGAGGAATGGAGGATCTGCCTCTGCCGTCGAGAGGAGAGTACCCATGAAAAATCGCCTTCAAATCATAGCTATGCAACTCCACACTACAACCGTGTTCGAATAGTTATCGCTTCAAACCGCAAGGCGCTTTTCGTTCAGGTCAACTCCGTTGAAAGTTGATCGATCAGCGATCACTCGTCAAACATTTTATTTCCCAGTGTTACTGTCCCGTCCCGAGTGAAGGGGCTTCGGAATGAAATTGAATCTCCTAACTATTTCCGCGGGGAGACTTCAGAGATCGATTATAATTGCTGCCTTGGCGTCTTTTACCGACTGATTCACATCAGTTTGCTGCAGGATTCTCGATACAGCTAATTAATCTACTTGACGTTAGTCTCACAGTCAGATCAAAATTAAAAACACGACTTTTTTAAGCACCGCATGAAGTGCCGCAACCCTAATTAAACAATTGAAACCATCATGCTTTTGCTTTATTGGGCGCTATTATTTATTTTAAAAAAATGATAAAAATGGAATGAAATAGTTTCTTCCGGGTTCACATCGTATTAGCATGTTTCAAGGAGTCTCTTATCTCATCTTATTTGTCTATTATAGATTAATGTATGTAAGAATATATTACAGATTATAATTCATATTATAGATTATAATGTATTTATATTGAGGATTATAATAAATTCATACCATAGATTATAATATATTCATATTATAGATACAATTATTTATTTAAGATGTCACATGTCTCACACGCAGTAAACGGAAACGTTGCTCTTACGATGTTCGTAGTAGATTTCAGGTTCCACGTACCTACTTTTCTAGTCGTGATTAAAATTGCACTGTCGTATTAACAATTGTTCGATCCTGGGTAACAATACCTCGGTCCCTTTTAACAACACTGCACTGTTACAGAGACCGAAAAGACCGCATAAGTGATCAATGATTCTTCTTTTCTCCGTGCTGCACAGTGCACAGGTGAGCCTCAAAAAATTGGCATTAAACATGAGAACCCGAGGACCTTTGACAATTTGGAGTGATGCACAGGAATTTACAATTCCCTGCGTATTAGGGTAGGGAATGCTTAAAGTTTTGGTAAGAGGATTGCAATTTTTGGGAGGGAAGGTAAAACCTTTATTCTTAGATCTCAATTTCATCAGTATTTAAGATAAATATTTCGGCCCGGTGCTTACTTTTAGCACCAAGATTGCGTGTCAGGGGGGAGGCGCAAATCTTGGAGGCAAATCATCGCATCAACAGAACGCTCCCTCTTTCCCGGTTATTTTTAAAAGGAAGGCTTATTCCCCTATCGTAAGACCCGTCGCAGGGGGCGAAAAAAGTACGCTTTCACACGGGGCGCTAAAATGTCTTACGTTCCTTTCATTTATTTGATTTTTGAGAAAGTAACAAAGTAACATGCCTTATGATGGTGTTACAAGGCTGTGCCCCTTTCTGGCCCCTTTTTCATCAATAACCACCGGTGGGTCGATTGTTGAATCGATATCAAATAACCTCGATCGATAAATAGCATTGCCAAGATAGGGATTTATCGATCAAGTTCCTTCGATAACGATTCAACAATCGACACGCTGTTCCTGTGTTCCTATTAAACATTCTGGTTCTGGACATTCATTTCTTAAACACATTTTTCGGATCTCTTGCGGCAGAGTAAACACTAAGTTGAGTCGCCAACTACACATTTCCCGGAGCTCCCTGTAATTGAGTCTAAATCATTCGTGTCTATAATTTGCTCTATTCCTCATCAAAATTAGCGCCACCTATTGCCGATGAAGAAATACTCGGGACTTTACTTAAAGAACCTACGGAGGAGGCGAATGAAATTTTCAATTTTACACCACAAACCGCGGCCTCACATTTTGATGCATAAAGTTCATTAAAGACACTCTAACAGAAAATAGATAATATCGAACTGAGCTCCCTTTTTTTCGCTGTGCTGAAAATTGTGAGCTCTCATCTCAATTTCCTTTTACCTTCCATCACGATTATATTATTGCAAATTTTTTTAAACATCCCACGAGGAACACAGGTGAGGGTGCTGATTGACTACCTATTCAGCTTCGTCTTCCTATCACCGATATTTTTAAACAAATGCAGCGATAAGGTTCATCAGCTGAACAGTGTGGGCGACCTTGGAGGTCCGCAGGAGGTCACCCTGCATTCATAGCCAGCGGTCAGGGGGCGTAGCCTCCCAATGCAGTGAAGTACGTACCCTTTTCATTTTGCAACAAAAAGCTGCGGCGCAGAGCTGCAATAATGTGACAGAACGGACGTTAAACTCTGAAGAGTATTTGAGAACTTAAAAAATTGCCCGCAAATTGTTGCGTATGCAACGCCACGACGGCAGTGTCCGCGAATGACAGACGACATGTCGAAGACGAAAAAACAAGGAATACATAATTCATTCTAGTTTAGATACATCGCAAACAGAGCCGGATTAGCCGGGGTACTGTAGTAGCCCGGGCCTTCCGTCCCACGGGTTCCCTGGAACGCTATTATAATTTTGAATTTTATTTTTTCCCCGCGAATGGTCCGATCAAATCTTTTCGGGGCCCTTGGAGTCTTCGAGATTTTATAACATTTAAGAAATTGGGATTTGAGAGGTTGTGACACCCGCAAAGTTTAGAATTTAGGTATAGTTGGACCGAGTTCAAAAGAAAGGAACCAAGCCACATCAGCTATTGCCAAGTTTAACTGGGCAATTAAATTTTTTACGAGAGAACGTTTGTTCGAATTTCTTGGAATATTTTAAGGAATTTGCTTCGTACCATGGAGAATTTTCACTGAAATTTGCACGAAAATCCGCACAACTGTTTTCATGTAAAAAATTAAATTGTCCAATTAAATTTGGCAATAGCTGATGTGGCTTGGTTCCTTTCTGTTTAACACAGGTCCGCCAGGAGGGGGGGGATACTGGGTCCCTGGTACCAGGGCCCGGGCCCCGGAGGGGGCCCGTGCTACCCGTGAAAAACCAATACGAATTCACATGCAACCCTTGTTTCGTAAGAAAAAGTGAAAAATTTACCCTAAAAATTTCGCAAAAGGTGCGAATAGATTTTCAGAAACACGCTGGGGCCAGGCCCGCCACATCCCATCTCGGGCCCTGGTACCAGTTTTCTGGCCCTGGCCCCTAGCACAGAGGGAGGTTCGGGGGGGACTCCCCCGGGAAATTTTTGAAATTTTAAATCTATTTGGACGTATTTTGAAGCTCTTATGATGGAGATTTTCCATCAATTTCTGCAGAATAATTACACCTTTTTTTTACTTTCAGCACCAAATACTTTCGAATTGTTGCATTCAAAACATCTTTAAATGTTTTTTTGAGGAGGGCAGATGATAATTTTTAATTCTAGGCTAAGCCGGGCCCCCCTGGACTCCCCTTTCGTACGTCTATGGCAAGGGAGTTGAGCCATTGAAGTTGAGGATGCCAGACAGGAGCCTCTTAGCATCCGTCAACGGAAGAAAATGAAACGCAGTTGCTAAAAATATCATTCTAGATATAATCAAAATCTTGAAAATAGATAGAAATCTTTCAAAAAGTAAGAAAAATTTTATAGTGCCCTAGCGTGTTTTTGAAACTTTATTCACCTTTTGCGGAATTTTTAGAGTAATTTTTTCACTTTTCCTTACGAGACAAGGGTTACACATGAATTCGTAGTGGTTTGTCACCTGCGTCACGGGCCCCTCCAGGGCCCGGGCCCGGTACCAAGGACCCAGTATCCCCCCCCTTGTGGCGGGCCTGGCTGGGGCACTGTAGAATTCTTCTTAAATTTTCCAAAAAGTATACTTCCTGGAAAATTTCTATCTATTTTCATGATTTTCAATACAGAGGGTTATTTTTAGTAACTGCGTTTCATTTTCTTCCCTCGTCAGATGCTAAGAGTCTCCAGTCTGGGCATCCTCGGCTTCAATGGCTCATGGCTCCACTCCCTTGCCATAGACAAACGAAGGGGGAGTCCAGGGGGGCCTGGCCCTTTTAGAACTGAAAATAGTATCATATGCCCCCCCCCCCCAAAAAAAAAAAAATGAAAATTTTCCACTTGTTTTGAATGCAACAATTCGCAAGTATTTTGTGCTGAAAGTAGAAAAAAAAAACATAATTATTCCGCAGAAATTGGTGGAAAAATTCTTTATGGAAGCTACAAAATGCGTCCGATTAGTTGTATAAATTATAAAATTTCTCGTGGGATGCCCCTCGGACCCCCCCACCCTCCGTGCTTGGGGCCCGGACCTTAAAACCGGTACCAGGGCCCGAGATGGGATGTGGCGAGCCTGCATGAAGGCTATTTCCATTTAAATCTTCCGTCATATTCATACGGCGCAATGATACAACTATTCGAACTCTCCGGAATGCGTGACGTATCACGCCGCATTTGAAGGCGTTTTCAAAACAGCCAAGTTCCGATACCCGGATTATCCTTTTGCATAGTTCATATTCTTCTGTTATATTCCGTACCACTCGTCTATTTTTAATCCTCGTAGAAAACCCGCACCCTTTTGCTAAATCCAATTCCAGCTGGAGCGCACTTCAGCTATGCATTCAACACTGCAAAAATTTCAGAGGAAATCGACACGCCTAGCGTGCATGAGGCTATTTCCATTTAAATCTTCCGTCGCATTTCTAAGGCGCAATGATAAAACTATTGAACTAATGATACAACAATGATACAACTGTAACCGGAAATTCTGAATATTTTCCGGTGAAAATTCACTTGACGCCGAATACTTTCGCATGCAATCAGAGAGTGTTTCCAGCGATCAGCTGATGCAACCGAAAATGTTGAGTATTTTCGGTAGATATTCCCCAGCCTAAACGATACTTTTTAAGACAACGTTTTATTGGGATCAGGAGGTATCATAGCATTAGAAAATACTTCCTCTACCCTAGGGTAGCGAGAAAGTAAAACTGTGTCTGCCACATTTCTCAAGGATATATTATCTCGGCTTTTTCGCGACTTTCAGAGCCCCACTACCTTCTGTTTTAGTCAGGCCGACGATGGATTTTGAAATCGTTGAATAAAATTTTGTAAAATTCGTTCATTTTTAGGTGAGCAGCGAAATGACAGCGACGTCTCAGACGATTCCAGGATTCACCATTTCCTATCCCTTTTCTATCTTTTTCTCCCCCTCTCCCTCTTATCCCTCTTCCGGTCCTCTTCTTTCCTCCTACTTCCCCTCCTCCTCCTCACCCTCCACCGTTTTTACCTCCTCCTTCTCCTCCTCCTCACCCTCCTCCTCCACCCTCCTCCTCCTCCTACCTCCTCCACTTCCTTCTCCTCCACTTCCTCCTCCTCCTCCTCTTCCCCCTCCCCCCCTCCTCCTCCTTCTTCACCACATTAGTTTGCATGGAGGACAATGCATAGGCGGATCTAGACACTTCAAAGGGGGGGCGGGGGGGGGCGGCGTGAGGGGGTCCGCGGGGCTACTTCCAGAAAACGTTCAAAATTTGAAAGCATCTATTATGCAGTTTGAGTCAATTTCATAAATAATTACCAAATCTAAGCGTCCTACCTTCTTATTTTCTCCGCTTCCTCATTTTTTCTTTCCTCCCTTGTTTTTCCTCCTGTTTTTCGGGCGAACGTGGGGGGGGGGGGGGCGTGCGCCCTCTACGTCCCTCTGGATCCGGATCCGCCTATGGGGCAATCTACTCTCGCGACGACCCTGTTGACTATCAACGGGTCTAGGACTCTCGGTGAGCGCAGCACGCATCTTAGCGCATCCACAGGATAAAATATTTGGATTCGGTCCATTGCGTAGATAAACGGATGTCAAAGCGAACGAGTAAATAATCGATTGGTGTGGTCCACGCAGCGAAAGCCGCAGCGCGTTACAACCTATAACTGTACCGAGGCAGGTATAGAGGACACACCTCCTGTGACATAACGTTCAAGGTCACCAAAGGGTGGGCGTGGTTCTCTCGAGATCACATCGTTGCCGCCGACCGAGGGAAAACGCCAATGGGCACCAGGACATGTGTGGCACGATTCGGTCGCGGTGCTGGTACGTTTGGCACTGGTGGGTCGAGTGCCGAGATGATCTCGTATCCGAACGTGTATCACTTTTCAGACCGGGCTCTAAGAGTTCGACTGTGCCATTTCATGCAGAAATAATACGCTTTTAATGCCACTGCCACAGGTCCTCAGCACCTTGCACCTACACGACGCACAGTGGTCCGATAGCCTGCCCTGCTGAGTCAACGAACGTGCGGCGGGGTGGAGCAGGTTACCTTTAAAGGGCAGAGCGTCTTCGGAGGGCAGTTGTTTCAGTTGTTCAGTTTTGACAGTCTATCAGTCCACGCATCTGTGCGTGGCGGCCGGCTACGTCGCTCTCGGACTTATCCCCGGTTGCTATTCTGCCGTGCTAAGGAGGAACGCCGTATGAGCCTTCAGACGTTGCCATGTTTCTTGCGCTAAAAGCCGACTTTACTGGGAAAATTGCGAATATTGTTTTCCAAAATTTTCCGTCAATTTTGTACGCAATTTAATCTAAAATGTCTAATAATTTCATGGGAAAACACGCATGAATGTCAGAGCCGGACTAAGGGGGTGGCCTATGGCGGCAAATTTTGCAATTTTTTCAAAATGTAGGTATACAAAAATCGGATTCAGAAAAAAAAATATCAATGAGAAAAGGGGACAAAATCTCTCTTTCCTGAGAGTATAATAATTTCTAATTTTATCGTTTTTTGGTAATAAAAGAGACAGCATCTTTAATTATTCAAGTTGAGAGAGGAACTAAACACGCAATTTGGCCTGGAGCTCAGCGCATAGAGGAATGATGACGAGGACTGGAGATGAAAAGGACAAGCCCTCGGCACGGCGGTCGACATGTAACACATATTAGCGCCTACAAGACTGCATGAATACTTCACCCATTGCGTCAAACACAGTGCGGTCAGGAGCGGTTGGCGTGAAACGCGTAGCGCCTACAAGACTGCAGAAATACTTCACGCATTGCGCCAGTGCGATCAGCCCGGCGGAGCGGCGGAAGTTAAAACCATTAAACCACATTTATGTTTGTTCTTTCAATTTTTGGTTCATTGCTTATAAATGGAGGACCTTGTTCACACAGAGATATGTTTACGGAACTTAACTTTTGCGCAAAGTTCCGTAAACTTTTGCTAGTAGTGTTGACAGGGCTTTCGCAAAAAATGTATTCAACACGAGTAGGTAAACGTGTCTGATGCACCCCTCCCCTCCGGCACGTTCACTTGATGGTTTTTATTGATGTTTCAAAACGAATGACAAGGGGGTGGAAAAATACAGGCGGCCCATGGGCGGCAAGTAGGTAAATCCAACCCTGATGAACGTTGTCAAAAATACATGTTTTATCAAGGGAAATTTGACAACTCTCGAATGTTCATACGGCGTTCTTCTTTAGCGCGGCAGTATATTGGACTACGACGGCGCATCCATCAACAAACGGAACGTAAACGGCTTCCGACTTGACTTTAGGTACGCGATGAGCGCAATGCGCGTCGCCGAAGTCAGCGTTTAAAGCCCGTGTCATATTCGATTAAGGTAGAGCTCCCAAAGTGGCGTCAGGTGGGGTCACGCAACCCCACCTGACGCTACTTTGAGAGCTCCACTTTGAGCCTGTGACACGGGGCTGAGGAGCTCTCCAAACTCCGGAGGAAGTCAAACAGACCTAGCACTCAAAGTCGGTGCCGCCAGTCCCATATGCGGGCCAATCGTTCGCTCCCATTCAAGGACTATACATATGGACTGAATAAATGTTTTGCACAGATATCTTTTAAATACCTACTTCGTCAATCGCTAAGAGCAGGGCCGGATTAAGGGGGTGGCCACATGGGCCGCGGCCCATGGCGGCAAAATTTAGGGGGCGGCAAATTTCGCAATCTTTTTGAATGTAGGTATTAAAAAAAGAGAGAGAAAAATCGGATTCAGAAAATAAATTACAAACGAGAAAAGGCGACAAAATCTCTCATTTCCTGAGAGTGAAAGTGTAGTAATTTCTAATTTTGTCGTCTTTCGGTGATACAAGAGACAACACCTTTAATTAGTCGAGTTAAGAGGGAAATCGAACACGCAATTTCACCTGGAACGGAGCGGTACGGCGGTCGGCATGAAACGCATAGCGCCTACAAGACTGTATGAATACTTCACACATTGCGTCCAACACACTGCGGTCAGCAGCAGTCGGCCTAAAACGCATAGCGCCTACAAGACTGCATGAATACTTCACGCATTGCGCCAAACAGTGTGGTTAGCACTTAGCAGCGGTCGGCGTGAAACGCATAGCGCCTACAAGACTTCATGAATACTTCACGCATTGCGCCAACACAGTGCTGTCGGGCAGCGGCGGAAGTTAAAATTATTAACCACATTTGGACCGCGTTTACCAGAAAGGAACCAAGCCACATCAGCTATTTCCTTTAACCGGGCGATTTAATTTTTTACGAGAGAGAGTTTTTGTGGAGTCCTTTGAAAATTTTAAGGAATTTGTTTCGTACTACGGAAAAAATCCGCTGAAATTTGCACGAAAATTCGCGCAACCGTTTCCATGTAAAAAATTGAATCGCCAAATTAAATTTGGCAATAGCTGATGTGGCTTGGTTCCTTTCTGTTTAACGCGGTCCAATTTTATTTGTTCTTTCATACAGTGGCGTGGCGTGAATTGCGATGTATCGATTGTTATGCCATTTAAACCTATGGTAAAGAATCGATTATTAAGGTGTTCGCTGCGAACACCCTGTTTATCGATCCTTTTCCATAGGTTTAAATGGCATAACAATCGATACATCGCAATTCACGCCACGCCACTGCTTTCATAATTTTTTCGTTCGTTTTTTATACATGGAAGGCCTTGTCCGAACAGGGATGGATTTACGGAACTGAACTTTTGTTAGTGTTGATGGGGCTTTCACAAAAAATGTGCCTCATGAGTTAACGCGTCTCATACACCCCTCCCCCACCGGCACGTTCACTTGATGGTTTTTATAGATCGTATTCGACAGATCACACAGGTGAGATTATATTGATATCGATTGGTTCAATATGTAACCACAGCCTCAAAAGTCAATTTAGAATTCTGAGGTAACGGGTCTTATGTGATCGAATTTTTATTCTCTCGGGTACCAAATGGCAATGAAAAGTGAAATTGTTAGGAATTTTATCATTTTCAGCTTTTCCGAATTAAATCCTAAGTTTTTTGTTTGAGGTTATGTTCTATTGTTTTGAACCAAACGATACATCGAACCACTGTCGAATACGATCTATTGATGTTTCTAAACGAATGAGAAGGGGGCGGAAAAATACAGGCGGCCCATGGGCGGCAAGTAGGTAAATCCGGCCCTGGCTAAGAGATCTGGTTTCATGGTTTGTATGGAAATCTTATTTTTGGTCCCAAAACTACGATGAAATCCATCATTGTGTGTCGAGATTGTCCGAGACGCGACGCGCGACGCTGGGACGCGACAGTGCATGGGCTCAGGTCCAACTGGGCGCTTGACACTCCTTTCAATAGTTGCCGATTCAGACGGCAAATTGTATGCCCTCGGAAGGTTTGTCTTAGTCTAACTGATCAGCCTGAAAATGTAAGCGAGTGTTTGCAATCTTTAACGTGGATACGAAAATTTTGGCTCTGTCCCCGAAACAGCTGGAAAAGCTTACACGCTCAGGTTTCGCAGTAGGTAAAAAAGAAAAAAGACTAAAGATCTTTTTTAGATACTTTAGTTAACAGGGCCGGATTTACCAACAGGCTGCATAGGCTATAGCCTAGGGCGCAACATTTTGAGGGGCGCATAATTTTTGAGAATTTATTAAAAAAACTTCTACGTTGTGGTTGACATTAGTTAAAGGTGAATTTGAACATTTTCCGGACATCTAACATCCTCCTTCTGATCTGAAGGGGAGGGGCGTCTGGAAGAACCCCCCCCCCCCCATGAGAGCGCCTACTTTTAGGGGTGCCGCCCTAAGTTTAACCTAGGGCGCTAAAAATGTAAATCCGGTCCTGTTAGTTGGCTATGACAAGTCCTACAATACTACTTTAGCGTCAGAGAAGAAGCTAAAACGAGATGGAAGGATAATCCCAAAAGTGAGTCGGTGTTTCCGACTTAGGGAAATTAAACAGATCACTTCCAGTTCCCCTAAGGTGTAAAAGTTATCTTGGAGACTCACTGCTCAGATTCGCCTCATAACTAAATAATTTAAGTGATGAGCAATCTGTTCCACAATTTCCCACTTTGAAAAACTTGCTTTGCAATCGCGCAATTCTATGAAATTCATCTCTTAGCGTTTAAACGCTACTTACTACTTCACCATGTAGCTAACCAATTATCACTAGGCGAAAGAAAAGCGATACGTTCAAACGCAACATTTGTCCAATCCGATTGCAGTATGCTTGAACTGGGGAAGCAGTGTCTCTACATTATACGAGGGAGCGTACGTCAGAGCCCTTGGCCGCTACGCGGCCTAACCCCTACAGGACGCTTCGCGCTCTTATAGGGCCGCTTCCTGGGTTTTATTACCTACAGGCAGCCTTAATATTTATGGAAATGGTCCTGTAGAATTACGCCGAGAGGTGCAACTTTACATTGTTAAACAGAGGAACTTAATATTTCATTTAATTTAATTTCACTCATTTTTTAAAAACTGGAGTCAAATTTAAAAAAATTAAAAATAATAGGTTGATAATATGGAAGTCCGATATCCCATAACCGAAAAATTATGAAAAGCGACTTATTGTTAGTTAGTCTCTATTGTGTTAAAAGTTGCAGCTCAGAGAGAAAAAAGATACTTCTTACGTCACTGGATTGGTCACTGGGTAGGCACTGCAAATTTTGCTGAGGAGTTGTTAAAATACACAAGACAAAACTGCAAAGAAGTGCAAGCATGCAACTTACATAATTATTAGCAAACGTGTTCACGATTTTTTGTGCATAAAAACTCGCTGTTTCTGGAGGCAGTTGTTTAGGTGGGAAATGGGGGTCATGACCCAAAATCATTGTTAATGTGGCTTATGAGGTCTTCCTTGTAATACTACCGTGCTTAACAGAAAGGACGTAACAACGCTGAAAACTCCACGCAGATGTGCCCTTTCTAATAAGCACGGCAGCTATAATATCCACTGCCATCAATATTATTTTACGGCCTTTTCCCTCAGCCTTGCCTGGAGTGTTGAGCAGTGACTCATTAATCCAGTTTTTTCAATCCCATCTTCGATCGACATTCAGATTGCTACCCCGCAGAATTCATGCTTTTTGTCTTTTTTCTTTCCTTTCTTTCTTCCTCTTTTTATCGTCTCTTCGTTTCTTCTTGTAGCCTGATTATAAACAGGACATTCATCCGCAGGCTTCTGTCATTACATTACGGCCTCGAGAATTTGCCTAATCGGCCGCAGAATCCAAAAAAATAACCACAGATTTATGTCCATTAGGTTCAAGTTATAAAAATAAAGTCAAGCCTTTGCTAAACAAGTAAACGTTGAGAGTGCGATCATTCTTGCATCCGAGGAATGCTGTCTGAAATCACGAGCAAATAAAACAAGCGAGGAACTTCAAATTAACTCATCTATACGGGCATAAACTTGAATCGAATAAAGTAGCAGGCACTTCGTCTTTTTAATTTCTCGTTTAATTTGTTTGTTTGCTACTAGCAAAAGTTCACGGAACTTTCCGCGAAAGTTAAGTTTCGTAAACCTATCTCTGTGTGGACAAGGCCTTCCATTCATAAGAAATGAACGAAAAAATTATGAAAGCACAAACATAAATGTGATTTTAACTTCCGCCGCCGCGCCTCGCAGACCGCACTGTGTTTGATGCAATGCGTGAAGTATTCGTGCAGTCTTGTAGGCGCTAATATGTATTACATGCCGATCGCCGCGCCGAGGGCTTCTCCTTTTTATCTCAAGTCTTCGTCATCATTTCTCTCTAGGTAAGTACAGGCCAAATTGCGTGTTTGGTTTCTCTCTTAACTCGACTAATTAAAGGTGCTGTTTCTTGTATCACTGAAAAACAACAAAAGTAGAAATTTCTATACACTGGGGAAAAAAACACATTGGTTCTAGAGTCCAGACTCTTAAAAACATTGACAAGAAAAAATATTCTTGATTCAATCAGATTTAAGCTTAAATCAAAAGGAAATCTGCTCAAATTTAGAGGCTTGGTTCTTGATTTAAACTTAAATCTGATTGAATCAAGAGTATTTTTTCTTGTCGATGTTTTTAAGAGTCTGGACTCTACATCCCTTTTGTTTTTTTTCCAGCGTACTCTTAGAAATTTAGAGATTTTGTCGCCTTTCCTCGTTTGTGATTTTTTTTTATAAACCTACATTTGAAAAAAATGCAAAATTTGCCACCCCCTATAGATTTCGAAATATATGTTATATCCCCCTTAATTAATCCGGTCCTGTGTTTGAAGTTTCGAAATTACATGGATCCTTATGGAAAGGAGGCTCAAACGGACTTTTTGATGCTTACAAATTGGAACTTGAATACGAATTTTTCACAGAATATGCATTACGACTATGGTTTTACTTGGAAGCATTTATTACTCAATTTTTCCAAAAACTGCACTTATGCAGGTACCAGGTACCATTATAAGTGGGTATATAACGTTCATAAGTGTCGGCGGAGTTTCATTTGACCAACTTTTTGTAATGAAAAGAGCAGATAAAATCCAAATCTAACCAAAGCTCATTGGAGTGAAAAAATGTTTATCTTTGCGTGCCGAGGAGAGTTTGTCAAAGGAAGTTACAGGAATGGGAAAAATTCCAATGGACATTTTTTAAGAGTCGACTACTTTTGAAACGTCGCTTAGTGTTACACAACAATTAAATCCCACCGAGGCAGTGATTCTTCTGAGCAGATAGCAGAAATATCTGACTTGAGTCCGAGAAAATTAGAAAGAAGGGCGAAAAGAAAAATCGGAGCTTCTGAAAATACTCTTTAAATACTTTACCATCTAGTTCCTCCTTTGCGCCTTGGCGGGAATTTCATCCTCGCAGCGGGATAATATATCAAAGGCACTGTTTTCGAAGATTCGCATTGGGTTTTTACTGACAGAAAAAAAAAAAATATCATTTCGACTGGAAACCGTCTCTTAAGGACGTGCTCGTTGCCCAGGAATTAATCTAGGTCAATGACTTTTTTAAGTCATTCACCCAAATTGAAGTTACACTGGGATTGGGGAGGCACTGCGCCTTAGAAAGTAAAGTTTGAGTTATATGAAGGATGCAATGTTAATAAGTGACCTTAAGGTCATTTGAGCGCTGTGAAAGTTGTATCATAGGGCCGTTACAAAACAGCCGCATACAGCACTTACTCACCGGCAGTATGGGTTGCCCACGCTTTTGCCAAGTGGGTTAAAAATGTTCCTCAGGTGAATCACAGCGAACATGACCACTTTTGATATTCGATCAATCATAGGTAATCGTGAAAAGTATGGAGTAATTTTTGCCTGGTTTTATTCATCGCGTTTTAACGCTTAGTGTTAAGTTGTATACAAGCCTTCCCCCTGTCTTCCAGAATAGCTTAATAGTAATGATGATGATGATGATGATGATGATGATGATGATGATGAGTGTTTCAATTATTATATTTTTTTATGTTTTTGAATGATCATGCTGTTTCGGTAAAAAATATTGCTTAATGATCATTTCAAACTGTTGCAAAATCTTCATTCTGCACCTCAATATATTAAGGCTGCATCTTAAAATCCTTGCTCTGTTTGAATTCAAAAGGTGTTTGCCTTAAACGAAGCAGCCGGAGGAAAATGGACAAAGTAACACGTTTGTTTGCTTTTAAATTAAGCTAGGACACGTTTTCAGCATGTATAGGACATAAGACAACCCCCATAGATTTTTCTTTGAAAATTTGTTGTAATTTTGATGGAGTAAAGATTTTTCAAACAAAAGTCCTTCAATCTTCTATTTTTTTTTTTTTTTTGCAGTACCAAATCATTGCGATTCCATGCACGGATCATTTCTGAATGAGTCTTTACGTTAAATATCTCCCAAAATTCATGGAATGGTCCTTTGGACAATGTCATAGTCGTTAAATCGCATTGCAGACTTCGAAGAGAGCCTACTTGAGAAATGGTTCAGATTGAGGAACGATCATTAAAACGGCATATTGACTTTGCATCATTCATAAGGTGCAGGCCGTCAGAACTAAAAAGTCTTCTCTAGGTGCTTCAGACTAGGCGGCAACTAGGGTTGCTCAACAAGGAAGCCCCCGTGATGCAAGAGTCTATAGAGCAATTATTGTAAAAGGGAGAGAGGAGAGAATGAATGGTAAACGCCGCGACGATCTCAGACGGTGCCGCTGAGAAACGCCGAGCTGTCCAACCAGGCCATCCGGAAAGGTAAAGGTTTTCAAAGTCCGCTTCGATCCGCTAACTGCAAACGTAAGAAGAAAAAAAAGTTTGCATCCCCAAGAGACAATATTTTAAGACCTCGCACTAACAATCTAAGCAATGAATTAGGGTGCGGAGAAGTTAAAATCGAAGGCCAATTACTGCCGTGCTATAAGGAAAAACGCCGTATGAACATTCGAGAGTTGCCAAATATCCTTCGATAAAAATTTTCATTTTTGAGGAATGATATAAATATTTTTCCTTGAAATTTTCAGACTATTTAGATCAAATTACGAATAAAATTTTCTAAAAAATTGGAAGGAAAATATTTACGAATTTCCAGAAAATTTGTGATTTATCAAGGAAAATTTGGCAACGGCTGAGGGCTCATACGGTGTTTTTCCCTTGCACGGTAACATAAGAGTCATAAAACTTTCTCGGGTCGCCTCTCGATGTTTTTGAGGCCCCATGAAAGCCACTTGCGGCCTCAATAAATGGTTCACTTTCGACCAATCCTTTTTTCTAGGGAGAGATTTCTCAGGCTTGGCCATATAACATTTTTAGAAAATAAGTTTGTGAAGGTTGCTTAAAAACACAAATGCCAAAGTTAAGAAAAACCTATGAAGAAACATTTATTTGATTTTTTCAACTCCTAACTTGGAGTTTTATTCGAAAAATTTAGACCGACTTCCTTTAAATACTTTATCATTATTTGGTTTTCTTTTGTTTACGGACGCAGTCCAGCCCGATTCGATGATCCTGGAGCAATCAGTAACATAAGGCACAATTGCTGCAAGCTTCGCACGGTGGATTGAGTCAATCAGAGAGGTAGGTCGTGTACCTATTTTTTGATTAAAATTGCAAATTTTTATGTTTAATTCGTCAAATTTTAGAATTTACGGGGTGGTTCTAGAAGAAAATTTTATAATCTCAGATTGCTGTATGAACGGAGTTATGAGATTCTAAAGTTTCGAAATCTTGTCCGACCTCTGCCATTGACTCGATCCACTGTGCGTCGGGTCCTGCCGCATCGGGCTCTGAATCAACCGTTGATTGATTTTAATTTACATTTTTGAATAGGCTTTTATCTAATTCTTCAGCGAAAAAAAATACAAGTACACCTGCTCGAATTTTTCTATAGTGACCATGAAACGATTTTGCCGCATTCGAAGCTCTTAGATGTGAGGAGGTAGGGGTCGCTGTCCACATTTTAGGACGGTAACGTTGTAATACATTTGATCAATCAAAGTATCATTCGGAAAATTGGCAATAATGTCGCGGTAAAAATTAGTTGCAGTTGACTTCATCGGCAGATTGGATTGTAACCCTGGAATTTTATTAATTTACAGTGCAGGAGAAACATGCAAAGGGCCCTTCGTTATCGTCGAGTGCGAGGAACTCTCATTTAACTCCTGGATGCGACTATTCGAGCTTTACGGATGTCCGTGTTGCATACGCACGGTAGTGAAGGCGTTTTGACTGTCCGAGCACTCACCACTTCACCCGCCATGTGATCGGCGCGGCGCGCCGACCACAATTTGTTTGGCGCAATGCATGAAGTATTCGTACAGTCTTGTAGGCGCTGATGCGTTCCACACCGATCGCCGACCGAGCACTGAGTTTCTCGCAATGCGTGAAGTATTCATGCAGTCTCGTAGGCGCTGATATGCGATTCATGCCGGCCGCCGCGCGCCAACGGCGGCGTGGCGGGGTTCACTTCCAGGATCCAAAATGGCAGAGCGCTTTCAATTCTTTGTTTATATGACAAAAATATATCGTAAGCACGAACAGTTACAGGTGTGGGGTGTGAGTGCCTTTTGTGCTTCAGTTTTGATATCGCGACGCGCCAGGGCCTCCATTTCTTCATCCTGTTTTGCTTCTGCTCATCTCTTTCTCAAATAAAAGAAAAGGAAGGAAATACTGAAGTTTATCAGTGATTTTATGCAATTTGAGAGATGAGGGCCTACGTTGCGGGAGAGGGGGCAATTCCGATTTTTAGCGTTTCGGATTTTATAAACGGTCCTTAATTTTATCAAACTAGATTTTTTATGAAATTTTTACTTGACATTACTTTGGCATTTTTTATTGACACTTTCTGTACGAAATTCCATTAAGTATGCTTGGAAAAAGGACATTCACGGCAAAGTAGGGGTGAATGTCAGAAAAAGTTGATCCTGATCGGGCGAGAGTCCTATTTTTTCCATGCTTCGATTTCGAGCCTTCTGACAAATCCCATTTTTTATTCGAAGTAAAAAATATGTACTTTGCTGCGTGCAATCTACGCCTAGCTTATACTCCGTTCCATTACCGGCAGATTTTTTGTCGGCGAGCCATGGATGTTTTCTCGACAAAAAACAACATTTTTCGGGACGGTCTACTCTACATTATCGTAATGCGCGAGTCGTCGTCTAATTCACATGACGTCAGAACGCTGCGCCAATGTTGCCATTTGTTGCGCGTCATAGCTTAAGTATGGTGTCTTATCAGGAGGTACAACTGGATCGAGTTTACCTGAAAGGAATCATATGGGGAGGGGGGGGGGTCTGCTTATTGTTGAATTTATTCTCTGCAAGATGAAACGCACCCTCTCTAACCGCTTCACGGTCCAACCCCCTGAAGCGCTTCGCGCCTCACGCGTTATGCATTTCATGTTATTCTTATGATTTTGTATTAAAGAGAATCATTTATGATGACAACATTTTCGTCAAAAACTCTTTGCTCGTTTATTACTAACCCATAAATTTGTGTGTGCATCAGTAGTCATTACTATTACAATTTTTAATACTTTGATCCCCCTTTCCAAAAGGAAAAATGATGCATTTTTCATTAGAGGAAATAATCAAGTACATGGGTTCTTTCTCAGATTTTCTGCTGGTGAATCAATGGTAAAATGGAAATTCACAACTGTAAACGCTATATCAGGTGTGACTAAGATTATGTGCAATGTTCCTTACTGAAGAATATCCTGGTGCCTTTGCTTCGTGGGATTTTTATCAGGAGATTTGTATCTTGTTTCATGATAGGAGACGGTATTCCCAAATCAGTAGATTCCCGTCATAATAGAAATACACAATATTAGCAACCCCCGATGATGCTTACAAGGTTTTTAATTTCTACTCTTCAATTCAGAAAAAGGAACCAACTTTAAACTTACACTCATGAAGTTCTTCCAAGCAACTAACGAGCTCACTCCTTAAAATGGTCCGATTGGATCATGGTCTGAAACGATCATTGTTAGTGCCGATACATTGTCCACATTGTAGCAAGATGGTGCCAACTTGATGAAAAAGACCATATGAAACTAGTTTGTTATCGTGTCGGTCCCGTTTTCGTAACATACTGGTTTCATCATGTCACCGCGCTGGTGACAATGGTCATACGAGGGGAGACCCACATGAAAACCGGAATTTTGCTGTAACTTGGCAACGATTCAAATTTCCGGGTTCTATCGCTAGTATGGTATTACTATAGAAGCTATGAAGAGTCACTAGACTAAACTTGCAACGTCGTCGTAGCACATTTTGTTTTTTTTTTTTTGGCGAGCCTTCGCGTAAGCAATATATGGCAAGCTTATCGTTTTTTGATGATAGATTATTTTCACGGGGAACATGTGGCTAATTGTGTCAATCCTTTGAGTAAATATTCCACGGAACATGCTTCACCAATAACTTTGGTGGGAAAATGTTCTTTTTTATTTATTTATTTATTTATTTATTTTTTTTTTTTCATTTTAAAATGTGATGTAAATGTTCGAACGTTGACCGGCTACAAACGGCCGTCAAATGCTGGAATGGTAGATGAAGGATCAATTCGGCAACAACGCGTTTTAGACCCAATTTCACAGCAATGTTTCAAATATTTCTGCATGGCAATCAAGTGATATCTGCAATACATAATTAAGTGGTCATCAACGATTCTCACTCACAACAATGCGGCTTTTCCGGCTTGGAGCCAGAAATACATTTCGGACGATATAGGTACAGCATCACTTTTAACGCGAGAAAATTATACTTACCCTTAAGGTTTTGATGATACATGTCCTTCATAAGCAGCCTTTCAAAGATTGACAGAAAAAGCCGTTTTTTATCGAGTAAGAAAAAAAAATTAGCGCCAAGTGTTGCTAGTAAAATCGACCCATCTTCAAAAATGCGACGAACTCGTCAAACAGCCCCTTTAGCTAAGTCTCACCAAAACAGAAGAAAAAAATTCCTTAGATAAGTTACAAGAATCGCGTAAAAATTTCCCTAGAACGATCAGAGAATCTCCTTCTCTCACCGCACACCAAAACGTATCAAAAGTGTAAGTAAAATATTGCATACCTCCAATCTTACAGGCGATTTATGATGTCAATTTGCCTCTTGAAGCAGTCATTGCTTCTTCCATTGCATCGTTAGAAAATTATACCAATGGTTATTTCACTCGCTTTTTTGCGTCTAACAATCCAATTATTTTTATTGAACAGTACGGATCATCACCAAAAATGCACGGCAAAGGGAATTTTTCCTTTTAAATGAAGTTTTCTGCAATTTCTTAAATTTTAAGGCGCGGGCCCCAATCTTTATGAATCTGATATAAATTGATCGCGATTTCTCAAGCTCAGCCAAACCTAAATTTTTTATTTGCGTAGCGGGAGATTGCCTCAAATGAAGAAAAAAAAACCTTTTTTAGAGCCTGCAGTTGCAAAATGAAGCATCATAGCATGTACATTTGGTTGCAGGCTTGTAAAAAGATATATTCGTGTCTTCGATCATGCATGAAACTTTTGGAATGGATCAACTTAAGCTGTGCGGTTGTGAAAACGCAAAAATATATGATACAATTTATAAGCAGAACCATCTCAAGAAGGCATGTCTTAATTGCTCAAGCTTCAAAAAGTAAAATGACATTTAAATATGGATAGAAAACAGAAAAATATAGGACAGAGATTATTTTGAAGTTATAATGTTTTAGCGCCATCAGCGGGGAAAAAAATGAAAGAGAGCATTAATCCTCATAATTTGAATGCGGTTAAGTGTTCATTCATGCATAATAATTGACGAAGAAACCTGATGTCTTAATGGCTTTCCTATTTTGGTATCGACCCATGTACAGGATGACTCAGGATTACGCGCACAACTGTTTCAAGAGTCTCTTTGAGAGGTAATACTTTAATTTTTTCACGGGATCACTTTTAATTCCAAAAGCACTGCCATTAAAGTTACGGTCTCTGAAGTTTAGTTTTTAACATAGTATCAACGATTACAAATCAAATTAGACGACAATTCCCTATACCTGCCCAATAGTCGATTTAAGAACACGACTGAACTTTTAATTTCATTTGGAGGAAACTTATTTGAGGGGGCATTGGGGGTATTGAAACTTTAAATCACTTTTAGAGGAAAAAACTTCAGAGTGTCTGGACGCCAGGCCATCATTAGAAGTTGTCAAAATAGAGAAGTTCCCGGGAAATTTTACCGGGCATCTCTAAAAAATTATGAAAAATAAGTTTCTAATCGTCGATTCTTCGCGCGCACTAAGTACTTACTCAAATGCAATCGATGCCTACGATGATTCATGCTCAGTTTCTCACTTTTATCATCTGTGTTTTACCAGTTAGAAACCGAATTAAAAACCAAAGTTACGTAATGAAAAGCTGAGAGGGATTTTCTGAGTTGTTAGGTGCTTTTAAGTGCCGGTCCCTAGAAGACGGGTGCCGATGCCCCCCATTGGGTAAATATTGGCGATAAGAGCTGCGTTTCAAAATACCATAGGAATACTTATAGCCGGCTAAAGAAGGCTACAGAAAATCATATAGCTGGCTGTAGAATGCGGAGAAAATCATACGGCCGAACTATACGAAGCGATAAAAAACTATGCAGCCGGGCTATAGTTCCTATCGCCGGGCTTTACACTTTATCGCCTGGCTGTTGCTTTTTCGCCATCGATTATAAAAGGCTATAAGAAATTGTGTAGAAATTCGTGTGCTTTGGGAATCATTAAGTTTGAGACGGAACCACCTTAATATTTACATAACACACGTTATATTTTCCTTTAATACATATTTTTTTTCATCAATTAAAACGAGAATAATCCATACAGGATGTGCAAACATTTCAAAATCATGAGTTGAATAACGCTGACTCCGCCAGATTAAATATTAGAGCCTAACACAAAACGGAGCGGCGCGGCGACGCACTGGCGCCTACAAACCTAACAGGGATACTTCACGCATTGCGCAACGCGTGAAGCAACGCGTGAAGTATCCCTGTTAGGTTTGTAGGCGCCAATCCGCTTTTCGCGCCACGCTGGCTGCCCGCCTGCCGCACCGCAGCGTGCCACGGCACTTGAAGCAACTATTTCACACCAGAGGTATTGCACAGTACCATACGAAACTGAAGGCGCTCTAATATATTAGGTTTGGCAGGCATCCATCAAAAGTACGGAGCTTTCCTCGCAAAATAAATCAAGATAATACGGCCCGAAAAGAGAGCAGTGGTCCAAAAATTCACTAAGTCCTGGCATCCGTAATTAGTGACGTTTAGCATACGCTTTATCGCCTGGCTGTTAGCTGCTTAATCGCCGTTGGCTATAAAAGGCTATAAGAAATTGTGTAGCCGGCTATAGAAGCTATTGGAAATCTTACAGCCGACCGTAGGTCTATGGTATTTTGGAACAAAGATTCTACTGCCAATTTTTACCAGGGCCCTGAGATGAATATTTCATATTTGTCAAACATTGTGCAGTTTCGTGAAACTTTACGAAATCTACCCAAGAAATTTCCAATCACTTTTCAGTTTCTTCCATTTCATGCCTCCATGTTGCCAACTTTTGACGATTGCCTCCGATTTAATCCAGTATGTCTGAGAGGTTCAAGGAAACATTAATTTAACCGACGAAAATAAGGCAGCTCATCTTCTTACAACGCTGCCGTGCTAAGGAAGAACGCCGCATGAGCCCTCAGACGTTGCCATGTTTCCTCCGATAAAAACCGACTTTATTGGAAAAATTGCGAATATTATTTTCCAAAATTTTCAGACAATTTTGAACGCAATTCAATTTAAAATATCTGAAAATTTCAAGGAAATATACGCATAAATGTTGTCAAAAATACATGTCTTATCAAGCACTGGAAAAAAAAACACATCGATCTAGAGTCCATACTCTTGAAAACATTGACAAGAAAAAGGACTCTTGATTCAATCAGATTTAAGCTTAATTCAAAAGGAAATCCGCTCAAATTAAGAGGCTTGATTCTTGATTTAAGCTTAAATCTGATTGAATTAAGAGTATTTTTTTTTTCGATGTTTTTTAAGAGTCTGGACTCTAGATCCAATGTGTTTTTTTTTCCAGTGAGAGAAATTTGGCAACTATTCAAAGTTCATACGGCGTTCTTCCTTAGCACGGCAGAACGGTTCTCTTGAGACTTGAATGTTGTTCTGGTGGCCGCGGCATGACCATTTCTGCGGTATCTATTCGGCAGCTTTCGCGGTGCCCAGCAGCCGGCACCGCCGACGACGGTCGAATTAAGATTTTGTCACTAATTAATTAGACGTCGCGTCGTCATAATGTTGAAACCTGCCCAGACGATATTCGAAAAGACGACGCCGACCGCAACCGCTCTACCGTGCTGAGGAAAAACGCCGTATGAACCTGAAGAAGTTGCCAAATTTCCATTGATAAAATTTCAATTTTCAGCTTAGTCAGTGAAAATTTTTTGGCCAATTTGGCCAATGTCGGCCTCCTGTGGTGTGGTGGTTGCAGCGATGGCTCTACAATCAGGATTCAGGAGGTCTCGGGTTCGATTCCCGGCGACCCGAGTTTGATAATGGTCTCAATCAACGGTTGCCTCAGGCGGATAGATAGTGGGGGCGGAGGGGGCGGGGCTAGAAGTGGAATCGCAGGAATACGACTTGTGTGGTATTTGAAGCAGTGAGGAATTTGCGATTTGACTGTTGATTGTTGCGTAAAAGTTCGCGAGAAACATGATGGTGCCTTTTGTTTTCTCTGAAATCATCTCCCAAGCTCAAAAAAGGTTTTCAAGTTGAGGCCAAAATGGAGATGATATCCCACGCTATGCTGAGAGTCCACCTCTACATCAAAAAAAACTATCCAAGCAAAGATAGGGAGCAAATACATTGACATGGCTGCCACTTTATTTGGAGACTCCATGTATTTGCTCCCTATCTTTGCATGGAGAGTTTGCCTTGATGTAGAGGTGGACTCTCAGGATTGCGTGGGATATCCCCTCCATTTTGGCCTCAACTTGAGAGCTTTTTTTGAGCTTGGGAGATGATTTCAGAGAAAACCAGTAGCACCATCGTGTTTCTCGCGAACTTTTACACAAGAATCAACAGTCAAATCGCAAATTCCTCACACATGCAACATCTCCATTGGCAGCGTAGAGCGGGGCATTGCGAGTTCACGCCTCGCGCAATCGCGCCTTCAATTTTGCAGATGCAACAAAGACATCCAGGAAGCACGAACAGTTGTATCACTGCGCCGTCATCAAAGCACGTCCTTAATTCCCTTGCTGTATTTTCATATTGCATTGCATCCATTTGTCTTATTTGTAGTGGTGTCTAAAGAGTCTGGTGTCTTAAAAGTGGTAAGAAGACATCGAACTCCAGTAGTGATTCGCCCGATCTGGCAACACTGAGCCTCGCCGGTCGAAATGCATAAAAAACTATTGAAATATATCGAGGGAGGCTGCTCCACCTGAAATCGATTATTCGTAATGGATTTTAATGGTAGAAAAAACGGCGTTGCCAACTTGAAAGGACGGCCGCTGACTGGACGGTGGGAAGGAGGCATGCCTCTCTGTGACGGGTCTAGGAGCAGTGAGCACCGTGAGCATGATGCACGACCTTGCCCTGAATTCCTCGTGTGCCAGACCCGATCCGCGTTTAATGTGTGAAACCGCTGCCTCTGGTTCTTGTTCTGGGTCTCATTCTGATTTCATTCTAATAGACTCATTTAGTCACTTCGATACATCGCCGTTCATTTGCCCCGCTTTCAAAAAGCGCGGCAAAACGATCGATATCAAAAAAGTTCATAGACCGTATTCGATAACGGTTCGATGTATCGTTTGGTTCAAAACAATAGAACATAACCTCAAACCAAACTGTAAGGGTTTAAGTTGGAAAAGCTGAAAATGAGAAATTTCCTGACAATTTCACTTTGCATTGGCATTTGGTACTCGAAAGAATAAAAAATCTGTTACAAAAGACCCGTTCTCTCAGATTTCTGAATTTACTTTTGAGGCCATGTTAGTGTTTTGAACCCATCGATATCGATACAATCTCATCCGTTTGATGTATCGAATATGATCTATAGACTCATTTAGTCACTTCGATACATCGCCGTTAATTTGCACCGCTTTCAAAAAGCGCGGCGAAACGATCGATATCAAAGAAGTTCATTCGGACTAAATTTGCGATATGGAACCGCTTTTTCTGGCTCATATGAGGAACATCTCATATATTGTGCCATTAATTTCCCTGTGCAGATAGAGGCTTTATCGATGGATAGTTCTTCTTTGCAAAGGGTAGTCCTATTGTTCCAGGTGGAACAATCGCTAAAAACGTCTGAGTAAGCCGACTAAGAAGGCTATTGAAAATCATATAGCTGGCTGTAGGAAGCTGACCAAATCATATAGCCGGGCCATACGAAGCTATAAAAAATTATACAGTCGGACTATAGTTCCTATCGCCAGGCTTTACACTGTATCGCCATTGGCTATATAAAAGGCTATAAGAAATTGTGTAGAAATTCGTGTGCTTTGGAAATCATTAAGTTTGATACGGAACCACCGTAATATTCACAAAACACACATTATATTTTCCTTTAAAACACATTTTTTTTTTCATCAATTAAAATCAGAATAATACATATAGAGTGGGCAAACATTTCAAAATCATGAGTTGAAAAACGCTGACTCCGCGAGATTAAATATTAGAGACTAACACAAAGCGGAGCGGCGACGCACTGGCGCCTACAAACCTAACAGGGATACTTCACGCATTGCGCAACGCGTGAAGTATCCCTATTAGGTTTGTAGGCGCCAATGCACGTTCCGCGCTCTCTGCCCGCCCGCCGCGCCGCAACGTCCCACGGCGTCTGAAGCAACTATTTCACACCACAGGTATTGCACAGTATCATATGAAATTGAAGGCGCTCCAACATATTAAGAATGACAGGCATCCTTCAAAAGTACGAAGCTTTCCTCGCAAAATAAATCAAGATACTACGGCACTAAAAGAGAGCGGTAGTCCAAAAACTAACTAAGTCCTAGTATCCGTATTTAGTAACGTTTAGCATAAACTTTTTCGTCTGGCCGTAGCTTAATCGCCATCGGCTATAAAAGGCTATAAGAAATTGTACAGCCGGCTAAAGAAGCTATTGGGAATCTTACAGCCGGCTTTAGGTCTATAGTATTTTGGAACACACATTCTACTGCCAATTTTTACCAGGGAGTATTTTCACGCTAAGCCTCATTTAAAGGAGGATGACAATACCCTAGATATGCGAGGAAGTAAAAACTTAATTCACGACCGCGCTTATCTGATTGGTTGGAGTTGCATAGTTTCTGCTCATCGACGGATGTTGCACTTTACTACAGAAGTGCCGATCAAATTCGGCCCTTGGTAGAGTTTCAGTCTGCTTGTCTCCTCTGATTTCAGATCAGAGACGCGAGACCCCTCACTTCGCTGGCCTCTTGGCGACTAGTGAAAATTTTTACTTTCGGGAACTCCACACTTCTTATATGTAGATAATTATAGGAGAGCAACAGTCACACCTACTGGAAGGATGATGAGCTTCGGGCGACGTAATGAGCCAAACAAGTTTGCCAAACTTCGGTATGTTTGCGAAACGAAATACTCAATACGTTCCAGTGGCGCGGCGTGTTTTGCGATGTATCGATTGGTATGCCATTTATACCTGTGGAAAAGGATCGATAAACAAGGTGTTCGCAGCGAGCACTTTAATAATCGATTCTTTACCATAGGTTTAAATGGCAGAACAATCGATACATCGCAATTCACGCCACGCCTCCGAACACGTTCATGTCGGAGTCCCGAAAATAAAAGCTTCCACCATTTGGAGGGTCTCTTGTCTCTGCTTCAGACGATCCCAGTAGTAATGCTCTGATGGCCATTTACAGAATAATTATGTCACTCATTGACCTTGTATTTCGTTAAAATTATTCCTTAAATGAAATTCGCTGTTAGCATACACAATATCTCCTCTCCTATTAGCCGCACTGTATATGATACGAATACCACAGTGGTGACAGTTCTGATAAGCTGAACAACACCACCGGCAGTTGTGGTTAATTGTCGGATTTATCAATCCGAATGAAACAGAGTTGACCGATGGCTCATTATCTATGCCTAGTTTCAATGATCCGACATTCAATCAGACATTTTGAAAACTGTAGGTTACACTCAATTATTATGCCTAAAGTTTTTTCATTTCCGGACGTGCATTTGGAGGGTAGGATTCCATAGAGACAACCGTTTTTATGATTGTTTCAGCTAACGAAAAACAAAAAAAAAAAAAAAATGATGAGAATCGAGAGTGCCTTGCAGCCCAAAATAGATTAGAGTTAACTTTTAGTCAAGTTTACGTAGGAGTGGTTCAGTCTACCAGTATTAGAGCTTCCTCTCCGTAAATTTCAATCAAAATTCATTCGATTAAAATTAAATTTTGCAAAGGAAAAAACGAAGCGGTGTAGGAGGTTACGTCGGATGCTTGTGAACAACGTGACGTTTCTATTTCTGTTTTTGCCAATCTGGTCGAATAGAAGGGGTCGTAAGTGAGGTAACAATGTAATAACAATAACCTCACTTACATTGCTGGAGCCGGAGGAGGTATGCTATTTTTAGGCGGGAAAGCTCGCAAGATTGCGTGGGAGGTCGATTCAGATGACATACGATATTCTCCGCGAGTATGCCTGGATAATACTTGCTAGAAAAACTGCATTACTTTTTAGTTTTCTTTGAATATCCTGCAATTAATTACTTTCTCTTTTATTCGATTTTTCTCTCGAATACTTTTGATAACCAATCGCATAAAATTCCTCTCATGAAGCATTTTTGACATCCTCTTCCGCCTGTCCTACGCAGTCCTTTCCAAGCCCAAAGAGAAACTTTCGATCAAGTTTGCTCTTAAATTTGACAATTTAAAGTGAGATGTATGAGAATGTGTTCAAAATGATGTCAAAATCTTTGCCTGTTTCCAGACTTCTTTCAACCTTAGATGGTGCCTGATAATTGGAATAAAACATCAAAATCGTCACTAATCATTCCCTTTATGAGATTCACTTCCTCAGAATCCCGTTTTGATACGATAACTTTTCTAGGAAGAATTTATTTAGAGAAATATTTGGACAGCGCATGTAAAAAACCAAGCAACAAGTGAAAATCTGAAAAAATAGGCTAAAAGTTTCATTCCTCCGAAGAATGTTAAATATTAAGTTTATTCATTACTTCCACATTCAAAATATGAAATTCAAAACTTGAAATTTTTGTCAGGAGAAAAATCACAACCGGATGTATTTAAATCACAAGGAACTATCTATCCATTCTGACATGAACCTCGAGATTCATGAGATTAAATGCATGATGAATATAGTTCTTTTTGGTTTAAATGCGTCCAACTGGCTAAGCTTGAAACTACACCCAATTAATTTAAATAATAATGATAAAAAAAAGGCTCGATTCTGCTGAATGCATTCCGATTCCTTGAATGCTGTAAGAAAACTTTAGCGCAACTATTCGTGCATGATGGATATGCGTGTTGCATACATACAGAGTTGAAGGCGTTTATGCTTTCCAAAAACGTGGCTCAGCTCATCTATGTTGATTGTACTCCGCCGTTTCAACGAATGCTTCCATGAAGCCTGAATGCAAATATTCCTGCTTTAGTATGGATATGCGAGTTGCGCAAATACAAAATTGAAGGCGTTCCTTTTTAGCATGCCCTAACATCCTTGAGCACGGCACTCTCTATTTATGAGTCACTGGCGGAAATAGGACGTAAGAAGGAATGAAGCATGCGTTAAATTCTTAGAGTTCGGTCGACTGTTCTAACTTCTAGCTTGACCTTATGAAACTAATTTTAAGTTCGGAACAGTTGAAGTTCTGTAAAAATGGCGAACTTTCTTTTTCTCTTCCATGAAATAAACGACAAAATCATTGTCCATTTATACGCGTCGGATTAACTTTGATCGACGGACATAACAATACTTTCTTGCATCGTATGCCCCTACTTAGAAAGTGTTTTTGAGTTGAAATGTTCGTGCAAACCTTCTCTTTATAATATTACCTAATTATTAGATAATATTACTTTATATTTTTTCCAGCAAAATATGAGAAACAGACCAACTGACTACAACAAGATTCCGATTGAGAAACTCATGCAGAATAAAACATGAAGAAGAAATAAGCTCGCTCCAAGCAAAAAATTGGAAATTGAATCAATTGCCACTATACGGCTTAGGATTTTAAAGAAAATACAATAAATGTCATGCGTTTAGGAGGGATCTCCCGGACAATCGGAAAAAAGACTTATTTGACTCTTTTTCTGTGAGCCTGATATTGACTTAAAAATGAATCCTTAGAAAGAGACAATCTCCCAGGAAACGTGTTAGTTTGGGTTCAAAACAGACAATGGTGCAAAGTTTACATTTTTGAGATTGAAAGACGGCAAATTTGTATATTCGATAGAAATGTAAACCATGCATCGCTAGGTTCCCAAAACTAACCTTGGAACTGAAACTAAAAATTATAATAGAGACGATTCTCATGCAAAAGTTAATATTAGCCACAGATCAATGAAACTGCGGATTCCCAAAAAAAGGGCCTTTTTTTATTGGCCCTTTTCACCCAGATAAGGGAAGGAATTTGGGTTGGAAGGGGGGGGGGGAGTCAGGTTCATCCTCGTGGTGCGCGATTTATTAAGTCTCATAGTCCGTGTAGCATTTTTCTTATCCATTCTTTGAATCTCCCTGGTATGATGCGAAAAATTCAATCTTCTTGGCAAATAGACTCTTCTCGGTTCCTTCTTTCCACCTCAGTGTTGAAATTACCAAAAGTAGAATATCTTTAAGAACAGAGGGGACCATACGTCCCACGGAGATTTTTCAGGATAAAAGAAAATGTCGGTGAATCTCGATAGTCTGAGCGGACCAGTAAGGATTTATCTGCCATTTAAACCTATGGGAAAGGATCTCTAAGGACTCTATTTTATGTTTTTAAAGGAGAACAAACTGACATCATTCCTTGAAGTTTTTGCAGAATTTTCTTCGCGCAGAGTTAGAATATCACGGCAGTTTTAAAGAATTACCGTTGAGTAGTTTTCCGTTTAAAAAATGAAGTATGGCAGGGATTCTGCGACGTCGCAAACCGAGTTATGTGATTGTCGTCTTACCGTCGATGTATTTTGGTCTTTACCACCGCGGTTCCTAACCTCTTTCTGCGCTGGAAGTTACGGGTAGGTGGTATTGGATGCATGCATAACGATGGGTGTCATTTTGTTCGCCTGTTAGGAGTATGAGAAGAACATTTACTTAAATGCTATTTTTATGAGGCGCAGGTGAGTGTGCAAATACGAGCGTGTTTTTGCGTAAACTCGAGCGTAGCGGCCTGGTGCGGCGCGGCGGTGCCCGGTGCGGCGGGGAAGGTCACTGGGGTGAACTCGGTCATTCTCGCTCACCCTCGCCATGCGCAGCAGAATCGGTCCGAGTCCCTTTCACTTACACTAACCTCGTTGTCATGTAAGGCCCCAATCTTAAACCGGTCAAGTTGGTAACTCTGTTTTTTCCTCCATTTAAATCCATTATGAATAATCGATTCTCGGCGAGGCGACCCGCCTCGGCATGTATCGATTGTTTTGCATACGTTCGATAGACGAAATCAAGAATCGTCAACCTACTAGAGAGTAGCCACCGCCTTGAAAATACCATTCGGTGCGCCTTGAAGCTTTGTTGTCTTAAACTCTCGCACGAAAAGACAAGCCTTTTGGAGCGAGGATACGCGTGAAGATAAAAACTCAAAGATAGTATATTGTAGAGACCCCGGACTACCTGCCGTGCTAAGGAAGAACACCGTATGAACATTCCAGAGTTGCCAAATTTCCCTTGATAAAACATGTATTTTTGACGACATGTATGCGTATTTTTCCTTAAAATTTTCAGGTATTTTAGATTAAATTGCGCACAAAATTGGCTGAAAATTTTGGAAAATAATATTTGCAATTTTCCCAATAAAGTCGATTTTTATAGGAGGAAACTTGGCAACGTCTGAGGGCTCATACGGCGTTCTTCCTTAGCACGGCAGAACTATCTTCGTTACTTTCTGAAATCGGCGCTTGGATTCGTCTGATGATGACCGATGACCAAAGAATCGATCCATTGGTTTGACAAACAAAACAGAACTTGCAAAACTTGCCATAGTGCCCTGATATTCATCGGCCATCATCTGGCAAATTTTAGGTTCAACAAGTCACTCGTCAATCATGAGTCAAAAAATAGGGATGACCCTCTAAATGAATACGTTTGTCCTACCCATTACATTGCTTAGATTGTTAGTGCAGTGTCTCTTAAATAAATTATCTCATTGAAACTTGCGCACTGAAAAAAATCAGTTATTTTTACGTAATGATAATATTTACGATGATTATAAACAATATGTGCATCGAAGTTCAGTGCGTTACGTATCCGTCATATTATTCGGTTTGTCAAACCGAGCTCTCGATTCGTCAAACCGAATGTCTGGTTCGTGGGTTTGGTTCGCAAACTTTTGAATGTAATTAAACTTAAAAAGAGGTTACATAATACAAATCGAACGTCAGAACACACTATTTGAATTGCATCGTGCAAAAACCGCTAATGTCAGTGTCTCCAGCTTCTAGTTTTTTGTGTTCATACCTAAATAATACTTTTCAAGAGCTGATACCATCATGAAGGTGATGCAATGATTCGTTTTCGGACAAAGATAACCCTATAACGAGCCTTGACACCACTTACATGATTGCATCAAAGTCTTAAAAGTATATTGGACGTATTTCTGTCAAACGGAACTATATGCATTATGACGTGAGCCCTGTTACGCATATATTCTTATGGGTCTCGGGGCTCAGGTCGTAATATACATAGTTCTGTTTGACAGAAATGCGTCCTATTATCAAACCATAAAAACTCAATAATGGAAAAATGAACGCTAGCGGGTTTCGCACGACACGATTTGATAAAAAAATCGGTTCCCTAATTTAAGTAGATCAATCAATGAGGAACCCTGGGCTTCAATTTATATGATAGAACTTTTTTCCAGTATGCGGTTGAGCAGGGCCAGATTTACCTACTTGCCGCCCATGGGCCGCCTGTATTTTGCCGCCCCTTCTCATTCGTTTTGAAACATTGGTACAAACCATCAAGTGAACGTGCCAGTGGAGGAGGGGTGCATAAGATGCATTTACTCGCGTTGGGCACAATTTTTGAGAAAACCCTGTTACCACTAGCAAAAGTTCACGGAACTTTGCGCGAAAATTAAGTTCCGTAAACCTATCCCTGTGTGGACAAGGCCTTTCATTGATAAGAAAAGAACGAAAAAATTATGAAAGTATAAACATGAATGTGGTTTAATGATTTTAATTTCCGCCACCGCGCCAACCGCGCTGTTTTTGGCGCAATGCGTGAAGTATCCCTACAGTCTTGTAGGCGCTATGTGTTTCACGCGCCGACCGCCGCTGACCACACTATTTTTGACGCAATGCGTGAAGTATTCATGCAGTCTTGTAGGCACTATGAGTTTCACGCCAACCGTTGCTGACCGCACTACGTTTGACGCAATGCGTGAAGTATTCGTGGAGTCTTGTAGGCGCTAATACGTGTTTCATGCTGACCGGCGCACCGAGGGCTTCTCCTTTTCATCCATCTCAAGTCCTCGTCATCATTACTCTCTACGCCACGCCGCGCCGCTCCGGCCCAATTTCGTGTTTGCTCTCTCTCTCGACTTCTGTCTCTTGCATAATCGAAAGACGAACAAATTAGAAATTGCTATACGTTAACTCTCAGGAAATGAGATTTTTTCGCCTTTTCTCGTTTGTAATTTTTTTTCTGAGTCAGATTTTTTTCTTCATACATACATTTGAAAAAATTACAACATTTGCCGCCCCCCTAAATTTGCCGCCATGAGCCGTGGCCCATGTGGCCATCCCCTAAAGCCGGCCCTGCGGTTGAGGTGTTTTAGTTTGTCAAATTGATGGCAGAAACGAGGTTTTTGATGTAAGACAAAATATTTCTCCTTGTCTTGAGCTGATTTTATACACACTCCTAATATTAACATTCTGTCTGTGCTGCCCTTAAATAGACCGCTAAATAGACATTTTATCGGTGCAACAGCAGCCCGAATTTTTGCTAAATTGACTTACCATGGTACCTGCTAATATTGCTTTTTTCCCCTCAAAGGCACTATTGTCCCAACGTTGCTGCGACATCCCTGAACCATATCGTCAGGAATCTGGAAATATTACAGCAATATTGATACAACGCCTTCAGGGTGGGCTCTGATGCTCTATTAGGCGGTCGGGTCTTGTGACCATTTTTTTTGGTTCTGAGAGCATATTCTCCCTGCAACGGTCCTCCAGGATCCTACCCTTGGCCTTAAGAAACGCGACAAGAGAAAGAGGAGTGTGGCGCGGCGCAAGAGGGAGACTTAGAGCGGGACCGTTTAATATGGAAACACTTGTGGCGCGCAAAGAGCAAACCTGTTATTTAAGAATAAAGTACGGGCCGGCGGCGATTTTATGGCGCTGCACCACTGCCGTGCTAAGGAAAAACGCCGTAAGAACATTCGAGAGTTGTCAAATTTCTCTGGATAAACCGTTTATTTTTGACGAAACGTAAGCATATTTTTCCTTGAAATTCTCAGATATTTTAGATTAAATTGCGCACAATATTGTCTGACAATTTTGGAACAAAATATCTACAATTTTCGCGGTAAATTCGGTTTTTATGAAAGGGAATTTGGCAACGCCTGAAGGCTCATACGGCGTTCTTTTTTAGCACGGCAGACCAGCACCAGCGTGACGAACGCGCGGTGGTTGTGACGCGACGGGGACTCGGCGCGGGACGCCGCCAAGTCGCCGCGCAACCGGTTCGCACCGCGGAGGGATCAGGTTCGCTCTCGGCTCCACGCGGCAACGAAACCGGTCGAGAGTGGCCGCGGCCTTCCCCGAAGGCCCGACTCCTGATGCCCGATCCGCGTCGTGATGCAATCAAGGCTAAACGCTGAAATCTAGGCCAGCCGACCGTTCGCAAGTCCAAAGTCCAAAGCTCTCCGGTCTGCACCCCCACATGCAGAAGCGAGCCCGCCGAGACGCAGAACTGGTTCGCGACCGCCATTGCGGATTTTCGCAGGTCGGAGTCTCCACCCCGCTGTCAAGCACGGCGACACCAACGGAGCAGTTCTTGCACCGAAGAAAATCCTTCGGTCGTATCCTCCTTCTCAGAGGCAGGGAGAAGCTTTCACTTTCGGGAATCTAAAATTCGATTGTTGACCTACCTCTTTGTTGACGGAGTACCTATACAGCTACGGTGATCCAGGGTTAAACGGATAGACTGCTCCAGACTGATTTCTGAAATTGATAGACAAAGCTATAGACAAAGATGACAAAAGGGATATAGTGGGATCCTGTTGGTTCAAGCGGAAAATTGCAATAGACAAAGAGGGTAGGTATGATAGACTAATTAACGACAACCCACGGGAGACCCGATTGTTAGTCCATCGTTTTCTCCCTCAGTCTATAGGAACCAACCATTTCAACCGTTAGGATTGCTCCGTACTCCTTATGTTTTCTTTGTCTACAGCTGTGTCTATCAATTTCAACGATCAGCCCGCAGGAGCGTGTTCTGTGGATCCAAATAGACTTTTTTGTTGTAAATTTTTGTTTCCAAAAGTGCATCCAGTCGGAGCTACAGCCCCCAAAGATTTCGGAAAGTAAATCGTTTTTCCTGAATTTTGGCAAAGGTTGTGAACCAAATCTTATTCCCCTGTACTTTTATGCCCTGAATTCATAAATTGTTCTAAAAAAAATTAAAATCTCAACTTAAAGAGGGGGTTTGGAGGTGTTTCGGCTCCTGCAGTCTGGCCGTTTAGCCCTGGATCACCCTGTATACGGAAAGTATTGCTGTATCTGTGCAGCTCTCTGCGGGCTGATTATTGAAATTGATAGGCAAGGCCATAGACGAAGAAAACAAAGGTAAAGAGAAGTGTTCTTTTTGGTTGAAACAGGGGCAGAATTTTGTTGGTCCTTCCACGGTGAAACGTCTATGTGAAAGAACCCACAAAATTCGGCCCCAGATTGTCCTTTCTAACTTTAGGGTCTCTCATTGAATGCCGTTAGTTGGTCTGTTACTCACTACTTTGTCCATTGCATCCACCCGCCTCCAATAGAAACACTCCATTTTCTCTTCATCTTGTTTGTTTATGGATTTGTCCATCAATTTCAATCAGGAGTCTCTTCAGAGACTTTAACGCGGCGCAGAAAAGTAGGTGTACCGGCAAACATAGGTTGACGCATGGAGACGTCGTTAGTTGACAAATTCGATCACGCTAAACCTCACGAGAGATTGCTAAGCGACGACAAAATGCTGGAACCCCTTCAGAGACTTAAACGCAGGGCAGAAGAGTTAGTGTAGTGACGCATAAAGACCTTTGTATAAAAATTTGCTCACGCTGAACCACGCCAGATTTTTAGATCCTCAGTGGCACACTTATATTGGACGTATTTATGCTAAATGGATGTTAAAATGATTTCGCTCTATTCCATAATATTTGTGTGATCAACCCGAAACGATTTTACGAGCGTTTGTCATATTAAAGTTAAAACCCATCGATAAGTTAGAAAACTGGCGGCTGATTATTGAAATTGATAGACAAAGCTATAGACAACAAGAACGTAAGGAGTACAGAGCGATCCTTTTGGTTGAAATAGGTGGTTCTCATAGAAAAAGAGAAAAAATAATGGACTAACTGTAGGGTCTTTTATGGGTTGCCGTTAGTTAGTCTATTACCTGCTTCCTCTATGTCCATTGTAACCACCAGCTTCCACCAATAGGATCCCTCCGTGTCCGTTTTGACTTTTTTGTCTACTGCTTTGTCTATCAGTTTAAATAATCGGCCTGCTGGAAGATGACGAGGGCGAGAGTTTTTGCCAATCTTCTCGCCATGCAAAAGAATTGTAGTTATGCAAAAAAGGAACTTACCTTTAAAACGACCCACGTACATCTGATCCAAATCAGCTTACTTTCATTTCACACTCAAAGTAGATCAATGTCAACTCATAATTACTGATGCAGGTATTAAAAAAAATTAATAAATGAATAAATAAAAATAAGTGACCAGCAGTGGACAAGCTATTTATATCCTACCCTGAGGCTAGCCCTTACCTCTATTAAAATGTGGTTTCTTCTAATCTTGTTGCCAAGTTTTTAATTTGTATTTATGTTGCTACCAAACGGGTGACTGTATGAGCAACCATGTTTGACTCAAATATCGATGTTGAAAATAAAGGTCATGAACCTCGATTTTATAAACTATCTACCACATTTTAAATAGAAGCCTGTCATTGATGCGTTATATTTTTTCTTTTTCGATATTTTTTTTAGATGCATTCTCTACTATGTCATTCAAAAATTTAACGTAGAATAACTACCCAAGTAGCAAAGATGGCGATGAATAACGATTTTATCGGTTGGTTATCGCGATTATATCGGCGGCAACATATCGAGATATTATTGCATTAAAAATATCGATTTATATCGATTAAATCGCTACACGTCGCAATTTTTGAGTCGATAAAATCGCGATCCATTTTTTGTCGATAAAATCGAGATTAAATCGCCATTCATCGCGATTTTTATTTCGAAAATATCGCGATAAATTGCCGGGCGATAAAACCGAGATTTTATCCCAATAAGATCGAGGATACTCGCTCAGATGCTAATGATCCAAGCGATTTTATCGCCGATAAAATTGCAATATATCCCGATTTTTCTGTTGAAAAATGCTACTTTGGGTAGGTATCAAAGACTCCTCTACAATAAAAACTGCCATAGTTTAAATCAGAATACCTACAATGTTCTTTTCTTTTCCGTGAAACAAATGTAAAATTCACGCACAGAAGTTGTGAAAAAAGTTGGCAAAGCAAAATGTTGCCAACATCTAATATTCGTTTACATTTATACGAACCACCAAGAAAAAGTAAAGCATTTCGATGGCTAAAGTACGAGATCACGTAGTCCTATTGCGGTGTTTCAAAATGTCCGCTCCTACTACATTTTGAGGAGGAACGAGCCAATTTCATATAGCTTACACTTTATCGAGGAATATATTCTGCTTACTGAGAAGAAAACTCAAAGAAAATTTCAAAAAATTCCGTTGACTAGTTATCGAGAGAAAGACAATAAAGTATGACAGGAAGTTTGCAAAGTTGCAAACGGATACACGCGTGGTTTCCCACTTCGGCCATCGATATGCAACATGTGAAACTAAAATCGTTCGTGAGAATTTTGCAAACATTAATAATAAAAATTAATAGAGGAAAAAACTCCTAAAAATTAAAATGGCGTTTAGCATTTAAAAAAAAAGTCTGTAAAGGAATCGCTGACTCATTTATTTTAGGATTGTTTTGGTGGTTTCGTTGGTTTCTTAAAATTTACAAGTTTCTCATACATTTGACCCAAAATCCTCATCTGTCTGATGGCTTTTTTTGACTCCACTTGTTTTCAATCAAGTTTCTTTGATCGAAAGGTATTGAATCTGTAGGTGTTTGTTCAGTGAATTTAATTTTCTTTTCTTCTTTCCCGCCCGCCCCTCTCCATATTTGATAACACACCATGAAATTTTCAGTATTTCCTATGTCTTCAGAATAAATTGACGGATAAGTATTCTCAGCTATGAGATAGTTATGAGATAGAATACTATTGAGTCAGACAAGACCGGACCCCTTACGGTGGAAATTGGAACTGTAAAACTGGAACTGAAACTCTAACGAAGAAAATCGGCCTGAGATCAGAAAATTAATTTTCAGTTTTTGATAAAAACATTTTTCAATACTCTCAAGTACGTTTGATCATACAAGCCAAAATTTGTATTATTAATGATGTTGAAACTTTTAGAGAGGCATCCTCTATGAAGCTCGCAAAAGCGCCGGAAGAATTTAGCAGCCGCTTTCCTCGAATTATCTGTTTTTTGTGTTCAAAATAAGACTGCTCCCAAAGAGCCAATTTTGGAATTTTAGAGAACTCTTGGAGCAAAATGATGTGAGATTGATCACCTCTAACCTTTTCTGTGGTATATTTATCATTTAATTTTATCAGCCCACCCTTAGGGAGCCCTCTTGCGTGAACTGCATTTTGTGTCAAATGATGACGTACGAATTAGGAAAAATTGACCAATACGGTTCTTCTCACTCTATCTATAATTGCTCCCGGGTTTTCTCTTCCCTTGAAGTCATAGAGCTTCCTTTCTTCTTCCCTAGAAATTCTATGAAAATTAAGGATGACCAAACACACTATGATATTTTTATCAGAGGTGTGAATGACCTCAGGTGTTGAGGTACCTCTTACGGTGATTCGTCAAGCTCAAATGACGTGGTGGAAGTGTAGTGCGATAAATCGCATCGATTAGGTCAAAAATCTCGGCAGATTTTGAACTTTTAGCAAAAAAAAAAAAAAAAAAAGACGATAGTCCCTGCTCATGAGCCTAAAGAATCATTCTAAACCCAAAAATCAGCAAAATTCAGAGAAATGAAAGCAGAATAGTGTTTGGAAAAAAACCTCGCATCCGATACAGAAATCGATGGCTGATTCGAATGCGAGGTTCTTTTTCCAAACACTATTCTGCTTTCATTTCTCTGAATTTTGCTGATTTTTGGGTTTAGAATGATTCTTTAGGCTCATGCGCAGGGGCAATCGTCCTTTTTTTTTTTTTTTTTTTAAAAGTTCAAAATCGACCGAGATGTTTGACCTAATCGATGAGATATATCGCATGCCAGCTCGACCACGTCACTTGAGCTTGACGAATCACCTTAAAATAAACTTATTAGGTATACTATTATTACTCTTAAGTGATTGAACTGTGTGGTGCGTTACCGAAAAACCACGTACCCCAGACTGCAACTTTGCAGATTTTTAACACATATTACGTCACGAACCTTCAGTGATGTGATCTTAAAAAATAATGCACGTAGGTTACATACATTTTTGAACATCGCAATCGAGGTACGCGTTTTTGTGGTTTAGCTGAATACAAATGAGCAATGTATTATTGAAAAATAAACCAATCAAAATATGTATAGCTGCACTCACGTTAGAGGACATTTTATCCCTTGCAGCAGGGAAAAATT
The DNA here is from genome assembly GCF_918797505.1 of Bemisia tabaci. NCBI lineage: Eukaryota > Metazoa > Arthropoda > Insecta > Hemiptera > Aleyrodidae > Bemisia > Bemisia tabaci. Next base: position 25,569,687 of record NC_092794.1, read on the forward strand.
AAATTGATGTGATTAGGAATTATTATGTTTGTATATGTGATATTCCTTTCACTCTGAACTTCTGTAAAATTTAATTTATAGGGCTCGTTATCAGTTCGACTCTTAGTTTAAATCGTACTATGATGCGAGAGGAAAATGTTGTAACAATTACCAGGGAAGGATAAAGGAAATGCTTCTAATATTATTGCTCAAGATGTTATGTGAATGAATTCTTACTGTTCCCACAGTGTAACTTTGAAGTTTAGCTCTAGTGTTCTCAACATTTTTGAAATATTCTACAGCGCTGTCGCAATTGTTATTAGTGCAGTCGGGAAAGGCAAAGGTGAAGTTGTTAGGTACCTTACCACGAGAAAATGAAAACAAGATTTGTTTTAATCATCAACGTCGTTGAGTTTTTTCACTTTATTCACGGATATAATCTTGCCAAAAACATAAATTGAATAAGAAAAAATGCCAGGAAAAGTCCAACACTTAAACGCGTGACAGACAATATGTAAAGTTAAAAAATAAAAAATTGGGAGGTATTTGAATTTTCATCAATTAGCATCTTTTCTCCTTGAGTCGACACAAAATGATAAGTCGACATATTAGACTCATATTTGAATAATGGAAAAAAGGCAAGGGCATTTAAAAATGTAGGTACATGATACAAACGGAAATAAAACAAGACAAATAAATACATTCCCTTTGAAATGAAATATATAACGTTAATTATTAAAGAGATCTAAAAGGTTCATAAAATGAATGAAATATGTATTCACATCGTGAAGGAACGGTTCAAGGTTCAGAAACGTTATGTTGTGACAACTTTAATTTTTTTCTCTCTTTTTTCAAGGAAGAAAAGAAAAGAGACGCAATAAATTATGATAAAGACTATAAAGTAATGTTGCTAGTCACGAGTAGAAATATGTATTCAGGCAATCACCCTTTTCAGTTTCTACAGTTAGTAGTTACGTCTAAGTGCCATGTATGTGATATTTTGGAACTTCCATCTGTTTATTTTTTACTGTGTATGCTGGAATATCATATTTTATCGCTCTTTTACAACATAACATAAAATTGGAAAAAATAAGAAAATAGAAAAAATCAAGAAAAAAATACCTCTAACAATTTACAAGTTGTTGACAAAGCAATGAAGTAAACTTTGCTATTCACCCACAATTTTTTTTTCAAATTACATCAATTTACAGATTGTTGAAATAAATGACTTATGCACTTGAGGGGAGAAGAGAAAAGCTCATTTAAAAGCTTTGGCTTGTTAATTTTTCTACGCATCTTATGAAAACCGCAATCAAATCTCAAAAATACAAATGATCAACTTTATTGAGAAGTCAGTGCTGCATTGTATAGCCCTTTACTGGATCCTATTGATGTTGGAGGCAACTATTCGTAGCTCTTTCTTATGCAACACGGTGTTTTTACGTATAATTGATGCATTTTTATAACATTCAAGTCTTCAGAGATGGGGCGTTTGAAGTGACATTAAAATACAACTATAATCTAAAAAGTATATTAAAAATGAACAAAAAGAAAAATAAATAAATAAGGTTTTTTTAAAAAAAAAAATTCAACACAAATAATCTCACATCTATTTTAATTTCAGTCTATTTAATTAACAAAATAAAATTTTAACTGAATCAAATATGCAACAAGATGAAGAAAACATTTTTTTCTTTTCTAAATTGATGATTTGTGATAAATGATAATTACGACGTATTATTATACATTATTAGGTGACCCGAATATTATTATTATTTTGATGGTTTAATAATATTTATCCGTGACAGTTGGTGCAAATCCAAATCTGCCATAAATTTTTGGTTGTTGGGTAGTGGTTGTTTTCCTCTGTCGACCCTCCTCCCCTAATATGATTGTTTTTGTCGTGATCATTTTAGTCACAATTATTGATAATGATTTTATAATTTGTTATCTCTTATAATGATCAGATATATCCTTCTCAGAGAGACACTTTAAAATATTGAATCAATGACTTTTAAGTATGGCACTCAGATGTTATTACATTCTTGATTGTCTGAACAGTCAATAATAACATGTGTTACGATTAGCTTAGGTTCAATGAAAATTACAATATTTCCCCTTCAGCATGAGAATAAAGCGCTGTATTCGTGTTAACTTTAAATTACACATTGATCTTACTTATTGTGGCAAGCTCGTTTGAATATTTACACATAGCAAGTTAATGTAGCAGATTTTCTCCTAGAGCACAACTACTATCATGTCAAGGTCTTTAAACACATTCATAACAATCAATCCAAAATATTCGACGTTAGCAGCCAAGTCCATAGTTTTATGAGTCTCTTGTCGTCCAGGAAATAATTTTTTTCTGTACTTCCGTGAAAAGAGGCAGAATCTCACAAGCGGGTGGTGCTCCGAGCCCACATTGCGATGATATTAGATTACCCTACTTCCCTCATCAAGCAAATAAAGAACCTACAAGCTGTGCAAGATTGTATGTACCGTTTTGAAAAAACGTTTTTCATTCCATTGACTGTTCTCTTGAGCTTCATTACTTCCAAATGTCTTAAATACAACTTTTGCGTTGACAGACCATCTCAGGAGAACAAGAAGAAAACAATTGATTTTTTCCCCACCCACGAACTCTCCTACCTCCAGTTTCATCGATTTGTAACCGTTACTATCCTCAAAATTCATGATGGATCTATGATGAGGTAATGTGATCAGCGATTTATCAGAATGAATTGGAAAAATGAGAGTGCGCCATTTATAAAAGTTGATAGGTGATATTTTGGATGTTTCGCTCATCAGATAAGCACAGGGAAGCGTAGTGAATATTTCGATTGATTTATTCAACTATTAATATTGTTGACTGCTACGTTAAGGATTTAATTTTTTCTGTGGTCAAAATTGGTGGCTAAAATCTTGGAAACAGCGTACGGAATTTGAAAAACTATTTTTCTTAGTATCTTGAGGGCAGTTGTATAGTATCCTACCAAACAACCGCCCCTGCAACTGATGACACGATCATTCCCTTCTTGAATGCACAACTGATGATGCTTGATTCAACTTCAATGGTAAAAATAGGCTACTAATAAATTGGTCAATTTCTGCAAGATGCATTCATTTAGATTGGAAGAGTTGCAACAAAGATACCCCCGCCTCACCCTCTTACTTCGGACGGTCCTCACCCCACTTCTTGTTTCCTTCATTGATGATTTATCATAAACAAGACTGCAGCATTGATTATTGTGAGGGGGCATTCAATTTTACGCTGACGAAATAAATTCTCTATCATCGTGTTTGACAAGAACTAGAGCTCACATAATGTGCAGAAAACCAGTGCTTTTAGAGAGCAGCAGATTCGAATCAAGTTGGTAGTAACTGAAAAGTGGGAAAGGTTCCACCCTCACGGTTTTGGGGTTCGGGGCATCCTGCGCCTTTAAATAATAAATTAACTCAATCCACACGGAGTTGATGAACGAATCCGTTTGGTAAGGAGACGAGGAAGTGAGTCCAAGCGAGTCTTTTTTCGGACAGTTTGATAACGTTTTACTTCCCCATAAAAAGGATTTCAGATTAGAGGAGAAAGGAGGGTTGGGGAGCGTCATCTCTCTATAGCATTCCGGTTCTTTATGTGTTTCTTATTATCGACAGTGCAATCTATCTCGTACTCTGTAAAGTTTCTAACATGAAAATTAGATGTGAAGTTGGGCCCCTCTTTTCACGGTTTGCACCACCCCTGAAACCGCCACTGTGGTTATTTAAATAATCTGGGAATATATGCAATCAGTTAAATAAATGAAAAATAAATCTGTTAGTATAGAAATGCAATGGTAGGAGAGGACTAGTTTAAAACCAGTGCGAACCGAGTTTTTAAACTTTTCACCCGGTGAAGACAGAGCAAAAAAACTGAAAAAAAAAAAAAAAAATCCCTCATTATAGTCTGAGAGCCTTCTTCACGATTCTTTGTGAGAAGCTTATTCATCAATGAACTTCATTGGAAAATAAATACAATAATGGGTACGTACAATTTAAAAATAAAGAGAATATATTTAAATTATTTGATTTAGTTTATAACTAAGAACAAACTGAAACGAGATAAATAAATGAACGTATTGATTAATTCAAAAGAGACAAGTACAGACATGATGATAAACTACTATTTCAAATCTTCTTTTCTATCATATAATAATTACAGCATGTTTAAAATTAAAGTTGAAAAATAGAACAAGTAAAAAAGATTTTAAAAAACCTCCAGACATTGATTAAACAATAAGCAAAACTGAGGACAGTCAATTGTAAAAAAAAAAAAAAAAAAAAAAAAAAAAAAACAATATTCTAGAATGTGACTGTTTTATCAGTCAGTTTATTTACACTTTGAAAAATGTAATTTTCTTTTTTCTTTAAAGCAATACAACTAAAACAATCACAAAATTAATGTAACACGACCGCTTTAAATATTTTTGCAAGGATAAGTGACTGCAAAACCTTGTATACATGTAGAAAGAAAGAAAAAATGGGAAAAAGGTGCTTCAGCGTTAGCCTACAAATTAATGGTAAAAATGTCCTTAATGGGAGAACACAGCTGTTTTAGGGAGAAATTTTATAGCAAAATGAGTTCATGTCTACTAATTTTTGGTAATTTATTGTGAATTTAACAAAATTATGTGCATTGAAGAGTCCGAAAATAATCTTATAAAATCGGACTAAATAGTTATCAGCACAACTCTTTGCGCACATAAACCTCGAACGAAAAATGGCATGATTTCTAAGTGTCTCGATAATTTAGGACTCAAAAATCTACATACTGTAAACTTAAAGTTACTTCAGTCAAATTATAGCTGTGGAAAACCAAAATTGAGTGGCTGCATCCATGGGATAATTTATGCATTTTTTAAAAAAAATTCATGGGTTTTAACTCGGTAAATCATAAAGAGACTTCAATAAACAGCTCTTAAACTCTCCAATAATCCAAAAATCCAAAACCATTTGAGCTGAAAACCAAATCTTAAAAATAACAAACGAATTCAATAAAATAATATTCTTCACGAATAAATCAGTATCGTTCTAACAGTTAGACTAGATTAAATTATGCTTGTTCACATCGCATTTTGTATCGAATCTTTGAAGATGGTGCGATCAAACCCTAATGCATCACAATTGGATTAAAATTATGACAAAGATATATAGATGTAGAATATTTTTCAGGGGTTGCAAAAAACTAACTTTTCACTCTTGTTTTGACTAGAGTTACTGAACGTGACAGAGTTCGACAGAAATGCTAAGGATTTTTTTAAAAATTGGACGTATTTCTGCCAAGCGGCACTATGCGCATTGAGACACGAGCCCCGAGACCCTTAAGAATATATGCATAACAGGGCTCACGTCATACAGCACATAGTTCCATTTGGCAGAAATACGTCCGAGGCTAATCAATGCAGTTGATTGAAACATATCAAGCACTCTGGAGTCAGGAGAGACATTTTATCGGCTCAAAGTGTTTTTTTTTTCAGCGAAAATATAAATGATTAACAAATAAATAAATTAGTATCAAAATAAGTAATAGATACAGGAGAAAACTATTTCACAAACAGTTTCGTTATAGGCCTTCTAGAGTGGGAAATCGGATTTGAAAAAAGATTAGTGCACCGGCAACAAGAAAGCTTACTTAGACAATCATTCAGTTATTTTTTCAAGATTAACAAAATTATCGGTATGCAGGCAATGATTAATTACCAGTGAAAGTATGCATAATCTCCTCTTGAAAGAACACCGTCTAAAAGATTAGTTGTATTAATTTGTGACTTCCGAACTCTTTGATGTTCAGTGCCTCTGATTTTCATGACAGAATGTAAGGTGGGTTTTGGAAAAAAAAAAAAAAAAAAAAAAAAAAGTTCAGCTTTGGGCGATTCTTTTTATTTCTCATTTATCCCCTTTCCTCTAACTCGTATTTCTACCTAATGAACTCTGTAATTAAACATGATACAGTTTTCAAGGAAGAAAACGAATAAGAAAAGAAAGGTGAGAAATCTATGCTATTTGCACATAATTGAGCACGAAGTTATCATGGTCGTTGTACAGTTATGTAAGCCGTGTCTGAAGGATAGGAGTAAAAAAGTTCATCCTGTACCAAGAACACAGATGTACCTTGACGAGTAAAGCAAGTACCTAGGAAAGTGACTCAGAGTTTAGGAAAGGGATAACACCACGACAGAACCTTCCAGAGGTAGGAGTGCTGACTATGATAACCTCCTGATGGAACTGATTTATTTCTTTCTTCTTTTTTTTAAATGATACAATTTGATATTCGCACCGCAGGCACGAGGATAGAAATCTACACATACGTATTTTTCATCAATCATATTTCGACAGAATTGAGTGATTTTTTTTGGTCGCATGGAAACATGACGAAAAAGTTCTATGCTCAAAGCGCAAATGACGGGAGGAATAAAAGGCAGTTTGGATTCACTAGCTCAAGAAACAGAGGTAGGATGGAAATAGGTATAGCTGAAAACACAACAGATGATTCTCACAAAACTGCTTTTGAGTAATGTCAACGCTTCCAAACTCGGAAAACCCCCTAATTTTGGTCAAGCGCTTTTAGTTTCCCTGAAATTAGTGAGCCACATATTCGGGACTCGCTAGTAAGTACCACTAAACTGCCGTGCTAAGGAAGAACGCCGCATGAGCATTCGGGAGTTGCCAAATTTCCCCGGATAAAACATGCATTTCTGAGGAAAGTTATGCATATTTTTCCTAGAAATTTTCAGATGTTTTGAATTAAATTGCGAACAAAATTGTCTGGAAAATTTGAAGAGAAGTATTCAAAATTTTTCCAGTGAATCCGGTTTTCATCGATGGAAATTTGGCGACGTTTAAAGGCTCATACGGCGTTTTTCCTTAGCATAGCAGCAAACACGGGGAAAACGGTCTTTGCGGCGGCAAATGAAGCAACACATTTTTAACAAAGGAGTACAACGAAAAATTCAAAAAGCTACCGTAACATATCATGCCACAAATTGACCGTCTGTTAGTGGGTGCAAACGGTTACAAATCACAATACGTGCGAGTCTGATAAAGTGGCCGATCCTATCTTCACAAGACGACCACGTTATCATTTCTCATTAGCGAGTATGCCGTTTTTTTTTTATCGCAGCAAAGTTTGGAGGGAATTTTTATTGCTACGACAGTTTATTTTCACCAGTCGGTGTTGTCAGATGTTAAAAATTGCGTGGAACTTTCCGATTCATTTCGACGTGCGTACCGTCCAAGACCGTGACCAATGGTAACTCTATTCCCAGCGGAGAGGCTCTCAAAGGCGTTTGGTGAGCGGGTAATGAACACGATGTATAATATGATGGAATACTGTTCAGCAGCTTAAGCTGGGATTGAGGTACCTATCTATTGAAAATAAATATACACATATATAATATAAAGAAAAAGAGAGAACGCCTCTCTTTAGCTAAACATGAGAGGGAAGACACAGCCTGGTGCTCGACAGACCCTGAGCGACGGGATGCCCCGAAAGTTTGTTCAAATTCTCACCGGCTGCCAATGAAAAGAGTAAACGATGGCTAAGGAGATTATTACGCATGCGCCTCGAGACATGACGCTGGCGGGAAGATTCATCATTCTGGGAAACCTCAAGTGTTTGCACATAAAAATTGGAGCAATTTTTCCATTTATAGAGGACACTGCAGAGGAATAACCCCTTCCCCCTCCAACCTTCCTCAAGCCATCGAGTAACAGTTAGTGATGGGAAAAAAAGTGAACAACTTGTGAAATAGCTGAGAATAAAAAAAGGGGGAAATGGAAAGCAGTGTCGTGGTGTGAATTGCGATATATCGATTGTTATGCCATTTAAACCTATGGGAAAGGATTGAGAAACAGGGTGTTCGCAGCGAACACCTTAATAATCGATTCTTTACCATAGGTTTAAATGGCAAAACAATCGATATTTCGCAATTCACGCCACGCCACTGATGGAAAGAGGTTGAATAACACGTGAGAGGAAAAAATGTCAATATTCTTATCTCACGAGCTGTATTCGTGTATTTTTACGGAAAAGTAAACTCGATTTTACGTTACTTTTCAAAATGTTTCGTTGATACGTTAATCCTTTTTAGACTCATTCTAAATTGAGCGAAGAATTGTGTAAAATTTTACGTGAAGTCGTGTGAACTGTTCACGTGATAATTTCCCTTACGACGAATACCAGGAAATTAGGACTACTTAGAAAATTATGGAATAACTACATTCGATTCGATTTCTATCTTCTCCTTTTCCTCCTTTTTTTAACAGAAAAAAATGATGGTATCCATCGTGTGTTCATTTGTTAATTTTCACGGTTAATTTACCTTTTGTTGAAATTAAGGTTTTTTTCAAAGCAGGTCTCCAAAGTCTTGACTGGAAGGTCTCAGAGATAATTCTTGGTTTTGGTTGTGGTCAAGTCACTAGCTTCTTCAAATCGAATTCCGAGTGATGGAGTTTCTAACACACGACGCGACATGTTGCTCATTTTTTTTGTAATGCTCAAGTTTCAGCAGCACATGCATTAGCACACGCACCGGTTCTCGTGTAGTGTGTCTGCCTGCGTTTGCAAGGTGAGGAATGTCTATGATCCTTTCACTTGCCATTAAAAGCTGTGGGTTAAAGGTCTCATATTCCTATTTTATTTTGAGTGGCTATAATTCGATTAAAACTACTGGATTGCGTTATAAATCCGCGATAGTTGTTTTGAAAGCGCGAGAAAATATTTTTTCAAGTGGGTGGAATTAGATAAGATAGCTCTGCACACCCATGCAGTGCAAATAAAGAAGCTTGAAATTGAAAAGGAAAAGATGCAACATGACTTCAGTTGAGGATCAGTATACGAGATTAACTAATGAAAGCAAAAACTTTCAACAAGGGAAAAATTTATAATTTTGTTCGAAAAATATTTTGAGAAAGTTTTTGATGCGAAAACGCGACCAGACTTTCCTAGTTTATACTTAAGTTGCATGGAGATGAGATTCTGCCAACGTCAGCCAGCGGGGTGGATGTTAAAAGTTTTTCAATGACGGTAAATTACGTAAAAATGGAACTGAACTGAACTATGCTCCTCATCGGTTGGTAGGGTCGCGTGATCTTATGCACCTATCAGAGCGAATTTCGGATAGGCTATCGACGGCGCGAGTGAGCCTGATAATCAAGCTTAATTTCGCATCGATCGATGAGATCACGTGATCCTACAATCGTAAACCAATCAATGAGCGACTTCCGTCCCCGTCGAGAAAAACGTTTGTCGAATGATGGTCTGTCGGAGACTGTAAATAAACTTGAGATCGAATTGTGCCTGGAGTCTAGTATGAACTAATCGTGAGCCTCTGTGTTTAAAGTTTTTAATTGGGACTGATGATTTGTCTGACACATAAATCTAGAGCCCCTAATTCCCCCACCTACAAAAATGTTTAATCAAATGCCCCCATAGATGAACCATTTTTTAACGTGATCCTAACTATATTAGAGATCAAGGAAAATGTAGGATTTTTTGATAATTCATAATAAAAAATAAAATTTTCCCAACATTCTGTTTCACTAAATAGTGTATGATATTTTGCTTAAGACTTTCCGACTCATAACGATTATAATGGGGGTGTCTTTTCGACATTTCATAAGAGAATCAGATTATTTTCCAATGGGTACAGTTAGAATTTATAATTTATTGGTGGACAATAAATTATACGCACTTTCTTCTTTATCGATCGAAATGCTTGGTTTTTCAAAAACCTTTATAGATGGAGTGGAAATAAGTCATCCTTTTGGATTTAGTATATTGCTCAGCTGTTAATTGAAGGAAAATATTATAGACAAAACATTAGCTATCTTGGAGTATGAAACAAGTAGCTCTCTCGGAAGGAGCGTAGTCAGAAAAGGACGTAAACTTGAAGAGGGCATGGCAGGGGGGGGGGGCGTTGAGAGGTGATCTAAAAGTGCAGTTCCAGGTGAGAAATGAGTAACAAACTTTCAGGGCAGCCTACGAGGACACGGCGGCCGAGTGGGGTAATGCGCGAAATTCGTGATGACGCGCAAGAGAGAGGAAGAATAATTAGGAGGAGCAGGTCATGTAAGAGGTGCAGGTACACGGGACGAGAGGCGCGTAATAGTAATTGTAACCATTGGCGTAGATAAAAGCAGTGGTGGGCAGCAAGCGGGTCTGCTTGGCGTACAAGACCTGATTGCCCAGCTGCGCAATGAGGTTGAGCGTCTGCCTACGCTCGTGGCCCATGAGGCAGACGGTGCTCTCCTCAACGACGTTGTGCAAGAGCAAGAGATACTGATACTTGAGGCTCTCCTCCTCCGGGCCCACGAAGTGGTTCCACAGGTAGTTCTCCAGCTTGGCGCGCTGCTGGAGGATGTCGGGAAAGTCTATGAAGAACCGGGAACACATGTACCGTTCGAGGGTTTTGATGTGGTCCGGCTTGGCCGGATGGTAGTTTTTGACGAGGAGGTTGCAGTACTTGAGGAGGCCGCCGCCACGGATCTCCTCCGGGTGCCTGGTCGCGATGAGCTTCTTCTGGAGATGGTAGAGGGCCTCCTGGAAGTCGCCGTACATGGACTCGCCGACGACGGTCGGGTACATGGTCTCCGTGATGGGCAAGTCGGAGCACTCGTAGAAGAGCAGGAGGGAGTCGAGCACGATCTGGAAGGAGTCGACGGAGAACTCGAACTGACGCTTCATCGAGTCGACGAACTTGAGCTCCACGTTCTTGTGCCCGCGGGAGTTGCCGAGGGAGATGAGGGACCACCGGTCCCCGTCCTGGTTCACTTTCACCATCTTGGAGACGTAGGCTTCCTTGAGGCTGCAGCTGGAGATCCTTTTCCGACTGACGCCTTCCGGCAGGAGATCGAGGAGGGAGTTGAGGACGGCCGCTTTGACCCGGTCGAAGTTCTTCGTCGAGGACAGCTCCACGCCGAAGATGAGGTCGAGGTCGTTGTAGGGCTGCGACTCCGTGGCGAGGACGTGCGAGGCGCAGCCGCCGTTGAGTCGGATGTCGCGCACGCGCATGGCCGGCCCGCCGTCGGCCGTCGGGGCCTCCAGCTTCTCCCGCACGACGGTGACCAGGTCGCGGAGCTTCACTTCCAGCGTCGGGAAGTTCCCGCGCCCGTGGATCATCACCGTGTCGTCCATGACGTCTTTGAGCCGCCGCACTTGCTCGTAGCTGAGCACCGCCAGCCGCTGCTCCGACTCCGAGTCGCTTTTCGTCTTCTCGCCACCCATCTTGGGAGGCACTTCCCAACAGTTTTTCGATTCCGTTGCCACTTACTTTTCTCGCCTGTTCCTAGATCAGCCGGATGACCACACTGCAACAGAAAATCAAACGTAGACCGTTAAACCGTGTAAAAGTCCACTTTTAACAAACCGAAAAAGTTACATTTCATCGAGAGAAGGAGGATCAGGGCCGGATTAAGGGGGTGGCCACATGAGCCGTGGCCCATGCATGGCGGCAAATTTAGGGGGCGGCAAATTTTGCAATTTTTTTAAATGTAGGTATAAAAAAAATCGGATTCAGAAAAAAAATTATCAATGAGAAAAGGGGACAAAATTTCTCTTTCCTGAGAGTATAGTAATTTCTAATTTTTTGGTGATACAAGAGACAGCATCTTTAATTAGTCGAGTTAAGAGAGGATGAGGAACTAAACACGCAATTTGGCCTGGAGCTTAGCGCAGAGAGGAATGATGACGAGGACTTGAGATGATTGGACGCCACGTTGAAGGACAAGCCTTCGACGCGGCGGTCGGCATGTAACACATATTAGCGCCTACAAGACTGCATGAATACTTCAATCATTGCGCCAAACACAGTGCGGTCAGGAGCGGTTGGCGTGAAACGCATAGCGCCGACAAGACTGTCGGAATACTTCACGCATTGCGCCAAACACAGTGCGATCAGCGCAGCGCAGCGGCGGAAGTTAAAGTTATTATACAACATTTATGTTTGTTCTTTCATGATTTCAGAAAATACAAGAGAAAATAACGACGCTCGGGTCGTTTAAACGTGAGTTGTGGCGCCGATTTAACCTTCGAAACCAAAGAGCCGAGTTATTCTCTGAAACTTTAGCCCAGTTTAAAATAAGTTTACTCGTTGCCAACTTTAATCAGTATGTGAATCATAATTGATACGAATCAAATAGATCATCAGACAATGTGCTTGAGATAAGACGGAGCAGAAGTTTCCGAATTCTTTTCGTTTCTCTCATCCCTCCGCTTTCACAGAGAGAAAAACTTTGGTTGATCAAACATGATGTGTTAATGTTTTTCATAGTATTCAGTTCATAGTACCATAATTTTCGGTTCGGGTAACGAGGCATTCGATCTTACTTAGAAAAAAAAAAGTTAGGTCATATTATCAGGAACCGTGTGTACGGTGTTGTTCTTAGTCGGCCGTACTACACGGAAAAAAATCTATGGCTTTATGAACCAAAATTAGTGGTTCATATGGAGCAATAGTCGTAGATGAACTAATAATTCTCGGTCTGTGAGCCATGCTAAGGTACATGTGTATTTATTATACATTTATATGTTACCTTCACTACTATTAGTGGTGTTCCGTTGAACCACTATTTGGGTTATGAGCCATAGCTTTTTCTCAGTATACTTGGTCCATGGGACCGTGCTATCAGTTCTGGAAAACGCCTTCTTTTTGAATGCAAAAGATGTCTCCGTAGTTTAATTTTGGTTTGATCGGTCGATCGCATGAACCGAAAAAACGGTTCCTAGAACCACGAGTTAGGGTACCAAACATTATTTTTTCGCGGTAGAAACCGGATTTTGATTTCTATGACCAACAATTTCGGCTACCTGAATCAGGAATATTAGTTCTTTTTATGATCTAAAGCTTTTTTTCCGTGTAGGTACCCTTTCTGTAATTCCCGTTAAAAATCAATCAGAGACAGAGTAAGTACATCCGTATCGTCGTCTGGGGCGTTCTATTTGCGGCCCTCATCGGAGTTTAATATGCACGCCCGCCACCCGCATACTATAAACAGCTACAAGATGCAGGGTTGTCACCAATTTTGAAAATTATCTATATTCTTTTAGGTGGCTGGATCTACACCTGTGAAATTGCGTATACGTGGTACTTAAAACCGCTCGATCGAACCAATGAGAGGCCCAATTTGATGGCTCAATTTGATCGTGTAACTGGACCTTAAGGAAGAACGCCGTATGAACATTCGAGAGTTGCCAAATTTCCCTGAATAAAACATGTATTTTTGATAACATTCATGCGTATTTATCCTTGAAATTTTCAGATATTTTCGATTAAATTGCGTACAAAATTTTCTGAAAATTTTGGAAAATAATATTCGCAACTTTCCCGGTAAAGTCGGTTTTTATCGGACGAAACGTGGCAACGTCCGTCGGTTCGATTACCTGTATAGCGAGAGTATGGACAGATCGCTTCATGGAGGGTTTAGGGCCCAAAAAGGCAGCCATCCTTCTAACCAACTTCTAACACACAAAATTTCACTGCCAGTCTGCAGAGTCTACAAATTCCAATTCTAACCAAGATGACCAAGAATGTACAGAAATGAGCGTTCTTCCGCAAAAATGAGTAAATTTATGCAAAAACTGAGTCAAATACGTGCTTTATAAACGACGGTTCGTAATAATAGTATTAATTAATCGTTCTGGATAATTGAAATTCATAGGTTGGCTGCATTTCTGGGCCCTAACTCTATTCGCAGAAGCGTCGGTGAAGGCCTGATGAATTTTCGGAGATTCACATCCGTCCATACCCTCGCTACACAGGTACTCTACAGTCATCTACCCAAAAAGTTACCCGAATCTAGTTGCAGAAAATCAGTTTTTCTCTACGTAGACATCTTTGGCGTGAATGCATCCAGTTATTTGTGCTCTGTCGGAGGTAGACAACACTGAAGTTGATCCAGGATACGAGAGATGGGAGGGGAGGGGGGTTGGGATTGGGACGGGACTTTCACTGTTACGCGAACAGGTACACCCGGTTGCAGATATGGTGCGAATGCGACCGAGTTGCCGGATACAGCGATAGAAAGCGCATTTTGAACAGACTCGGACATTAATGCATGGAACATACATTCCTTGTCACGCTACTACGCTGCCCATCGATCCTCCAACACTAATCAGTCAGCTCAGCCGCGCTCATCATTCAACGAGTCAATTAGAAAAGTCTAAAATCCGCCACTAACCACACGATCTGCCTAAGAATAGAGTAGATATATCGTAAAGCCCTGGATACACGATCAAATTCCGCCCTGGTAAAAATTGGCGATAAGAGCTGCGTTTCAAAATACCATAGGAATTCTTATAGCCGACTAAAGAAGGCTACAGAAAATCATATAGCTGACTGTAGAATGTGGAGAAAATTATACGGCGGGGCTATACGAAGCGATAAAAAATGATGCAGCCGGGCTATAGTTCCTATCGCTGGGCTTTACACTTTATCGCCTGGCTGTTGCTTTTTCGCCATCGATTATAAAAGGCTATAAGAAATTGTGTAGAAATTCGTGTGCTTTGGAAATCATTTAGTTTGATACTGAACCACCTTCATATTTACAAAACACACGTTATATTTTCCTTTAATACATATTTTTTTTCATCAATTAAAATGAGAATAATCCATACAGGATGTGCAAACATTTCAAAATCATGAGTTGAATAACGCTGACTCCGCCAGATGAAATATTAGAGCCTAACACAAAGCGGAGCGGCGACGCACTGGCGCCTACAAACCTAACAGGGATACTTCACGCATTGCGCAACGCGTGAAGTATCCCTGTTAGGTTTGTAGGCGCCAATGCGCGTTCCGCGCTGGCTGCCCGCCTGCCGCGCCGCAGCGTGCCACGGCGCTTGATGCAACCATTTCACACCAGAAATATTGCACAGCATCATACGAAACTGAAGGCGCTCTAATATATTAGTAATAGTAGGAATCCATCAAAATTATGGAGCTTTCCTCGCAAAATAAATCAAGATACTACGGCCCGAAAAGAGAGCAGTATTCCAAAAACTCACTAAGTCCTAGCATCCGTAATTAGTAACGTTTAGCATACACTTTATCGTCTGGCTGTTGCTTAATCGCCATCGGCTATAAAAGGCTAAGAAATTGTGCAGCCGGCTATAGAAGCCATTGGAAATCTTACAGCCGGCTGTAGATCTATGGTATTTTGGAACACAGATTCTACTGCTAATTTTTACCAGGGGGAACCGATTCCGATCAAAGTAGATATGCTGATGACTGATGGTCACCATCTACCATCAAATGGCGGGCCGCACTATTTTGTTCAAAGTAAGATCAGAATGGAGTGCCGCCATTCATCATTTCCTGCCACGGGAATCATTTCTGCCAAGTTTTCATTTTAAAATTGAGCAAATTAATGAGTTTAAGACTGATAACTCCCGACCCTTTGATGGTAATTGGTTCGGGAATTTGATCGTCTATCGAGACCTTAAGACGAATTTGCGAGACCGGATTCGTTTAACCTTTTGGGTAGATGACCGTTGCATCAACCTTGGAATTTGGATCAATCAGGATCGATTATCTAATTTTCGACCAAATCCTGGCGAAAACGAGCCAAATCCCGGATTAGGTTTAAAAAAACGCGCAAATTGGCCAATGAAACATAACTTACTCTACTATGCAAAATATCATACAAACTATAATACAAATATACACAAATATGTGCACATTTTACACTTTAATTCATCATCACCACCTCCTTTGTGGTTGATGTTGCTCAATCGGGTTTCTAATTTTAGGATTACGCAAGTGGTCCAATTTCGACCACGACAATCAAATTAATTCATCGTTTTAAACTGACCTTCAGAAAAAGGGGCTCCTTTCTGCGGAACTTGGTCTACCTAGTAAATAATCTTGTAGAGTCTCACTCAATCTCCAGAACGGAAAGATTCGAACTATCGGTAAAAGCGATTACAAATTAAATCGTTTAATTTTAATATAGTAAAAATTTAAGGCGTGCAGTTTTGGAGAACGAAGCGCGCATCACTACAGTGAGATGAACAATGTCACTGTAATGTTATGTAATGAACTATGAACGAACAATGTTGAAGCACGGAAATCGCATTTTTACAGTTTTTAGCCTTCAATGCGTACAAATTCCGAGTCCCATTTAAAAGCTGATAAGAACTTGAGATGGGAATGATGTTCACAGCTCTTCATTATCTCAATGGGAGTTCATTCGATGACGGGTTGATAACGAAAAAATCGGTCACGTTTTGCGATTTTCGTGAGCTATGCGGTTACTTTTAGAGGAAGTTGTGGCATCTGGTTTTTCTAACAGATATGGTATACATTGTTCAGAAAGGAATGCATGTCGGTGGAAACTGGGAGAATGGACTCTCTCAAATAAAGTGTTTCAAAATTAGAATTCCAGCTTTATTTTATTGTTTCGTATTTGTTTTTCCTTTTCTTAAAAGAAAACTATCTGATAATCTTGCAAATATTTTGAGAAATATTTTAAAATGGTGAAAATACTCACGCGTGCATTCAAAATCGGAAAGACCTCCCCCTTTTCCCTGGATGTTGACAAATATTTAGTATGTACTTGTTAGCATAACGACGGTGTAAGTCTGCGCAATCGCGTATCTCGTTGCGTAAAAATCACCGCTCCTATTCTTTTTTTTAAAAAGATAACAAGTCGACATCATTCCTTGACGTTTTCTTCGCATATGGAAGAAAAATCACGGCAATTTTTAAACATTGCTGTTGATTAGCTTTCCATTTAAAAATTAAAATATGACAGGACGTCTGCAACGTCGCAAATTAAGATAAGTGGTTGCGGACCTACTCTGTCAATGAGGTTGAGGTACCTACACCTCTTTTGAAAATTTCAAGGTCTAACGAAACCTTTGTCCATGTAATGGCGTTCACAAGTTCTAAACCTGAAACTGACATAACTTGTGAATGGGTAACAACATTGAGACGCGATTTGTGCTTTGTAAGTTTTACTTTAAAAAACGCCCTGATATGATAAATTATATAGCCCTGGTCAATTTAAACTTGAAATAATGTCATTTTTAATATTTTTCCAATAACTAGGATTTTCCTGGACAGAAGAAAATCATTGAGTGACGTTGAATAACATTTTTTTCTTTATTCAAAAAATTCACTTCATCTCTCTGTTTCTACATTTCCATAATTATTTTTTGGCGTTGAAAGTTCCAGGGAAACTATTGGTTCCCGAGTTTTCAGCGCGTTTTTTCGAACGTTTTGTCAGTGAATGACGTTAAAAAACTCATTCTTGTCAAAGTTATTGTCACCCGTGGGAAGACGTCAGAGCTGCTACGCCGTTGCGGTTAACTCACCTTGGTTTTACTACGAATCAGTGGCGTGGGGTGAATTTCGATATATCGATTGTTATGCCATTTAAACCCATGGTAAAGAGTCGATTATTTAAGGTGTTCGCTGAGAACACCCTGTTTATCGATCCTTTTCCATAGGTTTAAATGTTACAACTGCTCAGAAATGGGTTCTCCTTCGACTTACAGGTGCCGATTTCGGGTGGAATCATCCGGAAAAGCTGATTTAAATGAGTATGTTTCAGAACTTGTGCCGAAAAATACTTTTTTGATACCTGGCACCGTCAAAACGCTTAGAAAGAAGGCTCAAAACACATTGAAAATTGATCGACATCCATGAAGGAAGGAGTTTCGCCGATTTTGAACGAAGATTACGGTTTTCTGATCAAAACGCTCATCTGGCAAACAACGAGCGATCATTGAATCTTGATGCTAGGTACGAGAATCCACTGCAGAAACAAGTGGGAAGTTTTCGAGATGTCATCAGGCTTGATTTCTTCGAATTCGCAATTTTTTCAATTATCAGTACATTATTTCTTAAAGCTTTCTAAAAGGGTTAAGCCTGGGTTACCTAAAGCTACAATGCAGGTGTAGCGTAGATTTTTCGAAAACCTACGATGAAAAATCAACGTGAAGTGGCGATTACTTTCCCTGAGTGATCCTAATGTCGTCACCTTCGGTTTTCAACTTAGCGTTTTCTTTTTTTTAAGTTATTTGAGGTCCTCAATCCATTTAAGAAAAGAATTCTGCAACCTTGAACGAGCATCGGGTTAGAGTTAGTGCACATCCATGCTCCAGGCTTTCAAATTGTCAGGGATGAAGGCCAAGTGGACGTATTTCTGTCAAACGGAACTAAGCGCCATCGGGGGAGGAAGGTAGAGGGGGGCTTAGATTGGCGGTGAAGCCGGGCGTCAGGCTCATTCCGTCCTATACTCGCAATGCTTTTCCATGACGCTTAGTTCCGTTTGACAGAACGCGCTATCCGGCATTCTAAATTCTTCAAACGGAACTCAAATTGGCGCTTAGTTCCGTTTGACAAAAATACGTCCTAGTGGAATCTGTTACTGCAGATCCACTCGACAGTTCCATGAAAAGTCGCCACCACCGGGATTCGAACCCAGGACCTATTGACCAACTTTTCGTACTTCGTACGACCCTTTAGATGGGTACCACGAAGACCAGGTGCTGGAAAACGAGATGCGCGAATGGAATTTCCCGAGAACCGCCCTATTTCGCGCTCGGATTCCGCGGCTGACTCTCTTGCGGGGAGTCCTGCCGTTGCAGGAAACGTGAGCGGAGAAAGTGAATGGGCGCGCGCGCGCGCGTCGAGCGCAAATTGAGAGCGTTTCAAGGTAGGCCGAACGGACGAATTGAGCCGCGTCATCGTGGCCTCTCGCGGGGCAATCAGGCACTCGGTCTAGCGGACAAGCAAACGTCACAGCGCGGCCGCCCCACGTCAGACGTCACACGGCGAGGGGGGTGGGAGGAAGGGCTCTTGGCCTTGGCACCAGATGCGCCGCGCATGCGCGTCCGCCGGGAACGATGATGATCCGAATGACGATGATGCGTCCGTCCGAACGCGTCGCGTCCCGTCATTTGGCGTCGATCTGTCGCACGCCGCGCCCGGTCCGCAATAAACTGATTTAGTGGCTACGTCACTGATTATGTCGCCAATGCTGCCGTGGTAAAGAAGAACGCCGTATGAGCCTTCAGACGTTGCCAGGTTTCCTCCGACAAAAACCGAATTTACTGGGAAAATTGTGAATATTATTTCCCAAAATTCTCAGGCAATATTGTACGCAATTTACTCTAAAATATCTGAAAATTTCAAGTAAAAATATCCATAAATGTTGTCAAAAATACAGGTTGGCATTGAGGGAAATTTGGCAACTCTCGGATGTTCATACGGCGTTCTTCCTTAGCACGGCAGAATGCTGCCGTGCTAAGGAAGAACGCCGTATGAACTTTCGAGAGTTGCCAAATTTCCCTTGATAAAACGTGAATTTATGACAACATTCATGCGTATTTAGGCTTGAAATTTTCGGATATTTTAGATTAAATTACGTACGAAATTATCTGAAAATTTTGGAAAATAATATTCGCCATTTTCCCAGGGAAATCGGATTTTACCGGACGAAACGTGGCAACGTCCGTCGGCTCGTGCGGCGTTCTTCCTTAGCACGGCAGAATGGGTCAGTTGCGCTGGTCACAGAATCGTGTTTCGATGCTTGATTCTTGTAGATTAGCTAAAGATGATACGATATCCATCAAAACAGCAACTTTCTACGTAAAAAACTAAGCGACATTGCTATAAAGTCGGGTTTTTGACGTCATCCACCGCGGCAATGACACCCTTGGTTTCTTCCACCTTGCTTTCATCTGAGTTTTCACGTTGAATAACCAGTGCGAATGTGCGCCACACCGACTGATGAAAACAAGGTGGAAGAAACCAAGGAAAGGTGTCACTACCCCGGTGGACGACGTCAAAACTCGACTTTTGAAAGGACGATATCTCGGTTATTATTGAACAAAGAAAGTCGCTGTTCGGACAGATCTTATTATTTTTAGCTATTCTACGAAAATCAAGCATCGAAAAATTATCTTTCGGTGGGGGCCCTGGTTATCGCCCCCCTAAATCCGGCACTAAGTATGACGGATATCGAAAGGCGTGGTCACTAAATTCGTCGCTCCTATGACGTAAGGGCGTATCTTGATTTCCACGTGAACCCTGCTGTCCATATTAATCCTTGCTTTCCAGAGCTCACGTGGAAATCTAGATACGCCCTTACGTCAGAGGGACGACGAATGAATGTATGCAGAATCGAAGTCGCTTTCAAAATCCGCAGCAAATAATGTAGACCTATGTACCAAAAAGTGTAGTAGGCCTTTTCGGATACAAATTTAAAGTATTCAAAAATTATAAGTAAATCTACCTCAAATCATTTTAATATATTTGCATTGCAGATTTACAGAATCTCCATACAGGGAGTGTACATGTCGATCGCAAATCGTCGGATGAGGAAAATGACTAAAAAATGACGATGAGCGAATAGGGTCTAAAATTCACTTCTGACTCTACAATCTCCGTAAGATATTTGTGTAAAAATACATTAGTGAAATACCTCCAAATACGTTACCGTTATATTGTTCTACGTCTAAAATTATCGGAGATATAAGTACTGCTTTCCGAAAAAAACGTAATGTATATTGTGACGACCAAAGGAAAATTCTGTTATACTTGACTCAATTTTTCAGAGAACATGTCCTATGGTTTGTTTATCGCTAAACGCCACCCAGATGGTCTGAGTTCCGAAAAAAATAATGACCGCGATTGTGAGCGGGCAGGAAATAATGAATTAATCGTCCTAATCGGAACGACTGATGATAATATTGCCTTATCAGAGACAGAAAACTGCCAGACGAGCAAAATTACATATTTTCTGAAATGTAAAGGAGATATTAAGTTCAAACGCAAGTTTTATTTTCCTAAATTGTATACAGGGAGCGTTTCAGGACAGTTTTTCAACTGACTGACGGCTTGAATACGACAATGATACGTTTGATCTCGACGATTTACTTTTCCTAGAGTGCGCCCCCCCCCCCACCCCAGAAACCCCCTGGCCCCCTCAGTGGCGTGGCGTGAACGATCGATTATCGATATCTCGCCGTTTGAAGCTATGGTAAAGAATCGATTACTAAGATGTTCGCTGCGAACACCATAACAATCGATCTTTTTCATAGACTTGAGTGACGTATCAATCGATATATCGCGAAGCACGCCACGCCACTGGACCCCCTGGTTCCGCCTACGTCCATGGAGCAACTTGTTGCAGATGCGCATCTGTGATGAAACCAGAAAACACGAATCTCAGTTTACAACGTTGCAAATCTCCTGCTACATTTTATTCTTGCGAAGAGCGACCGTTCATCGTAAACACACAAAATAAAGTGAATATCTTTATGTTCTTCAAGGATACTCTTCGGAGATCTCGTGCGAGAAGATCAAGTGATATCCTTTGAAAAACATATACATGTTGTTTATGGCAAAACATTTTGAAACGCAGCAATTGAGAGATGTGCTTCTCTGTTTGACTACTGGCATAAAAAAAACTCGTCCTTCTTTAAAAACCCGTTCTCCTCTATCTCCTGGCAAACGAATAGTAAACAAGTCGATGTTCCTCGTAAATTTGTTAAATGCTTAAAAAAAAAGGAATCAAACATATTGACACCTTTGCCATGGGGGATCGCTTGAAGAATGATTCAAAGCCATTTGATCATACAAAACTGTTTAAGGATTTTTTAAACATAGGAAAGAAACGAACATCGAATCCTAACTGATACAAACATGAAGAGAAATTACGGCAACATTACAACGTTAGTGCAACTTCGGTTAACACATTTTATCGCAACACTGTAGCTTGCAAATAAATTTACAAGTATTTGACGACGTTCTAGCCCGACGTGACTTTTTCTTGAGGAGAGGGGGGGGGGTGTCCAGTCTTTTTTCAGTTTGTCTGCGAAGTCTTTAGGGATCAATTAAAATTCGTAACGCTCTAGGATAGGGGAAGATGTCGAGGAGAGTGTTACGCCATTGTGTTTTTAAATTTAAAGGATAGGGCCTACGTCACTGAAGCGTGGGGAATGGGGAAGCGATAAAAAAAACCCGAAAATCGAAAAAGCGAAGTATCCTTTGTTTCGCGGTTTAACGAGTTCAAAAATGACTAGAACATATAGAATAGGAGGAGGAGGAAGAAAAAAAGAAAAAGAAACCAAAATCGAATGAGAGGAAAAGGAATAGATAAAAGGAAGAAGAGGATAGGAAGAAAAAGATAAAAACGAAAAGGTGGAAGAATAGGTAGAGGAAAGACAGAAAAAAGGAAGGAAGATATGAAAGAGAAGAGGAAATGGAAAAAGAGAAAGAGGAAAAAGAAGAGGAGAGAAGAAGAGGAAAAACTGGGGTAAGAAGATGAAGGAAAGAGTCGAAAAGGAAGTAAAAATGGAAGAAACGGAGAAAAAAAGGAGATAACTTTGTGAACGAGGAGGGAAAAAAGAAAACGAGGATTTATAAGAGGAAAAAGAAGAAAAGCGAGAGAAGAAGAAGGAGGAAAGAAATACCGATTACAAAAGAGAAGAGGGAGATGAAGAAGGAGAAAAACGGATAGAGGAAGAAGAATAAGAAATTGAGTGAGTGAGGGGGTCCCGAAAATACCCCAGATTTTTTGATCTGACGCACAAACGAATTCTCTGCGAAAGTCTACGATTACAATAGTACCTATTTAAATACTATGGAGGAATGGATGGATAAAACTTCGAACCTCTTCTTCTCGGTTCGATCTTGATGAGACTAGGTTCACTTCTGTCAAGCTCGATCCGCTCAAACGAAGGTTTCTTCTGCGAGCACTGACTGCGACACTATAAAAACTCGAAACCAGATTCGCCGGTAAACTTGACCACGGATTGTGCAATGTAGCCTAGAGGAAATCCAAGATATGCTAAGCAGCTGAACTGTTATCATGGTAGCTACTCGTGAATAATCATCCATAAACTTGACCGACATGTAGGTATGTAGGTAAAGTGAGTAGTCTCAGACAATGCCACTAATTAAACTGATTTCGTAACAGCGCTTCGTGAGCTCAGACATGGAGAAGCACTGCCCTCCTAAAGAAGGGGAGTAATCCATTATTTTTATGTTTTGATATACTTATTATAAATTAGAGGGATTTGAAAAGAAAAGCAGATCTAGCCTCAAAATTGTGAGGAGCCGCGGTTTAAAATGTGAGTAGAAACCCTTATGACCGCTAGGCGGCGCTGTCGTTCTATGGGAAAACGTTGCACGGACATTTGGAGGTTGACATACTTCGTTTGATAAATACTCATTTTTTAGAAAAGTTCACAAAACCTCCCTATAAAATTTACGGATAGTGGACAAGAAATAAAATTTCCTATTTCACGCTGGGCATTTTAACATTTTATTTAGGAGACTACCCTGGTAAAAATTGGCGATAGGAGCTGCGTTTCAAAATACCATGGGAGTTCTTATAGCCGACTGAAGAAGGCGATAGAAAATCATATAGCTGGCTGTAGAAAGTGGAAAAAATCATACGGCCGGGCTACACGAAGCGATAAAAAATTATACAGCCGGGCTATAGTTTATATTGCCGGGCTTTACACTTTATCGCTTGGCTGTTGCTTTTTCGCCATCGGCTATAAAAGGCTATAAGAAATTGTGTAGAAATTCTTGTGCTGTGTAAATCCTTAAGTTTGTACGGAATCACCTCAATATTTTCAAAACGCAGATTATATTTTCCTTTACTACATATTTTTTTTCATCACTTAAAATGAGAATAATCCATACAGAGTGTGTAAACATTTCAAAGTCATGCGAGTTGAAAAACGCCGACTCCGCGAGATTAAATATACGAGCCTAACACAAAGCGGAGCGGCGGCGCACTGGCGCCTACAAACCTAACAGGGATACTTCACGCATTGCGCAATGCGTGAAGTATCCCTGTTAGGTTTGCAGGCGCCAATGCGCACTCAGCGCTGGCTGCTCGCCCGCTGCGCCGCAGCATACCGCGGCGCTTGAAGCAACTATTTCACAACAGAGGTATTGCACAGTATCATACAAAATTGAAGGCGCTCCAACATATTAGGAATGGCAGGCATCCTTCAAAAGTACGGAGCTTTCCTCGCAAATTAAATCAAGATACTGCGGCCCAAAAAGAGAGCGGTAGTCCAAAAACTCACTAAGTCCTAGCATCCGTAATTAGTAACGTTTAGCACTTATCACTTATCACTTACTTATACACTTTATCGCCACGTTATACACTTTATCGCCAGGCTGTTGCTTAGTCGCCATCGGCTATAAAAGGCTATAAGAAATTGTGTTGCCGGTCATAGAAGCTATTGGAAATCTTGCAGCCGGCTGTAGGTCTATGGTATTTTGAAACACGGATTTTACTGCCAATTTTTACCGGTGTAACTTCGTCACAGATGTTTTTAAACGTCAACCGGGGGAATTTATCGGTCATGAAATTTCATAGCAGCGAAGAAACAAGAGAGGGAACAGATGATTTTTTTGACAATTTTTGGTAACATAAAGGCGTCACAACACACAGAGATCAAGGCGGAGCGAAAAAGGCGGCATGGTATTTTTTTTTATTCGTTGCTAAGACTGTGCAGAATTGGTCATCTACTGCGCGCAACTATTCGCGCTCCAAAGCCGCTCATGTTGCCATCACAATTATTGAAGGCGAAATCGACTGAATGACAGACACGTGATAAGAGGAAGAATCAACGTGTGTTGATTGTCGGGACTGTGCAGAAGTGCGACAAAACTACCGCGCGCAACTATTCGAGTTTTTTATTGCCTTTCTCTTACTTTTTTCCATGCAAGAGGAACCCGCATTTCAATTTCAAACAAAAAGGATCGATTTTTGCGAGGGAGTAGAAAATGCAGAGCGATAAATGTAGCAAAGTTGAAAAAATGAACTGAATCACGCTGAAAGTATAACTGATATTCGCGGGAATGCAATGTAACAAATTGGGTAGGAAAACTGAATGCCTCCGAGGCTACATTTTTAAGATGATGTCAAAACTCTTGTATCTTCGCACCATTTAAGGTAAATTCTGTACGTTATCCGTGCTTTCAACCTTAAAAATTTGCGTTTTTGGTGTTCCTATATTTTTTTCTGCTCAAAGGACGCGGACACTCTGGAAAATCGCAAATAAACTTGATCTCTTGGATCATCCGCACAGAGAAAGACGAATAATTGTTGCCCGCAGCATGCTGTTACATGCACTCTTGATTGAGTTTTTAAAGGATGCAACTATTCAACCTCTGATGCCACGCTAGGAAGTAATTTTTCACAATGAAGGCGTTTTTTTTGCGTCGTCACTCTTCGTCGAAAAATGATCTCAAGCAAACGCTTTACTCGCTGATCTGCATCCGTAAGGACGTATGGAAAATCAAAGTGGGACCAAAGGAGGAAAAATAGGAAGAGGAGGAAGAAGAGACAGAACAGAAAAAAGAGACGAAATGAGGGGAAAAGAAGATAAGAGGAAGAAGAAGATAGGAAGAAAAAAATAAAAAGGAAAAGGAAAAAAATAGGTAGAAGGAAGACAGAAAAGTGGAGGGAAGAGATGAGAGAGGAGAAATAGGAATAAAAGAAGGATAGGTAGAAGGAAAATGGAAAAGAGGAATAAGATATGATAGAGGAGAGAAAGGAATAAGAGAAAGAGAAAAAAGAGGATGAGAGAAAAAAAGGGGTAAGAAGACGGGGAAAGGGTAAAAGATGACATGAAAACGGAAAAAAGGTGAAAAAATAATGAGAGGAGAAGAGAAGAAAAAAGAAGAATACGATGTGAACGAGGAGGGGAAAGAAGAAACGAGGAAGTATAAGAATAGGAAGAAGAAGAAGAAGATAAGCAAGAAAGGAAGAAGGAGAGGATAGAGATAAAGATTACGACGAAGAGGTAGAGTAAGAAGGAGAGCACAAGGAAGAGGAAGAGGTAGAAGGAGAAGAAGGAGAAGAGGAAGAAGAAGAAATAGAAAAAAAATCACCTGTCTGCTCAGGAACATGAATAGCACTTACGTTCTTTTAACAATTCGTCTGAAATATCAGTTACTTCTCGCAAAACGTGGTCCAGACGCCAGATAACTATCCAACTTTGTAAGTGAACTAACAATCGTGAGTCGACACGGCAACGGAGCAGTGCAAAGACAAGACGAGCGAGGACGAAAAATGCCGTAAAGTTCAATGATCAGCTGGCGCGGCGCGGCGTACAGTGGATCCGAACCACGTTATAAACGTTCATCACGGAGCGGATCCGCGAGAGTGATTTATATTCATGGACGCATCCCAATCAAAAGGACCTATCTCCATCATGACATGAGCCGCATCATGCGTGTATTCTTACGAATAACAGAGTCCATGCCACAATGGAGATACTTCTTTTTTATTTGAGGACGTCTTCGTGATCCCGCCGTCCAACTCGTTTTTCAGCGAAACCGGTTGAAAACGCCTTTTATTTTCTTCGCCGATCGCTCCCCCGGCGCAATAAGGAAAGTGAGAAACTCGGGAAAGGGCTTTTTATGGAAATCAAGGCGTTCATCCTTACAGGTGGCTCCTTCTTCTCCCGAGCGCTAATTTTGTTGAAAGTATTTTCGAGCACTCCTCAAGAATTTCGATGCATATAAATGGATGCACCTGAAAAGGTGAAACTAGAGTGTAGCGAATGAGTGTTTCGAGAGGGATCGGAAAAGCGTTTTATTGCGGATGAGGTATTTTTAGAATTACATCTATTTTTTCAAACACACAAAAAAACACTGCTAATGCTTTCCAAGTCTCCGTGAGATTAAAACCGGCGCGTTTACATCAGTGCGAAAACAAGGTAGCTCTGGAGGTTTAAATTGCTCGCATTTTTCTAGGCTTTAGTTTTTTAATGGTTGGCCTGAAATTAGCGACTGAAAATAACTTACAAGTGCTCGTGAATGTAGAGTTCTTGATCAGATGCAATTTTCTCGAAATATTCCCTTCTCAAAACAAGGTTCAAGGTTTTATACGCGAATGACGGATAAGACTCGAACATGAGCTTTTTCTTGCTTAAATTAACAGATGAAAAAGGCAAACACGAAAGGAATTTTAGTTGTTAAAAATCGGCAATGCTTTTAATAAGCTACTGGCACTTTGCTAATATTAAAAACGCATTTCAAATTGCTCTAAATGCGCTTTTGACGTTATACATATATACGTAAGATATACCTATTAGATATAACTTGGTGTCAAACGCACTAACAATAAGTCTATGTTCCAGATACTTAATATCTTTAATGGGTTATAAATGGACCACTAGACAAGGCACGAATTCAAGCATTCTGATACATGTTTCTTAACCAGAATCTCACGTAAAACACGATTCGCGCAACGAAAGTTACTGAAACCAACTCTTATCGAAGATATTAACCTTTTTATTTCACATTGGTCATGCGGATTTTGAACTGCCCGCTCACAAAAAACTCAAAACTCTACGTGAGCCAAATCACGCACAACAACAGTTTCAGTAAGCTTCTCAATTGAGCAATGTTAATTTCCCACCATGTGTTGTTCAAACTACAATCAATTTTCTATAGCTGAGCCAAAGCGTCAAGATTGAGGTTGCAAGACTCAGTTCTTATCCTATCTATTGGTTCATTCCATGTACGAACATAGGACTAAATACGTTGGCAGGGTTGTTGCTATGTGAGAAAACTCCAAGTCTTAGGAAACCGGTAATTTTCAGCCCACAGGTATGGCAACCCTGCTGATGAAGCCAGCCCTTTCCCTGCACGGAGAGTTTAATTGAGTATGGATACAGACTCGCGGATGGAGCAGGGTTGCTTTCCATTACAGCCTCAACTTTCGGAGCTTCTTTCGAGCTTCGGAGTTGAGTTCGGAGAAAACAATTGACAACATTGTGGTTTTACAACAGTTTACAACATAACATAGTTTATTCGATCGTCAATATTTGTTGAACGCAATCTGTTTTTTTTTTTTTTTTTTTTTTTTTTTTTTTTTTTTTTAGTGTTAGGGCTAATCGAGACAAATACTGGATGTCCGAGTTTCTCTTCCCGTACCCTCTGTCCCACTGTGCGGCGCAGCGTGTGGTTGTGGTGCGACAGCGAAGACAGAATCGTGACGTTGCCCCGCGATGCTCGACGGCCGTAATTCGCAATTCGCGGATCTGGGAGGAACGTCACACCATGGGATTAATTTCAACTTTAATGGGCAAAAAATCGATTTCAGCACGACCGGATATTTTAGTGACGGGCCCGGGGTGGTAGGGATCAAACGACGCAACACAGGTTTTCTCGTCAAAATTTCATGTGCGCGGAGGAAAAATAATCGTTGCTCGTACGGTTCTCATCCACCGGACAGTGGTGTGGCGTGCTTTGCGATCTATCGATATTTCCCCATTTGAAGCTGTGGTAAATAATCGATTATTAAGGTGTTCGCTGCGATATCGCCCTGTTTATCGATACTTTTCCAGGTTTAAATGGCCGATCAATCGATATATCGCAAAGCACGCCACGCCACTGCCACCGGGTTGCCATAATTTATTTATCTTCGGATTCCCTGACTTTCCTTGACTATTCTTGCTTATCCCTGATTTCAAAAAATTCTAATTCCCTGAATTTCACTGACCTTCGAACGAAAATTCCACCTTTTTTTCAATGAAATGAGTTCCACTCAAATTATGCATAAAAGCATTCAGTGGCAAGTTATTTGAAATAGGCAAGCGCTCTCCCGAATGTGTCGGTTATTTCCATGTTTCCACGGAGGAAAAAGCGACTTTTGCAATTGAGGGCAACGTGGTCAGGACTCTAACCGTGTTCCTTAATTGCTCCTGAATTTTAGGATTTTCTTTTCATCATTAGTGGCTGGCAAAATCACGGCGATTTCCAACTGCGTGCTACTGTCTCGTAAGAAGCATGTACACCAGAGACAATATGTTTCAGAGGCAATATGTTTCAGAGACTCCGCACCAACGATTTCAGCAGTGTGATCAAGCGAGGCAAAAGTTAAAATTCGGAGGTCACTACTTTTTTTCGCCTAGTGCGATGGTTGATGCGTAACTTGTCGAGAAAAATATCAAATAAAATTCGCCTGATGATGACTGATGAATTTCGCGGTGAGCACTTTGCTACACAAGTTTTTGCAAAATAGGTTTAGGATTGCTAAACTAATTGTTAGGCTCCCCCCCCCCCCCCTGTCTCATTGATTATTAGGCAAATTTGAGTGTTGATCTCTGAAAGTAACTTTTGCACCAAGGGGAAGATACTAGTGTGAGGTCTCTGAAAAAAAATTTTCTCATGATAGAAACTACCGTTTTACCGACTATTTTCGTATACCTGCTTTTTGATCCTGGAAGGAGGCTCCTCACTTTTAGTACAGCCAATCGAAACTTTCAAGATCGTCGGTTCAGAAGGGCATTTCCGACCTGTTTAGTGTAAACTTTATGATTTTCGTGGGCTTTCCAATCTAAAACGTCTATCACTCACGTCTGAGACGGACGCATTATGGGTGCTAGGTCATTTGTCCTAATTTTTCCCCCTACTTTAAGTTTCCCTAATACGTTTTCCTTCTCATTTTTGTCCCATTATAGTACGTCAGACGAATGATGCCCTTCATACGAGCTTATTCCCCAAGGGTATTTGTTCTAATTGTATAATAGAAACTTGAACATAAGTAGAGCAGAGAGAAAAGTTTTTAACCTGACCTCGCAGCTTATATTGGTTTTTAGGAGACAGCCCTACCATTTTAACTTGTACAATATTGAACCCTCTAAGGCATAGTGTCACTTATTTGAAACAACGCATTGTTTGGTTTTTAAAACAATTTAGCTACTTTTCGGCGGCAAAATGTTGCAAATGTTCATGAATGTTTTCTGTTTTTGAAAAATGCATTACCAAAGTTTTGAAATTACGAAAAATTACTGTTCTAGAAGGGAAAATTTGGCAACTCCTGAAGGCTCATACGGCGTTCCTCCTCATAGCAGGGCAGAATAGTATCAGGAGAACTTGCAGTATGAATAAACAACGATTCAGGAAAAATTACTTGCAACCCGCATTATGACGGTCGAATTTTCAAAATCTTGCCTCAACAAGTGCATCGCAAGGGGGTTCTTCCCCCCTTTTCTTTTAGGCCACTTTAGATTGACGACGGCCCCCGGTGCGTGGCTCGCGGAACCGGCGCGCCGCACACTGGATCGAGTCAATAGGAGAGGTCGGACAAAATTTGGAAACTTTAAACGCTTATAACTTCGATTATGCAAAACTTTAAAGTTCTGAAAGTGGTACCAATGGTTTCCTCGTGAAATTTTCTTCGTAAAGCACCCCTTGAAATTTAAAATGTGACAAAATAAACGTCAAAATTCGCAGTTCTAGTCAAAGATTTCATGTCCGACCTCTCTTATTGACTCGATTCACTGTGATACGATAAAGAACTACCTTCTTTTTCCTTGCCGCACAGTGTATCGAGTCAATTAGAGACGTCGGACATGAAATTTTTAACTTAAACTGCAAATTTTGCTGTTTATTTCGTCACATTATAGACTTTCAGGGGTGCTTCTGGAAGAAACTTTTAGGAGGAAACCAATGGAACCACTTTCAGAACCTCAAAGTTTTGTATAAACAGAGTTATAAGCTTTTAAAGTTTCCAAATTTTGTCCGACCTCTCCTGTTGACTCGATCCGCTGTGCGGCGCGGCAACTGGCGGATTACGCAGCCTTGCGTCACAGAAGAAAGTACACGACGGCGGCGGCGGCGACGTCGAGACACAGACAATGCAACGAGCAACGGACGAGCCGCTCGAGCTCCGATGCACCGACATCGGCGAATGCACTTCGCAACATGTCCCCTGCATGCCCCCTTCCAACACCCCCCCGATCTTCCCCCCGCCTCCCCCACTACCATTCGCTCCCTTCGATTTTCCCGATGCATTGCCCCCTCCGTGCTTGCCTTCCCGGCGAATTCGTCCATCAGTTCGACGGCACTTCCAAGTCTGGGGGCCGTTGCGTTGAGGATATGCGTAACGCTCCAGGGGGCCGATTATCGAAATTTATAGACAAAGCTGTAGACAAATAAGACAACACTGGAAAAAAAAACACATTGGATCCAGATTCTAAACTCTTGAAAACATTGACAAGAAAAAGGACTCTTGATTCAATCAGATTTAAGCTTAAATCAAAAGGAAGTCCGCTCAAATTAAGAGGCTTTCTTGATTTAAGCTTAAATCTGATTGAATCAAGAGTATTTTTTTCTTGTCGATGTTTTTAAGAGTCTGGACCTCAGATCCAGATGGAATCCAGAAAAGGAGTATAGAGCGATCCAATTGGTTGAAATGGATGGTTCTTGTAGACAAAGGTGGTAAATGGTGGACTAACTATCGGGTGTCTCGTGGGTTAAGGTTAGTTAGTCTATTACCTACCTCCTTTGTCCTTGCAACCACCCGCTCCCACTGATAGGATCCCTCCGTATCCATTTTGTCTTCTTTGTCTATTGCTTTGTCTATCAATTTCAATAATCAGACCGTAGAAGGAGGGTGTCTGAGCCTCCGCCGCGATGGGTAGAGAAAATTTAGGGCCTCATAACGTGATTTAGGAAGCAGTTTTTGGTTTATTTTATGTTTAATTTGTCCTCTAAATAATTATTGATGGTTTGTCTACCTACTCTCCTTATATTTTATGGTTAAAAAACGTGACTACAAATTTTGGATGCACCGAACTTCTGTATTTTTGCTTCGAATCACCTTTCAACAGGTAAAAATCTACGGAAAAATCGGTAGTTTATTTCAGATTTTTTTTGAGAAGGGGGGGGGGTGGGGATAGCAAGAGTAGCGTATTGTTTTTTATTTACTTAATAGTTAATTTTTTTTTTTTTTTTGAGGGACACACAGACCTGCGTTACGGGTGCGTTAGAGGTAGATAGTTCAATAGACGACATCTCTTCCCGATGAGTCCAATGAGGTGAATAATCGAAATTGTTATCCAAAACAGTTAAGTGACAGATTTTACGTTCATTATAGTCTCAATCGGTGCGATATCAGAACCTTACCTAAATAAATGTCTTTTTAGATAGAGTTCCCCTCCAAATGGATGTTCATTGAGATCTCTTTAATCGCGAAGCAAGTCAGGAGAAAATAAATAGGTTAAGTCGATAGAGCATCGGTATAGGAACAGCCTATGGAAGAATCAACAAATGCGCGCGGTCAAATATTAGATGAGTGTTAACAATCTAAGTAGGTGCATACGTGAAACTAGGTTAAATAATAATACGAGGCTCATTTCGTACTAGTAGTAATTTTCAAGAGTGTAAAAAAATTTGGATTATGGATTGTGAATTTTTCTCGCAAAAGTACACTCGCAGTCGCACGCGATGTTTTTTCCCCCTCATCTTCTTTTTTATCCATTAACGCGTATCACGTTTGAATTCTTGGTAAAATTATGAAAGACCTTGAACGAAAAATCACCGTGCGGGTAAAGTCCCTCTCCCTCACAAAATCCCTGTCTTTCCTCACGCGACAAAACAAGTGCAAAACTAAAAAATAGGCTCGGGAAAGTTCCCGATCGAAATCTCCTTTTTACTGGACGAAAATACAAGCGAGATTTTTTTTTCTTTGAATTATGACTATTCGTGAGTGTAAGTTACTGCGGCCATACACTAAAAACGCCGTTAATGCAATATCACGTTGCTGCGATTGTGCAAATCATGCCTCTTCATCAGGAAACCGACCAAGTTCCGTCGCTGAAAATTTCCAGCGGTATTCTCCGAATTTTTTTAAATTTTCAGAGCTATGAAACTGAACATCTTAGCATTCTGCGAATCAACTAAACAATTGCGTGAACTATGCGACATGCGAATGTATATGAGTACGGATTTATTTATTTATTTTATTTTTCTATTTTTTACATACAGTTGAATGGCAAGCGGCCGATTTCCCTTTATTTAGAAAAAAAAAAAAACATGAAAAAAACGTGTGATGTATGTTCGACCTAGTTCCCACTTGAGCTTGAACCTAATTTTCACTAATTGCGTTGTTTTTACACGATTACATAGCTCTATTATCTATCTCTGGCTATTCTCCGAATTTTTTTAAATTTTCAGAGCTATGAAATTGAACATCTTAGCATTCTGTGAATCAACTGAACAACTGCGTGAACTATGCGACATGCGAATGTATTTGGGTTCCGGTTTTTCATTTACTTTTATTTTTTTTATTTTATATACCTACATACAGTCGAATACCTAGCGGTCGATTTCCTTTTATTTGAAAAAAAAAAGAACAAAAAAAAAAAAACGTGTAGATGTTCGACCTAGTTCCCACTTGAGCTTGAACCTAATTTTCACTAATTACGTTGTTTTTACACGATTACATTTATCTAGCTCTATAGCATTAAGGTCGTCAAACTTGGTGTACAGTTACCGGATAAGTAAAACATGGTCTTCATGGCAAGCGGGCGCGGTGCGCGATTAGCACTCAGCCCGTGGCGCATGCCCCACGTATTGAAAATGGTCGCAATAATTAGCTACTTAAGCTTGCATAATAAGAATTTTTGCTTTAATGGATCTTTTGCTGAATTTTTCCTAGGGGCATTATCCTCTCTTCTCAACACATTTCGCTTGAATCAGTAACAGGTTTTTTAAGATCTTTTGCTGATTGTCACAACTAAAAATAGTTTCATTACGACTGGGAATTTTTCGTTGTCACAGTTCTTTCATGATTTAACGGCGAGACTGCGAAAATGCGGATCTTGAGTTGCGACGCTGCAGATTTCCTCTCATAATGTCATTTACTGATAGGATGGGAAAATTCTCAACGTCGCATTTCTTAAAAACACTTCTGATTTTTCTCCTCTGCGTGAGGAATATTTTGTGAAAATTTCAAGCAGTGGTGATGGCTCACTCTCCTTTAATGGGACGAATTAGAAGCGGGGATTTTGGAGCACCGAATATCGTCACCTTACGGCCAAAGTATATTACAAGCGCTATGCGATGTTTAAAAATTTTCGCCACCATTTTGTTTTTTTACAGAGAAACTGTTGGTTGAATCTGTTTGAAAATTTCACTAAATTTTATCGGCAGCACAAAGAAAATTCAGTGAAATTTTTGGACAGCTTCGTAGAACAATTTCTCTGTAAAGAAATGAAATGGCGGCGGAAATTTTTCGTGGCGCTTGTGAAACTTTGGCCGGAAGGTGACTGTAGAGGATCAGCGTTTTTGCAGTCTCCCGTCATCGAGTCGTTTCTCAGTCGCGATGACTTGTTTCCCTTAGCATAGCAAAAATTGTTATAAAAGATCTTAAAAGATTTTTTTCGTTTTCATGAATTCGATTTTTCTGAGTAACGTGCGGAACAAAATAATATCTGAATTTATAGAGTTGAGTGCCTGTTAAGAGGTAAAAATGAAGACTTGGGGCCCTCTTTGCGAAATATTACAAGTTTAAAAAAGAACGCTAAAATATTCTGGGAGAAATTTCATTCGTCGCGACAAAAAAACCTAAATTTCTCAACAATTTTGTTCGATATGCTGAGGAGGAATATGAGGGGTTGTGTCAAGGAAACGGCTTGGTGCGCTACATGTTCAAGTTGTGTCGATAAAAGTTTCCTTGTCGCAACAAAATATTTCTAGTTGTCTCAAAATAAAATAAATCACTACAGGGAAACTAAGGTAAGTTTACACGAATAAAAATTTACTTGGCGGAAAAAATTTGTATTGCAGCAAAACCGAAAAACTGTGAAGAGAGGTTTTCTTCAGTGTAACGCTGCAAATTCTTCTCAGTAAATATATGTCGCCATTAAAAGTACAGAAATACTTTATCAATTTCAATGTTTCGAAACTCGAGCGTCTCTTTTATTTATTTATAAAATATCAACATAATATCATTGCTTTCAGTAATTGGAAAAAATTATCTGCGAAGCGAGGAAAAATCGTAAAAATCCCCCCAAAAAATATTCATAAGATGCTATTATTTTAAAAGGTAAAAATATTTCGGTATAACGTCACGATCCGTGGTGCAGTTTCCAAAATTTTATTGGTGACTTAACTACCTAACATGATTCAATTTTTTCTCCCCCGTGGACATAAACGTGTTTTTTAAATTTAGGTGTGGAGAGGATCTCATATTCCGGTGAAAATTGCCATGAAATCGAGGAATCGCCGGCGATTTTTGCAGAGTCATGTTCGAGATATGCTGGCATGGAAATTTAACGGCACCATGATTTTACAGCCTACACTGATAGTAGTGAGCTGCCCGTCCTTATCAAAAACCGAACCTCAGCAAAATTGCAGTTTTTATGAAATAATTGAAATAAATTGTTTAAAGGTGAAAGACCTAACTTAGCATGACCCAGTCTGACCTTAACTTAACCTAGAAAAACATCACCCGATTGCACCCTTCGAGATATTCGAATGCTTGGACTGCATTTCGCAGAAAGGAACTAAGAGCATTACAGTGCTGCTGAGATTAAGATATTTTTGGATCTTGCATGAAATACGAGACATTTAAAAAACAGCTGCCTCAGTGCCTAAAAAATATTAACGAATCGAAAATTATCCTAGATGCATCTATTATCAATTATCCTAGATTGCACCGTTTGACTCGTTATTACATCACCTTTCGCCCAAAGTAGGTATCACATCAAGCGAAGTTTAAAAATTTCCGCCGCCATTTTATTTTTTTACTGAGATATTGTTCAACGAAGCTGCCCAGAAATTTTGCTGAATTTTATTTGTGCTGCCGATAAAATTCAGTGAAATTGTCAAACAAATTCAACCAGTAATTTCTCTGTAAAATAATAAAAGGCGGCGGCAATTTTTAAAGGCATGGCGCTTGTGATACTTTGACCGGAAGGTGACGATTACTTGGTTGTTTCCTGCAAAATAAGAACTTGCATATCCCCTTAAGCGATCTTAGGATGAAACTTAACCCTCACATGCCCAAGACATGTGGTGCTCACGTAACCCTTGAAGTGCCACAAGAAATAAGACAAACGGAAGCAGCATGTGTGGAAAAAGAGTAAGGGATTGGGTGCGCGTCGATGACGGCGCAGTGATACAACTATTCGTACTTGACGGATGTCCGTGTTGTATCTGCAAAATTGAAGGCGCGATAGCGCGAGGCGTGAACTCTCAAAACTTCGCTCTTTATTATACGCTTCAACAGGCAACGTCATTGGTTCCTTTCCGCGGAGAACACGCCTCTTCAAAGAATATTTTGAGTTCATTGAGTTTTTATCCTCGGTTTCAGAAAGTATTTACTTGCAGCCGATCATTACTTGCGAATAAATGTTTCCCTAAAATCGACAGGTAAAATGACTTATCAAATCAGTGGTTTTCAAATCTAAAAAGACGGCTTACCTTGCTCAGCAAAATTGAAATAAATAGATGTATCTCTGAGAGTTACGTACCTGCAATAAAAAGAAACAAATGGTCAGTCAAATTAATGATGAAAAAAAGGAATTAAGATATATGTAGGTACATTCAAAAGCTATTAAGTATCGGGTACCTGTACCGGAAAATTTTGACAATTTGATGCCCCCTAGAGGCAATTTGAGGATATTATCAGCAGTTTTGTCTCATTTTCCGCTGTAAGAATTTGCTTAGTTTTCACGTGTAAATATATCATTGGTTATAAAAAATTGGACGAAACTTTTTTTAGAGAAAAACGGGGGACAGAAGAAATATGGGGGAGGAGATGAAGGATCGGGGAGAAAAGAAAAATGGGGGGAAAGAAGAGGAAGGGAGGGTGGAGAGGCTTATCATCGAGGGAAATAGGTAACATTTTGGCTTACTGGCACTTAACGCTTATTGCTCATAAAAAAGCACCCCCCCCCCTCCCCATTTCACACTTGACGAGTTGCTCGTCTGCAAACATGGTTATACTGACAACACTGGACACACTGAAAAGAAAGTCGCTTGGATCTAGAGTCTAAACTCTTGAAAACAATGCCAAGAAAAAAATTGTCTTGATTCAATCGGATTTTTGCTGAAATCGAGAACCAAGCCTCGTACTTTAAGCGGATATTTTTTTGATTCAAGCAAAAATCCGATTGAATCAAGACAATTTTTTTCTTGGCATTGTTGTCAAAAGTTTAGACTCTAGATCCAAGCGAATTTTTTTCCAGTGCAGAAATGACGTCACACAAACTGCCTCGCCCAAAATCGAGTATTAGACATGGAGGAAAGACAACGTTGCCAACTTGCAAAAATCGTCATCGCCTCGGATGGGAGATGAGCGAGCCGCGACGCAACAAGTCCTGGCGCAGCGCGGAGCTGGAGGAGCGGGCCGCGCGCCGCCGCGTCGCGGGAAACCGTCGACCTCTCCCTCCGCCATCCCGTGGGACGAGCGGGAGGAGGTCGTCATGACGAAGCGTGGGCGAACCACCCTCTTTTCGCGTGGGCTCCCGTTTGACGTCACGGCGGAGCTCCCTACGTCATGTCGCTTCTCCGCGCTGCGCGGGGTACGGCCAGACGCCACGCATTTTACAAGCTCCAGACGGAGACTTTCCCCGAGATGAGTACAGAATCTCACAGGTGCTACCCTGACAATGGTGGAACATTTCAGTTTCGGGGATCAGACACGATATCGACGGTGGAACTACCAGACCACGTATCTCGTTTTCGGTGTTTGAAAATCTCCGCTCTCATTTTATGTTTTTGAAGGAGAATAAATCAGCATGATCTTTTGAAATGTTCACAGAGTTTGCTTCGCCCAGAGAAGAAAAAACACGAAGTTTTTCAAGAATTCACTGAAAGTAGTTTTCTTTTTTAAAAATAAAGTATGACAGGAAGTCTACAACGTCGCAAACTAAGATACGTGGTCAAGTGGCGTGGCGTGAATGATCGACTATCGATATTTCTCCATCTGAAGCTGTAGTAAAGAATCGATTATTGAGGTGTTCATTGCGAACACCTTGATAATCGATCATTTTTCTTGGATTTCAATGGCAGGTCAATCGATATATCGCAAAGCACACCACGCCACTGACCTGGTATGGTAGTTTCACCGTCGATATGTTTCGTCGTTTCTCGTAGGAAGGAGCGTAACTTCATTCAAAGGTACTAAAATTAGTGCGAAAAATAAAATTTTTAACAAGAAGAAACCTGAGCAATTTTGTCCAAAATTTTTCTGATTTTTGCGAGGTATCCGGAAAAAAATCGGTAAAATTTCCTGTTAAAAATAGCAAAGATTCTCCTCGTAAAATTGCATTTTTCGAGAGGATATTTCGTTACATTGAAGTTTAAATACGTTATTTCGTGAGGACAGCGACTTTGTAGAGATACCGCACTGCTTTTTTTCCGAGAATTTAAAATGTATGTTCGACAAAAGGCAACGCTTCGATTCGTCTAATGATGACTCATGACTTTTGCTTCATGACAGCTTTTTCATGACACGAGATTTGCGATTGAAGTACTTTTTCCTGTGTAAAAAGGGGAGCCGAAGAGGGGATGTAATGAGTGTCATTATACGTAAGCTGATTTTTGCCTTAACTCTGCGTGAAACTGGGACATTTTCTTGGCGACGGAGGGACATCTAACAAAAAAGGTCCACTTAGTAGAAAGTCCAGGAAGCCTACACAAGCGTCACGTACCTATTTCGCAAAGCCCTTTACATTTCTTGAAGGGGGAAAATTGATTTTTGGGGGAAGGGGGTACAGGTTTTTGGGCCCCCTCTTGTTAGTTCCGCGCATGCATGCATGCGTTCGGCAAACATACCCGGAAATCTGATACTTGCTATTAGACCATTCGGAAATGTACGGGAGAGAGTGACCAAATAACGGTTTAGACGGTTTGCGATTATTCTTATGGAAGGACATTGGCGGATCAACCAAATTGGCAATATTGTTTTTCTCCATTTAAACCTATGGAGATGTATCGATTCTTGGAGGGGGCAGGTGCTCTGACAAGAATCGATTTTTTAACAAAAATTTATATGGAGGGAATCCGGTATTGCCAAATTGCTGGATCCGCCTTTGTGGAAGGATCCTGGGAGAGAAAAAAGATGAAAATCACCGCGGCAAAGGAGTTCTTGCACGCGTTTTACTTCTTCCCATCATTCCCACGATGAAGGAAATTGCAGCCAGCATCAAATCGAGCAGCCCATTAATCATATGTCAACAAACATCAGATTCCATAAAAAAAGAAAAACAGTCGTATGTGCTGAATTTTAAACAGTGCAGTCTATGATAAGTGGTAACCTTGGGACATGTCGCGATTAACTGCATCAATTATTACCTGCCTCATTTTCACGCATTCAATCCGCGGTTTCTCCAGCGTCTCATTATGCTCGGTCTCGTAATTCTCGAGAATCGATATTAAAAGCACTCGAGACTCGCGAAGAATGGAGTTCGAGGCTGCATTGCTCCATGCAGTTGCGTTCTTACTTCCATAAAATTGAGCCTCCGCCGCCGACATTCTCACAGGCACACGAAATAAATAACTATAATAGATATACTGGACAAGGTGATAGTTTCAGCATTGATGCATACATCATAAAAGGCAAGTAACACGGATAAATAAGCGAGAAATGGATAGGATATAATCACAATCGGTCGAACTGCAGTTCACGCTGCCTGGTTGTTTTTCAAGTTTTATTTTTCTTATCAGAAAACCAAACAACGTAACGCCTGAGAACTTTCCAAGAATGTTCATTGGAACATAAAGGATATGAGGAACATGTCGGGTCGGGTCGGTCCTGTTGAAAATATACGATATTATTTGAGAAAATCAGGCAACGTCTGATGAAGTTAGGTTTATTCTAGTTGAACCCGCACGTTCAAAGGGAGTTTTCGGGAAAAAAGGGACCTTGTCAAAACGGCCATATGAGGGTCCATGAGATTCCAATGGGAAGAGTCTGTCACATGAAGAGACTGACAGGAACCTATGGGGCAGCCAAAACGACCTAAAAGAAACGTTAGGGTCCCCTTAGGGTAGGAGGAAAGAAAGAGGTAGGCATGTACACAGAGATGGAATCCTCCACAATAAAATTCCACCGATGTGTATTTATCGTAACTTGGAAATTCCTCAGAGAGAGGATTTTGGACACGTCTCAATACCGCGAGCGTATCAGCGCCTATCTTGCTGCCTTATCATGATATCAGAACCATAGAAGAGACACGGGCAAGAGAAAGAGAATTGCTACATCGCGACGTGGTATACCCGGTAAAGTCGCTTTTATTCTAATGATTTGAGTCTGTTTGAATTCCAACTTTCATAGGAAAATATGACAACTCTCTTTGACCTTTCTCTGACCGTTGGGTGGTTCCTAAAAATAATCATTTTGGTCGATGTAATGCTTCGATAACAGATAAGTTCCACATTTCTTCAGATAAGTGTTCTTGCGAACTGCTGGTTATATCATAGAGTCTTGTCGCATTCTTCAAAGGATTCAAGAGGAGGGCATTCAAATTACCTTCGCCTATCTCTCGATCGACGAAACGCAAGCAGACAAACTAGGCTGGAAATGAAACAAAGAAAAAAAGCTCCGGCCCTGGGACCGAATTTTGTTGGCCCTATCACCGTGCTTAAATAGGACGAGTCTCGACCGCACTTAAGTCCGGCTTAGCGCTTCTGATTGGCCGGTAGTGCGGTTAGGACTCATCGATGGATGTTGCACCTTCTTGGGAAAGAGCTGACAAAATTCGCCCCCTGGCCTTTCGTTAATAAAATCTCTGATATTCACATGATTTACTCTGGATAAATAAAAACCTCGGGGGTGGAAGGAGGTCTTTTCACCCTCTTGCAGTATCTGAAACACAGTCAATGTGCATTTCACTATACCTTGCCTTTTTCCTTCAAA
The DNA here is from genome assembly GCF_918797505.1 of Bemisia tabaci. Classification (NCBI taxonomy): domain Eukaryota; kingdom Metazoa; phylum Arthropoda; class Insecta; order Hemiptera; family Aleyrodidae; genus Bemisia; species Bemisia tabaci. The sequence goes on from NC_092794.1 coordinate 25,610,343, forward strand.
AATCACGATATCTTTTTTTTTTTTTTTTTTTTTTTTTTTTTTTTTTTTTTTTTTTTTTAACTTGCACTGAAATACCATGTGCCGATTATCTTGAGCTCTTTTCCTTTTCCACATCTATGAAACTCAGTGTGTTATCATTTCCGTGAGAGCACACAGGGCAAAAAGGTATTGTTATCTAAGACTTCCATGCTGAGCTAAAATGGCGTTCGAGCATATTTTGCAAAAATTTCGCCACTTCATCGTTTATTTTGCTAATGAACAAGAGCTCCTATTCTCCCGGGAAGAGATAGCACATTATGTGAAAAATAAGCATTGGATAACTTGCTGATGAACATTTCAATTATTTCCAGAAACTTTTGGTGCATTTGAATTCAAATTTGAAGGGTTCTCCGGGAGAGACCTTGCCTTATGCTAGACAAAACTTTGAAAATTTCAAAAAAGAGGTAAAATTTTAATTGTTATCTTATAGCAATTACGCGTATACTCCGCAAAATCTGCAAGGAATAATTTTTCATGTGAAGTCAGCCTGCTAGGATATTACACATAGAAACTGCCCATGAATGAAAATTACGGTTTGATTCACAAATGAACAACGCTAAATGAGAAGATGATTCCCGTTAAGTTCGGTTGGAAAAAAGAAGCAAAATTAAGGTTTGCGAACACCCTGTATAGTTCCCCAAAGAATAAATGCACAACAAGATACCGAGTGAATTATATCTTCAAAAATTTCAATCGTGTCCGTGCTTACGGGCTATATAGACATATCATCCGCGTTTCGGGTTCAGCGGCCGAAAGTTCCGGGTGCAGCACCCAGAGCACCCGAACAGTCGAAGCTACGACTCCAGCACCCGGAACTTCCGACCGCTGAGCCCAGAACGGACGGTATATGTTTATATACAGCTAGTACCTTTATTTTCCAGTGTAATCAAGCGGACGAAGTCTTACGGTTTGGGTTCACTTAAATTAAGCTTCGTTCTGGCAATTTTGAAAAAACCGAGCTCTCATATGATCTTTTCAAATAATTCATTGAAAAGAGCAAATTCCAGAAGGGTACTTTTTCCGAGATCTTAAACATGAGTATAGTTTAGTGGCGAGGCGTGAGTGGTCGATTAACGATACTTCCCCATTTGAAGCTATGGTATAGAATATTGCGAACACCCTGTTTATCTATCCTTTTCCATAGGTTTGAATGACAGATCAATCGATCCATCGCAAATCACGCCAAGCCTCTGGAATAGTTTACCTTCGCTTGATCATGCACAATTTACAGCTGAAATGTGTTGAGGATGGTTTGGGGCAATGATTCGATTACAATTATCCGAAAGTTTCGAGTGTCGAGCCAGAAAACTTTGCCAGAAATGTGTTGGAGACGATCCACATTGTTAAAGCGAGAAGATTAAGGTTATGCAACTTCCGGGCAGGCGTAGATAGGATGAGGGTCAGACAGCACTTGTTTTTGCGGCAGTACACTCCTACAAATCTGTGAGAGATATCTCGTATTACTTGTCAAAGCTAATCGACTTTTTTTTCAGAGGGGTTTTCGACTTCAGTTTCATTGGGATGGTTATAGATACATTACAAATAGATACATATGTATTAGAAACCCCGCGCTAAGAATCTAGGCAGGTACTTGCGTGATTGGGCGTGATAGAACTGAACAAGGCTGGCAAAACGAGATTGGGAAAATCTACACTTCAAACCATACAAATCGTGGAAAAACCATTATTTCAAACCATACAAATCGTGGAAAGACGATTATTTCAAACCATACAAATCGTGGAAAGACCATTATTTCAAACCATACAAATCGTGGAAAGACGATTATTTTAAACCATACAAATCGTGGAAAGACCATTATGACTATATGCCTCTCAGGGTGAATTTCTAAGCTTTGTATTAATTTTAGACTGCGACCGCAATTGAAATAGTGTACATGAGGTGTGAGCCTCCTTCACACCCTGATCCTAAATGTTCAACCAATATTTGCAGGTACATTCAAGATTGAAATAACATAAAATAAATTTGAAAGATGGCCCGATGGATTCTGCCACATCTACACTTGAATTTGAGGGGGAAAAAACAGGTTGAGGTGCTTGTGGCGTGAAAAAAATCTTTGGGGCATCGGTTAGGAGAGAGCTGAAGACTTTTTGCCTTTGGAATCTGCACACCGAAAAAAAAAACTCGTGCGTGGGACCTGAAGTTTAGGTCATATGGATCTCTGAAGTTTCCAGATTGAGCATCTGAACACTTTAGGTATAGCTGTCGAGGTTCGGATCACACATCTGAAACTTCAGTTCTTACATCTGAAGTGCTTCGGTTTTCACATCCGAAAAACTTCGGTTCTCACATCCGAAAAACTTCGGTTCTCACATCTGAAGTACTTCAGATGTAAGAACGGAAGTTTCAGATGTGTGATCCGAACCTTGACAGCTAGACCTAAAATGTTCAGATGCTTAATCTGAAAACTTCAGAGATCCATATGACCTAAACTTCGGGTCCCACGCACGAGTTTTTTTTTCTCCGTGCAAGGATCTAAACGGTGGGCGGCCCTTGGATAGGCCGGGCTCTGCCCCCCCCCCCCCCCCTCCAAATGAGGAAAACAGATAAAAAGCTGGGAACGAATAAATTGGACCTATCCCAACATCTGCAGTAGTCAGACAAGAAGCTCATAAAATAAATGTACAATGTAATACGTCGTGACAAGAATCGGTTACCAAGAGGAGGAAAAGACGAACACCAAAGCACCTCCCAGCCCAACGATTTCACCAAACATGGGGTGAAAAACCTCCGTCATACGCACCGCTCCCTCACCGCGGCGGAGAATCACTTTGGAACCCTTGAGTGTTGTTTTTAAGCTAATACCCTAGTAGCAGAACAAATTTTTGTTTTTCTAAAAAAAGTATAAAAAAAACACATCTGTTATCTAAATGATCGTTTATAAAAAACGTTTAACGCTTATATAAAAAAAAATCAAAGTTCAGACCTGACCGTAATCTATGAAAAATGATAAAAGCTAGATAAGGTATTTTTTTTTAATACACACATTTTTTATTTTTTTATATAACGCATGCATACGAAAGTGTTAAAAGTGAACATTTTTATGTAACGATTATATAAAAAAATAGGTCATCATTTTCGTGAGCTTTTCGCGAATTAGAAGAATTTTTAGTATGTTCGCGAAAAGCTCACGAAATTATAACATTTTTTTATATAATGGTTACATAAAAATGTTCACTTTTAACACTTTTGTATGCATGCATTATATAAAAAAAATTAACTTTCGTACATAATATTTATCTTTTTCTTCTGTGGTTCTGCTACTAGGGTATGAATCAATTTTTCCAAATAAAACTAGACGTTGAGTTCTGGTGGATCATATAGGACAGAACCACTTCAATTAAAAGTTTTTACGCTTGAATTCCCGCACTAATTTGCACTATCACACAGACGAAACGCGGTTAAAGTTTTCTCCTGCACTTTCACTGAAATGCTAGCGTATCATGTTCATGTCCTCGAATTTTGCCGGAAAGAACATTTGAGGGGCTTGGAAGGCGCATGAGTGCAGTTTTAGAAAAAAAAAAAATGAGATACCTATTCATAAACTCAAGTAAAACTAGTTTGAAAGTACACTCTGTGAAAAAATCACGACTAGATAAAATCCAACTTTAAACCTCAAAAATTTAGTTTTAGCGCATCATCTTCATGTCCTCGAATTTCGCCGGAAAGAACATTTGAGGGGCTTGGCACGCTCGTAAGTGTAGTTTTTGAAAAAATTGAGATATTCATGAACTCCAACCAGAACTAGTTTGATGTACATTTTGTGAAAAATTCACAACTAAAATCCAACTTCAAAGCATCAAAAATTGAGTTCAAACTTCCTTTCCGCCATGAGGCTCCATGTAATTTTGAAACTTTAAACACATATTTCTTGAAACAGCAAAAACTGCACTTACGCGCCTTGTCCTCCAGGTCCTTCAAAGGCATGTCGCGCAGAGGCGGGAGTGGATCCAGCGATTTCGATTTGGCAACACCGGATTTCCTCTATTTAAACCTGTGCTAAATAATCGATTTTTTTCGAAGCACCTGGCCTCCGAGGAATCGATACATTTCCATAGAATCAAATGGAGAAAAGACAATGTTGCCAATTCACTGGATCCGCCGATGCGCAGAGGCGAGAGTGGAGGGTGTCTATTTCGCTTTGTGGCGCGTCATTTTGCCCCCACGGAACAGTGCATCAAGTTGCACTTGAAAAATGTAGGACTGCACCGTCGCAATCCTAATATCTAGTGCATTTTGTCTCGAGAAAAAGCTAAACAAGTTACCACAGAGCAAGCTGTTTTAAGAACAAGCTCAAGAACAGTCGAGAGCACCCCATTCAGGCCACCATACAGACATCTCGTGTGATAGCCATGATTAATTTTTTTTATTTATGTGTCTTAGTTAAAGTTTTCATGGATATTCGATCTTGAGATTTCGACACTCAACCGTCCATGACACAGTGAAAGGTTTTTCTGCCCTGTTCATGAGCAAATTCAAGCGGGACATAACATTTAAATACAGTTTATGAACGACGCCTCGCTCGCGAAGTGAGCCAAATGTTTCTTTCGTGTCGCGGGGATCAAGTACATTTCGTACTTCTCTGACTCGGTGAGCTCCAAAAATAATATTTTTACTCTCACAAATCTATTATTAGATTCGAGGAGGAGTATAATGCACTTTACTCAAGAGCCGAACCTGCTAGCAGACGTGACGGTAAAGTCTCAATTGCAATAACCAGTTAGGCGCAAATGAAAATGAAACTTAAATCCTTCAAGGCTCACCGAAAACTTAATGAATTTTTCACAGCAATTTACCTTTTTTGGTAATTTTCTAACGATTACCGTACATTCTGTTATGAAATATAAACAAAAATAAACAAAAAAAAAGGAGTTTTCACAGAGATTTTATATTGAATGGTCTATTCCCGTGTGAAATTTGATAACACGGAGAAAAGTTTTTGATAATTTCAACAATATTCCTGCCAGATTTTGGCGTCAGCCAGAGGTATGGTTTAAATTTACATTTTTAGAAGTTATAACTGACTTTTTAGTACGGGAAAACCTCTTCTCTGTAAAGGATTCCACCTCCACGATAAACCACATTCTCCCCTTAAGAACGAGGTTTCATACATTTTGAGGATTGCCACTCTTTGTTGGGACTCAAGTCATGGCATTATTATTTAAAATTTGCACCAAAATATGTGTAACCAAATGTGACCAAAATTATATGATATACTCATATGCCTCTACACGCGAGGGGAGCGAGAAAGTAAAAATGAACTTGGAGTATATTTGGAATAGGTATACCACATAAAATTAGTAAGTTTGGCACGGGAATGTAATGTACTTGTTGAGATTAAAATCATTCACGGGTCATTTTTTCTTGAGCACGTGGGTTGGTTCTTTTCTGTTAAACTCAGTTCAAACTGAATGCATGCGAGAACTACACTTGTAGCGGCGGCGCAGTGCACTGCAGCATCGCTCTCGGGGCAAGGAAAGTTAAAACGCCTTCAATCTGTTGCGTATGCCACATGGACATCCCATGAACACGAATAGTTGCATCAAGGCGTTGTCATCAATTTTGCTACGATTCTATGCAGATTGGCTTGTTTTGAGTATCAGTTGGGCCTATTGGTGCTAAAGGGAACTAGGTGTGAATAAATCAGATCAAAAGTAACTATAAATAATGCACGTCTTACGCGCATGGTTAACTTTGATTCAATAAATTCGCACGTAATTTCTTTTAACATAAAATAAATACCTCCAGTCCAAGTTGAGAATCGCTTTACGCAAAGAAATCTTCTTCTAAAACACTTAAAAAGTCCTCACTTGCTCTAACTTAAAATGCATTTTTGGGTGATTTTCATTTATAGGGTATCTTGTTATAGCCCCGATTTCGAACGATGGTCTTTTCGATTAATGTCGTAGCCGTCCCATTTAACACACGTTACTAGTCCTAAGCCACTGCATATTTTTTTATTTCAATGCAATCGGAATTTTCAATTCTATTGCAAATCTAATGTAAATAGGCCCACTGACTCGTAGATGCCTAAATGTTGATATCCTGTGGCTCGTTGCAGCGTTACAATATTTACATTCGTATTCTATTTTTCTTAATAAATAAAACACAGGTAATAAATATCGTGATTTGAAATCATTAACTGCGTAATAATCATAGCTGGTGGATACAATTCAAGGCAAATTCAAAATAATAATAACGAGCTGTAAAACAACAAATAGTAGTTTTTCATTTCGAGCATTGAATGCGAAAGAAACTTGCGAGACCGCTTGTAAGATACGTGTTTTTAGTTTAGATTTCTTGTTATTCTTTAGATACGCCTGAATAATTTTTGGAAACCCCACTGCTCGCCAGAGTTCCATCCCTGCGGGTCGATTATCGAATCGTTATCGAATTAATTCGATCGATAAATCCCTCTCTTGGCTATGCTTTTAATCGATCAAGGTCATTCGATAACGATCCAACAATCGACCCGCTGGACCGTTACACCGACGATATAGTTTATAGAGCCGAGCTCGATGAAATTCCGTCTCTACCTACTGGCAAAATTTAGCATGAAACATACGTTTGATGATCCGATACCTTGAAATATGGAAAACCTCGACCTTAAAGCGAGTTATTCCTGTAAACGAATAAAAGAAATTGGAAGCTGAGAGAGTTTCAGCCGCGACGGAGTGGGGAGGCGAGCTCATAAAATGAGCTAAAATAAAAATTCATCGTGACACATTTTTAGGTTGTTGGAAAGAGAACAATACGGCTAGGCTCCGCGAATTCTGACACTTGAACTCGACGAAGGCGACTTCTGCTCATTAATGAAGTTGTGAGTGTGTGATAATCAACAGTATTGACACGGCTCGCATGCATGAAATACATCGTCTTGGCTCATTCATTTCATGTTGGGGAAATTTGAGCCCATGTTCTATAAAAGGAACGGGGCAATTTTAGACGGGATGAAGTGGTGTGGTGGAGTGTCTTGTAAAATCCAGGGTTTATTAGACAATTGATTAATCAATTCTGAAAACACGTGGCTTGATTACACCGTCTCAAAACCTATGTTTACATTTTTAAATTTTTGAAGAAAAATTAGCAAATATTATGATCTGAATTTTGCACGGAACACTGGAAAAAAACACATTGGATCTAGAGTCTAGACTCTTAAAAACATCGACAAGAAAAAATACTCTTGATTCAACCGGATTTTTGCTTAAATCAAGAACCAAGCCTCTTAATTTGAACGGATTTCCTTTTGATTTAAGCAAAAGTATGATTGAATCAAGAGTATTTTTTCTTGTCAATGTTTTCAAGAGTCTGGACTCAAGATCCAATGTGTTTTTTCCAGTGAATGTATCATGACGGAGTAACAAAAAAAAACATCAAAGAATATTCCAAGATGTAGAAACAAGTTGTTTTTCTTTTAAGAAATAGCACATGAGAAGAGCTACGCAACTTCGCATTTTCAGATACGTGTTTTCAGAGTTTAGCCATCGAAATATGCACAAGTCCCCCTAATCTAAAATTCTTGAATCTGCTGTACTACAAAAACGCTACAACTGCGCGTGAGCTGAAGTGAGAAGGAAGGGTAAAATATTCTGCGTGATAACCAACGAGTATAGATCAAACTCGTAGCAGCGAGCGCCCCCCCCCCCCCCCTCCAATAAAAAGGCACCTTCATAGATTTTTTCACGCCCCCTCCCTTCCACCACGGGAAAGCGGTCAACGACACTGAAATAAAGTTGAGCTTTCCAATAATTACATACCGAGCTATCCCTGACTTTTTAATATTTCTCCCTCCTCCCACCATAACGCGGATAGAAATCATTTCCCTTGAAATATGTTCTATACTTACTGCTTCCCTGATAAAAATTACCAGGAGAACAGTGTCGAAATTTCAGTCAAATAGTTAGAGGTTCTACTAATCGCGACGGACGAAAAAATCAGTGAAAAATTTAACCGTTTCACTGGCATTGAGGCATCGGATGCAAAAAATACACTTATCGGTTGCAGTGTTCCAGAGTCGCCTATAATGTTTTATTCATTGTAAGGAAAGTAAATGCATCCATTTCACTAAACAATTTACTGAATATTCCTTATAATGCTACAATTTTCTAGGGAGAGAATCCTGGAAAAATCACCCATTAACGTTATCTCCACGGGATGAATTAGCAATTACAGAGATTCCGAAACACCGCAATCGAGAAGTGCCCTTTTCACATCCGGTGCCTCACACTGGAAAAAAACACATTGGATCTAGAGTCCAGACTCTTGAAAACATTGACAAGAAAAAATACTCTTGATTCAATCAGATTTTTGCTTAAATCAAAAGGAAATCCGCTCAAATTAAGAGGCTCGGTTCTTGATTTAAGCAAAAATCCGATTGAATCAAGAGTATTTTTTCTTGTCGATGTTTTTAAGAGTCTGGACTCTAGATCCGATGTGTTTTTTTTTCCAGTGCAATTTTTCTTACAAGGACGGACATGGTCCTCCCTCTGATTTTCATCGGGTTTACCTACAACTAAATTTGACCCAAAATCTTTCACCGATTTCATTTCTATCAATTTTTCAGTCCACGAAATATTAGCACCACTCAGCGATGATCACCAATTCGTAAAAATAATGACATCTGATGAAGAATAGCAGCTTTATGTGCACAGTTTCTAGTGCAGCGTTTGCTGAGGAAGAATTGGAATACGAAATTCACGACTGTGGAGTAGCGACCTGGCCGCGCGTGGATCTGCAGCCACTAGAACAACTTATTTCGCCACCTCGCGTTCACCACGCTCTCGTGGATTCTTCCACTCCGCGTCGCACAGTGGATCGAGCTGATAGGAGAGGTCGGACACGGAATTTTTGGCTAAAATTTCAAATTTTTATGTTCATTTTGTCACAAATTCGATTTTAAGGGGTGTTTCTAAGAGAAAATTTTACGAAAAAATAAATGAAACCACTCATTTGTTTCATATTTTTAAAAATATAAGCTTTCAAAGTTTCCAAACTTTGTCCGACCTCTCTTGTTGACTGGGTCCAGTGTGCGCCGTGGATTCTTCCGTTCTCTCGATCATGACTGATCGCACGACGCTTACGCTTCGTTTTGGAGCCGACTGAGACGGCAGCAGTGTGAGATTGCATGAATTTCTCGTGCATTTTGTTTAAATTTCAAAAGTAAACTGCTCGGTCCATGCCGACTCGAGCGCTCGAAGAGGATCCACCCAGAGACGATGTATTTTAGAGACCCCACACTATCGATATAAGCAATGTAATCGGCCGGGGCAAAAGTTACGTTTGGAGGCAGTGGCGTAGCGTGCTTTGCAGTGTATCGATTAATGAGCCGTTTAAACCTATGGAAAAGTGTCGATAAAAAGGGTGCAAGGGTGTTCGCAGTGAACACCTTCATAATCGATTATTCACCACAGCTTCAAATGGGAAAATATCGATAGATCGCAAAGCACGCCACGCCACTGTTGGAGGTAAACCCACCTCTTTACTTGATGCTAATTGGATCGCGTTTAACAAAAATGAACCAGGGCAATTGTAGTGTTGCTAAAATGTTACTTCTTCATAATTATCTAAAAAATCTCCCAAAATAGCAAAAAGTTTTTGCATCCCACCAAAAAAGTGTCAATTTTAAAGGAAAATAATTGTGTAAATTTTAATACTGTACATATAGCTAGTATTTTTGAAAGAAAAAAAAGAATTCGCACGATTTTGATAACTTTATAATCACTCTGGTTCCTTTTTGCTAAATGCGATCCAATTGATGATCGACTTATTGAGCAAAAAGTTACCTAAATACTGCCGTGATAGCGAAGAGAGCAGAAAGAGTAAAATTTTCGAAATCGAGTCTCCCTCTAAAGTCGTCTAATCTCTTTTAGATGAAATCACTGAAATAGCTAAAACAGCAAAATTCATCTTAAGTGTATCAAAACGAGACATATGAGAAAGCCGTAAGTGCGCAAAATATAACACAGTTTCAGGCAAGACAACAGTAAGTGACGATATTCTTCTAGAGAGTCAATGAAAACAGTGCTGTCAAGTGAAGTGCCGACATTTATAACCTGAAAATGTGTTTTTCATGTGTCCACGAAGCCGCGAAAGCATGCGGAAGATAGCACTTACGGCTGTCTTGCCTAACGATAGCTTAGCATGGAAATGAAAAATACCCTGCTTGAAACATGTACTTGAAATAAAATCTGTCGATATTTAAACATTTAAACGATTTCTAGGAGTCTTTCGGACGATTAGTGGCGATTTGACAAGGAACGGCCGGATTTTTTTTTTTTTTTTTTTTTTCGATAAAATTTTCCGGTCAGAAGCGTCAGAGCCCGTTTCTCAAAACTTCGTTTTTGCACTTACTGCTCTCTTCGCTATAACGGCAGTGCTCCTTACTTGAAGCTGATTGATGATCAACTTGCTGAGCAAAAAGTCAAATAATACTCGCCTGATGATGACTGATGGATGTCGTGGTGAGCACTTTGCGAGGTGAGTTTTTGCAAATTACTTTAGGATTACTGAAAAAATTCTGCAGTTTTGAGAAAAAATGCCATATGAATATTCGAGTGTTACCAAATTCACTCTCAGATAAAACCTATTTTTGGGAAAGTTATGGTTATTTTTCATTGAAATTTTTAGAACATTTTGGATTAAATTACGAACAAATTCTCTGAAAAATTGGACTAGGAAGACTTTAGTATAATGAGAGGCTCGGCGTATAACACAAGAGAAAACCGAAAAAAAAATCATCCTTTAAAGTTACTGGTGAAAACGTGGAGAGGAACGGCCCTTCGACCATCGTTAAGCAAGACGTGCTTTATCCACATTTTAGCAAGGGTTAGGTTGAATAAGTAAGAGTCTGTGGACACCGGATGACATAATGTCCCCTCCTCAGAGAAATAATTCCACCGATAATTTTCGCAAAGGCCCAAGGGCCAAAATCCAAGTCTCGAGCAAAACGGTAAAAGGCGTGCCATTCGATCTGATGACCCTATTTGAGTAGAGTCTTCAGATACACACATTTTTTTGACTCAAAAGATTGAGCGCAAACTGAATAGTAGTTTTTCCGAAACTTGGATTTTGGCGCTTGGGCCCGTGAGAAAGATATCGATTGTATTCTCGATTTCATGGTTTTCGACGATGTCAGAAGGAAGCACGCAAGCCTTTAAAGGGACCGAGACCTCCTTGTTTAGTTTCCCACCTGGACATTGATCCCTAATTTTATGATACCTCGTGCGAGTTGCTAGTAAAACGTTCCTCCTTAACGCTATCCTTTTCAGACACCGTTCATTCCTTCAAAATATCCGAAACTTCATTTTTTGTCTTTGCAGCTATATTTAGGGGTCAAATTCCATGCTTTTTTCAGCTTTAAGCAGACAATTATATGTAGGTAAAATTGATGACTTCTTCTCAAATCGTGTACCAAGTTTTCTACGTCCGCGAAGGATGGCCCTCAAAAGGCGTGAGACAGATGTTTCGCAACAGTCATTGGGGGTGAGGGTGGCTTCGTTGGAGTAATTGAAGGAGGGTAAGTATGGTAAATTGACTAACAAATAGGCAGAGAAAGAGATTATAGGGTATCAGTATGAATAATTATGACTATGTGATTCTATTTAAACGTGTAATTATTAGTATTACTAATTAAACACTTATGCAAAATGTCTAAACAAAACATAGAATTTGCGAGAATCCAGACGTGAGAAAGGGTGCACAAATGAAAGAAACGTATGTTACTTTAATTTGCAGGGATAGGGTGCGCGTACTGAGTTTGTTAAAAAGCATACTCGGTTTAGAGAAACCGTGAGAGGTGGATGGTCATAAAAACGCCTTCAAACAGTCGTGTAGGCAATATTCACTGCCGTAGTGTGCAATTAGTCACCTATTCCGTCGCTCATCGATCGTCTCGTCTCTCTGAAATAGGTCTATGTGAACTGCAATCGTAACTTTACGATGAATCAGGAAATTTGTCTCAATTTTGTAGCAAAGTGTGGAAAGTGTCCCTTGACTCTGAATGTTTTGTTGACCATACGGTAGCAAAGTCACCCTTAACAACGGAGAACAATTGATTATCTTCGCCGCGCGATTCTCACCGGGGAGGATGCCGATGCCTTCTCGCGTAGAAAAATTGATACACCGCAAGTAACAAAAACCTTTTGATTGTTGCCACAAAAAGTTCATCTCTTTCATTCCATCACTTTCGTCAATTATGTCGAAAATTGTTGGTGGTCGGAGAAAGCTTCAGTGATTATGACTTTCCGAGATAGCATGAAGAAAAACCAAAAATTTAAAGCATGTATAAAGAGGAGATACGAACCTTAAGCTAAAGGATCGGCGTACGTTGAGATTTCACCTTGCAACTTCCAAAATCTTTTTCGATCAATCACTGAAACATATTGGTTGGGCGAACCACGAACAACTTGCAGAACTTCAAAGTATCCCGAACTAGAATCACAATTATCTATCACGAATTCTGCCGCTAGTGACACGAGATCTCTTTTGGAATTCACTGAGATGGTTCTGCAGACCATAAAAATTTCCGAGCACTGATAAAAAATTACTGGGGTCAGCGAACGATTATGTCACCGGTGCAAAAATTGGCAAAAATCCGAACTTGAAAAAAATTCTGTCGCTGACGCGAAACTTCGACACTGTAGCACACAAGTACGTCGCAAAATCACAAAAAATTCAATATCTCGAGGTGAGGCGCACACGAGGATGAAATACAAAAAAAAATCTGAAAAACTCGAGAGGGTCGAAGTGCCCTCACGCAAACCACTTGTTGAACCGACACACTAAGGCCAATTCCGGCCTGCCCACTATCACTATCAGCGTGTGACTGGAGCGGGAGCCGTTTCAGGAGAGTCGAGAACATTCCTGCGCAGCGACAGTGGCGCACCGCGTGCGCTGTCGCTAAGTAACGAAAGCACGGATGCCTAGATTTACCGGCGAGCTCGTCCGCTTCGAGTACGGTGATAGACACGGGGCTTATCACGAAAGTTGGCAACGAAAGTCTCCGGTCTCGTCGGGATAGTAAGCCACAACGGTTACGGTCGCGATGAAAGGAAAAATGGTTCAATCGGGGCGGGAGGGGGTGGCGGTGCAGTTCGCGTCGGAAACGTCAACCACCAGCGGTGACGTCAGTGAAGCTTTTGTAGGCGACGTGAAGCTGTGGGCGTAACGTCTGGCGAGATTTTCGTTATTGGCCTCAATGATATGAGGACCGCAAACTAGGGGTGGCCTATGCATGAGCGGATACCGGGGGGGGGGGGGGGGGGGGGGCGTAACTTCCCGTTTGCCCGAAAAAAAGTAGGAAAAAATAGGGAAGAAAGAAAGGAGGAAGGAACGGAGGAAATAAGAATGAGGGATGCTTATATTTGATGATTATTCGTGGCGAAATTGACTCAAATTGCACGTTAGATGCTTTGAAATTTCGAAACTTTTCTAGGGAGGCCCCTCTTGGGGGGGGGGGGGGGGGGGTAAGAGGGGAGCTCCGAATTTTGAAGTGTCTGAATCCGCCTATGGACCTATGAGAAAGCATTATGGAGTGCCGGAGGCCATTCAACTGGAGGGAGATGGTTGGAGCATGGAGCTATTCTGTCTCATCTCGCAGACTCTTTCAAATCTGCAGATACAGTGGGACTCACGGGAGTTTTTTTTTTTTTTTTTTTTTTTTTTTTTTTTCTAAAAAAAAGGATGTACCAACGAGGTTGTCATTCAAAATTCACTCGAGGGTTACTTAGGTTCGATGTCAGGACTGTTCATTCTGCGCAAAAAGTTGGAAATGTACCTAATGTGCGTTAAAATTCAGTAAACTGAAAATCTCACTATAGAGGGAATGAGCTCAGTCGAGCACAATTTTCCCTCAAAGAGAAACACAGAAAAAATTGAAAATTTAAGAGGCTGCGCTGCACTGATGATGGGTTCAATTAGACCCGAACCGCGTCTACAGTTGCCTTCCTAAATGGTCGTTACTACTTAACTGATGTTGCACGAAACACTTTGAGGGAAAATTGTGCTCGAATGAGCTTTTTACCTCTGCAGTGAGATTTTCAGTTTACTGAATTTTAACGCACGTTTGCTACATTTCCAACTGTCTGTCTATATGACTTGTGCGTCTACCACTATCGGTCTGTAACTCATCATTCTGTATGCATTCGATAAAAGCTCTTGAGCAGTAGATAAGGCTATATTAAAGGTGACACATCTAGAGCGGATGAACCAAGTGCCATCGCGACTGGGGTGCTAAAATGAAAAGATAGAAAACAGGACAAGGAAAAGAGGAGAGAAAAATTAGAGGGAGGAAAGACGATTATTGAGGTAGAGAGAGCGATAAAATTTAAAGCTTGAAATTGTATTGCTTTAGAGTTCACGCTCCGTCTCTTGAGATGACAAAAGGAAAAATGTGTGTAGGTTGGAAAATTAGGAACAGCCAGGGCCGGACTGGTGGAAAAAGGCCCGAACGGCTTGCAGGTCTGAGGGACTCGGGTTCAAAACCCGGGGCTGGGGGGGGGGGGGGTAATAGACCCCCAGGAAGACTAAGTCCGGGGGCCCTCCTGACTAACTTTTAAGAATCTTCAACTGTTAGACGTAAACTTTGACGAGTTATATCACGGTATCTAAATCTAGAAACCCAAAAAATCTAATCAAGGAATTTTTTTTTTTTAGCATCAGGGAAAACCATGAAAATCTTCGAAGATCTGGCTGGCGCTCTTTGTCAGTTTTCCCTCAGTTTTAAATATAGGCAGCACGACCTCTCACATAGCCAAATGGTGGTATCACTCTCAGAAGTCGCGGTTGCTCCAAGAGAATGATAGCAGGAATGATTCTCCGAACGTGATGTGCGGATCAGTGATTTTACCGCACAATCAGTTAAGCCTTCAGTTTTCAGTGTAGGCAACCCGAGCTCCCACGTGGTCGAATAGTGGTATCACTCTCAGAAGTCACAATCGCTCGAAGAAGAAAGAAGGAATGATTCGCCGAGCGTGGTGTGCGGATCGGTGACTTTACCGCCTTGTCGGTTTGCCTTCAGTTTTCAGTGTAGGCAACCCGAGCTCCCTCGTGGTCGAATAGTGGTATCACTCTCAGAAGTCACAATTGCTCGAAGAAGAAAGCAGGAATGATTCGCCGAGCGTGATGTGCGGATCGGTGACTTTACCGCCTTGTAGGTTTGCCTTCAGTTTTCAGTGTAGGCAACCCGAGCACTCACGTGGCCGAATGGTGGTATCACCCTAGATGTCACGATTACTTGAGGAGGAAAGTAGGAAAATTCGGCGTCGAGAGGTGACTTCACCTGGCGTTTTTTTTTGGGGGGGGGGGGCGACTGTAAGCTTTTCATTTCATTAGCAACTATGAGCAATTTGCAGTTACATAAACTTTGTTGCACTTTAGGAATACTATTCCTAACTACTGAAGTACGATTTGGAATACATCATTTCGTATTTCAGCTGCCATCGGAGTAAATCCTGAGCAATTTGTCAATTAATATTTTTCTTGTCCAAGATAAATTTTCCCCAGAAGGCTACAGGACTCATTTTTGAAAAAACCTTTGCATAATCCCTAAATATCCAGAGAAATTTAATCCCACGAGCGCAGTTCCCGGAACTATTTTGACGAGTTTTAATAATTTTCGGGAACAAGTTCACCCAAAGTTCTGCGAGCGGCGCTTTTGTAAACAAGGCCCATAAGAGTAGCCAAGGATTCGTCACAGTGTCTATGAAGTAAACTACTTGGAGCTCACTTACTCAAAACCAGTGTTCCCAGGCGTACGGATATTTCCGCGCCGCGCGGACATTCCCTATACCCGCGGGGACAGCGTACGGACAAAAACCTTATGGGAAAATTTTTCCCTATCTTATTTTGTCCGTACGCTCGCCCGGCCCTGTCCGTGCGTCTGTTTATCCGCTTTTCTTTGCAATATTTATTACTTTTGCGTAAGTTATTGATACAATTATGTTTAGTATGAAAGCCGGGTATCGTTCGGGAACAAATTAGATACTTTTTGCATTAATTATATTGTATTCTTATCAAAATTCAGTCATTTCATTTATGTCCGTGCGCCCTCAACAAAACAACAAAACAGCCGGAGCCGGAACCGGAAACGGAAACGGAATTCACGGAACACGGACGGAGCACGGATATACACGAGCCCATCCGGAGAGCGTACGGACATTGTAAGATAGGAGCACCTGGGAACACTGCTCAAAACCCATCTCTTGCCAGACGAATCATCGGTGGTAAAGATTGGGTGGTGAAAGAGGAGTCGTTGTTTGTTTACATCCGTGACGTGGAAATGTTGGAATGAAATGAATGGTCACCACCTTCTCCTTTTACTTTTCTCTCCTCGAGAGCTGCCGATCTTATCGTGATTCCCGAAATATGCGTCGCTGCCAGACTTTGCGGTGAAATCAACGTTTGGAATACCTACATACTGAGGATGAAGAGAAAGGCGGTTTTTCACCGTTATCCAGCAGCAAATGCGGGAACCATGTCCCAAGCAAACAGAAGCCGGCCCGCCGCTCTGCGTGGCGCCACTTTCGGGATACCACCCTTGAAACTCCTGCGTTGCCATCAAGATCAGTGATGACTTCTTTTTCATTTCGTCTATCACGCCTACGCCTTTCTAAGTATTTGTCTCTCCCTGACCTATAATTGGATTTGTTGTATTTTCTAAGTCTTAAAAGATTTTGCTCCTTGATCTGGATTTATTCCTAGTCAGATATCCAGGCCCCAGTGCCTAAGAATGCCCTGCTAAGGAAAAACGCCGTATGAACATTTGAGAGTTGCCAAATTTCCCCGAATGAGACATGTATTTTTGAAGAAAGTTATGCGTATTTTTCCTTAACATTTTCCGATATTTTAGGTTAAATTGGGAACAGAATCGTCTGAAAAATTGGGAGAAAAATTCAGAATTTTCCCAATAAATTCGTAGGTTATCAGAAGAGTGCGTTCATGAAATACTTAACGCTGAAAATCGCACTTTTGAACCTCGTTCCCAACTCGCTCAACTCGTATTGCATCCATAAAACAGGTCTCCGGCCCTTGAAGTAAAAATTACGAGACGCTTAGTTTGAGACTTCCTTCAAATTTGCATTTTGCGTTGACTTTTGTAAGTGACATTGTCGTGTCATCTCAAACCCTTTGCAAATTATATTAGAGTATCTATATGGGAGAGTGCGGACATGTAGGTAATTTTCAGGTCGCAGGTCATGGAGCTTTTATGGCAGAAAAGGGCACCCAACCCATGAATGCAAATTATACAGATATTCATCACTACAATTATTATGTCACGACCAGTCGTTTTTAAAAAACGTATCAGACGTAATTTCTGCATAAATTCACTCATTTTTCCGAGAGAACGCTCATTTATAAATATTCTTAGCTATCTTGGTTTCAGATTGGAATCTGTGGATTGGCAGGGACATTTTTTGTGTTAGAGGGTTGATTAAGCCTTTTTCGGGCCCTACGAGCCCCATATTTCGACAAGTCCTTCTACACTTCCTTCAAAGGTACTCTAAATTTTATCAAGCAGTCAAACCATATGTATATCAAGGGATGATGGAGTCGTGCCTGAGCACATGAAGTGTTGGAAGGTGGAATTCCAAGCGGCGCACAGTGGATTGAGTCGCACCCAGAGCGATCGAAGAAGAAATTTTAGACTAAAATTGCAAATTTTGATGTTCATTTCGCCAAATTTTTTAAATTCGAGGGGTGCTCGTTGAAGTAACTTTCGCGAGGCAACCAATGCCACCACTTTCAGAACCTCAAAATTTGGTATGAACGGAGTTATAAGCGTTTGAAGTTTCCAAATTTTGTCGACCTACCCTAGTATAACTCGATACACTGTGCGGCGCGAGAAGTTGGCCGGTGCGAATGTGGTGATATTTCGCCCGAGTTTCTTGGCGACGATCACGATGACAAGCAGCAAGCACACGCGGGCACACGGTGCGGTGCGGCTTGCCGAACGCTCCCCGTTTTAAAAATAGGCGCCCGGGAGGTTACGTTTGAAGTTCATTGAACATCACTGCACTCGTCCAATGCAAACTGCATGCAGCCATCCTCTCCTTTCAACGCATCTTTTTTTTTTGGTTTCGGCGTCGATACGAGGCCGTGAGCTGTACTGCCGTGCTGAGGAAAACGCCTATCAGTAACATCGTTGATCGTATGAGCCTTTGGGAGTTGCTAAATTTTCCCTATTACAACAGTAAATTTAGAGATAAATTTTTCCTTGAATTTTTTACGAATTTTTTATCGAATTGCGAGTAAAATTTCTTGAAAATTGAAAGAAAATTATCTCAACAGTTTCTGCCGTCGTAAAAAAAACGTCGTATGAGCCTTCAGGAATTGCTAAATTTTCCTTGTCACAATAGTAAATTTAGAGAAAAATTTTTCCTTGAATTTTTTACGAAGTTTTTATCGAATTGCGAGTAGAATTTCTTGAAAAATCGAAAGGAAAATATCTCAACAGTTTTTGCCGTCCTAAGAAAAAACGCCGTATGAGCCTTTGGGAATTGCTAAGTTTTCCCTAATACGATAATAATTTTAGAGAAAATTTATGAAGATTTTTCCTTGAATTTCTCACAAACTTTTTATCGAATTGAGAGTAAAATTTCTTGAAAAATTGAAAGAAAAATATCTCAACAATTTCTGCCGTCCTAAGAACAAACGTCGTATGAGCCTTCAGGAGTTGCTAAATTGTCCCTGTTACAAAAGTAATTTTAGAGAAAAGTTATGAATATTTTCCCTTGAATTTTTCACAAACTTCTTATCGAATTGTGAGTAAAATTTCTTGAAAAATTTAGAGAAAAATATCTCAACAGTTTCCTTGAAAATGCGTACCTATTGTATCGGAGGAAATTTGGCAACGACTGAGGGCTCTTACGGCGTTTTCTCTCAGCACGGCAGAGTAAGGCTGTTAAGCTGTCCGCTCCACGCTAAGCCAGGGAGCTTTGAGCTTTTGCATGCCTCAGGGATTTGCGATTGCACTTTTTCATTGCGATACATTTCACGAGAATGCCTCTGGGTTTCTCCGAAAGGAACTCTCAAGCTCAAAAAAAGCTCTGAAAGTATAGAGGTCCCATTTAGGAGGTCACCCACGTCATGGTGAGAGTCTACCTTTATATTCTGTTCTTCAGATGGGTTGATGTTGTCTAATAAAATAATTTTAAGACGCTCGATGGACGGGGTGAGGAAGGGGAGTAAGAGGAGTAAGAAGCTGCCTTTGGGGGCGCACAGTGCCCCGGAGATTGGGCCGCGTAGCGGCCAGGGGGGGGGGCTCCTAGTTAGCATATAATTTGTAGGATTGACGGTCGAATTTAGCGATTAGGTTTATCGCAATTGGCGGTTGACCGTAAACCAACAAGATTTGAGCCTGGTTTTTGGATTTTTTTATTTTCTCTACGATCAATTAAACTCATCTCGTTCTGCTATTATCTCACCCGAAGAGCCTTTTCGCCTCTTTTACTTCCGGGATAAATTAACTGTATCGACGCCCAAATGTCGGGTGCATGGGCTCCGCTCTATCGCGCGGCCGGCGCGGCGGCGGCGAAAAATAAGAAAATCATGCCAAAGTGATAAGAAAGCGAGGTAAAAATAAATGCAGGCGGTATCTCTGCCGAGTGCCGAGTGGGTGACACTTGGGATCCGAACCGGTCGGGCTACCTCACGTCCTCGCGACGAGCAGACGGCGACGAACTGCACAGACCGTGCCACGTTCCAACGTAATGGTAGCGGCAGACTGCCGAGCCGAGGAAAAACGCCGTATGAGCCTTCAGATGCTGCCATATTTCCTTCAATAAAAGTTAAATATACCGAGAAAATTTTGAATACTTTTCTTCAAATTTTCCAGACAATTTTGTTCGCAATTTAATCCAAAATATCTGAAAATTGTATGGAAAAATATGCATAACTTTCCTTAGAAGTGCATGGTTTATCCGGGGAAATTTGGCAACTCTCGAATGATCATACGGCGTTTTTTCTTAGCACGGCAGTAGAGGAGAGCGCTGCCGTGCTAAGGAAAAACGCCGTATGAACATTCGAGACTTGCCAAATTTCCCCGGATAAAACGTGTATTTTTGATACAATTTGAGCATATTTTTCATTGAAATTTTCAAATATTTTAGATTAAATTGCGCACAAAATAGTCTGAAAATTTTTAGGAAAAATATTTACAATTTTCCCAATAAATTCGGGTTTTAACGAAGGAAATTCGGCAACGCCTGAAGGCTCATACGGCGTTTTTCCTTAGCACGGTAGAGTGGCAGAGCGGTGCCTCTCATCTAGAGGGTGGAGCGCCCTCGCCAGCGCCCGGTCACGGCCCACGGGGAGAGGTGTTCCCGGGGGTGGGTAAACAATACGTCATCGGAGACAAGCTGGAATGCCGACTTGGCGCACGGCTCAAGTTGGCATGACTCCCCCGCCCCCGCCGCCGCCGCAGCCGACATTTAGATTAGGAAAGCAGCAAAAAACAAACGGATGAGCCGTGGAAATTATCTACACCATTCCGTTTAATAGCACTCCACGGAAATCTGATTAAGGGTGGAGTTTTTGGTTCGTGTTCGTGGTATTTAGACGAATAAACATATTAGTTGGATTATTATACATTGTTGCGAAAGTGATTTTACGCCTGCACTATTCGAAAACGAACGATGCACGGAAAACCTAGCGATAAGGCCAGAACGGGATGAAAAATACTTATAAAATATCATCGAATGAAAAAAGTATAAAAATGTATGAAATAAAAATAATTTTACAAATTATTGCAATGAAAATACGTTGCTTCCCGGACGAAGGCACGTAACTTCATTCCAAGGTACCTCAGCAATTTTCGTCCAAAATTTGCCCGATTTTTACATGGAATCAAAAGAAAAATCAGTAAGATTTTCAGTTAGAAATGCCCAAAATTCCCCTCGTAAAATTAAGATTTGCGAAGGGAAATTTGGCAACGCTGAAATTTAGTTACGTTCTTTCGTGGGGGAAACGACGAATAGTCATAAGAATTGATAAATTAGATTAGGGCTGGGCCCTAGAATTGCTTTACCTCATACCCTATAGGGGCCTCAGGCCCTGCGCGGGTAGGGCCCAGCCCTACCTGGAGAGGGTCCAGCCCTAACCAGGTAGGGCTGAACCCTGAAGCAGGTGGCTGCGCCCTAACCGTTCCGGGCCTGCCCCATGGGGTATGAGGTAAAGCAATCTTAGCTACGCGGTTAGGGCTGGGACCTTTCGCGCAGATCCCAACCCCAAAGTCTTTTTTTCTTTAAAGGAAGAATAATTTAAAATGAATTGACAGATAAAAGCACCGAAAAAACCAAATGAGTGCGTAGGGGTGCTTTTGAGCCCAACTTCTCCCGTGCCATTAGATCCTCTACCTCCTTATTTCTCTGCTTCATCATTACTTATTTTCCATTTCTTTCTCTTTTTTTTAATTATAAAGAGTAGTCTCAACGAACGGCTAGGTAAGCCATTGAAATTGTAAAAAAACTCCACAAAACTCGGAGTGTATCTCGCGTAGGTAGTTTTGCAAAATTTTCTCTTTGCGCTAAACTTTTTCACTCGTCAACTTTTTTCCTATCTCTCGGCAGCTTTGAAAAAAAAGGAGGGAAAAAATTTCCACTATTTCCTCGTGATTCACGCGATAAGTTGCCGAATCTCCTTTCAGTCCGCGCGTTCAACCCATGTGGAGCTGATACGAAAATAAATCGAACGAACCTTGGTTAAAAATCACGACCTACATTCTGGACGAGCTGCTCGAGTGATTTGGACGTATTTACGCTAAAAAGAACTATGCAGATATTAATTCAATCAAAAGGAACTAAGGAGCACACCTAATTCTATACACACAGTTCACTGAAAAACCATTCTCGGCGTTTTTACTACGGTCCGTTGGTACCTTTACCATCTCACTTTCTTTACAAATTGTTGGTAATTTTACAGACTGGTAAGCTTACCTAAAAACCGGTATTTTTACTGGGTTTTTTTTTCAGGTAAGATTACCACTTTTATTGGTAATCAATTCTCGGTAACTTTGCCATTTTATCTCGGCAATTCTACCACAGTCGATAAAAAATATTGGCGTTTTTACCAAGGTCCAGTAAAATTACCGAAAAAGTTCAATAATTTTACCGAGATTTCTCGGTAGAATTACCAATTCTATAAATGGTAATTTTACCAAGAAAAAACTGGGATCAAATAGAACCCTGAATTCTTGGTAATTTTACCCTTTTCTTAGTAAATATACCGAGATTTTTTTTTCAGTGTTCCTTTTCACTCAATTCAATTTAACATAGTTCCTTTCAGCACACATAATTACGTCCATTCCATTAATTGACGCTGGCAGTTTTGTTCAGATGGCGCGCTTTAGCCACAGAGATAAGAGTTAAAAAGGCAAAATTCCCAATTTAGAAGATGATGATGACGAATCTGAGTCTCGAAGTTCAATGCTGATTGATTAGTTGGTCATATCGCTAATTTTCACGTGCACCCGAAGCAGTTCACACGAGTTCGTGATTTGCTTTTAGCCGTCCACTTGAGGTGAATCATATAGAATCGAGTTTTCAAAGTCAATGGGGCACCAGGCAAGACCGAACCAAAGTACCTCTTCGAGTTCCTTTTTTTTTATTTAAATTTAAATTTAAGTTTGAGATTCAAATTCAAAATTTAATTCAAAATTTATTTTGAGAATTTTTCCCACGACCGGATTTTTGGTAATCAACTCCTGAAGAAGATGGAGGCATTTGCGAATAACATTAGTTGAAAGGCAAAAACCCGCGAATATAAAGTAATTTTTGCGTTGTTCCAATATCACATGTATGTACATGTCAATATCTTGCTTAGCTCAGAACTTCCCGTTGAGTGGATTATGTTCTTTTCACAGGAAATTTCGAATAGGAATCATATAACCCAGCAGGGCCGAATTTACCTACTTGCCGCCCATGGGCCGCCTGTAATTTTCCGCCCCCTTCTCATTCGTTTTGAAACATCAATAGATCGTATTCGACAGTGGTTCGATGTATCGTTTGGTTCAAAACAATAGAACATAACCTCAAACAAAAATTTTGGGATTTAATTTGGAAAAGCTGAAGATGAGAATATTCCTAACAATTTCACTTCTCATTGCCATTTGGCACTCGAGAGAATAAAAATTCGATCACATGAGACCCGTTACCTAAATTGACTTTTGAGGCTGTGGTTACATATTGAATTAATCAATATCAATAAAATTTCACCTGTGTGATCTGTCGAATACGATCTATAAAAACCATTAAGTGAACGTGCCGGTGGGGGAGGGGTGTATGAGACGCGTTCACTCGTGTTGGGCACATTTTTTGTGAAAGCCCCGTCAACACTGACAAAAGTTCAGTTCCGTAAAACCATCCCTGTTTGGACAAGGTCTTTCATTTAAAAAACGAACGAAAAAATTATGAAAGAACAAACATTAATGTGGTTAAAAATTTTAACTTCCACCGCCGCGCTGACCGCACTGTATTGGCGCAATGCGTGAAGTATTTATGCAGTCTTGTAGGCGCTATGCGTTTCACGCCGACCGCTGCTAACCACACTGTTTGGCGCTATGCGTGAAGTGTTCATGCAGTCTTGTAGGCACTATGCGTTTCAAGCCGACCGCACTGTGTTTGACGCAATGCGTGAAGTATTCATGCAGTCTTGTAGGCGCTATGCGTTTCATACCGACCGCCGCGCCGCTCCGTGCCAGGTTAAATTGCGTGCTTGGTTTCTCTCTTAACTCGACTAATTAAAGGTGTTGTCTCTTGTATCACCGAAAGAAGACATAATTAGAAATTACTTTACTTTTACTCTCAGGAAATGAGAGATTTTGTCGCCTCCTCTCGTTTGTAATTTATTTTCTGAATCCGATTTTTTCTCTCTTTTTTTGATACCCCAACATTCAAAGAGATTGTAAAATTTGCCGCCCCCTGCATTTTGCCGCCATGGGCCGCGGCCCATGTGGCCACCCCCTTGGTCCGGCCCTGTAACCCATTGCTTTAAATCATCGTAAAAAATCAACCACTTTTGAAGCCAGCTCTGGGACACTCGAGCTGAGAATAACAGAAACCAAGTCATAGTTTGAACAAAAATTAGTTAGGAAAAGGAAAAGTCTTTGAGGTCAAATAGTTGTAAACTATTTCTTGTCAAAAGTTCAAAGTAGGTAAAGAAAAAATATTTTAAACATAAAAATGGTTGTTAAACTTTGTCCTTCCTTTAATTCCATTAATAGTACCTAATTCCATTCCAAGCAAATTTTTTCGATGAGTAAAAATTCACTTCACGAATTGATGATCACGGAGTGATGCCGATTTTTTGGTGGAGTGGACACTATGCAAACAATTAGAGTTGAGAGTGGGTTGCTTGGTAAAGTCTTGAAGAAATTGGGGAAACAGATGATTTGATTCGCGAGAGAAAGGCGGAGATGTACACATCGCCGACTGGGACCATACTTAGTTATTAATGACTAAAAGGAGAAAAAATTGGATGCTTAATAATAAATAAGCTTTAAGATTGCATACCATACCGTTACGAGTTGGGTACTAATAATTAAATAGTGGCACAGATTCGGGCTCGGAAAATTATTTGATGAAGTTCGTTGACCCTGCAGTTGACAATCGTGCTCTGAATTCATAACCGCGAGTTGAACTCAAAGTGATCAATGATGTAAATTTCACCGGTTTGAGACAAGATCGCCATAAACGCCAAATTTGATTGTAAAGGGGGGGGTAGGGACAATTTTCGTAGATAATACAAAAGAAAATTATACATTCAATCGCAAAAATTTGATTTCATTTCCTCTGAACAAATATTTTATCCCATGAGTTACCCATGGGTACTATAGGTACGTAGTTATGGATGTAACTTTTGAGAGCCATGTCCACCGATTTCCGGCACTTAAATCCGGATCTACCAAATTATTTAATTATATAGATGAATAAATATCGTGGTGCTCATTTTCTTCCCTAATCTAGTGGTTCATTCCCCTGATAAAGTAAAATTGGACGTATTCCTACCAAAAGGAACTATGAGCATTATGACGTGAGTCCTGTTATGCATATATTCTCATGGGTCTCCGGGCTCATGCTTCAATGCACATAGTTCCGTTTGGCAGAAACACGTCCAATTGAGGGGCTTGGAGGACAAGGCGCATTAGTGCAGTTTTTGAAAAAATTGAGATATTAATGATTCCATGTAAAAATAGTTCTAATGCATATTGTGAGAAAAATTCACTCCCAAATTTCAATTTTCAAGCACCGAAAAGTTAGTTTGAACTTTCTTTCCGCCATGAGGATCCATGAAATTTCGAAACTTCAAACACGCATTTCTCGAGATAGCAAAAACTGCACTTATGCGCCTTGTCCTCCAAACCCCCAATTATAATTTATGGGGGCGATAATTTTGGCGACTTCAGGGATGAGGGGATCAGTTTTCTCCAATTTTCGGAGTCAAAGCCAAAGCTGCCGAAAGTATCGCCTCTGCGGGCAAGTAACGAAATACGCGCGTCCTCGAGGAACAGCCTTAACAACCGCGTCACCAGTTGCCCAACCCCAACCCCCATCCATGACGTCATCGCACCACTTCTGGAGCGGGTGAGCGCACTTCCAGAACCATCCAAACGGAATCGCCTTCGTGAGGTATTTCAAGGGGTTGTTGTCGGTTGCTGGGGAAGGGGGTTAATGGAGGAATCCACAGGATAGGGGAGCAGGGGGGAAGACGGGGGAGCAGGGGGGAGGAAGTTGTAGTGGTGTTTGGGTGCGGCGACGGCGCAAAGGCGCTGATCGATGTCAGTGCCACCCCGCTGTGGAAGAATCGCGTAGCTTCGATCGGAATCGGGGGAGGATACGTCGTTCTGTGGAAGGGGCTAACCACCCCCTCATCCCCCCGTCCCCTCCCTGTCGACCCGACCATTTAAACGCGGAGCTTTCGCAGCTTCGGTGTATCGTAGGTTATTGCTCGTAGCACTTCCGCCTTTTTACGTGTAATGAAACAGATGGCGACTGCCTCGGCCTTCATCACGGGGGAGGCTTTTAATAAACCCCACGCTCTTAAGCGTAATCGCCGCAAACAGTCGCTTATTGGGGTTTCAACTGGGAAAGGGAATGTCTCTATGGGTCAGTTACACAAGTCGCATAATCGCGTTTCACAGTTGAAGCCTGCAAATAGTTAAAAAAAAAAAACTAAATAAAATTAAGGTATAAGTAACGGGAATAAAATCAATAAACCGCCAAATATGGCTGTACAAGTGGGAGAAAACCGTAATCCATAGGAACTTGAAATTGAGTAGTGCATACACCAAGAGGAAAACAAAACCCAAATCATTTATTAATATAGGAAGAGAGGACAGAAAAAGACCCAAGTCACTGGCTTATTCTGGAGTTTTCCATAGGTTTCCCATTATACTTCATGCCAGAATCAACGCAAACTGCACAGGAAAAACCTAAAAGTTCGATAAATTTGTGTATCACTCTCCGTCTCCATATTGTCAGAGAGTGACCCAAGCACCCAAATATTTTTCACATTAGAGAAAAATGTTTGTCAGAAGCCAGCGCTTTAAGGATCTGAAGTTACCGGTTAAAAAACGTTGTTTTGAAATATTTGCCAGTAATACTCAACATTTCCAGAAACATCAGTTGATCACCGGAATCACTCTGATATCGGGCAAAAGGTACAATGTCAAGTGAATATTCACCCGAAGTATTCAGTATTTTCGGTTGCATCACCTGATCACCACAGGGACACCTGATTGCGTGCGAAAATGTTAGCGTTCAGTGAAAATTCGCCGGAAGTATCCAGCATTTTCGGTCGATTCCAGCTGATCGCCACATATGTACTCTTTGGTGTCGCGCGAAAGTGCACAGCTTCAAATGAATATGTACTGGACATATTCAGCATTTCCTGATAATATTTACTCAATGCCAGGGCCGGATTCACCAACTTGCCGCCCATGAGCCGCCTGTATTTTGCCTTCTCATTCGTTTTGAAACTCGATAAAAACCATTAAGTGAACGTGCCAGCGGGGGAGGGTTGCATAAGACGCATTTACTCGTGTTGGATACATTTTTTGGGAAAGCCCTGTCAACACTACTAGCAAAAGTTCACGGAACTTTGCGCGAAAGTTAAGTTTCGTAAACCTATCTCTGTGTGGACATGGGCTACCATGTTTGACGCAAAGCGTGAAGTATTCAGACAGTCTTGTAGGCGCTATGCGTTTCACGCTGACCGCACTGTGTTTGGCGCAATGCGTGAAGTATTCACGCAGTCTTGTAGGCGCTATGCGTTTCATGCTGACCGCAATGACCGCACTGTGTTTGATGCAGTGCGAGAAGTATTCGTGCAGTCTTGTAGGCGCTAATATGTGTTACATGCCGATCGCCGCGCCGAGGGCTTCTCCTTTTCATCTCAAGTCCTTGTTATCATTTCTCTCGAAGTTCCAGGCCAAATTGCGTGTTTGGTTTCTCTCTTCACTCGACTAATTGAAGAGACTGTCTCTTGTATCACTAAGAGACGACAAAATTAGAAATTACTATACTCTCAGTAGATGAGAGATTTTGTCGCCTTTTCTCGTTTGTAATTTTTTTGTCAAAATCCGATTTTTTTTTTTATACTTATACTTAAAAAAATTGCAAATATTTGCCGCCCCTTAGATTTGCCGCCATGGGCCGCGGTCCATGTGGCTACCCCCTTAATCCGGCCCTGCTTAATGCTGTTCAGGTTTACTTTCACGCGCAATTGGAGATATGTATCGGCGATCTGCGGATGTAACCAGAAATGCTGATTACTACTGGTAAAAATTCATTTGACGCACCTGTTTTGAGAAAACGTTTTTTGGGATCTGGAGGTATAATTGCATTGAACCAGTTTTGTCAGCCTCATCTTAAAAAGAGTCATTTTTCGGCATCATCGTCACCTTCAGAACTTTACCGCGGCAGAGCGCTCCAACGGGTTAATTGTAGAAATTGATAGGCAAAGCTATTATAGACAAAGAAGACAAAATATGAATGGAGGGCGATCCTATTGGTGGAAACAGATGGTTGCAATGGATAAAGGAAGTAGGTAATAGACTAACTAAAGGCAACCGACGAGAGAACTTATAGTTATTCCATCATTTTCTCTCTTAGTCTAGGAACCACCCATTTCAACCGATAGGGCCCCTCCATACTCCCTATGTCTTCGTTGTCTATGGATTTGTCTATCAATTTCAACAATCAGCCTGCAGTTCTGGTCAAACCGACAGCGGGGTTTGAGCTCAGGAGGAAAATTGTTATCGATTTTCGCATTTTTTTTCCATTTTGAAGTGGAACATCAAAATGGCAGCGACCTCCTGGTCTACATGGACGGTCACGAATAAAGAGAATAGTACAACGACAACCGTCAAAGCGTCAAATTTTTAAAACCGCTCATTGAAAAACAGAGTGATTGACGTCAATCATCGCAATAGTGCGTGCCACAGCTTCACCCACTTCGAATTGGGCGTATTTCTGCCAAACGGAACTATGTGCATTATGACGTGAGCCCTGTCATGTATAGTATTCTTATGGGTCTCGGAGCTCATGTCTTAATGCACATAGTTCCGTTTGGCAGATATACGTCAAATTGATCAGTCAGTGATGTACACGCTTACACGGGTTGCTTCACGTGTTCCACTGATAAAATCGAGGTGGTAAAACCCGAGGTATGCGCTATCCCGGTGGCTGACGTCCATCACGGTGTTCCTCGAAGAGCTTTTGCCTCAATTAAAATCAGAATTAGAAAATTGATGCATGCTCTGGTTTACGACGAAGGCGACAAGGACGTTTAAAATAAGAGGAAGAAGCGTTTAGGTTTATCCGTCATTATTTTCACTTGTCCATACAAGTCCCAACCATCAAAACACGACTCCTCAGTTTGCTCAAATAAACCCACATCAGCTACCACAATTGGATCGAGTTTAACGGAAAGGAACCAAGCCACATCAGCTATTGCCGAGTGTAACTGGGCAATTAATTTTTTTACGAGAGAACGTTTGTTCGGATTTCTTTGAAAATTTTAAGGAATTTGCTTCGCACCATGGAGAATTTTCACTGAAATTTGCACGACTATCCGCACAACAGTTTTCATGTAAAAAATTAAATCGCCCAATTAAATTTGGCAATAGCTGATGTGGCTTGATTCCTTTCTGCTTAACGCGGTCCAATTTAAACTGGCAAGTGGCGCGCTTTTATAATCTAATCCGGGATTTCGCTCATTTTCTTCAGGGTTTGGCTGAAAATTAGATGCTCGATTCTGATTGGTCAAAATTCCATCGGCAATACAACAGTCATCTATCCAAAAAATTGACCAAATCCAGTCGCAAAAATCCGCGTGATGTGCGACAGGCAATGTCGTTTCCGCGCGAGCCGATTTAATTTGAAATCCCCGTAGAGCATCCAAAGAGCCAAGAGTCAACAAGGGAAACTTCCTATTTGTTTACCACGGCTCCGCAGACTCACAGTTGTCCATTCGCGTAGGTATGCAACGCGTAAAGCTCAAACAGTCCGAATTATTGCAAGCGCGACGACAGAGCGTCCTTCAAACTGTTTTGGAACTATGAACATACATCGTCATCCGCATGTGTCAGCTGTCATGCTCGAACGTATCACTCTGGGCGAATTATTCGTGGACGATGCGACGGAATCCCGCTCCGCCTGGCAACAGTAGCCGGCCCGGTCGACCTCCAAGTAAAAGTGTTCCCGAATGAAAGGAGGAGAGTAGGAAAAATAAAAAAAAAATGTGTAAACAAATAAATTAGCCGGCGATGCGATGGGCCGAAAATCACGAGAGAGAATGGAAAGATTAATAGGTGTGTCCTCTCGTTCCCCGATCGCGAGTGATCTCAAGGAGGAGCGAGGAGATTATTAGGACGTATTTCTGTCAAATGGAACTATGTGCATTATGACATGAGCCCTGTTATGCATATATTCTTACGGGTCTCAGGGCTCATGCCTTAATGCACATAGTTCCGTTTGACAGAAATACGTCCATTAATGCGATTATGAGCGCTTTTTCGGAGATGCTAGTTGTTTTCCGAGCTCGATGATAATGCCGGTATGCTCAACTACCGTCGCGTCGCACTATGGTCCGAATAGCCGGTTTAAGCGGCAATAAATCGAAAAAGTGAAGTTTGGAAAAAGTTAGATTTTAAGAGGTAGATCGATAGTACATACTGTAGAGAAGACTCCTGTAAAATTTCACTTCGATTAAAGCACTAATAAAGATGTGACAAGCCTGGGAAGTGCGGCGCGCGGAGCACTTTATGAGTGCGATTCCAGTTACCGAGCGGCAGTGCTGTGTTTAAGGGCTTGTTTTTGTCGTTTCACCGTACCTGAAAGTGTTTGGGCACTTGATTCACAAAATACAAGATAAGTTTAAAATGTTTTATGCTGAAACTATTCTTTTTTATCATATCTAATGCTCTAGATTAACCATTAGACATAGTCAGTTTTATCAATAAAATCGCAGAAGTAGGACCCAAAAAATATACTTAGCACCTCTGAGCACCTCGTAATTTTACTCGGAAGTTATTGTCATGACTCTAGACTATCTTTTAGTCTAGTGGCAGAACCATAGTCCACCATAGCCTCAAGTTATTTCTCATGAAAAATGACGTTTTCGCGTTTCTTATCACTTACTACAATTAGCTATCATATGCCATTGACGATGACTTTTATCATGTTCCATTGTCATATTCTAGCAAATCGAATGCATTAGAGCCTAAATCTGCCCAGGCAGAATAATACGAGTTGATGGGGTTGATCGGGACCAATTGAAACTTTGTGCTCAAGAACAGCAAAGAATCGCCTCGAGAGGCTACTTTGAGGCCCCGTAAAAGTTTTTTTTTTGACGTTTTAAGTGTTTCAAACATATAATCTATCAGTGTAGATATATGTTAGCATAAGTTTAGCTTGACAGACGAAAACAAGTCTAAACGGTTGATCGGTGGGACTTGAAAGTAAGGCTCCCGAGCAATGAAATTGTCTTAGGAAGCCACTTTGAGGTCCCGTAAACGTTTTTTTTGACGTTTACCCATGTTTCAAACAAATAGTCTATCAAAATGGATATATTTAAGCTTAAGTTTCGCTTGGCAGACGAAAACAAGTTCAAACGGCTGATCGGTGGGACTTGAAAGTAGGCCTCTGGAGCCATGAAACGTAGAAGTATTATCCTGAGCTGTCTTTTTCAAGTTCCCTTGACAGTAGTGTTTGACGAGGCTCTACTTTTAGCTTCTTATAGTCCATCCAATGTAAAATTAATTTTTAAACTTATAAAAAAAAAAAAAAAAAAAATTTCCGAGAATCGAACCCGGGACATCAAGAAGATTAGTGAGACGCGATGCCAATTGCTCCACCGCTTCACCTCGGATCAGTTACCTCAATTTAAGGTTTGTGAACAAATTATTACCACAGTTATATAAAGTATAAAAATGTTAAAAATGGATTTTTCCTGAAGAATATTAGCATTTTTGCACTCAGCGACCCTAAAAACCCCTGAAAACTCATGTTGCGAGGTTTAAACATACGTATCTGATTTAATGCCGCTTAAACCGGCTATTCGGACCATAGTGCGTCGCTGGGAGGAAAAACGCCGTATAGCTCTTCTGACGTTGTCAATTGGACGCATTTCTGTCAAACGGAACTATGTGCATTACGACGTGAGCCCTGTTATGCATGTATTCTTATGGGGTCTCAGGGCTCATGTCACAATGCACATAGTTCTGTTTGGCAGAAATGACGTATTTCTGCTGAAAGGAACTATGTGCATAGGGTTTGCGTGCAAAATAGTTTCTTCTGGCAAAAATACGTTCGATTTCGCTTGATGAAATACGCTTTTCCAGGGAACTTGGGGAATATTTTCCTTCAAACTTTATACTTAAGGGTCGTCTAATCATTATATGTCGTCACCTTCCGGCCAAAGTATCGCAAGCGCCATGCGACGTTTCAAAATTTCTGCCGCCATTTTATTTTTTAACAGAGAAATTGCTGGTAGAATATGTTTAAAAATTTTACGGAATTTTATCGGCAGCACAAAGAAAATTCAGTGAAATTTTCGGACAGCTTCGTAGAACAATTACTCTGTAAAAAAAAAAAAAAAAAAAAAAAATGGCGGCAGAAATTTTTAAACGTCGTGTGGCGATTGTGATACTTTGACCGGAAGTTGACGATGAGAGCTTTTTAAGGGTAGGGAAAAGAGTCTGAGCTTGCCTTTACAGGGTCCTCCGAGGAGGAAGAGGGATACATCCCAGTCTAACATAACCCTTCCACTTTAAAAAAAAAAGTTGTATTTTCCGATAAAAATAATTGTTTTGGTTGTTTTTTAAGCTTTTTCCACGATTTTCTGAAAAATTGGAAGGAGGCTCAGACGAGCCTTATATAATTAAAGAAAAAAGGAGGGTAAGAGGTTGTTTTAAAGGTGCTTTACAAGCGGTTAGGGGGGGGGGGTCGAAAAGTTGGCCAAAATGCCGCACCTACTACGTGAACGATCTATAAACTGAAATATCTCGACGTTTCAAGGGAAAATATTAAAAGCTCTTCTCAAACATAAATGTTAAGTCTATCGATGGAAATTTGGCAACATTCGAATTTTTCCACGGCATTTTTCCTTCAGCGCGGCTGTGAGCCGCCCAACGCTCTCAAGGGCCGATATAAGTGTTTTTCTACCTTTTTCGTGTTTGCATTTTAAGATGTCGTGAAAAAAACGAAGTTAACGAGTTGGAGACGGGATAAAAGTGGGAGGGGTCGAAGGAAGAAGATAGGAGGAGAAATTTAAAGAGAGTTGATATTACAGGGAGAAAATAGGAGAAAATAGGAATGGAAGAAAGAAGGTGTTTTCGCTCACTTGTTGCTGAACCGATGAATGTTTGCTTTACTTCTTCTCTCTATACCTACGATTTTATGTATTTTATTTAAATATTCGTTAGATTTTTAATTTCCTTTTCATCTCTCCCCCTTTTAACTTGTTCAAGAGTAGGCATGAGAATCGGGTTTATTAAGGTCTCTTGTTTTTCTACATAACTCCTTATTCTAAAGTAAAATGTGTTGTTATACTCCTAAAAGTGGATCGACCTGTTAAATCATCGTCGTAAAAGTTATCCTAGCGTTTTTTTGCAGGTGTTGAGACAGTATGAAGTTTTCTGACACTTCTTTATTCGAAAACAAAGCCATACTTTTGTTCAATATTTTGAACCAGTGATATGATTTTATGCCATAACTTAAAGACTACACGTGCACTTAGACAGCCGTAATTTTTTTCATCAACTTATTTACCGATTAAGGTCTTTCGACATCAATGCTGCCACCATTATAACACGGCCGTCGTTGAATTGCATACCCATAATTTTGAAGGCGACTTTTCCACACGCGTTGAAAAATGAGCAAGTTTGCGCAGCCCATCTATCCATTCTTAAGGGCTCGGCATGGGCGTTGCACACGGTTGTTATGGATTAATGGAAAAATCACGTGCGTCGATGACTCGGAAAATCAGTTTTTTAAAATAGATTTTATTCTAAGCCGCTCACTGTCGAAGCTGCAGTCACCGAAGTTTGAAAAAATCAATATTTTTTAATGGGCGTGACAACGTTTAAGAAGAAAAGAAAACGAACATTGGTATTCGGATATAATTTAAAGCGCTTAACATCCCACCCTCCTCCCTTGTGAGTTTACTCGTGTTGCAGATAAAGTTACTCGTTGGAATCTGAACAAGCTTTCATCAAGTCTTGATTCGATTCTTTGCTACCTCCTGATCATCAGTGTTTTACGGGGCAATTTCTGAATTTCATAATGAGGCGATTAGATACGAGGTATCGTTGGTTTGTTCAAACTCTTAATCTACAAAGATTATCAGCCCATTAAAGAATAATCCTAGAATATCAATTTACGTGCCGATCTTCATAACACACATTTAGCAAACGTCAAATCCCGGGGGATCCTTTCATTAACTAGTTGATTAATTAATTGATAAATAAAATACTAAAACACTTGATAAATGTCTCTCCTCTGAAATTCGCTGTTTTCTTGAACTTCGCACTTTCAGCTGATGTGAAACGACTGTCCATCACATAGTACTATCTGTAGTTTTACAATAACTAATTCTATAGTTAAGACTATGTATCCCAATCACGCCAATGGCCAACGAACAACCATACCGATGAACAACCACAGCAACGAACGAACCCACCATTCATGCACCTACGTGTGAACGTACATCCAAAAAAGACCTTATAGTTCACGGAAGCAAAATTTTAACTACAGTGATTTTTCCACGCCATAGCGATGAACCGGATTTTTATACTTT
Organism: Bemisia tabaci; assembly: GCF_918797505.1. NCBI lineage: Eukaryota > Metazoa > Arthropoda > Insecta > Hemiptera > Aleyrodidae > Bemisia > Bemisia tabaci. Next base: position 25,644,690 of record NC_092794.1, read on the forward strand.
CAGGAACAATTTCTCTCTAGCGTTTTATTGAGAAAGAAGTTGCGAGCGGCTCAAATCACTTTTGAGCTGATAATGGAGTAAAGTTTCATTGAAATTCAAAAATATTATGCCCCAGGTGAAGCAGCGTAGAATGCTATAAAGCTTTTTCTCGGAAATACGCATTTTAAGCCATACAAATTGCGGAACCGTATCAACTGCAGATTCATTGTACATTTTGGTACTTTTTCGCCCTAAAGCCATCACCGAACACTCCAGCTTTTTAGAGTGACAGCCTTTTTTTTTTTTTTTTTTTTTTTTTTTTTACAAACGCCCCTTTTCGCATGGACCGCCACCGCCACATGTGATGAAACAAACAAAAAAAAAAAAAAAAAAAAAAAAAAAAAAAAAAAAAAAAAAAAAAAAAACGGAACAAGAGGATAATATACGCAAGAACTGCAATAACTAAAAGCAGCTCTCTGAGAAAAAGAAAAGTGAAGGCTCGCTGGTTGGAAGAAAAAAATTGTAGAGCTATTACAACCAACGATTAATGGATACGAGTCGAAACCCACTTAATTTTGGAGCTTATCAGGGTATTGATCTAGCAATGAGCCCCTCATAATTTTCACCGTGGCACTTAAATTTTGCGCCGATGCCGCAGGCGATTAAAGAAACCATCACAGTGGTCTGAAAATGTACTCGATAATCATTGCGTCACCTATTGCCCATTTAAATAGATAGCAAAATTGGGAGTAATGTCAGAACGTGAAGTGCAATTTGATTTACATCGAATTCGGAGGTCACGAGCTTGCAAAGTCGAACTTGTACCTACCAATCCCATCAGTCATCGACGAAAGACAGCAGCTAGGTTTACTTTCGCTTTTGCGTTGACGTCATCGCGTTGCGAGAAACCAACCGATTTTCACTTCGTTTAAATAAATAATTTGTAAAAAATTCAATGATGGAGCAAACATTGTGCAGTCATGAGGCATAAAGTTAAAATCATCCACCTCCTAATCCTAGGCACAATAAAAAACACCCTGGTAAAAATTGGCGATAGGAGCTGCGTTTCAAAATACTATAAGAATTCTTATAGCCGGCTAAAGAAGGCGATAGAAAATCAAATAGCTGGCTGTAGAAAGCGGAGAAAATCCTAGAGCCGTGCTATACGAGGAGATAAAACATTATAAAGGCGGGCTTTAGTTCCTATCGCCGGATTACACACTTTATCGCCACCTGCTATGAAAGGCTATAAGAAATTGTGTCAAAAATTCGTGTGCTTTGAAAATCATTAAGTTTGATACGGAACCACCTTAATATTTACAAAACACACATTATATTTTCCTCTAATACATATTTTGTTTAATCAATTAAAATGAGAATAATCCATACAGAGCGTGCAAACATTTCAAAGTCATGAGTTGAAAAACGCTGACTCCGCCAGATTAAATATTAGAGCCTAGCACGAAGCGGAGCGGCGACGCACTGGCGCCTACAAACCTAACAGGGATACTTCACGCATTGCGCAACGCGTGAAGTATCCCTGTTAGGTTTGTAGGCGCCAATGCGCGTCTCGCGCTGGCCGGCCGCCCGCCGCGCCGCAGCGTACCACGGCGCTTGAAGCAACTATTTCACACCAGAGGTATTGCACTGTATCATACGAAATTGAAGGCGCAATAACATATTAGGAATGGCAGGCATCCGTCGAAAGTACAGAGCTTTCCTCGCAAAATAAATCAAGATACTACGGCCCAAAAAGAGAGCGGTAGTCCAAAAAGTCACCAAGTCCTATATAGCATCCGTAATTAGTAACGTTTAGCATACACTTTATCGCCTGGCTATTGCTTAATCGCCATCGGCTATAAAAGGCTATAAGAAATTGTGTAGCCGGCTATAGAAGCTATTGGAAATCTTACAGCCGGCTGTAGGTCTATGGTATTTTGGAACAAAGATTCTACTGCCAATTTTTACGAGGGCATAAGTGAACAAAATGTTGTGTGTTGTGTTGATGTGAGAAACAGAACACAGTGTATCACAAATTTGGGGTTAATTTTTTTTTTGGTTGTTTTTGCATTCGGTTGAATTCGCCAAATTTTTCAGTTCAGTGGACCAACTCTTATAGTTGGAAGTATCCAAACCTGTAGCAACTAGGTTCGGAAGGCCAGGGTGTACAGAGTGTACTAGGATCGCTCCAGACTCCTTATGTCTTCTTTGTCTATAGCTTTGTCTATGAATTTCAACAATCAGCCGACGGATGCTACATCCGGAACTTTCGGCTCCTGAGTCCGGAACGCGGATGATATGCTGCCGTGCTAAGGAAGAACGCCGTATAAACCTTCAGACGTTGACATATTTCCTTCAAGAAAAACTGAATTTACTGAGAAAATTGTGAAGATTTTCCCTTAAATTTTTCAGTCAATTTTGTTCACGATTTAATCTTAAATTTAATTAAAAAATGAGCGACAACTCTTGGGTATAAAGTAACATCCTAAAATGTTATTTTGACAACATCCAAGAGTTGTCGCACATTTTTTTCATATTTTTTTTCCGGTGCGGGCATAGAACTTTGGCTTTCCATTTTCCACGTGAACCGTAGTTTTTTCTTGATGTAGCGCAAAAAAACTTCGCTGCTCTCTGATTGGTTGCACCTCGTTTGAGCCTCTTTGCCCCTGATTTGGGAACAATGTAGACAAACAAGATTGCGACGGAGTTCAAGACTTGGTAAGAATTTTTTAATCTCCAACTTTCCAGAATGAGTTTTGAACAAACTCCAATGGACATTTCTGCCGAGAATTGCATGTTTCCCGCGGGAATCTCATCGATGGCAGGAATACATTCGGCCAGGATTGGTCGCATTGGGCTTCAAGGCCCCTTCGAAAGGCGTTAACCTGTCGGTGAACCAATCAGAGAGTGTAACGCGCATGGCAACACTCTCATACTAACCGAGGCTTCGGATTGAAGGCCTGTCGAGCCGTATAATACTCCAGCAACCGTTACCAGGAAACCTCATATTTTTAGAGAAGCACAAAAAATTGTTTTCCACCATACCCAGCGCGGTAATGTGAGTAAGCTCTGCGTTAAAGTGAAATTTATTCCGTGGAATTCGCCGCGGCAACTTTTTCGCCGCTTACTCGATGATTCAGATTTCCTTATTGCAGCCACTGTATCATTGTGTCATATGAATTTAAGAGGTAAATGGGTAAGAGATTTAATGGTCTGTATTACTACTAACAAGGTTTAAAGTAGCATATAATTTTTTTTAAATTTTTAATGATCAATCGCAAATGAATCAATATCATGGCCGGATTTACCTACTTGCCGCCCTCTTCTCATTCATTTTGAAACATCAACAAAAACCATCGATTGAACGTGCCGGGGGGAGAGGGTGCATAAGACGCGTTCACTCATGTTGGACACATTTTTTGCGTAAGCCCTGTCAACACTACTAGCAAAAGTTCACGGAACCTCGCGCGAAAGTTCAGTTCCGTAAACCTACCTCTGTGTGGACAAGGCCTTTCATTTGTAAGAAATGAACTAAAAAATTAAGAAAGAACAAACATAATTGTGGTTTAATAATTTTAACTTCCGCCGCCGTGCCGCGCTGACCACACTGTGTTTGGCGCAATGCGTGCAGTATTTATGTAGTCTTGTAGGCACTGTGCGTTTCACGCCGCGCCGACCGCTGTTGACCGTACTGTGTTTGACGCAATGCGTGAAGTATTCATGCAGTCTTGTAGGCGCTAATATGTGATACATGCCGACCGCCGCGCCGAGGGCTTCTCCTTTTCATCTCAAGTCCTCGTCATCATTTCTCTCTGCGCCGCGCCGCTCCAGGCCAAATTACGTGTTTGGTTTCTCTCTTAACTCAACTAATTAAAGGTGCGCAGTCTTTTGTAACACCGAAATACGACAAAATTAGAAATTAATGAACTCTCAGGAAATGAGAAATTTTGCCACCTTTTCTTGTTTGTAATTTTATTCTGAATCTGATTTTTTGTACCTGCATTTAAAAAAAATTGCAAAATTTGCCGCCCTCTAATTTTGCCGCCATGGGCCGCGGCCCATGTGGCCACCCCCTTAATCCGGCCCTGATCAATATTATTGACCAAGTTTCGATGATCCTCGCAGTCCGTTGGATGTACGGATTCAGGACGCGGGTTTTCTTTACAATATGTGCAGCCCACTCCAACGGTACCTACCTTTCCTCTACTTATACTTTTCATGTTTTTTCTCCCCCTCCCTCTCTTCGATGTCTCTTCTCTCCTTTTTCCTCCCATTTTTTCTCTTTTTCCCCCTTTGCCGTGACCGGCCCCCTGGAAACTTCCGAATTTTCCAGTGGGCCAATCTGCCTCCGCCTCACTGCGTGTCTCTCGCTCACCCTAGTTCGCCTTCAATAATCCTGATGGCAATATGAGCGGCTTCGGAGCACGAATAGTTGCTTGCAGCAGCTTTGCCACATTTCCTCCATCACGGCATGGAACAAACGTTCATTACACCTCACTGGGTACACCTCATTAGCCCTAGTTCTTATAGTGGTATTGTTACTGAATAAGAACTATCAAATTCAGAGCCAACTGTTTGGAAATCAGTGCCCAGATATGGAACCTAGCAATTCTTCCAGTGAGTTTACGATAAAAATTTCAACGCTAAATCATTTATTGTAAAAACTACTGTAAAGTCCCATGCTATTGAGGTTATGACGAGCAGACGATTGGACGTATTTCTGCCTAACGAACTATTTACGAGTGGAAAAGATGGGGTGTGCTCTAGGAAGCTGCATAAGAAACAATGTGAAAGTGGGCGTGATTCCCTTTGGAGTAAATGGAAAAGTGGGATTTTACATTTTGTCAAACGGAGCTATGTGCCATAACTGAATGCGGCAATCAAAAGCCATAGGAATAGGAAAAGACCGTTGTGGATAGGGCTCATGAGTCAAGGCTGCGTAAGAGCGACAACGGAGACGACTTCGTTGCCGCTGACGTCACTGGCGCTTTATAATTCCCATTCATTCTTGCGGTCCTCAACTGACGAGCACACCCCTTATTCCCGACCTGCCTCTGGTTTGACAGAAATACGTCAAAATAATACAGACGGCCTACGGAACGGCCTCTCCATGTGTGAGACGTTTTTTCGTAGGCCACCACCAATCTATACTTTATCTATAGTTGAGTGTTGCCAAAGTGTTGCCCATCAAATTTCTCATCAATCGTCATTTGGCGAAAAATAGCATTGACCTCTGAATTCAAATTTTGCCTCCCTCGATTACACTGCTTAGCCCATATTTGCCCAAAACTATTTTTTTTTTCAATTAATTTTTTATTTACTTATTGTTTTTGATGCTATTTAGACAGGGTAGACACGTGTTGAGGCACAACAAAAACAAAATAGGCTTGCCTACATCCCAGACATGGATTTTCCTTTGTTGAACAAATGAAATTCCCTAAGTTACACTAACACTCAAAGTTAAAAACTGCGATGGGTCGTTAACGACCTAATGGTCATATATGGGTATTGCTGGTGCGGCCGAGTCTCTAAAAATATATCGTCTCCGGTCCCTGCAAGCGCCTTTGACTGCACCATCACCATCAGGATGTCATATTATTTCGCTCGTTTCAAAATGAGAAGAAAACGCAATCGAAAGCCGATGAGAGGTCGTCGCGGAGCTTGCCCTCGTCCTGATGTTGCCTCAATTTATTCCGCGGCGCCGACCCAGGAAGAACCGCCTAACTCCCGCAGATTCCCCATGCGGATCCGCGGTTTCGCCGCGGTTCGCCGGTGTTCCACTCGGATCGGAGCGGTGACGAAATAAGAGGGAACCCCGGACGAGACGGCAATGCTGCGGCGCACAATAGATCGAGTCGATTAGAGAAGTCGGACATGATTTTTTTCATTTAAACTGCAAATTTTGACGTTTAATTCGTCTAAATTTAGATTGTAAGGGGTGATTCTAGAGGACAATTTCACGAGGAAACCAATGGACCAATTTTTAGAATCTCAAGGTTTTGTATAAATAAAAGTATAAGCGTTTAAAGTTTTCAAACTTTGTCCGACCTCGCCTATTGACTGGATCCACTGTGCGGCGCATTATGACGCAACCGGCACACTAACCGCGGTCACTGAGACTGAGACAGGACGCACCGCTGTGCGCTTTGCTGCTCTGTCGGCCCGTCGTCGTTCTGGAAAAACGTCATATGGTCGTTCACGCGTTGTCATATTTCCTCGAATAAAAAAATCTTTTTTTTTTTTTTTAATCAAAAACTTTCTTTTGTACCGTATTTCTCTGATCTACTCAAAGAGGGACAAGAAAATTAATGAAGGGCTTGGAGGACAAGGCGCATGAGTGCAGTTTTTGCTATTTCGAGAAATACGTGTTTGAAATTTCGAAATTACATGGATCCTCATGGCGGGAAGAAAGTTCAAACTGACTTTTTGGTGTTTAAAAATTGGAATTTGGGAGCGAATCTTTCACAGGACAAGTTCAAGACTAGTATTACTTGAAGTCAGTAATATTTCGATTTTTTCAAAAACTGCACGCATGCACCTTGTCCTCTAAGCCCCTCCGTTAATTTTTCGGAGAATTTAATTTAAAAAATCCTCATAGCATTCCCTACCGGAAATTTTATCTTCTCTTCTTAATACTTATTACTATTACTTTATTAGTTATTACTACTTATCTTATAACTCAAAAATTTCCCTCAAAAGAAATCCTCTCTTGCGGAGAATTGGCGTCAATTGAATGCTTGTACGTACGGCGTTCCTCCTTAGCATGAGGGGCTGTCCGCAAAATGCGGTGGAACACGCTTCCACGGCCACAGGACAAGAATTTCAAGGGTCATGGTTGTGCTCGTAATCGGCCGTAAAGCGGCTCCTCTTAACAGAGACTCAAATATTCGGCTTCGAGAGATAATTAAACTCCATCGGAATCGCTGCGCGGGAATGTATATATAACTATGTATTTATTATGTAAAGAAAGAGTTAGGCATGCTCAAAGACAAGATACACGCCACTGGTCTCTTAGCGACAGGTGGAAGCTTTTACTTCAGGGGATTCAACACTTCCTTATGGAAAATTATACCTAAGAGAGCAACAGTCATCACTCTTTCTCCGGCTGTTGACCTAGCTACATTGTGGATGATGAGCTTCGGGTGACGTCATGAGCCACAAAAGTTTCCCTAACTTTGGCCTGTTTGCAAAACGAAACTTCCAACACGTTGTTAACTTTCAACCAAGTAGGTAGGTCAACAGTTGAATGTTGAAGTCCCGAAAGTAAAAGCTTCCACCATTGCCAAGACACTAGTAAGGGGTCTCTTGTCCCTTGGTATGCTTCGAGCACCCATACGGCCGTATTTGTCCTTCCTATGCACGGAAAAGCTTTGACACTACGATTTGTCTCAGGTCATGCAGCCCTTACAAACGAAGTACTCAAGCAAACAAAAGGTGCGTCTTATCCATTGATTGGCTTCAGGCAAAGTTTATGCTTTACAAGAAAAATGAAGAACTTCATACAGATAGTTTAGTTCGAAAAATGCCCATGTCCATTTGCAACGGTTCAAAATTTCCAATTTCGTTCCATTTTTTTTAAGGGAACCAGTCAATATATCTTTTTGAAATTTTATGTGAATAAAGTAGGAATTTTCACAAGTCAAAAAAACTGCCGTTTTTTTTCTTTGAAAATAATAAAACATGCTTTAGAGGTTGCAACCGGAGTTAGGTGTTCATCTTTTCGGATTTCGCGATCGGCCTTACCTTTCCCCAATCTTATTCGCAGGGATATGTACAAATAAAGGATCGTTATTACATTATCCTGTTTCATAAACCGCAATTGTTAAGGTCTGGCAAAAACTTTAAGAAATCCTTGCTTCTACCATTTCCACGTGAACTGTGCTCAGTTTCCACCGCTGTTAAAATCTGAAAATTGTCGAAGAAGTACCTACACTTCAAGTCACATCGAAAGTGCTTCCAGAATGAAGGTAATAAAATTGAACTGGCGGAGCATACATACGAGGAGATTATAATCTGTTGCCGAACATTTTCAGAAGGCGTCTTAAAATTTTACCCGCAGATCAGCCACAACAGAGCGTGCAGTTGAATGTTACCCGGTCAGGTTCCACCCATTCCACGCGATGCAGAGCGCGCATCTTTCGGGTCAAGTCGGAATCCTCTTCACGCTGCAATTTATTATCTAATTCTTGAGAGATAAGTCCGTTATTATTGACCAATCCTTTGCTGGATTAACGAAACAAAGAGGAATTTTCCATTCCGCGATGCCTGCCGTGACGTCAACGTCCATCCAGGTAACGTCGATTGGAATACGTCGCGATAATGTTATAAAATTATTGAAATTTTACCGCCATAAAATGTCCTCATTTTTTTTGGATACAAAAATTGCAATTTCGTTGTCGCTCTTGATGGAGTCTCAGATTAACTCAGCCATAGTTGTTTACCCATTGCTTTTCCTCCTGGTTTAAAGAAGAATTCTCTAAAATCAGTTCTGACGCAGAGAAATATTTAGACGGCAGCGTGATTATGTAAGTTTCAAAGAATATTATAAATGGAGCCATCCAGTGCGATGAATTTATTATTTTGTCGAGCGTTTATCCTCAATGAGGAATCATTCTTTTCGGCTGTAGCTGGTGTCGATTGTAAAAAACAAGTTCTCGGACAAATCTCCTCGTCAGACAAAGAGCGTTGACTCCCGGAAATAACTTTTACTCTTTAGACGTCGTCAGTGTTACGCCCCAGAAAATGCTATGTATATCGATTTATTCCCATTGGTAGTATTGAAAGCGGCTAGGTCATCGTTATCATTTGGATCCAATTTGACATAATGAAGAATCTCTATGGTGACGTCACTATTACCAGAGCCCATGGGAATAAGATCAGTGCGGGGTCCCTAAAATATATTGTCCTCACTGGTGATTAGAGTCCCTTCATACAGAGAGTTGAGACAGCGCGGCCTATGGATGTCACAAACGGGAGAAAAGATTACACTAATCGGACTTTTTTGTAATCTTTGATCAACCCATTCCCGGATTCCTGTCTCCGTCCCCTCTCTCATTCCATTTGTTCCTTGCCGTACCCCCGATTTCCCGGTCCATTCCAGTTTTTAATCTTCAAAATTGGTACAAATGTAATCTTCATTCCCGTTTGTGACACTGTGAAGGCCTAAGATACGGGAACCAATCAGAAATGGATACACATTGTCTTTACTCTCAGTATAAAGGGGCTCTACTGGTGATCCTCGCAGCGGCTCAAATTCGCGCGGAGACGCGTAGGGCGAGACTCTTATCAGCTGTCTGCTCCGGCTGACGTCACCAAGAGAGGCGGGATGCGCGGTGAGGAGGGACTGGAACACTTAAATCAATATTTGGCGTTACGCGATTGCAATTTGTCCCATTCATGAATTTACGTCGAGTAAAGGGACGTACTGGCGGGGGCTCGGCGGGGTGAGGCGGGGTGGGGGTGGGCTGGTGGGAGGCTTGAAGTTCGGGAGGGAGGGGGAGGGGGGCTGGGGCCAGAGACGCGCGAGCCGTGCGCATAAAATCTGTTGACGTAGAATGACGTCGCCAAGCGTGTGCGGCGATAATCTCCCATGCTTTAGGGGGACGGGGAACACCGCGGCGTATGGGCACTCGGATGTTGTCGAATTTCCTGCAATAAAATATTTATTTGGAGGAAAAATTAGGTATATGTTTATTTAAGATTTTAAGATTCACTGAACTGAATTTCGAATGAAATTTTCAAAATATTTATTTGTAGGGAAGTTTAAGAACGTGTTTCCTTCAGATTTTCAGATTCACTGGACTAAATTGAAAACGAAATTTTCGGAAAATTGGGGGAAGGAATGGGCGTATTGTCCAGGAAGTTCATTTTCATTGGAGGAAATTTGGAAATTAACAGGCTTGGTTCTTGATTTAAGCTTAAATGTGATTGAATCAAGAGTATTTTTTCTTGTCGATGTTTTTAAGAGTCTGGACTCTAGATCCAATGTGTTTTTTTTTTTCCAGTGTATGAAGCGCATTCCACTCTTAATTCATATCAATTAAATATTCCCGGTGCAAAAGAGACTCCGAAGAGAAATACAGTTCAGATTTTAGTCCGAGACCCCCAACTGTGAAAGCTCTGGAGAACACAGAATCCTTGCATTTTACCTACAAGAGTTTGTTCATCGTATGTTGAGTATGAACTTGTATTGAACAACAGTGTATTGAGGTCAGGGTTGGATTAAGGGTGGTAGATGGAGGGCGGTTGCACCAGGTGCCATCACAATATAAGGGTGCTAAAATGAGAGGACCAAATATGGGGGAGAAGAGCGAGAAAAATATTTGTGAGGCGGGGCCGGATTCACCTACTTGCCGCCTATGGGCCGCCTGTATTTTGCCGCCCCCTTCTCATTCGTTTTGAAACTCGATAAAAACCATCAAATGAACGTGCCAGCGGGGGAGGGGTGCATAAGACGCATTTACTCGTGTTGAACACATTTTTTGGGAAAGCCCTGTCAACACTACTAGCAAAAGTTCACGAAACTTTGCGCGAAAGTTAAGTTCCGTAAACCTATCTCTGTGAGGACAAGGCCTTCCATTCATAAGAAATGAACGAAAAAATTATGAAAGATCAAACATAAATGTGGATTAATGAATTTAACTTCCGCCGCCGCGCCGCGCACACCGCACCGCACCGTGTTGGACGCAATGCGTGAAGTATTAACGCAGTCTTGTAGGCGCTATGCGTTTCACGCTGACCGCACTGTGTGTGGCGCAATGCGTGAAGTATTCATGCATTCTTGTAGGCGCTATCCGTTTCACGCTGACCGCAATGACCGCACTGTGTTTGATGCAATGCGTGAAGTATTCGTGCAGTCTTGTAGGCGCTAATACGTATTACATGCCGATCGCCGCGCCGAAGGCTTCTCCTTTTCATCTCAAATCCTTGTTATCATTTCTCTCTAAGTCGCGCCGTTCTCGGCCAAATTGCGTGTTTGGTTTCTCTCGTAACTCGACTTATTGAGGGTGCTGTCTCTAACATCACTAAGAGACGACAAAACTAGAAATTACTGTACTCTCAGGAAATGAGAGATTTTGTCGCCTTTTCTCGTTTGTAATTTTGTTTTTATAAATCCGATTTTTTTTATACCTACACTTTAAAAAATTGCAAATTTTTGCCGCCCCTTAGATTTACTGCCATGGGCCGGGGCCCATGTGGCCACCCCCTTAATCCGGCCCTGTTGTGAGGAGTAAAAATAAATGTCAAATCTTCCGGGAAACACAAATGCTGATAAGATACTCGAAAATATGGTCCTGGTCCTCTCGCACTCGCTGCATGCTTCGGCAGAACCAAGAAAGGATATGACATCCAGGTATCGTCGACTTGACCCTTACATAAATTTCTGTGCATGAACAACAAACATAACTAGGAGTACGAATCTTTCTATCATATAAGCTCCGAGACTTCCTTTTGCGTATCTGGTAACGCTTACAATTAGTTCCAGCGTTTAACCGGGCCGATGTTCATGATTTTTGCGGTTATCGACAGTTGATAGTCCCTAGATGAGCCCGCTCTAATCAGATTTTGGAAATAGGACCCGGGTTTTTTTTTAGGTAAGAGTAGATCAGGGAGCTTAAAAGGGGGCAAAATGTAAAATTCCTCCCAATAAAAGTGGCGGGAATTTTGAATTTCGCGGAGTGTTGAATCTTGGTATGTCAGCAGGGTAAGGTAAGTAAATCTAAAGTATACTTCTTTAGTACAGACTACCTATCCAAAAGCGACGAAACGCTCCATTCCGTTCGTTCCGTTTCGTTATAGTCTTGGCGTGAAAGAAATAAGTGCCCACTTTCTTATTCGATTATTTTTAGTCCAGTCGATCCCGGCTAGAAGGAGATTTGACAAATAGGAGTCAGGTATGAATATCTTTTCATTTTTATTGGTCGTTCTTTTGTCGAAGCGGGCCTATAAGAGAGCGCGAAGCGCCCTTAGGGGGCTGGGCCGCGTAGCGGCCAGAGGGCTTAGCTCCCTAGTAGTTATCTGTTCGGAAATGACACATTAATATCCTTCTATAAGCTTTGAAAGAACCTAGACTATGTGTAAGCTTACGGACAGGTATTTTCTTCTTGCGGCTCCCCTTCAATTTTGCCGCAAAGGCAACGTATAAGTCTGGGAGCGCGGGTTACCTATTTTACCTAGTTACCTATTTTAAAAACACATTTATATCGCTACATAAGCTTTGATCGAATCGATAAACGATGTTACTGACCCATTGGTAAGTATCGTCCATTTGCAGTTCGCCTTCAATTTTGCTGTGTAGACAACATAACTACCAAGGAGCGCGAATAGTTGTCTATTCAATTTTCACATAGTTGCGTATCGTCTTCACGCCCCGAGTTCACGCCTCGCGCCATCGCGCCTTCAATTTTGCAGATGCAACGCGGACATCCATAATGTACGAATAGTTGTATCTCTGCGCCGTCGTCAACGCGCACCCTTTTCCCTCGTTCTATGCTTATATTGTGTTTGTTTCGTTTGCCTCATTTGTAGATGTGGTTCAAGGGCTACGTATGAGGAACACAGCCGAAGATAGGAAAGAAGTAATCCGGCCTGGTAACTTTCCTCCCGAATCTCGCTAGCAGCGTAGAGAAGAGTATTGCGAGTTGAGGCCTCACGATTCATGACATCGCGCCTTCTGCAATATCGACACCCATTAAGCACGAATAGTTGTATCAGGCACCGAAATCGTTTTAAGTTTTTAGCGATTAAATTATCCATTTGCCTTTGCTAAAAAATTATGATTTTTTTTCATGATTTTTTTTTTCTTGCGAGAGAAGTTAATGGATTCTGAACGTATTATTATTTGTCTCGCTCAAAGTAGCTCGAAGTTACACACAAGTACACACAAAGATAACAGAGAAGGTTAGCTTAGGATTTGTACCCACCGACGTTTTTTACACCCAAAAATCAACCGAAATGATGTGTTCAGACACTTTTTCCGACGTTTCCAGTTTAAGATTTTTTTTTTTTTTAGAATAAGGTCTTGATGGTAGATTTGCCGTTTTCGAGGTATTTGCGATTGAATTTGTAACAGGTGACACCATATGGCCGGGAAAGATACTTGCAATCGTCATTTGTTATTCCTCTTTGCCGGCGTGCATAATGAATGTGCAAAAAGTGAATGTGGCCCAGTAAATTTCAGTCTACATTTAGTCACAAAATTCAGCAACACGCTTGACTCACGTAGCAGCAGGACCCACAACAGTGTGATGTCTTTTCACGATCAAGTTTTCTTGCCACTATCAAACCTCCTAAATTTCATCCGAAATATTTCTGCTCGGAGGAAGATTTAAACGAGCATCTACAATGGACCACTAGATAAGGTACGAATTTCAGCATTCTGATACATGTTTCTTGACCAAAATTTTACGTAAAACACGATGCACACAACGAAAATTACTGAAATTAACTCCTTACGAAGATATTTAATGATTCTTGATGCGTGAATTCAAACACCCGCACGGAAAAAAAAGTGGTCCGCTACGTGAGCGGACCTGCTCGTGAATTTGAGGTACGAGCTTGAGGAACGACTGTCTGATAAAGACCCAGGTGACTCCTGGTTGTCAACCCCGTACTCAGGTCGCCTGTGGAACCCGGCTGTTCGGGTCTGAGATGAATAACCGTAACTTCAGTAATGACGAGCGGCTGGTCGGCGCCAACGAACGGGGAAAGTCCACCCCGTGGATACCGGACGCATCGACCCCCGTCGGCACAGAAGAATCAGGGCTCAACCCGCGTTGGTCCGCATTCCGCATGTCTGTCCGGCCAACTAATTACCGTTGGCGTGGTCTTTGTCCACTTACCACCGCGCGCCATATTGGTGTTTGACTTCCAACCGTTCTGACCGTTTTAAACTGCTTTCCAAGTTTCAGTTGGAATATTAATATCTGTGTGAACACTGTGTTATTTTCTGTTTTGTTTTTGTGTACGATGTTGATGTATTTGAAGAAATCTGAGACGATTCTACGAGAGCTGTAGGCAGTTAAGGATTAAGTGTATTGTCAAGGTGAGTGTGTTTATTAGGCCATTTTAAGCCCTCGAATATTCTAGATTTTCAGAATTCGTCACTCATACATTATTACTCACATTTTTATCTTTCTTATTTCATTTCTCACATTTTGCTTCACAGAATCATTCAATTTTTCGTATCTTGGATCTTTATTGTTTTTGCCCCATCACACCTGCAAAACAAGTGCACACCTACTTAATACATATATCAAGTACAACGCGAGAATATTTACCATTTGAGTTACGCATAGCTGGACAACAGTGAGGAATTTAATGTAACTAATATTCAATTTTTATTTGCATTCATTCATTTTTAATGGAATCGATGGTTTTATAATGCTTGTATATTTGTTATTTGGTAACTCATTTAGAAATCAATCAATGATAAAATCCGCAATTTGAATTTTTAAGAATACTGGCATTTCATTACACATTCACGACATTAGTAACGCAACTATTAAGTCCCACTGATTTATTGAAAGGCTGAAATCCAAAGAGAGAAAATACTGACATCGACAAACGCGTGATGCACGTTAACTTCAAAGCAAATGTGTTACATGAAACAATTATTTCCCCCCATTTTTTGCTTATTTATTTATTTATTTAGTTAATAAGTAACTAAAGGGTGACGAATTTTGAAAATTGGTAGAAAATTCATGACGGTGTTCAATGACTGATAAACACACACATCTTTGAGCTTTTGAACAGCTTTGACGCCTGACAGCTCTTTTAAAAAACTCTCATCTTTCGGAAAAACTATCAAAATCAAACAGAAACTGATACAGGAGCACCAGATCTTGATTGCGGGACTTTTTTGGGTTTCTGACTTACATCATGAACTGCGCATGAACGGGAAGTACGAAATTGCTAAAACGGATGCGAACCTGAAGAACTAATAAACTCTTATTCCTATATAGGAACAAGAGCTTTCTCAACGAATAATAACTGGTCTAATGCACAGGGAAAACCTAAGGATCCCTGGAGCAGCAGGGCTGAGAAGGGGGGGGGGGAAAGAAAAAGAAATTCGGTACTGTGATTACATCAGTCTAGCTCTGCTACAAAATTCGTCTTGGTCTGATCTAACGAACGAATAAGCCCGCATGAACGACCGGGAGTTCCGGTATTCACAGCGGACCTCCCTGGAGTGGTGAATGAGTAGGACGGTCGGCGTAGCGAGACATTCGCAGTTGTCCACTCCGGCATAGTGACCATCAAATTCACAGGTACTATTACAGTCGTCAACCCCGGTAACCCTCTATAGCGCTATATTCACAGGAACTTTCCTGCAACCGGTACGGACTAGTCCGCTCGGGTAGCAGCCCTTTTTTTTCCCGTGCGCTCATGAAAACTCAATGCTCTACGTGATTCACATCGCGCGCTAAACGTTATCATGACAGTCTTCTGCAATATAAAAATCTGGCAACCTCAATCTTGACGCTTTGGCTCATTATAGCAAATTGCTAATAGTTTGAACAACACATGATGGGAAATGAAACATTGCTCGATCGAGGAAGCTTGCTGAAACCGTTGTAGTGGGCGATTTGACTCACGTAGAGCTTTGAGTTTCTTGTGAGCGGGCAGTTCAAATTCCTCGTAACCAATGTGAAATAAAAACGTTAATATCTTCATTAGGAGTTTGTTTCAGTAATTTTCGTTTGTGTGAATCGTTTTCTACGTAAAATTCTGGTTCAGAAACATGTATCAGATCGCTTTAATTCGTACCTTGTCTAGTGGTCCATTCTCATCCGAGACGAAATAGACTATGTCCTCTGGCTTCATTTGGCGTCAAATGTCAATGTACTGGGCGCCTTGTCGCACAGTGCACGCATGTGTTTTCATGGCCCCTTTTTTCCTTCTTTTTCCTGTTTTTTTTTTCGGTGCATTAAACAGCGCAGTACGTTGCTCTCAACGGAGCATGTCACAGTAGGTACGGCGCAATACTCATTTTGAACAGACAGAAATAGCGCGAAATCTCCTGTCGGAGCCTCCCAATGAGTGCGTGCTTCCGTGGAAAATGATTTTCCGTGAGCTAGTAATGAGAACCAATTGAAATGAGACTTAGCAGTGCGGATGAAAATAGACGAGAGACTAATGGAAAACTTGCACATCACGATAGCATGCAAAAGCTCGTCAGCTAAAAGTCAGGGATGATGGTAGAATTCGAAAAAACATACCTCGTTACAGTGTTCTATTTCCGTTTTTCATCTTTTTTCAGGGGGTTACTAATCAACACTTCAAGTGGCATAATTTTTCGGAGAATTGTGTTCAGAGATTGCTCACGAAGGACGTTCTACGTTCTACGAATTAATCGATAGTATTTAACATCGATGGCTGACGAACAATACCGTCTATCTGTGAACTGACGATTTTGCAGAAGGAAGAGAATATACTTCGCCATTTTTGTAATTTTCAGGTTCGATTTGCAATTTCTCCAGACCTCACAGCGATATTGAAACGCTCCCCTGCAAAATTGGAAAAAAACTAAAATCATCAGCTTGCGTGTTTTATACTGCTGAAAGCGGCAAAGTCGCTGACTCATTTTTCCCAAAATTGTCAGTTAGGCTGTATTGTTCGTTAGCCCTCGATCAGTGGCGTGGCGTAAATGATCGATTATCAATATCTCCCCATGTGAAGCTATGGTAAAGAATCGATTATTAAGGTGTTCGTTGCGAACGCCCTTTCTATCGATCTTTTTCCATAGGTTTAAATGACAGATCAATCGATATATCGCAAAGCACGCCACGCCACCGCCCTCGATCTATTTTCTCCGTACCAATATTTTCTTAAATTTCATGATCTTTCATTGAGGAATTTAAAATGTGTATAGATCTAAGAATATAAAAATCAGAGTATTTTTCCCCACTTTTTTTTTATTTTTCGTTGACATTTCATTCAGGTTTAATTTATGTGTAAGTGCGATGTCGCTTGTTCTTTTCATTTTGTGTTTTCTGTCAGATTAAAGACTTTCTGTTTGAGTTTATAAACTCGTAATAATATGTTTTGGTTTAACAAACTTGAGAAACAAGGTGTTTATTTATTTGGTTACTTGGGCACATTGAGAAATAACATTTACCATTTTTACAACTTCGGGAAACAAAGTACCTCCCCCCCTCCTCTATGACGACCGGCATCGTCAAAATCGGAATTAATTTTAAAATCGGTCAAGATGTTTGTCTTTGCGATACAGCTTTACGCGCCGCCAATGATGTAATAGGAACAGATGCGCGACAGCTACAGAGTGATGCACCTTTGAACACCGTATTCATACTTCTCAAAATTATGTTTAATGAACAATTTTGGCAATTTTTTGCGATCTGGGAAACCTTTGACTGTGAGTTCAAATACTTACTCGTTGTCAAGAATAGTCCATTAAAACAAGAGCTTTTTGAAAAAAAAAAAAAGTTGAGTTTTTCATTTAAAATTATAAAGAGAATATTAATGGCACTTTGATTTAGTGCATGTAAACGTATGAAGGAGCGGTAATCAACTTTCCCGTAAAATATACATTTTTTTCGGAGGGGATTGGGCACATTTGAATGAAAAGAGACCATCTCCACTTTAACGTAAGCTTGGGCCCTATCATACACGTATTCTCATGGGTTTCAAGGCCCGGCAGGCCGATTATTGAAATTGATGGACAAAGCTATAGACAAAGATTACAAAAGAGTTTTGGAAGGATCCTATTGGTGGAGGCGGATGGTTGCAATGGACAAAGGACGTAGACGTAGATAATAGATTAATAACGGCAACCCACGAGAGACCCGACAGTTACCCATCATTTACCTACCAACTTAGTCAATAAGAATCACCCATTTCAACCAATAGGATCGCACTATATTCCTTATGTCTTCTTTGTCTATAGCTTGGTCTATCAATTTCAATAATCGGTCCGCAGGTCACAAATTAAGACAGTTAGTCCATCATTTACCCCCTTAGTCTATAAGAATCTCTCATTTCAACCAACATGATCGCACTATACTCCTTATGTCTTCTTTGTCTATAGCTTGGTCTATCAATTTCGATAATCGGCCCGCAGGTCACAAATTAAGATAGTTCGTCTTGATGTAAATGCGTACAATTGGGCAACATTATGGCTTATCCGGCGTTCTTCCTTAGCACGGCGGAGACGGTCAGTGATGCAACAAGAAGCGCTATTCTGGGATTAAATTCCATGACGCTACACCTGATGTGTGTAAATTGCGCTGTCAGTTGCATGTCTGGATTGTGATTTTCATTTTCGGCGGCCTTCAATTTGAGGCTCGTCCGCAGCTTAATGACTCTGGAGCAGTGATTTTAAAACCAAGGGCCCTCCCCAGAATTTAAGCTGCAGGACCCACGTTTTTGTGGAGATTATTACCATCTGCATGTCTTCATCGGCTCAAAATGAGTGTGCCCCAGGCAGAGGAGCCAGGTGGAGCCGAAGCACATGCGAAGACATTCCTGTTGTGTTAATCCTTTTCATATTTCATTTATAAAGTGCTACAACCTTGAACGCTCTTGCACATATCAGGTACCCTCTCATTTACGAAGAAGAATAAAACTTGCTTCTCTCCGTCGTCCCGCCCTTGTTTTGAAAATTTAAAGTGGCTCTAGTTGTCGTTGCTGCAACTCGACGAGCAAAGTCGAAAAGTGTTTACCTCCGTTGCAACATTTCAAAATGCATGTTTTACTCGGCTTGAGAGATTATCAACCATCTTAACTCAAAAATTTATTGTTCGTCGGTACTTTTGGATGCGTGGAGAACATTCATGAACAGTTTAATGAAGGGCCGTCAGATGATTTTATTTTAATAAAAAAAGGAAATGAAACATACGTGAAAAGCGGAGGTATGCATTTTTGAACCTTAGCCATCGATCTGCTATCGTTCCCATCAGTAGAGTCCACACCAAGTAAGTTTACGCACTTTTAGACTGCGACAGAAGATCCGCCATCTTCCTTGTTGCATTTTCTTTACATGCGAAAGTGACGTCAAACGATCTTCTGTCGCACTCTAAAAGTGTGTAAACTTACTTTGCGTGGACTCTGTCGAGCTTCGGACTGATGAAGTATTAGTGGGATTCCACTTTCTGTCTTTGGTTCGGAATATAATCACTTTTCTTTTCCGCACAAAAAAGCGATGCCGCTCAATGATTGTTCGGTATTTCTTCCCCGTCCATGGAACCTCTCTATCATGTTAGAGGCCAATGAAAAGGAAATAAACTAATAAATAATGAGATTTTTAGACGTAATATCCGAAACGCTCTGATATATTAAGTTCCAAAGAAACTTGAATGGATATTTTTACCGATGATTACACGCCTGCGCGCCTGACTACTAACTCTGGGTCAGTATGTCCCGGATTCGAGTGCCGTAGGAACAACTACTTGCACAGCATGGGTAGAAAGAATTTATTGAAACAGATTCTTTTTGGCCCTACCCCTAATCCCTGAAAATTTAAAAACGCTTAGAGCGTAAATGTGTCGACTATCCTAGTACCCTCTACTATTCCCTGGCAACTATAGGTTCCTTACAAAATTTGAGACTCATATTTGAGACAACATTTTTACCCAGAAAAATTGGTAAGGAAAAGTTTTACACTATCCTGATAAATATAATCGATAAAGTAAATCAAAGAAGTAACGCAAATTTCTTATTCAACGTCCCTGAAAAGCTCGTCTCGTTGTGAGCTGCGGGGATTACTGCGAAGATCTAAAATGACAGAGTGCCCTCAATTCCTGACTTATTAATCGAAGAAATTCTTAGAGGCATAAATAGTTGCTCAATAAATCTTGCTCAGCACATCGCAGTATCAAAATTGAGGCGTAAAAGACTCTCATATCTTGCGCTTGAATCATCCTGAATGCAACTATTCGAACCAAGGAGATATCTTTGTAGTATAAACAAAGAATTGAAGGGATCTGCAATTTTGGGCCCTCGGCGCGGCGGTCGGCATGTAACACATATTAGCGCCTACAAGACTGCATGAATACTTCACGCATTATGCGTCAGACACAGTGCGGTCAGCGCGAAACGCATATCGCCTACAAGACTGCACGAATACTTCACGCATTGCATCAAACGCAGTGCGGTCAGCAGTGGTCGGCGTGAAATGCATAGCGCCTACAAGACTGTTTGAATACTTCACGCATTGCGCCAAACACAATGCGGTCAGTGCGGCGCGGCGGTGGAAGTTGAAATTATTAAACCGCATTTATGTTTGTTCTTTCATAATTTTTTCGTTCTATTCTTGTAATGGAAGGCCTTGTCCACACAGAGATAGGTTTACTGAACTTAACTTTTGCGCAAAGTTCCGTGAAATTTTGCTAGTAGTGTTAATGGAGCTTTCGCAAAAAATGAATCCAACAGGAGTAAACGTGTCTTATGAACCCTTCTCCTCCGGAACGTTCACTTGATGGTTTTTATTGATGTTTCAAAACGAATGAGAAGGAGGCGGCAAAATACAGGCGCCCCATGGGCGGCAAGTTGGTAAATCCGGCCCTGTGAATGACCGCGCAAAGCAACAAATAAAAGGGAAAACTGGACTGCAGTGCCTCTACGTAAATAAAAGCTTTTCTTATTTTTTTTTTTTGAAAAATCGAGGAATCTTAAAGGCACGACGTGCGGAATTATTTCGAAGAATCTGATCAACTTCTGCAAATCCTCAGACACATCGCTATGCTCAAGAAAAAATCGTTAGAATTAACCTGATAGATATGCAGATAGATCTCACTACGAGTAGCACAAGAAATTGTCTCTTTTTTAAACATAAGTGCATAGTATTCCTCATTGTGAAAGAATGTAAATCCTTTCGCTTCGTGGTCTGCACCGAACAAATCTCTCTACATAATATTATTTTCATAACAAGCAGGGCCGGATCAGGCAACATTGGCTACAGCCCATCATAAGGGCGCATTACTT
This sequence comes from Bemisia tabaci, assembly GCF_918797505.1. Taxonomy (NCBI): domain Eukaryota; kingdom Metazoa; phylum Arthropoda; class Insecta; order Hemiptera; family Aleyrodidae; genus Bemisia; species Bemisia tabaci. The sequence continues at coordinate 25,665,612 of NC_092794.1, forward strand.
CGAGGGGCGCAACATATTTGGACTTCCTTCCAGACCGTCAGCAAGTACCTGATATGTATTGCATTTTAATTTTTCATGTCTTTTGTCAATTTTTATTTTCCAAATCCAGTTCATTCTGGCATCAATATATTTCAAAACTGCATAAAATCATGTTTTTTTTAAGGGTGGATCACAATTATTTCCTTTTGCATCTCACGCACCTAACATCCTCCTCTGGGTAGGATGGAGGAGGGGACACCCCTTTCGACCCCCCAAAATCACGACCATCAGGGTGCCAACCAAAGTTCAGCCCGGGGCGCTAAAACTGTAATCCGGCACTGATTACAATAGGTATTCTTTTCAGGCCTGTTGATTCCCGTTCAATGTAACAGTTGCGTAACCCAATTAACTCCTGGATGGCGTTTACAAGAATAATTTGAATATCCTCTTCCCCCCTCTCATTAGAGGTTACCCGAAAATAGCGTGAGAAGATTTGGCAGAGCCGCGAGTGATCCGAATCCGAGAGAAAGGAACTTCCTTTGAGGTGGACGAGGACCGCTGCTGCGCTGTTTACACTCTCAATCAGTCCTTCTTATCGCGGCATCCGGGTGGGAGGGGGGGCGGGAAAGGGGGGTCACAGGGAGAGTGAGAGTGAACTACCTTGACAAGGACGTTTCAGCTGCCCCACTCCGCGCCTGCGCGCGCCTTCTCCTCCCGTTTTTTTACGCCAGCGTTGTCGTTACGTCCATCGGTATGCAACGTTTTTCTTCTTGAGCTTAGACTAATAAACAGTAGCGAGCACTGGGAAAAAAAACCACATTGGATCTAGAGTCCAGACTCTTGAAAACATTGACAAGAAAAAGGACTCTTGATTCAATCAGATTTAAGCTTAAATCAAAAGGAAATCCGCTCAAATTAAGAGGCTTGGTTCTTGATTTAAGCTTAAATCTGATTGAATCAAGAGTATTTTTTCTTGTCGATGTTTTTAAGAGTCTGGATTCTAGATCCAATGTGTTTTTTTTTTTTTTTTTTTTTTTTTTTTTTTTTTTTTTTTTTTTTTTTTCCAATGAGGCGTGAATGATCGATTTTGATATTTCTTCATTTGAAGCTATTGTAAAGAATCGATTATTAAGGTGTTCGTCGCGAACACCCTGTCTATCGATTCTTCTCCATGGGTTTAAATGGCAGATCAATCGATTTATCGCAATACCTACACGTCACGGTACTAAATTGCAGCTCTCGTGTTTCGTACTCTACCTTTTATCTGTCCCGGTGATTTCCTAAAGTGCAGAACCATGTGATGAAAGAGAGAAAGGGAAAAAATTAAAATTTAAGGATAAAAAACACGTATTATATTCAGAGGCGAGGCGCGAATGATAGATTTCCGATATTTCCCCATTTGAAACTATGGTAAGAATCGATTATTAAGGTGTTCGTTGTTAACACCCAGTTGATCGATACATTTCCACAGGTTTGAACGGCAGACCAATCGATACATCGCAAAGCACGCCAAGACACTGATCGTATCCGGGCCAAAATTCGGACACAGATGGACCGAGGTTGGACTTCTGGGTGAGACAGTTTCGGTTAAAATTTTCCGTGCGTTTTGATTTTGGTAGAGTAATTCCAAAATTATGTCGGGATTCTCGACTTTCCTTCTTTTACCTCCCTAAGGGAACCCGATCGGTGGGGGGAGGGGGGGTTCTGGACAACGAAATTCTGAGCCCTTGGGATCCCTTTCGAATTCGAATAACCGAGAACAAAGCCTGGTACAGATGGCCCGAATCACCGTGTATACATACACACCAAAAAATAGTCGGCGCTGATAACAGAACCTTCTGTTCACAGGGCTCCTGCAATTTCTTTGTTACACTGACAGATATTTTCTGTTGAGAGAACAAGGCACGGCTTCGGTCGTGAGTACAGAATACGCTGTCCTCATAACGGAAACTTCTATAGGTAGCTGCAACATAGAGAGTGCAGGAGCCCTATGAACTAAACTATTTCTTTAAGTGTAGGTATGTACTCAAGATCTCCTAGTGGCCATACTCACTACGGAGGCACTCTAACGGTGAAGGGGGATTTTCGAGGAAATTCGGAAACCCTGCTTCACAGCTCATGCACACGCCTCGGGCCTCGGGCTCGGTGCAGGGAGTAATTTGCGCACTCCAGATGCCGCGTCGCGACGGCCGCGCCGACGTCGAGACGTCGTCGTCGCGCACCGTGCACCCGACCGGGGGGAGGGGGAGGGGGGTGGGCTGCTCCTGGAACCGCGTTGCGTCGCCGCTGCCGTAGCCGGGCAAGTGCTGACCGATTGACCACCACCGACACAAACCCATGGGCGATCCACATTCCAGTCCGAGTCCGAGTGCCAATTCGCCCGACTACGAAATACGACCGAGGACAGCGTTGGCCGCGCCGCCGGTTGCCACTACCGTACCAGTAAAAGGACAGCCAACGGCCCCGCAGCCCGGAGCTCCTGCGGGCGGATTGTTGATATTGATAGACAAATCGATAGACAAAAAAGATATAGGGAGTATGGAGCGATTCTATTAGAGTAAGGTTGGACTAAGGTTAGACTAAGATTCTTATAAACTAAGGAGGTGATTGATGGACTAACTGTCGGTGTCGGGTCTCTCGTGGGTTGCCGTTAGTTAGTCTATTACCTACGTCCTTTGTCCATTGCCACCAATAGGATCCCTCCGTAACTCTTTTGTCATCTTTGTCTGTAGCTTTGTCTATAAATTTCAATAATCGGCCCGCTGAGAGCGCTATGAAAGCAGCATTTATTTCTGTACGCTAAAAGATAATTCAAAATTCCAGAACGTTACGTTTCATTAGCTTCTTTGCCGTTCAATTAATCGTCAATTTACTCACAGAACAGAAAAAAAGAGAAAAAAAACCGCGGCGGTCTCTAGTTTGAATGAAACTTGAGACACGACGATTGCAAGAAATGACCCTCCCGAGCTACCTTTTTTTGAGAGGAAAATGAGACCTTCAAAAAACCATTAAAGCACTAGAAATTATATCAACCAAACTGCCTCATGGACAGTTAAAAGGTTCTCGGCAACTAGAATCTCTGGGAAAACACCACAAGGGAATCCTTGTGAAAACGGTCGGCCGCAAAATGGTTGCTCTTTGTGAAGTATAAAATTAAAAAGAGGAGAGAGAAAAATTAAGCAGACATAGATCAAGGCTTATTGCGACTGCAGAGGGTATTTAACCACCACCACCACCAAACTACCTCAATATCAAAATAATGATGTCAGCTGATATAGAAACGCCTTGATTTGTCGCTATCACTGCTCCATGAATATCTGTGTTGCCTGTCGTTGGAAAATGAAGGCGTTTTAAATCGCCGTGGGCTTAGAGCGCGGTAACGCCCGCTAACTGTTGCTGCGTTGCTCGAAGTAGATGTGGAGATAAAGTTTGGAGGGAAAAGGGTTACCAAAATGACACCCTAAGGGAGAGCACGCGCCGCGCTGGGCCACTTTGAAATAATAGCCTCCGCTGTAACCACGTAACGTTGCTGCGCTATGAACGTCAGAGCGCCTTCACTTTTATTTATATGCAAAACGGACAACCTCAGAGCAGTATTAGTTGCATCAGGTTTCGTCATCGTCACAAGCATCACCCACGTTGAGTAACAGCACGACACAATCAATATTATCTTGTGTTATTTTTGTTGACTGGTGTGGAGTGTCATCAGCTGCCTTGATTGATTTTTATCCTATGTAAATAAAACGCAAGGATCTTCTTTTTTTTACACTGCCAGGATCATGCTGTCAGAACTGATTTGTTCCATCGTAAAGGAGGGAAATCCCGTTAGAAGTTAATTTCTTTGAATGAAGTACCCAATGTAATTTCCACGCGCGATGAAGATAAGGAGAAAGGAAGCAAACACGTATTATTCAAAACGCCTCATGTGCATTACAAAAATGTAAAATTTTTATCAGTAAAATATGTTTATGCAAGAAAAAGTTATAAATATTTTTCTTGAGATTTCCAGATACTTTAGACTTTTGATTATAATTGAGGACAAAAGTCTAGAAAAAAAGGAAGAAAAATATTCTCAAGTTTTCTTGAGTTTTTATAGCATGGAAATTTTGAACGTCCTATGGGTTCTTACAAGATTCTTCCCTAGCACGGCAGGATATACTTCTGTGTGTATGAAATCACCTTGGTGTTGAAAGTCATTAATGTTTAGAGGTTCCAACCCCCCTCACTCCTCCGACCATTCGTTTATGACTGATTGGACTACATTTTGCAATTTGGAACCGCAATAAATATCTCTGGCTTCTGGCTCAGTTTAGAAACGACGTATACATTAGTATCCCTATGCACATGAGTGCTTTTATAGGTGGGCTAGAAATTGTATAGTTCTGAACATTGCAAAATGTAGTCCAACTATAGTCTCTCACACTCCTCCCTGCGCGCGCCAGATTTAAAGAAACCCCTTCTCGTAAATCTAGGCGCGGGTTAGCAGATTTCATTCTTTTTTATTTTTTTAAAAAAAAAAAAAAAAAAAAAAAAAAAAAAAAAATTGTCTCTCTTAGGAACATAATAATCTTCTATGAAAATTTAACATTTAAATAGAGGTTGCTTTTTTTTAACCAACATACTAGCAAAAGCTCACGGAACTTTGCGCGAAAGTTAAGTTTTGTAAACCTATCTCTGTGTGTACAACGCCTTCCATTCATAAGAAATGCACGGAAAAATTATGAAAGAACAAACATAAATGTGGTTTAATGATTTTAACTTCCGCCGAAGCGCCGCGCAGACCGCACCGTGTTTGGCGCGATGCGTGAAGTATTTCGACAGTCTTGTAGGCGCTATGCGTTTCACGCCGATCGCTACTGAACGCACTGTTTTGGACGCAATGTGTGAAGTATTCACGCAGTCTTGTAGGCGCTATGCGTCTCACGCTGACCGCACTGTGTGTGGCGCAATGCGTGAAGTATTCATGCATTCTTGTAGGCGCTATCCGTTTCATGCTGACCGCAACGACCGCACTGTGTTTGATGCAATGCGTGAAGTATTCGTGCAGTCTTGTAGGCTCTAAGTCGCGCCGTTCCAGGGCAAATTGCGTGTCATGTTTCTCTCTTAACTCGACTAATTAAAGGTGCTGTCTCTTGTATCACTAAGAGACGACAAAACTAGAAATTACTATTCTCTCAGGAAATGAGTGATTTTGTTGCCTTTTCTCGTTTGTAATTTTTTTTTTCTAAATCCGATTTTTTTTTTCATACCTTCTTTTCTTATCACTTCTTTCACTTTTTCCTACTTTTGAAGAAAATGTTAACTTATTTTTTCTCGACTCTTTAAAGGTCTAATGCTATTACTTACTCATTCATATTTTTTTTTTTTTTTCAAAACTCTATAAAAATAAAAGTTGCACGAAGCGACGCGACGCCAATTGGGGGAGGGCAGAGGGGCTCCCCCCTCCCTCTGTAAATTTTAAGTTTAAATTATAATCAGCAATTATTTTAGTAATTTTCTTTCTTTTCTCAAAATCTTTCTTACCCCCCCCCCCCCCCCCCCAAGATATAGCTGAAATGACGCTCCAAGATTTAGGCGCAAAAGTGAAAACTAATTTTGATATTGCTAACGTAGAAGAAGCTCTTCTAGCAAGAAAATTAGCAACCGAAAAGTGACAACAGTTTACTATTCCGGATTATTCTCATTAAAGTTGTATTATTCCATTTTTTACGTCGTTCACAAAGATGTTCAGAAATGGTTTCGTGAAGAGCGACTTGTTTTCATATTTTCGCGCGCCAGAAAAGTTGAATACCTGTACGTCATCAACATGGCGATGGTGTATCAACCTAGTACTTACGTCATCTCCTTCGCTTGATTTGATTGGCTGTTGGTTTATGTATGTTATCAGTTGTTCAGTTCATGATTTAATAATCAATAAAATGTAAACAAATCGAATTTGAATTTTTTTCTTATTCATTATTGATTTTTACCGTTTTTATTTGTTGTTTCGGGAAAAATCATTGCGTCTCGCATTCACAATGTGACAGTAAATATTTTTATTAATACTTTTCAGGTAAGAATTCTTTTTTACGTTCATTATTTAAAAGTCATCATCGATATCTCAAGAGCCACTTCCCCTGGACCTTTCATTTCCCACACAAGAATTAGATACCTTCTAATTCATAAACCTTACAGCATGCCCTGTCATTCCTAAAAAATTATTTCTCATTGATCTGAGATTCTTTAAGCTTGTATACACCCTTAGCCTAGTTCATCTCTTCCCTCACATTGGTCGGCTAAAGGAAAGGGGTCGGCCACTGTTGAGTGATTTGTAGTGTCGTATCTCTTCCTGCAAACTACTCTAGAAAATAGCTTATGGAGGACTTAATATGCAGTACTTTAAATAAGTCATACATCAACCCTGTCCAGAAAGAATGAAACAGAATATAGCCTATTTCTGTTTTAAGTACCAAGTAATTTTCACAGAATTTGGTTTGTTCTAGATCAGAGAAAAACCAAGTTGACCAAAAAATACTTAAGCCGCCTCAGATATAGAAGCTGTAACTTACTGGTTTTGATCCTCAAAAACATTAGAAGTAGGATTTCTTCATTAAACTATTTTTACTTACCCTCCTATTTTAAGGCTGAAGTGAATTTTCACCAGAAAATTGACTATGAATCGTGCGTGAAATGTCTTCAATTCTGTAAAGGGCAGAACTTCAGAATCCGACTCCTCCCGAGTTTCATTGCATCGCCTAGCTCAAGGAGTCTATTTGGTTTTACCCGTCATCTAGAACTTTTCCTTGGAGATGTATTTTTGATTCCTATTCTGAAGGCTTCCATTTTTTAAACTAATCAATTTTTTATATTGTCAGGATCTGCACCGCACCAATCTGAGGGCCTAAAAATGATGCTGGGCAGGAAGCAGAGCCTCAAAGGTGAACAAGTTTTAGCCGACTATGGTCAGGAGGAGTCGCTAAATGAAAATGCAGATATCGAATGGGTGAACAAGGTTAGTTCCTCTCTATCGAGAGTGTATTCGATGCCAGAAACTTAAGTTTGCACAGGTTTAGATTCTTCTAGAAAATCTGTTGTCATTAGTCTAGCACTGAAAGTAACTTCTAGAATCAAGATAACCATTAGCCATCGGACAAACTCTACCCGAAGGGCTGAGGAAAAAATGAATAATGGAAAGAAAGAGAAGATACAACGTCTCTTCTAAGGACTGCGCATGGAATAGTAAGAAATCTGGCGCCAGGTGAGTTTCAGTATTTTCTGATCTGATGTGCTTTGCAGGCGCCTTAGCACAACGAGCTTTCAAAATCTAACTTTTTATTTATCAATATTGAGGAAATTGGGGCTGAAAAGGGAATTTTCCAACCTTCTTACATACACATGTTTTCTAATGGAGATTTGAGTTGTTGCAGTAGCGAGGCATGAATGATACATTATCAGGCAAAGAATCAATTATTAAGGTGTTCATTGAAAACACCCTACTCACCTGTTGGTTGGTTGATCCTTTTCCCTAGATTTACCTAAATAGCAGATCAATCGATATATTGCAAAGCATGCCATGCCATCGAGTTGTTGTTATAATGCAGTTGTCGTTTGAAAGAATTTAATTCTATTCATTCGTCTGATCTGCATGGCCTGCCTTGAAACTCAATTTCTTCTTGATCATCAGTCAGATATTGCAACATTTCCACTAGAAAATGCCAGTAAATTCACTTTTCAGCCCAGTTTCTCTCAGGCGACAGTTCGATTTCAAAATCGTATTGAGCTCCAAAAGCTGTGAGGAACATCATATCGAAATTTAACTGGCACCAAATGTCTTGTTACTCTGTGTGCGACCCTCTCTATTCGCAATGCTAAATATTTTAAAAGTCCTCAAGGATTTTTTCATGTAGATTGTCACATTTTCTTTGCCTCACCATATTCTTCTTAGAGGTAGCTGTTTACCCCAGTGGCTTGACCATTGGGTGGAGGGGTCCCAATGACCTAATTCGAACCCCCTCTGCCTTGAAAAAATTCTGTTCACGCCATCAATTCTGAGCCACCAAGTAGCACAATGCAAATGAAAATATTGAAATAAAGGTAAAATTTTATGGAAAAAAGACTCACATTTTTTCTTTATGAAATTGCTATCTCTTCACATCATCTCAGCAATGAATGTCAATTTTAAATGATTAGTGTAACAAGTTCCATGTATTAGAAAGACAGACAACGTGCGATAAAAAAAAAATAAAATAAAATAAAATAAAAAAAAACCTACAAGTCCTGCAACTTACCTTAATGTCTTTGCAGTAAATTTCAATAAGAGGAGCCCCTTCAATTAGTAGATAGGCAACATAAACAACACTCCTAAGCAGAAGGTCTATTAATTTGTCCAAGTAATTGCACTTGCTTTTAATCTATGCTACAGATGCTATGCTATATGTTATTTGGGTACTTAGTAGGTGGTGACTCATTCTTTATTCCTGGTTTTTGCAGCGCTCAGTGAGGCTCTTCAATCCTTTAATAGTATTCTCATGCTCCTCTGTCTGGAATTATTTGTAAATTATAGCATTTACAATTTTGAATTTTGTAAGAATCTGTAATTTCTGTTTAAATTATTCTCTTACACATAACTGAAATGATTTTTTCTTGAAACCTAAATTATTTTTATGACTATGTGTTCTAGATGTGGGTTCGAAGAATCATGAGAACCTGCGCCCTTTTCAGTCTGGTTTCTGTGAGTCTCAACACACCCAAAACTTTCGAGCGGTATCCACCTCTGCAGTATGTAACGTTTGTGTGTGATCTAATCATCACTTTTCTCTTCACTGCCGAAATGATCGCCAAAATGCACATCCGTGGAATCTTGCAGGTTTGATGATAATCAGATTAATCTCCTCTGAATTTGACGATACTGATTTAGAAAGAAAAATTTATCAGAGAATTTAGATTGACTTTTGACCACTATTATTTCATTTTAAGTAGTTTTTTGGCATATTGCCGCCCCCCCCCCCCCCCAAAAGAACATAATGATTCTAAAAATGGCAGCAGCTAAGTAATTTTAAGGCATAGGCATCTCTGTCCTAGCCTAGTTTGCGTATGGTGATAGTATCACCACACAAGTATCACCAAGATACTCTCTGTGGTGCAGAATCAATGCTGAATTGATAATGACGTTTGAAGAAGGGTGTATAGTGTTTCAAAGTAAATGCTTTTGAACGTGTGAAACTGTGAAATGGTTTCCCCAAACATTTTAAAGTCATAGAAATTTTTCTTCCATATTTTGTACTTTTTGCGGTGGTAAATCATTGTAATCCCTTACAAAGGCCCATTTCCAAAGTTACACCGCTGATATTCTCTTGAGATTGGCAAAAATCATCTCTTTTATGATGCCATTTTGAGGGCTCCCTTTAACCTCCCTCATTCACAATGTAAACCAGATGGAACTTCCTAAGGAAACGATCTGTTTGAGAAATGGCCATAAGTATGGCCCTAACGTAAGTAGCATAATCTCAGTTCTTTTTTGTCTTAAAACACATTTGTAAAATATTGTCAACTTCAGTTAATCCTCTGTTTTTTTTTTTTTTTTTTGTTGATAGGGAGAGGTTCCGTATTTGAAAGACCACTGGTGCCAGTTTGATTCGAGCATGGTGTTTTTTTTATGGGCCTCTGTCATCCTTCAAATGTTTGAGATGATTGGTGTCGTCCCTTTGTTCAGTTACCTGTCGATTCTTCGAGCGCCCAGACCTCTCATCATGATTCGTTTCATCCGTGTCTTCCTCAAATTCTCCATGCCAAAATCGCGAATTAATCAAATTTTTAAGTAAGCATTGTAGCTACATGTATCATGTTGCATGTGTCTACAATGTGAAATTTGTGTCTTTGTGAAGAAAAAATTTGAAAAATTTCCCTCAAATTTTCGTTTGGGTGCTGTTTAAGATTGTTGTTGAGTCTTTGTACCTCAAATTTTGGATTAATCCAAAGTTGCAGGGGCAGTTCAAACTGGAAAACATGCCATATTTTGAGAAGAGTGAGGCATACTTGGCCTAAAAGCATCTTAACAAGATTTGCCTCATGCCAATGTTTGGTATTTTTAATCATGGAATTTTTCTTATTCTCTGAAAAGTTTCATAATTTTGGTACGAGTAGCCAGAGCTTTCATCAGCAATGATACAGAGTAATCAGAAATGTTTTGCAAATGTTGTGAGGATTTTTTTTTAATATAGAGTCAGGAAATTTCAAAAAATTTTACCAAACTATTGACCCTGAGCTCTACCTCAAAAATTCCATTTTTTTTTTTGGAGAAAACTTGCTTAATTTTCAATCTAGCTCCGGCTCATAACTGGATTCACACTAATTTCAAGTTTTATTCTCCTGTTTTTCCCTCAATCAAATAAATTGAGGATTATTTGATTAAAAATCATGTTAAATCAGTATGAGATTATATTAACTTGTGATAATTTAATGGATTAGGTAAATGGCTAAAAAACAGGAATAGTCACAACCGAACCATATTTTGTATTCAAAGAAATCTCGGAACTTAGAATTTATGTTCTGTGTGCTATGGAACAATACAACATGACATCATTACTTGACATGTTTTGTCTTCGGCTTTTCAGGCGCTCGAGTCAGCAGATTTACAATGTCACGTTGTTCTTCCTATTTTTTATGTCTCTGTATGGCTTACTTGGTGTTCAATTTTTTGGCGAACTAAAGAATCATTGTGTGCTGAATGATACTCATCCACGGTAAGTCAGATACATCCCATCTTTCATCATCTGCTGTGTAGCTGTTTACAAATTACCCTGAAAACTTAGACAGAAGTATTTCAGACTTGATCAATGATCTACTTCAAATGTAATACCAAAACTTCAGTTAAGTTGCCTTCATAATTTAGAAATCACGTAAATTATCTGTGTCTGGTTTTTAAAAACTTTCCTCTCTCCTTCAATTCAATGTACTAATCATTTGTCAAAAAAAAAAATTGACCCATTAAAAAACTTAATGCAACAATATTTGTTTAATGCGCAGTTTAACTCATACAGGCTTCGGTTTTTAAGAAACATAACGTTTAAAGAGACACATACAAAAAATTCAAATTTGGTTTAAGAGTTGATTTAGGAGATGTACTTACAATTTGCACATTACATGTATTGGATCTGCTGAAAATTTTTCTGAAGAATCGTAAAACATATTACTTAAATTGAATCTCTCAGTTCGAAAACGGCCCAACTAGGGTTTTTTACGATGTTCATTTTTTTCATAGAATCACTCCTCTCCTGGCTATTGTGCAGTTTTCATTGTTCCTGAAATTTTTTTTTTCAAAATGGGTCGTTTTTGAACTGAGAGATTCAATTCAAAGATATACATAGTCTGGTTATAAAGAAAATTAAGCTCTCATCCAACATCCTCCATTGCAATTTCTCTGATACAACTCTAACTCCACACGGTATGTGTGTGTCAGAGTCTGTACCATTTGACTCAGGGTGGAACGTCACAACGCTGGAAGGTGTTTTTGGTTTCTTCTGAACTTCTTCAATTTTTTTCTTGCCGGTTAAAAGCTAACTTTCAATCGCTCTTCCAATTCCAGACACGTCACACTCAACAGTCTTGCCATTCCAGATACATTTTGCTCCATGGATCCAGATTCTGGTTATCAGTGCCCACTTGGAATGAAATGTATGAAGCTTGAACTGTCACGGCACATCATTGGTTTCATTGGTTTTGATGAATTTGGTGAGTACTTGTTTTGTTTATCTATTTATTTATTTTTTGGATCAAGAAGTTATAATAAATCTTGAATCCATTGGATTATTCTTAAAAAAAAATCTTAAAGAAAGCAAATTGACACAAAAGAGTGATTGATCGGAAGTCTATACCAATAGGTTGAAGACTGCCATATCAAATATTTCATTTAAATTTCCCAGGGATTTTCAATGACGTTTTCTGAATGGTTAATGAAAGGACCAATGAGAAAGAAAATCGGCTTAAAGATACACACAAAAAGCTGCTTATATTTTTTTAATATAATGAGATTTATTTATTTTTTGGATTGAGAAGCTGTAATAGATATTGAATCCACTGAATTATTCTTTAAAAAAAAAAAAATCGGTGCATATTTTTGCTGCAGAAAACTCTATTTATTCGAAGAAATCTGGAGAAAAATTAGTGGAAATTTTAGGTTTCCATGAAGGAACTCAGCTCAGCTCTGAAAAAACAGAGAAATTAGTAAAAGAATTCAAGACTTGTAATTGCTCCAAAGATATACTGTCTGTCATCCTTGGTAGATATGATAAGATTTAAGTATAAAAAAACTCCTGTACTGTAAAATTCCATCAAATGGTCATGCTAAACTAAATTGGTCTTGCCCTGCAGCAACAAGTATTTTCACCGTCTACCAAGCAGCGTCACAAGAAGGCTGGGTTTTCATCATGTTTCGCACGTACGACAGTCTTCCTGCATGGCGAGCTGTCTTCTACTTCTGCACCATGATTTTCTTCCTCTCGTGGTTGGTCAAAAACGTTTTCATTGCTGTCATCACGGAAACATTCAACGAAATCAGAGTCCAGTTCCAGCAAATGTGGGGAGTTCGCAGTTCCATTACAAATAAAACTGCCTCCCAGGTGAGTAATTGCAAAGAGCTACAAAGCTGAAAATTATCTGAGCTTTTAATCTATGGAACTATTCGTGCTAAATTGTGATGGAAAAATGGCTTCCCATTTTTAAATCTAAAAAATACTTGGTTCTCCACCATAAATCGTGTAGGAGACTGTTGGTTGAAGTTAACACTGAAATCAAATGTAAGAGTCAGGAGGTTAATTTTTTTTTAAAAAAACAAAAAACAAAAAAAAAACATGAGTATCCAAAGTTTATGAGACATAATTGGCCCTGCAATACATAGTAGTTCACAGCGTAATTTGCAATTTCAGACCTCTGTATCTCATTGTAAAGGCAGAATATAATGAGGTAAACATCAGTTTACTCGCATAGAGTTCTAGCTAGATTTGTCAAGATAGCAAGGAACTATGTTTCCATCATTATTACTCACAGTAGAATCCAGCATTTCTAGAGTAAGCCACCTCTTTTTCTCTCCTCTACTAAACCCTTTTCTTTCTCTCATAGAAGAGACTAGCAGCTCTAAGTGCATCTTTCTTGTTTAAATACGAAACCATAAATGATAGGCACCTAATGGGTTGGATTAAAAAAATTACCTTCACATAAAATGAGATTGCGTTTTCTCAACCCATTCAATTCAATTTATCTTTAGATTTCAGCAAAAGGTTATCTATCAATATGTTTGATGTTTGTGTCTGAGTTAAATGTTTGCTAATCTGTATTTAATTTACATGGTTTTAATTTTCTTCATTTTCAATTCTTTTCAGATACTAGCAGGAGATGATGTAGGCTGGAGATTAGTGACCGTAGATGAAAACAAACACACAGGGCTTGCCCCTCCTATCTGTCAAGCGATTCTGAATTCTCCCTGGTTCGATCACTTATGATGACAGTGATTCTTGCTAATGGTTTAGTAATGGCAACAATGAATTTCAAGCATGACCAGCGGCCAAGATATGTTTTTTACGAAAAGTATTACTATTTTGAGGTAATTCCCTGTTTTACAAAATTTTCAAAAATCACTTAGATATTTTAAAATCGCTAGAATCTTCAAAAAACTCAACAAACCTTTGAGTAATTCTTTCAACCGTTTCTCACAGGAAATGAAGTCATTTTTAGATACAGGAAATTTTGAAATCTGCTTTTGAGAGAAGCTTTTCATTCATATTATTCTCGTATAAACACTGCTTTCTTGTTCAAGATATGAACGCTGTAACTTTGTGCTCAACTTTCCAATTTTTTTCTGGCAAAATGCTTTATTGCAAGAAAACCATCAACATTTATCCCTCATGTTTTCAAGATTGCAGTACTATGTTTTGGAGATTACTTACAGAGAAAATCAATTATGAAATAAATTGACTGTATTTATTAAATATAGGTTTTTTTTCATAGGTAGTTTTACATCTTTTACTTCTTTAGGGCAAATACATCTTTTAGCAGCTATCAATTTTAAATGTGGCTCAACTTTAAAGTGTTCTCACTTTGGACAGAAGTACTTTATTAATGATGTGTGATTATTTTTGCCGAAATACTTTTTCAATAATTAACTCTTGACTTTTCAGCACAGAATTTTTTTTTTTTTTTTTTATTTCAGGTTGTTTTTACAATTTTCTTCAACCTAGAAGCATTGTTCAAGATATGGTGCTTAGGTTTCCGTGGCTATTTTGAGCACTCCTATCACAAGTTTGAACTAATGCTGGCAATCGGTACAACTCTTCACATTATTCCAAGCCTATACTTGTCTGTTTTCACTTATTTTCAGGTTTGTATACTCTGCATTGTTACAACATTTTAATTTTGCTATTATTTCTTTTGTGTCCATCAAATCATCCAAGTGCATTTCATTATTCAGGTTGCCACGGTCAGGGAAAACCGGAAAATGTCAGGGAATTTGAAAAAGTCAGGGAAAACTTGGAAATGTACGGGAAAAAGACAAAAAAGTTAGGGAAAAATTGTTAAGTAACCTTTAATTGCTTTCCAGAATAGATTTGACAGTTCGAACAACAGATTTTGCGTTGAAGCTATCTCAAATTACATCTTTTAAATAATCTGGCACATCAATGATCAATGAGAATTTCACCAAAATGTGTCAGGGAAATGTCAGGGAATTTTATTTTCTAAATTCTGCAAAAACCCTGAATGTGTTTTCCACCATCAAAACTTTCAGTAAGAAATTTTTTTCCATAAAAAAAACACGAAAAATATTGCTTGACTATAGTAAAACATTGCCTTCATGAAAATTACTACCTGTTGAGCTCCTCTGAGCCCAGACACATTGCTGGACCTTGCTTGGATCATCCACCAAAAAACTTAGGTCCAGCTGCCTACGCCGGGGTCACACATCTTAAGTTCAGTTGATTCATGGAAGTTTCAACGAAAGTATCAACTGAATTTCAGATGTGTGACCTGAACCTCAGCAGCTAGAACTCAAGGTTTTGACTGCATAAGTCCAAAAACTTCAGAGATCAATGATCAATAAACTTCGGGTCTCACGCTTGAAGTTTTTTTCTCAGTTCAGTCGTTTGGTCAATCAACGGAGATATTGAATAATGAATTTCCCACAAGCAGAAGTAGGTGGACAATTGTGATAAGGTCCTATTTAGATGAAATTTCCCTTTCATGGTCAATTTTCATAGAATTTCTAATGAAAGATTTATTCACAGGTCCTTCGGATTGTTAGATTGATTAAAGCATCCCCAATGCTTGAAGATTTTGTGTACAAGATTTTTGGACCAGGCAAGAAGTTGGGAAGCTTAATCATATTCACCATGTGCCTCTTGATCATCTCATCTTCCATTTCAATGCAGCTGTTTTGCTTCCTGTGTGATTTCACAAAATTTGAAACCTTCCCTGAGGTATGTTTTGTATTTTTTTGGTTATTTTTTTTTAAAAAATGTTACTTTTATATCAATGGCTAAAGTAAAAAAAGATATATGTTTTTCTGTTTGTGACATAGCAAGTCTCCGTTAACGTTTTATTTTTTTCCTCAAGCGAACGATCTAACAGTTTCTCCAAAATTTGTCTCGGATTCTTTTTCAATAGTTCAAAAATATTGAAATAAAATTGCAAAGAAACATTTTATTTAGTTTTCTGGGAAAAGAATAAAGTATAATCAGTGATTTTTAAAGTTGTAATGGAGATACAATTTTTTTAACTCCAGCCATCAATATGTTCTTTTATGGTAAAAAGAATTCCATTATTTATACGAATTCGAAAAATCGTTGGCAGGTAGCTCTTTTATGGCGTGGTAACAAGTTGAAAACTTACTTCAGGAAAGAAAGACCTATTATTATGACCTGTTTGGCACAACAACAAAAAGAGATCACTTTGACCTGCTCAACAAGGAACATGTTAATTGTTTTCTAATTCAAGGATTACAGCATCGATTACTTCTGCAGTAATATGAATCACATAATCTTCTGAGTCTCGAAAAACATGGCCTGCCGTTATCAAAAGCTCGCTTCAATGCCAGTCAATATGGCTGGCTTTAATACCATTCAATATGACTTACGTAGTACGTATTTGCTTTTTTGAGCTTTATTTCTCTGTTTTGTAGGCTTTCATGTCTATGTTCCAAATTTTGACACAAGAAGCATGGGTTGAAGTCATGGATGAAACTATGGTTAGAACTCGAGAAACGCTCACTCCGTTGGTTGCCATTTACTTCATTTTGTATCATCTGTTTGTAACTTTAGTAAGTTGAATATCTTAAATCTGTCTTATATTGGGTATCCTTTTCTTCAAAGCAATTATTAATCACAAAAGTTTGCTACTATCATAGAATGTCATCAGGCGATGTTCGAGTATTCTCTTCTGTTACTATTTATTAAAATCCTGTTCATTTGTCAGAAGAGTAGCAAATTCAACCAAAATATGCTTAAAAGACTACACTCTGCTCTCATTAAATATATTTTTGAAAGTCCAATTCACTACTATTTTCCTTCAGTTTTAAATCCTAAAGATGGTTGAATGAATTCTTGCACAAGTGCAGCTTTTGAAAAAAATGATATATTAGTGATTTCAAGTAAAACCAAACTTAATGAAAATTCTATGAAAAATTCGCCTCCAAATTCCAATTTTCAAGCATCAAGCATCACAAAGTCAGTTTGAACTTTCTCTCCGCATAAGGATCCATTTAATTTCGAAACTTCAAACACGCATTTCTCAAAATAGCAAAAGCTGCACTTATGTGCCTTAATCCTCCAAGTCCCTCCATTAGTTGTCGACCAGTCTAGTGAATCTCCTATCTTTTTGTTTTTTCCAAATGAAATGTTTATCATATAATACAAAGCATTAACCTCTTTTTCAAAGGTTTCATCCATCAGTAATTTTGTTTGTCCTGTTCTAGATTGTGTTAAGTTTGTTCGTTGCTGTGATATTAGATAATTTGGAATTAGACGAAGATATCAAAAAGTTGAAGCAGCTTAAGTTTCGTGAGCAAAGTGCAGAAATCAAAGAAACATTACCATTCCGTCTCCGAGTTTTTGAGAAATTTCCGGATAGTCCACAAATGTCAACCATTCACAAAGTACCTTCTGACTACATTCTCCCAAAAGTAAGTAAACTTGTAGAATTTTTAAATCAATAAATACACCCAAAATAGAAAGCTGGCTTACAATGAAAAAGGTCTAAGGTGAAGGGCCATAGCAAAATCCCTCGCCACTGCTCTAACCCTGCCATGCTCTTGAGACCTAAACACACCAGTCTATTTCTCTCATTTTTTTCCTCTCTCAGTTTTGACAAAAGGAGCACTAAGTCCCAAAGTGCCACTCAAGACGTGAGCGTAGCATTGGGGGTACTCCCTAGATGGCGAATTTGACATCGGCATAGTATGGCTTGAGTGTAATTTGCCCTTTGAAATTTTTTTTGTTTATACTCTCCATGAAAGACAATTAATTGTCTATGGCATGAATTAATTTTGGATCTTAGATTCTGGGGGACACTAATCTATGTTGTAGTTTTCATAAGAAAGAGACATAGAGTACCCATTTTTTTTTCAAAATTTAAAATTTTTGGCAATCAGTTATTCAAAAAAAAAAAAAAAAACTATTTAAAATTTCCAAAATCATTCCACAGAGAATAGATTCAATTTTTAATAACCCCAAAAATATGTTGTTACAAATTTGTAGCGTTATGCCATAGAGGGTTGAGTAATTTTAAATTTTTGCCTGAAGTAAATTTTAATTGTGTGTCTTTCCTGCAGGTACGTGAAAGTTTCATGCGCCAATTTGTCTACGATATGGCAGATGATGAAAGCATCTCTGAAAGCATAAAAAGACTGAACGAAGTCTTGAATACACGTGTAATTTACCAAAAGCAAAGACCATTGAAATTGCTGAGCAATTTGCAAAAAGTTCGAACCATCACCTCTGAACTTCGGAAAGCATCAATCACAGCAATCATAAAGTAAGCCTGATCTTTTTTCCCAAAATTATGCAAATTTGGTTCGATCTTTTCCCTTTATTCACGGATATGAACTCTCTGTCAAAATAACTGAGTTGGGGCTGAACCAAATTTTTCCAAGCTTCATTGAGCGCCAGTCTACCTAGTACAACTGGAAATTTCTTCCGCTCTCAGAAGTTTAGGGATTTAAAATAACATCGTATGTGTGAGGTGTAGACCTCTTTCTACTTTTGGTTTATTAATCAAAGTCATCATTTTCTGTCTGAAGAATTTAAGTGCGTTTTTTTTCTCTTGATTTAAATACAAAAGAAAGACCAAATTAAACAAGATGTTGACGGTAAAGAAGTATTGTGCCCATTTTTTCTAGACCATAAGTTTTTTCTTTTACTTGTTCAGTGATTCAAACAATCAACGATTGATGCTTGGGGACTCAGCTGTCTTACCAATGCCTGGTAAAGGCACTCTTCACTCACAAGGGACCATTAGTAGTGCAAAGCAGTTGCGTTTGGATCAAAAGAAGTAAGAATTAATTCTTTAGCCCTATTTTTACAAACAGATTTTTTGTTGTTTCTCTTTTTTATTGTCATGATATACCACAAAGAAACAGATCCTAAAGCGGAATTATCAAGATTGAGGTATAGGCACCACCACATGGAAAAGCATTTTTACCGACATCTTGGAGTAAACACTGCCTCAAAATTTCAATTTAAATTGAAATTTCAATGGTTTGTTTAAAATTCTTAGTTCAGTAAACCTACTTTTGAAAAAGACATTGTGAATAATTTAGTAGATTCTCCACTGCACACTAGCTATTTAATTTTTTTAGTTTTTCGTCTGCTTTCTCAGTATCCAAAAATGTTGGAAGTCTACAGTCTATTTTGTATAGTTTCATTATTAGTGAAGTTTAATTTTATCTTTAAAAATCTCATACTGAGAAATAATATTGTAGGAAGATATTGCACTATTGATTGAGAAGGAAGGAAATATTGTTACTATTGTAACTTGTATTTGAACTTGCATATTTTAACTTCATCATTTTTGAGTTTCTTCCGCAGGTCGGTAAGAAGAAGCGTCCGGAGCGGCTCGATCAAGCTGAAACAGACGTACGAGCATATGATGGAAAATGGAGACATAGGTGCAATGAACAGAGTAAGTGCTGCAAGAAGTCGTCCTCACGATTTGGACATCAAACTACTACAGGCCAAAAGACAACAAGCAGAAATGAGGAGGTATCTTCATTTTTCCTCAATTTGCACATTTAATTCCTGTCACTCATAATCATAGTACTTCATGTCACTTCATAGTACTTAGTGTTAGATCACATGTCACTGGCTGTGTGGAGTCTAGCATCACATTTTAAGCTCTCTATTCACAAAATTTCTAGAAAAAGACCTAAGTTTGCAGACTGTTCCTATTGAATCTACCATTTTTTTGTGCTTTTGGTCCTTACGTTGGACCTTTAACAAAGAAAAATGATTCCCTAGCATCATTGCGATAAACGCAAGTGCGAAAGCACAGGGTAAAAGATCACCAAAGATGAAGACACATCAAATGGATCGATAGTTTCTTTAAAAGAGCAAGTCCAAAATATTGAAAATCGACTTTAGCATATCTTGATGAACATATAATTCTGTATGTCCTCTCAGAATTCGCATTCGCTATGACCGGCGACACTGCCAAAAAGTGGACGAGTTTTTCAAAGAATATACCTTTGAAAGCTTTGCAAGAATATAGTGAAACATGCCCAGGAGATGTTTGATACTTTCAAGACTCAGCCAACTTTATTTTTGATTACATAATTAGAATTATTAACCTCTCAGGAATTTTGTCCTTGTTAAATGCCAAACCACTGTTATTATCATTGTTATGTTGACCTATCATTGTTGTGGTGTCTAAGCACTGTTGCTATCACTAAAGATGTCACTGCAGATGTTCCTACCAATATATTTGATAATTTAATTTTGCTAACTCATGTGTATTCATAACCATTTTTAGGAACCAGCGTGAGGAAGATCTCAGAGAAAATCACCCTTTATTTGACACGCCTTTATTTCTCGTGCCGCGGGAGGGAAAGTTCAGGAAAATATGTCGCTCAATAGTTTACGCAAGATATGATGCTCGTCTTCGAGATCCCTTGACTGGCAAAGAGAGGAAAGTCAAGTATAAGAGTTTACAGTAAGTATTTATTCACCAAAGCCTTTAATTCACTTGCAAATCAAGGGAAAGTTGAAAGAGAGTCCATATATTTGACAGGAGGGTTTAGTTCTGCTCAAATTGTGTCCTTATTTCTTCTTTACACAAATGGATTCTTTAAAATGGTACTGAGGATAGAGTGCAGAGTGAAATAGGTTAAAAACTAGGTTGTTAAGTACTTAGTATCTAACTAAAATGTTAAAGAATTTTGTACTTCATGTCAGACTGAGTTCGTGTCCCAAGGCCATTTCATATTTTTTCACTTTTAAATAGTCTGAAATTGTTTTAAAGAACCCCACACAGAACATGGGGTCAGCGGCTCTCGATGAAAGTCGATGAAACTTTAATAGATTGATATAAAGTTCATGATTAAGGGAAAGCCAAAAAATTAGCTCACTTTTGCGAGTAGAAGCTAAGATATTCGCGATTGAACCTGGACTATTTTCTGTGCGGCGGAGGTGAATTCTCTGTGTCGCCTTACCTTACTTGAGCACTTCGGCCAGGAAACCCCCTCTCCCCACCAGGTAACTAGGATGTCGCATTGTTTACACTCACTCCTTTCATTAGGACGCTCCGTTCCGGCTGTGCGATATGGAGTTCCCTGCTTCTCGCATCTCTCCCGTTCCGGCGCCGCCGGCCGGTTTAGTCTGAAATGTAGTTGCTGAAACAGAATTGACAGATGCGGGGAGAGGGAGGGAATACGGCATTCGCACTGGCGCATAAGCACCTATCTTCACGTGAGTGACGTGAGGTCTGATCAAGAACGCCGAACAACGAGAGGAGAGGGGACTCGAAATTCTTCCGCCACGCTGCGGCATGATAGGAAATAGTCCGGATTCAATTGCGAATATCTGGGCTTCTACTCGCAAAAGTGAGCTAATTTTTTGGCTTTCCTTTAATTATGAACTTTATATCAATCTATTAAAGTTTCATCGACTTTCATTGAGAGCCGCTGAGCCCATGCTCTGTGCGGGGTTCTTTATTTTTCTGTATGATAATAATTCAATAACATTTGAGGACAATGTATTTTCTATTTCAAAGTTTTGCTTCTAAATACGATGCTCACTTTAATCGGTATTATATCGCTAATATTCAACAATAGGTTTTGTAACTTTACCTTTGTCATCATAGTAACATTCCTATCATTGGTTTACAATCAAACAATTTTCCTTTCAGTAACTTTCTAAGCCTAGTGTCCTATCTCGATTGGGTGATGATCTGTGTCACGACACTTTCATGCATTTCAATGATGTTTGAAACACCGTTTTACCGAGTCATGGAAACGCCTGCTCTTCAGGTTGCTGAGTATGTTTTTGTGATTTTCATGAGTCTGGAGTTAGCGCTCAAGATTCTTGCAGATGGAGTATTTTTCACCCCCAAAGCATACATGAAAGATGTTGCATCGATACTTGATTTATTCATTTATGTTGTAAGTAATCTCTAATTATTCTTTGATTGATCAAATGATTTATCCTAAATTCAATGTGGCTTTATATCATCTTGTATATTTTTTGTAGGTACTGTGCTAAACTTCAGCATTAATTGTACATCTGAATTGATGTGATTTAAAATTTTCACTTTTTTAATAGATCTTATCAATTAATGTGTCAAGAGGGAACAAAAGGAAAAAACTAATATTTTTGTATAAATGGATGAAAATTTGACACCAGAATATAATCATACAAAATTTCTTGCATTTAAAACAGGTCTTCTGCATTGGAATTAAATGTAGCAGAGCATTTGCAACACTGCAAACTGAGACACATACATATGTGTTTTCTTGATCTCACCATCAGTACGCAAGAGCTTTAAAAGCCTTACAGAAAATGGCACTTAAAATTGGTGTGAATATTTTTAATCCCATTCGGCATGTACCCAAGGATAAAGCTAATAATAGCTCCTGAATATGGGAAAAAATCAGTTTGAATATCTTTAAGCAGCCTGTGATAGAATGTAACATATTTTTAATATATAAGAAAGGAAAATATAAATCAAATATATACACTTTTTCAATGTTTCATTGCATTCAAGTAGTGCCCTCTTTGTACCCAACGCCTTTCATCTTGCAGTTTTTTTTTATAACCGCTGCAGATTTTTCTTTTTTTCGCCTGTATTACTTACTTAAAATTTGTCGTTTTCCAGACAAGTCTTGTATTTTTAAGCTGGCTGCCTCGAAATGTCCCACCAGGCTCTGGCCGGCAACTTCTCATGATTTTACGTTGTGTCCGTCCACTGAGAATTTTCACTCTCGTACCTCACATGCGAAAAGTCGTCGATGAGTTGTGTCGTGGTTTCAAGGAAATAGCACTGGTAACTCACAATAAAATTCTACATCACACTAGTCTAAGAAGAGTGCATTTTTATATAGAAAAGAAAAGGAACCTCCAAAAATTGAATTAAAGATGAGATATGCAGATTTCATTTTCCAGTATCTCCTTTAAAGCAGAAGTTTTTAGTTCAAATTCAGATCTGCTCTTACAGCACTCTATAATTTTTGCAAAAAAGAGAAGAAAATGTGCCAAATGATGGTTCCAAAAATTAATGTATAGCATTATTTCATCTCAGTCAGGCACCCAATATAAACCTTTTCGTGACTTGGCACTGTCTTTTTTGAAGAAACATAAAAAAAGTGCATTGAACATTATTATCTTGTGCTAATAAAAAAAGCACCTAAATAAGTACTCAATAAAATTTGAACATTTTTTTACAGTCTTATAATTTTGAAAGTGGAAAGATAGTAAATAGGCAATGTACATAATTAAAATTGCATTTCTGAAGATGATGAAGTTTATGTACCACGCATCCGTTAATAATTTGCTTTTCTCTCTTATAGGTATCAATTCTCCTTATTGTCCTGATGTTCGTTTTTGCAAGTTACGGAGTCCAGCTTTATGGGGGTAGACTTGCTCGATGCAATGACCCTGAGGTCTTATTTAGAGAAGACTGCATTGGTGTGTTCATTCGCCGTGTGTCGGTCACCAAAATGAAACTTGTACCTGGAGAAAATGAAACGTATCCATCCATGCTAGTTCCTCGAGTGTGGTAATGCTGTTTTTCATTTGGTTACCTCTAAGACTTTTTTATCCGTTTTTATTATGCTCAATATGTTACAGATTTTATTTTTCAGGTTTGTCCTTATAGTATCATTATCCTGTCCAGCATTGAGAAAATGGTTCATATAGACTTAATGTTCATACCCAGAAAGCAAATGTTCAATGGGTCAGTTGCACTGGTCACAGAATCGTGTTTCAATGCTTGATTCTCGTAGATTAGCTAAAAACAAAAAGATCTGTCGAAATAGCAACTTTCTATGTTCAATATTAACGGAGATATCGCGCTTTGAAAAGTCAGGTTTTTTACATCATCCACCGCGGTAGTGACACCCTTGGTCTCTTCCACCTTGCCTTCACACTGAGTCAGTGAGATGCACTTTTGCACTGGGTACTCAATGTGAAACTCAGATGAAAGCAAGGTGAAAGAAACCAAGAGTGTCACTACCGTGATGGATGATGTTAAAAACCCTACTTTTCAAAGGGCGATATCTCTGTTAATATTGAACGCAGAAAGTTGCGGTTTGGACAGATCTTATTATTTTTAGCTAGTCTGCAAGAATCGAATATCAAACCAAGATTCTGTGATCAGCGTGACTGAACTATTAGACAATTCATCAAACAAAAAGTTGAATGATAGCCGATCCATCATCAAAAAAATGGGACCAGTGCTGACGTCAAAGTCTGCTCTCCTCTAGGTTCATTGTCCCATTAGTGGTTTAAAATTTTTATTACAGTTTCCCAACATTGGGTCATATCTACTTTTCCTTCAGTCCTAAAAAATTGTCTTCTGGCAGGCTCCTTATTCATTTTCAATAATATTAAAAATATTTACAGCAATATTTTGAGACTAGTCACATTATCGATAATGAAACTGCTGGAAAGCATATATCGATTTGCAACATCGTAAGCTTCCTGTTGCACTTCAGTTTTTAGATGAAAATATACTCAAAATCATTTCTTGAAAATTTTCCTGTGCTTTTGTTTTGTATGGGAAGAATATTCTGTAAAACTTTCAAGCAATAGTGTTGAATTTTTCTGTTAGATGAGCTAAAATAGGAGCAGAGATTTTAAAACACTGCAAATGTGATATGCGTTCCTGTAGTTTCATTGAATTGGTAATGAAAATGATGTTATTATGGAAAAAATGGAAAATTCTCCAATTTCATGATATTCTCTCAAGCAGTTTCTGTGCCGATACTCTCTGGAATGATTTTCATGTGCTAATGTCTCTGTTTTGTATCTCTCTCTTGAATCCATTAGTTACCTGAAAACACTCAAAGTAGCGGCTGTGTGCTCCTCACAATGTACAAGCTTTCTATCTGAAGTTCACTAGCTTTTGTTTCATAATCGAAAAGCTATCCTTCTTTTTAATGGGAACCAACTGCGAATTATGCTTTTTGGGTGGAGGTGCTCTAGCTAGGTCCTTAGCACAAATTAAAAATGTGTAACCTGCCACTGAAAAAGGGCCCGTAATTTCCTTGTGCAAAATTTTTAGGGACTTGGATTTGGCATTCGAGCAGGTGGAAACTATTCAAACTCTTATAATTTTCCACAGATTACGGTGTAAGCCTTTGAAAAAAGGGGGCTTGATAGTCTATTCCCTTTTTCAAAATGTTGCGTTTTAAAAGAAAATAAGAAATCAAATAAAAGAAAAAATTCCATTTTTTCATTTTAAAATCTGAGATTGTTTAATGTAGTCGATGTATAAAATGTTTGGACATTATTAAGTTTAAAATACTCTTGAACAAAGAAAATATTATATTCATTTTCATTTTCATTAATAGGGAGTTACTGGGTTTTTTCTCATGGCAGGTGGCACTCATAGTTTTTTGCCAGCTTTTCCCCAACTTATTTACATTTTCATGGTTTTAAAAGTTGAGACAATTTAAAATCGGAATTAGTCGCAAGTAAGTCCAGGAAAAACTGTAATTTTTTCTTCAAGTGCCAAAAGTTTCAGCCAATTTGTTTTCTAGTAGTTATCATGAACTTTTTTTTCATACCTTTCCAGCTTTTTCATAGTTTCGGAAGGAGAGCTTGTTCCCCATCTTCATTGCACCATCCTTAATCTTCCTCTAAATAATGAAGCAATTTAGTTCAGCTCATAAGTCTACCTCAGATTATGAAATCTTTCTATCGCCTCTCTTTCCTCTGTAGGGTGTCTACAAGTTTAAAAAATCCAAGAAGTCAGGAAGGAGTCAGGTACTTTTATGATGGGCCCAAAAGTCAAGAAAAATGAAAGAAATCTCCTCAAAGGTTCTGTAAATAATATTTAAAAACTTGCATTGAAGTGAGTTGATTGAACAAATTTTTCTCAGAGCAGAAAGTACTGATCAGCACAATTTGACAAAATCATCAAAATCGTAATCGCACTCCTTCCTCTCCATAAAATGTTAGAAATTAACAGTATGTTTTCCCATTTGTTTATCCTAAAAACACTTAAGTCTGGAAGGAGTTTAGATCTATCGGTTTTTCTCAGTGTTTGAGAAGTGAAAAACATGCTCTCAGAGTTTTATGTGATCCATCAAAAATAATTGGAGTTTTAAGTTACATAGTAAAACTAGTGGGAGGTTTGGAAAAAATTGAAAAAAAGTTAGATTAAGGTTTTGAATTTCATTACCAAAATTCTGTAGACACCCTGATCTCGCTCAGCCTTTCTTTCTGTAAAAAATGGCTAACACCTTCTATTGCAGCATACCCTTAAATGACTCTAGTTGCTTGTTAAAAGTGGAGACAAGTTAGGAGAAGATAACAAAAAGAGGACAAAAATCCACTGGGTACCATAGCGTATCTGATTTTGCAGGCGATTATTTTGAAATGCATTTTGTTTACAAATCTGCTCTAATTACCCAGTACTGGAATGAAGGCAAAATTTTCAAAAATTATCTAAATAATTTCATGCTGAGGAATTGAAAGGTATCTGGAAAGAGGGAGTTACGTGACATTTTTTAAAAATTTAAGATTTTTATTATTGCGAGTAAAACTTTTTTCTAGGTATACTTGATCAAAAATTTGAGCTTTAGAGTTTGAAATTTTACCTCAATAATGAAGTTCCAAGTTTATTAGTATCTTAAGCTGCTACTGCTGTCTTTAATCATCTTCGAATTTCTTCATCTAGAAATTTTAAAAATGTCACTTAACTGGTCATTTCTTGGATGAAAGAATGTAACTACATACATTTTAATGTAGCAAAATTCCTGTTTCCAAACTATATTTTTACATGAAAAATATCAGGCGTTTGAAGCTGATAATTTCACCAAGTTTTCTTTGGAATACACACAAAAATCGGCAAAATTTTGAAAAAAAATCGCCTAGTCATATCCTTGCAAAAAATTAATTTGTCTAAGTCAATTTTGCAACCTTGTACTAGAGTTCTGTTCTTTTGTCTGAGAAATGACAAACTGCTTCATCCATGATATTCTTGTCTGTGGTTATGTTATAAGAAATTTTTACCTATCCCAAGAATTATTTCAAAATCTTTTTTTCCTAAAGACAAGTCAGGGATAATTTGTTTCTATTACTTTGAAACAGTTTATTTTTCCCTTTTTTTCATCCCTCTATTTGACTTGTGTAGGATTTACACTAAATCAGCTGATGGTATCATTATTAAACTCATTCTGGCTTTCTACAATCAATCGTCTCTAAAATAGGATCAAAAGAGCCTCGCCAAGTTTCGCCCTTTTTTTTATACCCGAGTTGGTCAACCGGACAGTGCTCAAATGAAAGCCTATGGTAAGGCATACTTCCATGCAAAGTTTCAACTTGAAGTGACCCTGGTTTAGGCTGTACAGCGTTGCCAATTTCCAGTTTCATGTGCTAAAATCAAGGATATTGGACTATTAGTCCGGTGCATAAGTAGACTAGTACACCCAAGTTGGTCAACGGGACAGGGCTCAAACGAAAGCTTATGGTAAGGCAAACTTCCAGGAAAAGTTTCAACTTGAAGTGAAACCTCGTTTAGGCTGTACAGCGCTGTCAATTTTCCATTTTTATGCGCTAAACTCACGAAATACTGAATCGTCATGGTTCAACAGACTATTATACCCGAGTTGGTCAACGAGACAAGGCTCAAACGAAAGCTTATGGTAAGGCAAACTTCTGGGAAAAGTTTCAACTTGAAGTGAAACCTCGTTTAGGCTGTACAGCGTTGCCAATTTTCCATTTTTATGCGCTAAACTCACGAAATACTGAATCGTCATGGTTCAACAGACTATTATACCCGAGTTGGTCAACGAGACAAGGCTCAAACGAAAGCTTATGGTAAGGCAAACTTCCAGGAAAAGTTTCAACTTGAAGTGAAAACTCGTTTAGGCTGTGCAGCGTTGCCAATTTTCCATTTTTATGCGCTAAACTCACGAAATACTGAATCATCATGGTTCAACAGACTATTATACCCGAGTTGGTCAACGGGACAGGGCTCAAACGAAAGCTTATGGTAAGGCAAACTTCCGGGAAAAGTTTCAACTTGAAGTGAATCCTCGTTTAGGTTGTACAGCGTCGCCAATTTTCCATTTTTATGCGCTAAACTCACGAAATACTGAATCATCATGGTTCAACAGACTAGTATACCCGAGTTGGTCAACGAGCCAAGGCTCAAACGAAAGCTTATGGTAAGGCAAACTTCCGGAAAAGTTTCAACTTGAAGTGAATCCTCGTTTAGGTTGTACAGCGTCGCCAATTTTCCATTTTTATGCGCTAAAACTCACGAAAATACTGAATCATTGCGTTCGGAATTTAATTTTCTCCGTCTGTAGCGTTCAATTACTATCGAGTCGTAATGTTTAGCCCATACTCATCAAAGTTATAGCCCATGAAGGTACGTTTTCCCCCAAAAATCTCGGAAAAACCCTAATTTTATGTTAAAAAAATTAATAATAAATTGGCAACACTGCTTCGAAAAGTTTACGATGGCCTTTAGTTGCGCTTCTTAACGATCTCAGGGTAGTATTCAATTCAGCTCGTAGACCGATGAACTAGTTTGTTTAATTATGATGCATTGGACTATTAGTCCCGAATTTCTTCATTTTGGCACATAAAAATGGAAAATTGGCAACGCTGTACAGGCTAAACGAGGTTTCACTTCAAGTTGAAACTTTTCCCGGAAGTTTGCCTTACCATAAGCTTTCGTTTGAGCCTTGGCTCGTTGACCAACTCGGGTATACTAGTCTGTTGAACCATGATGATTCAGTATTTCGTGAGTTTAGCGCATAAAAATGGAAAATTGGCAACGCTGTACAGCCTAAACGAGGTTTCACTTCAAGTTGAAACTTTTCCCAGAAGTTTGCCTTACCATAAGCTTTCGTTTGAGCCCTGTCCCGTTGACCAACTCGGGTAAATAGTCTTGTTGAACCATGATGATTCAGTATTTCGTGAGTTTAGCGCATAAAAATGGAAAATTGGCAACGCTGCACAGCCTAAACGAGTTTTCACTTCAAGTTGAAACTTTTCCCAGAAGTTTGCCTTACCATAAGCTTTCGTTTGAGCCTTGTCTCGTTGACCAACTCGGGTATAATAGTCTGTTGAACCATGATGATTCAGTATTTCGTGAGTTTAGCGCATAAAAATGGAAAATTGGCAACGCTGCACAGCCTAAACGAGTTTTCACTTCAAGTTGAAACTTTTTCCCAGAAGTTTGCCTTACCATAAGCTTTCGTTTGAGCCTTGTCTCGTTGACCAACTCGGGTATAATAGTCTGTTGAACCATGATGATTCAGTATTTCGTGAGTTTAGCGCATAAAAAATGGAAAATTGGCAACGCTGTACAGCCTAAACGAGGTTTCACTTCAAGTTGAAACTTTTCCCAAAGTTTGCCTTACCATAAGCTTTCGTTTGAGCCTTGTCTCGTTGACCAACTCGGGTATAATAGTCCTGTTGAACCATGACGATTCAGTATTTCGTGAGTTTTAGCGCATAAAAATGGAAAATTGACAGCGCTGTACAGCCTAAACGAGTTTCACTTCAAGTTGAAACTTTTCCTGGAAGTTTGCCTTACCATAAGCTTTCGTTTGAGCCTGTCCCGTTGACCAACTTGGGTGTACTAGTCTACTTATGCACCGGACTAATAGTCCAATATCCTTGATTTTTAGCACATGAAACTGGAAAATTGGCAACGCTGTACAGCCTAAACCAGGGGTCACTTCAAGTTGAAACTTTGCATGGAAGTATGCCTTACCATAGGCTTTCATTTGAGCACTGTCCGGTTGACCAACTCGGGTATAAAAAAAGGGGCGAAAAAACACCACTTTTTGGCGAGGCTCTTTTTCTCTCCAAAAAGCAAATTTTTCATAGAATACTGCTGTTGTCTTTTATAGCTCTTGAACATGTTTAACATTTTGATTTTTGAGTATCAATTGTGTGTATCAGGGCAAATCCACGTCGATTCAATTTCGATAACATAGGATATGCAATGCTTGCTCTTTTCGAAGTTCTGTCATTCAAAGGTTGGCTGGATGTCCGCGACATTCTCATCCGCGCTCTTGGACCAGTAAGTGGCATGACAGCCACATTATTGGTGTCGCCCGCCCGTCGCAAAGTCAAACCGTGCATTTTTGTAGTACACATTTCAATGTCATGACCTTATCGTTGTATCCACGTTACCCAACTTAGTTTTTTGATGTACCTGAAGAGAGAGCCAAATGAGTAGATGTTAGCCTTAAATGTAATACCAGAGCAGCAAAACCTTTTCAGAGGACTTCAAATGTATACCTTATAACTGTATCTCTTGGGGGGGGGGGGGATATCTAAACAGATTACAAAAACTTATACTTCAATGTTTTCCAAAACTTAAAGTTCTGTATTTTAATATTTAAGAAGGTGGATAAATTACTCACCAATGAACTTGAACAATCTATCTATCAATGAAATGACCAAGCTAATATTATTTCAGCCTGATTCCAAAAAAGATATTACAATAGTCAAATATTGAAGAACAATTTGAAAACAGGGTGAAGTCTTAAAATCATCCAAAAAGAAAAAAGAAAAAAAAAGAATCTGTCAGCTTTTAGAAGAGCACTCAGGCTAGACCTTGGGAAGCACCGTGAATTTTCCCCAACTATTCTCAAATTTGGGTGTAGGAAATTCTCAGCGGCCTGAAGGTTTTACTGCTCTCATCAGTTTTGCATGATCATTTTCATCATTGCAATATTTCAGAATTTATTATCATAATCGGTTTTTTTCATGTACACAATTGAAGGATTGTTAATCTTGTTTTATGAAAATATGGCAGCATATTTCATCAATATTAATGAGCCCAAGAAAACTAAAAACATTGAGATTTACATAGTTAGACCACTCTGTAATATTGAATATGTAGACTGACTCACCAGCATTCTGATTGCATTAATCAGAATACCATACTTCAGCTACGTTCCATTGCAGGAAGTACGCAATTTTTTAGGTCTCATGTGACTTTTGTCATTTTTGTCCAATTATCCCTTGACTTTCGCATTGGTGCTTCTAGCTTTATTATATTCTTCTATTCTATTTGGGTTCTTCATTGATTATTTCATCAGTGCCACTTAATGTTGCTTGTTTAGCTTCTTTACTCTTCTTTTCTTCTTTAACTTAATTTAGGTGTAATTACTCATAACGTTCCTAGTTATAATATCTGCACCGCATCTCTACTTTGTATGCTCTACTAGTTCATGCTATTCTATGCATTGCTTTGCTTTCATCTAATTTCTCTACTTTTTTCATTTGTAGTCAATTAACATTTTTGCATGTCTCCATGGCGCTTCAATGAAGTAGCACGTTCCCTCAAACATTTGCTGTTTGCAAAGATACATATCATTCTTACAAAGAACACTTTAAATATAGCATGGAGAATGGAAGCATTAATATCTTAATTTACAGCAGATTTTTTTAGTGAAGGAAGCAACACAAAAAATTGAATCTGGGGATCAATCAATCAAATGCGAAGAGTGTGAAAATGTTAAAGTGCCAAAAATTATGTACAGCTCAAATGAGCACTAGTGATAATACAGTCTCCTTGATTAAGCCATCAAAAACGCACGTTGCTTTTAATGGTTAAAAGTTCAATCCAAAATGTGAATTTCTTTCATTTTTTTATTAATTCAGTAAATGATTTATTAACATTGGATTGATTGTATTTACAATATTACAACAACTGAGGTGGGTTCCTGAAGAAGGATCCTTATCAGTTCAGGTGTGCTCATTCCTTCAAGCAGCAGATGTCCAGACAAACGGCTGTGTAGACGAGGCCATTGCCACCTGCCCCTTCAAATACGACAAATCCGAGAAAAAAACTCGCATGTGTTATGGGCCCTTCCTCTAGAACTCTTCTCAATGATGTATGACTGACTGACTATACAGCAAGTTTCCAACATATCAACGAAGGAAATTTTGCATAAATTAGATTCTTACGATGGGAAGAAGCCGAAAATAGTGAGGAAAATAGAGAGAGAAAAAGAATGTGAACAATTCATTCCAACACATGAATTCCCAAGGCAGTTCTTTAGCATGGTAGTTAGATGTATTTTCACACTTGTTATGCATCGACCCTAAATTTTTATCAAGTTTCTCCGCAGAGAAATCATTTGTATATTAGCTTGAAAATCGGCGTTTTACTGTAGTAAAAATGTAGTACTCCAAGTCTCTGATCAGATTCTTCTCCGGTACTCATGTAGTAAGTTATTCTTCTGTTGTGCCAAGAAAGAACGTCATATGAACTTTCTAGAGTTGCCAAATTTCCCGGGATAAAACATGTATTTTTGTGGAAAGTTATGGACGTATTTCCTTGAAATTTTCAGATATATTGGATTAAATTGCAAATAAAATTTTCTGAAGAAACAGGTATAAAAATATTCACAACTTTTCCAATAAATTCACATTTTTTCAAAGAAAATTTGGCAACGCCCCAAGGTTCATACGGCGTTCCTCCTCAGCACGGCAGTTTGTAACCGTACCCTGATCAAATCTTTCATCAGTCACCAACCAAAAGTGCTTTTCTAGTTTTCTATGTTTATTGTTCATTCATGTAGTTGTTACAAGGATCCTCATGGTATACCTCTCTTCACAATTTATTTTAGTTTATTTCTCTGATGCTATCCGTGAAATGAAAAAAAAAAAAAAAATTCAGGCGCATTACTTCGTTAAATTTTTCTATCCAAGCAAAGGCATCACAAGTAGCACCATTGTTCTAATTTTACCTTAAAAGTAAAGGGGAAGGGGGTTAGGGTAGCTGAATTTGGTATTTTCAGTTATTAAAGAAGATCCGTCCAAAGTGAAGCTTAGAAAATAAGACCAATCCACACAGGTAAGTTGTTCCCAAAGACAAGTTTTGAGAGCCTACTGCATGTTGTTGGCTGGAAGTTTATAAATGCAATGCATTTCTCATGGGAGCAGCTAATGCTGCGTCACACTGGTTGTAGTCGAGTGAAGGCTGGGTGTGCATTGCAAAAAGATGTGCAATGATTGACCTGTGTGGATTTGTCCTGTCCATAAGCTCAGAGTAGTACTTGTATGACAATCCGCTAGCTTTTTTTGTTTTGTGTTAAAAATATATTTACTTCGGAATTTTCAGCAAAATCATTCAGTTTAAGAATAATTCATAACGTAATTTGTATCTCAGGAACTAAAAATGATACCTAGAACAAATCTGTAAAAGTTCTTGTTTCTTAATTTTCTGAGCGCCCTTAAAGTTCAAGTTTTTGGAATTTATACCAGTGGTCCGCAAGAGATCAGATTTTTATGCAGCTCCTGGCAGCTTCTTTGTTCTGTTCACCAAAGAAGGAACCGAGTATGCTCATCTTTCTCCAATTTTTTTTAATACCATTTTTTGGGTAATAACCTCCATTTAAACTCTATTGGAAACATTATTGAAGAAAAAAGCCGGTCAAAGGGTCATTTGTGTGACTCTCAAAATCTCTCTCAAATCAAACCAGAATTATTCTTTTTCATGATTATGTCTGCAAAGAATTCGAAAATTTGCCAAATTCGGCTGTCTTTATGAAAATTCAACGAGATGATATGAATAGTTTGATTCCAACATCAAAATTTTTTAACTGCTTTGAAAGTTTGGACACAATTACATCCTCTTCTTTGAACAGATTCCGAAACACCAGAGCAAGTATTTTCTTTATTTACCAAGGCAATCGTTTCTCTCTGAGAGCACAGCCTAGTTAATTAAACATAGGTAGAGAAAATAGTTTTGACATTTTTGTCCACAGTCATTTTAGAGACCTCTGAAAATGTATCCCCTCTAGCACATTAATACTGAGCAATTAGGGTTAACCAGCAGATCTTTGCCTTCAACCATTTAAAAGGAAAGTGGGAATCAGAGCTGAGCTTAGTAAACTGATGAAATCTACTTTGCAATGCTCAGAAAGCCTCTAGTTGCGAAGTCTCTTATTCATAGAGTTTTTTCTTTCTTTTTTTCAGGTCCATGCCGTTTACATCCATGTTTACATTTTCCTTGGTTGCATGATTGGATTGACATTGTTTGTCGGTGTGGTCATTGCAAATTATTCAGAAAATAAAGGCACCGCTCTTCTTACCGTTGATCAGCGGCGATGGTGAGGGTTTTTAAAAATGTCACCCCTTTTATTTGATAACCTAAGAAAGTTATTTCTCCTGATGCTCGAGTAATAAGATTGTTGGACAAACCAAAAGACGTAGGAATGAATAAACCGGATTCAACCTTAGAATAATGCATTCTCAGTTTTTATCTTAAATAATTGATTGTTTAAAGATCAATTTTTATATTTAAACAAAAATAGTAAGGACAAAAATTAATGAAAAGATTTTACTCTCAATGCATATGGTTGAAAATTTTCTCTCATCGATGGTAATAATTTCAGGTGTGACTTGAAGAAACGGCTGAAAATTGCTCAACCCCTTCATCTACCTCCAAGACCTGATGGTAAAAAACTTCGAGCTTTTATCTACGATATTACCCAAAACATAACATTCAAAAGATTCATCGCTGTTATGGTGATCCTCAACAGCAGCCTTCTTTGTGTTTCGGTTGGTATTCAAACTTTGCAAGCATGTGGTGTATCTTATTTTCACTTTTTTTTAAACACTAAACCAAGCTTAGGCACAAGAAATTTTAATTATTGTGCTAATCTTATAATAAGGCTTTTGAACTGAGTTGTGTGAATGCTTTACAGTAGAAAAATATAACCGATGCCCAGACAGCGGCCATAGTTTAGTCAATACATACTCAAATTTTGTAGTTCCCAGATAGAGTGGTTGAGTTTAAAGCATTTCTTTTTACTCATAAGCAATAGAAAACTCGAGACCTTTGTAATAATCCTTTCAGTTCAATAAAAGCAAAACTGATGATATTGGAAGACGAAAAATCATAGAAACTATCATTGGACTTCAGAATCTTTGATAACATTGTAATTGTACTATTCAACAGAAAATATTTTGAAATTCCTACAGATAGTAGAGTCTAAATTCTTTCAATCTTGAATTCTCCACAGGATTTTGCATAAGTTGCAGCCCAAAAAACCACAATTTCTAAGTTTTGTCATAATTTTTGCCAAAAAAATAATTTTCTATCAAGTTGTTCATTTTTTACAGACTTTAAGTCCAAAAGAGATTGATCTGAAATCAGGTTTTGAACAATTTTGCATGAATAATTTGTTTTATCAATAATTTTGTAAAAATTTGTGTTTGAATTTGCTTTCTAGTGGCGAGAATCTGAGCCACATACAGATCCTCTGGCGTTAATTAGCACTGGACTCACTCTGGTATTCGTTGTTGAGGTTGTGATGAAGAATATTGCCTTCACGCCACGCGGATACTGGCAATCTCGGCGAAATCGATATGAGCTGTTTGTGACAGTGTTCGGTGTTGTATGGATCTGTCTTAATTGCACACTCAGGGTGAGCGATCCTTTGCGTTCCCTTTATATTTCAACTAACTAATGAACTCTCAGTCAATATCCGGTTGTTTTTCCATGATATGTTCAGTTTTTCTTTCTATCAGAATAGATGGTTTCATGATTTTGCCACTGAGAGCCAAAAAAAATGTATTGCTCTTAAAATTCGCAAAGCGACAAAATATGTTTTCTCTCTCTTTTTGATGCTTGAGAGTCGCAATTTGATCTTTACAAACAGATCATTTCAATGTTAATGCTGCACTACTTTGCCAAAAATCATTTTAACCCTTGATCTCAAGATGCGCATCTCAAACCTCAAGAATTCCATACTTTAAGATCCCTTACCTTTGTCTCTCTTTCATAAATAGTTCACTTCAAGAAGATCTCCTGGTAACTGCTACATGATCAGCATTTATTAGGAAGGGACCTAGTCCATCCCTGTGTTTTCAAAATCGTGCAATTTTTCCCTTCCTGAAAAACTCTCAAAAGTTTGAACATTTTTTATTTTTCCACCAAAAAAGTGTTAGTTTTAAGTGTAACAAGCCCTGTTAAT
Source organism: Bemisia tabaci (assembly GCF_918797505.1). Lineage (NCBI taxonomy): Eukaryota > Metazoa > Arthropoda > Insecta > Hemiptera > Aleyrodidae > Bemisia > Bemisia tabaci. Next base: position 25,701,226 of record NC_092794.1, read on the forward strand.
TTTATTATTGTACATGCATTCAGTTTTCAGTACACTAGAGATGAAGTTACATAACTTTTAAACACAGCAATAAGCTTCGCTCCTTTCTGATGACCGCTGTCCACCTCTGAGTCCGTCTAAGTGGGACTGATTAAAAATAGTACAGAAATAATTTTTTCGTCTAAAATATTAATCATAAGCTAATATCCTAACTCCTCAGAAATGGAATCCTAGTGTCAAGCATAAATTTTTTAAAGTAGATAGTTATGTTAAGTATTGATATTTAGGTTAAAATTCCTATCGTTTAAATTGTAGGACAGCCAGGGAATGTGGTGTTGGTCCATTTTCTGAATTGGTAAATGTCCATAATTTTTGCATTAAAACTGTTAAAAGTCAGCAATAACGATTTTTTTTTTTTTCAAACGTTTCATTCAAAACTTAGTGTACAATCAAAATTTTTACTCAATTATTTTTTTCCTTTCAGAATGAGCTCTCGTACTCAGTCGGCTTTGTGGTTGTTATTCTCCGATTTTTCACCATCACTGGCAAGCATGCAACTTTGAAAATGCTCATGTTGACCGTCGGTGTCTCTGTCTGCAAAAGTTTCTTTATCATATTTGGCATGTTTTTATTGGTTTTCTTCTATGCTCTTGCCGGTACCATTTTATTTGGCACTGTCAAATATGGAGAAGGAATTGGACGGTAAGTCTACCTTTGTCCGCTATCCTTTTAAATTTTGTAGCCTAGAATCGAGTACAGATATTCAAGATAGTCAGTATCTCAAACTTTGGATACAGCCTTTAATGTAACACAATCAAGAAGCAGGCAGTTGTAGTTTTTCAAAAAATTGCATCTCCTACGTTTTGTGATCAAATGTATTGATTTAACACAGCCACTGCTTTGCTGATCGATTTTACAGGTAAAGATGTGTTCCACGGGTACGTTACAATTAGCTCTACCATGACTAATTTCTTCCTGTCATCTGTGCCATCATGTGATTCGTTCTTTCGAGCAAACTTTTAGTGTTGTAATATGTCCAATGAATAGCACAACTATTGTTCCTCCTGTTTTTTTGAAAAAAATGAGGATGTTTTTTCATAAATGCCAAAGAGCCGGGGAAAATACGTACCTAAAACACCATGGCAAGAACTTGTTAAGGTAAAGCCTATTTACATGCTTTAGTGGAAAAAATTTTGGTTTTTAATTCAAGGAAATTAAGCGGAATCAAATTATTATCAGCTTCATTGATTTTTTATTGTATGGCAGGATTTAGAAAACTAGGATTAATTGTATGGTTCTAATTTTGCATCCTACCAAATAATTCATGGCATTTATTATTTTGGTTTCAGCTTGGCTAACTTTGGGTCGCCTGCAACAGGTGTAGCAATGTTATTTCGAATTGTAACGGGCGAGGATTGGAACAAAATCATGCATGACTGCATGATTCAACCGCCATATTGCACTCCAGCTAACAATTATTGGCAGACTGACTGCGGTTCTTTTATCGCCTCGCTCCTATACTTTTGCTCATTCTATGTCATCATCACCTACATTGTTCTCAACTTACTCGTTGGTAAGAAGTTTTGATCAAAGTGAACTTACAATGATTTTTTCTAAAATAATTCATGATGGGTGTTGAATGCCTTTCGGCACATTCTCCGGAAATGGGGTTTCCCCAACTGATCACTTGTGTTCCGAGCTTTCATGCAATCGCCAGTTGAATCATTTTTATGAGTCTCTAATAGATTTCGATACCAATCAAAAATGTTTGCTCAAACACCAGCTCTTTCATAGCTATCTGATCGCAAAAGCACCAGCTTTGACCACAACTTCCATCATGCAGTTGCCAATCGTTCGAACACTGGTCGTCTATATCAAAGAATAACTAACTAAAACTTGGTCAACTTACAGGGAAGTAGAATTTTGTTCATTTGGAGCGCACCCTTTTCATTCCTATAATCTAATGTTAAATAACATTAAAACCTTCAGTTAATTAGTTTTTAGAACCAGACCGAAGGTATTTTAAGGATACACTAAATTATTCTCTAAAATTATTGTTTCTTTGATTTGCAGCCATTATCATGGAAAACTTCTCCCTTTTTTACTCCAATGAAGAAGACGCTCTTTTATCATATGCTGATATCAGAAATTTTCAGAACACGTGGAATATTGTTGATGTTCATCAGAGAGGTGTAATTCCTGTTCGCAGGGTATGCATAATTTAAACTTTATTGAATTTTCATGGTTTTTATTTATTTGTGAAAAGTCTATTATGAGCTCATTTCTCATCCAAATCAGATTCTATGAATTTGAATTGTGAACTACAGGTGCTGATTTGTATCAATCACCAAAAAAAGCTTCAAAACTAGTTATTTCATTCGCAGAGGAAACTTAAGCTTAATGTCAGTAATCTGTAGAAATTGAGTTTTATCAAGCCCCCATTTGTACAAGACTCCAAACATCTTCAGTCACAAACAGCATTCTTTAATCTTTTACTACCTAGTATTTTTTGCCCAGAATATAGTGAAATCAGGAAAACATCTACAATGATTCCATACTCTCAAAATGTTTGCCTCGATTGTATTTTTTGGTCTCATCATGTAACTTTTTCTCTCATAATTTTTAGAGAATGGGTCAGTTACAGTGATAACAGAATTGTGTTTTGGTGGTTTAAGCATAAAGATTAGCAAAAAATATTAAGTTCCATTTACACGCCAACTCTCTACTTCTTATATTAACTGAATTATTGCTTATCGTAGAACACGGTATATGCCTTCATCTGCTGAGGTAGATCTTACCATCATATCTTCCACTTTGGTTTCATCAATTCGTGATACTCACATTTGCAATGGTTACTCGATGTAAAATTTCAGATGAAATTAAGGTGGGGAAACAACAGTACGCCTTACCATGGTGGATGATGTCATACACAGCGTCTTTCGATGGATGATCTCTCCATTAATATTGGATGCAAAAATCTGGTGTAATCTTCCGCTGTGGAGTTACCAGTTTAATATATGTTTGATTTACCAAGTCTTCATCTTTCATAGTAATTTATTTTGTATAAAAGAGATTTATCATGAACAGGTTGCATTAGCTGCATTTTGTTTTGATATCACCCCTGAATTTATTTTGTTCTCAGGTAAAGTTCATTTTGCGTTTATTGAAAGGGCGTTTAGAAGTAGACCCACAAAAAGATCGCCTTTTATTCAAGCATATGTGTTATGAGCTAGAGCGATTGCATAATGGAGAAGATGTAACTTTTCATGATGTTTTGAAGTAAGTTACAGTTTTTTCTATTCTACACTGTTTATTCTCAGAGAATCGTTAAGTTATAAGACAGAATCGTCTTTCAGTCATTTGGGGAACTCCCTATTTTTGCTCAGTTTCCTCTGAATGGGCCAGTTGGGCTGGTAACAGAATCGTGTTTTGATGCTTGATTCTTGTAGATTAGCCAAAAATAAGAAGATCTGTCCAAACAGTAACTTTCTACGTTGAATATTAACGGAGCTAGCGTCCTTTGAAAACTTTTGTCATCCACCGCAGTAGTGCATTACATGGATGTACTACTGTGGTGGATGATGTCATAAATTGAGTTTTTCAAGGATATATCAGTTAATACTCAACATAGAAAGTTGCTGTTCGGACATATCTTATCACTTTTAGTTGATCTGCAAGAATAAAGCATCAAAACACGATTCTGTGACCAGCACAACTGACCCATTCTCCCCAACAGAATGAAAATTGAAAGGTTCTCTTGATTTTATTTTTCAGTTAAAATAGCCAATTTTTTAATGCCCTGCCTTTCTCTTGTCAACCGCCTATTTTTAAAATTTTTTGATTACATATTCATATAACATGCTAAGTAGCGTCGCTAACAGAGCAGTGGCAGGGAATTTTTTAAGGATTGTAAGGCAACTTTTCTTCAATGAAATTTTGTAAGAAATCGAAAAGTTTATGAAAAAAGTTCAAAATATTATTTCTAACAAGAGGAAAAGCTAATCAAATTATTATTTCTAGCAAGAGAAAAAGCTAATAAAAATCCAACCAATCCAAAGAGCCTGCCAAAAATATCATTACGAACGAGTTCCATATTTGATATTTTTAAAACAGGGTTTCTTTGCCATTTCGGGTTCATAAAAAATCTAAGAAAATTCCTTGAAGCTTAGTTCCAGAAAACTGTACTTCCAGAAAATGAATTTCAAAAAAATGGCTGTCACTATTATATAGTGCAAAGTTCTTTGTGTAGTTTAAAATTTAACATCTACGTTCATTTACGTAACATTTCATTTACGTTTGCTTATTTTGCAGCATGTTGTCGTATCGATCAGTCGACATCCGTAAAGCACTTCAACTAGAAGAATTGCTAGCCAGAGAAGAATTCGAGTTTGTGATCGAGGAGGAAGTAGCAAAACAAACCATTCGAGCATGGCTGGAAAAATGCCTGAAAAAAATTCGAGCTACTAGTGTTAATGTGAGTCACACACGAAAATCGTTCATGAAAACTGTTGGCAGTTATTTTAGTTCTGTTTTAGATCAACTTAAAGTAAACTTCTCCTTAATTGACTCACGTTCTCCAGAACGAAGTTTTTGTTTCTAAAAGTTTTTAAACTTTCGAAAGTGTGAAAAGTAAAGGCTACTATTTATTTTTGACTATCCCCAATGGAAAGACACATGTGGAGCGGCGCCACATTTTTCAGAAAGGCAAATTGTATCAAGTTGAAAAAAAAAATTAGCATCTGAGTACAGAAAGCATAATCCACCATTCCAATTAATAAATTGTTACTAGTTTTTTTTATTTTTTGGTAATAGGGGGCGTATTCCTTTCTTCATCTCTGTGAATCTGACAATTTTGAGCCCTCCGCATTGCACTTGAAAATTTTCGAAAGTTTTCTCTCAAATTATAGTCATCTCATCTGTCTAACATTCCTAGATATTTTTTTGCGAAACAATCCGTGGAATACTCCTCCCAGCAGTGACGTCAATATAATAATTTCGAGGTTTTTAATACTGAAGTCCTATTTTGTCAAGATGATGACATTTATGAGTTTTATTATTATTAGTTTATATTATTCACTCGTGTTTCCAATTAAATTAGCTACTTCTTATGTAAATGTATTTCATGATCGTGTTTGAAAAGAGACCCACACATAGATTTATGCAAAAAATGTCAGCATCAGCATCGTCAGATACTTAAAGCCACTCTGGCAATGGTGGTACGCGACACCTTTCTCATGAATTTATTTGATGAAAATGATGTCATGTATAATTTATTTTTGCAGAAGCAGCAGAACAGTCTGTTAGCAGGACTGAGAGCAACTAATGAACTTTTGGCTACAATGCAAGATCATAATGAAGAGAAAGCAAAGGAAATTGGTGTTGAGAGAGATGATGACAATGAAACAAAGGTAGGTTTCTTGCCTGTTTGCTATTGATGCACTCTTCCTGCCATACTTTATCCTACAATCGGAGAACTAAGCCGTGTAGTTTCTCAAAGATTTCCATGATTTATCTTCTCTATATGAAGAATAAACTGTCAAACAATGAAGTTCGTTTGCTTCTCTTTAGAAAAATATCAAGGAGCAAAAATATCCAAACTTGAGAACTATGGACAAGGAAAAGACGAGTTCGCAGCCGGGTAGGTCGAGTGCTGAAGGACTTCACCCGCAATGCCTCAAAACAGCTGATTTGGAGTCGGAGACATTGAAAACTTCCCATCATTATTAAGTTGCTGCTGGGTTATCAGTCGTCAGGGATAAGAATTTTGCTGCAGCTGGCTTTTTAAAGTACTTTCGCAAAAATTTTCTACCTTCATAATAGAGTCTTCTAAGACTCTCTTCCGTGGAGATAACGTTCTAACGTTATCTCCACGGTTAGTCACTGAGGTGGAGTTTTTAATAATTTTGCAATGCATTAGCTACCAAAGACAGGTTTTGCTGGTATCTAGCCACTACTTATGTTACTTATACTTGGTTTGGCCACTACCTATAGTCTACCTGATGAGAAATCCTGGCAACTGTCAATAATTTCCCTGCAGAAGCCAACTGGTCGAGCCGTTTTTTATACAATAAGTCAAGTTCTATTGAAAAGATTTATCTAAAATCAGCCTAAATATATTCAATATTCTCTCTTATTCATGAGGAAACCTGGAAACATAACACCTTGAAACTTCCTGTTGATTTCCATTAGATTATAGAAAACATACTCATAAAATTTTCAGGTCAAATTTTGGTCAGCTTTCAAATAGAAAAATGAAAGACGAGAAGTAATTACGGAACTCGTAATGTGGTGAGGTTGATTTTAGTAAATCTCTTTTCATTTTGAAAACCGTGAAAGCTACTTTAGCAATTTTAATTACTAACAATTCTTGAATCTCAGCAGCCTGCTAAATACAATGCTAATTTTTATTTTATTAATATAACAGTTTGGAAACATACTTATCAGAGCAATCATGCTTCAACTATCAAATTTTTAATTTTTTTTCAGGAGTGGGATACCAAGCCCCGATCGAAAACTGGTGGTGTAACGAAAGCAGTCGGCATTCCAAGATCCGATAGCGTTGGCAGTGGATCTGGTCGAAAATACCTGGCTCCTACCCTATCTGATCCAGCTTCACGCCCTGATAAGCAGTCAGCCATGCCAAAAAGTCGGAACAGCAGATCAGCCAGTAAGATTTTTTTTTCTTTGAATTTCCCTGCATACCTATTAACTTCTCACTCGTCATTAAGATTGGTGGGAAGAAAGGGTTGCTCTTTTCGAATTACATATGTAATTTTTCTCTGTCCTAATTACTGTGTTTTTGGTTAAGAAGTTTTTTGAGATTTACCATGTATCCTTAGGTATAGTTTGTGATTCTGAGAAATGATACTGGAGACTGTATGAATTTCAGTTTCAAAAATAAAGTAATTTTGCCACCATTTGCTTTATTCAATGGGGTAAATGGCCTCACCATTGATTCTTATGGGGAGTAAACAAAAATGTAACATTTTCCGTTTGCTGCTAAAGAAAACTGAACTGACTGATAAAACTGAAGTTAAAACCAATATTCTAAATTGTCGATTGTAAGTGCCTCCTATATCAATAATGGGAGAAACATCCGTATCTGTTTTTGTTTCCTAAGACTAACTTCGGATTTTAATTTCTCCTTTTCTTTATTTTGCTTCAGCTTTGAACAAGAACAGCTTGTCTCATCTGTCAGAAGGACTAGAGAGCTCTCGATCATTCCGTGATATGTCGAACAACAAAGCAATGTTGGCTCGAATGTCCCACATTAGCTCAGAGGTACGTGACTGGTGGAATGAACAACTTGACCACAGCTCAGATTCCAGCGATGATGATTGTAGTTAGCCCACTAAATGAACTGTTCCGACAATTTAAGTACAATTAGTTAGTATAAGTAATCTAAAAAACTGAATAATGAGCAGAAAATCAAACAATTTTGTATAATCATTTTTTGTAAAATGCTGGGGAGTATGGAGGGTTCTTAGAAAGTGGGAAACCAGGATTTTCTTTTCCTTTCCACAAGAAACTTCGAAAATACACTGCATTTAATTTTTAGCTGACTAAATAATATTCACGGCAAAATCTGTCTGCTCTTCTATTTAAGTACCATAAAATTAAAGAAGGAAACACAGAATTTGGAACGTAGTATGAACTATCTAGTGGAAAAAATCTTTAAGATTCTTAATTATTCAGTCCCTCCAGATGTCCAATTGACTTCCTTTTGAATCAGATGGGCAATACATGTCTTGGATTCTTTTAAAGCCATAATATCTTCTGAAAAGAGATTCCCTGCGTTTAAAAATGCCTTGCATTTATTTGTCTTTACATTAGTACATGCAGCAAGGTGATATTCCATTTTCTAAGAAAACCGCATGACGTCAATTTTCCTCCAAGTTGACATGTGGTCAACACAATTTTTGTTATTATTAATTTTAAGCTTCAGGTATTCTGAATTTTAGGATAAGTAACTTGTACATAGCCTTTAGATTTATTAAGACCACAGTACTTTCATAAAATTTTAAGTTTTTATGGTTTTATGTATTTCCTAGAGCGCGAATAAAGTGTGAAAGTTGCATGTTTTTGGAAAGATTTGCTTTTATTGTATACCACTCATTCAATCCTTGGCCAAAAAAGAAAATATGGGAGGAAAAAAAATTGCATCAGTAATTCATCTTGTTCAGTCTTTCTTTGTGAGTGTCATGTGTTTCCCAAATTAACTTACAAATTAAAATATTCATATGCAGGAATTTTATCCCTTAGTGTTTGCGAGGCACTCATTGTCAGTGTAGAAGATGTTCTCCAAGCATGTTTTGTTTTGAAGAATTTTTTTTATCAAAATTACACAAATTTTAAGTATGGGGGATATACAATAGGAAACTTTGCATATCACAAAAATTAAGTAGAGTCAAGGATAAAATTTCAAGTTACTCCTCAGGACTCCCGTGAAATCATTGTTTTGAGCATTTGTTTAGGATTTCGATGCTCGTACAAAACCTCGAAGGAAGTTTCAAATTAAGGTGGTGAGTCTTGAAATTTTGACCCAAGAGCTGCGCATTCAATTGTTCTGCTTTTTATAGAGGAAATTCAGGAGGAAATGTCCAGTTAAGATTAGTGGCCATTTTTTGCATCTTCTAGTAACATGACGAAATATGCCACTAGAAGTTTCTGAATTTTAAAAAAATTATTCAAAATACAGCGAAATTTATGCCAAAAAAGGCAAAATAAGAATGTGGAAGAGACAGTCAGTGTGAATGGCACGTGGGATTTGAGAGTTATGTTCAAAGTTTCAAATTGTTACTTTACATATTGGGGGGTCACTTTTTTTTTTGAGAAATCCCACTTTTTTCCTGAAAAATTTGGTAAGATCTTGAGATTTCATACGTTAACACAGTTTTGAATACTATGAATCCAAACAGTAATCTTCTACAGAAACGAACTCTGTTCGCACTTGTCTTGCAAAACTTTTCTCAATACAGAAAGTCATCATTACTTACTGAGGACAAGTTTTTATGATGATTTTCTAGACATGCATAATTTTTGGTTCTGCTTACTTCTATTATATTATTATTTCGTACAAAACTCCAACTGACCACTACCTCCCATATCTTCCCCAAAAATAGTTTTTGATGTTCGGTTGAAGGAAACTTATAGAAGGGAAAAAATAATTTAATACATGAGCACTTGTGTACGGGATAAATTTATTAACGCTAAAACACAGCCTGAGGCGTACCTTCCAACATACATTCATAATTATCAATTTCAGTCTTCTTTCACAAGGTTGAAATGTTCAACAGAAAAGGGATGATATGTATATCTCATACTTCTATGTATTCATGAGACATTTATGGAATGTGTTTACATATACAATTTTGGGAATCATGTCCCTTGATTTTCACATATTTCACTTTAATTCAACAAAATAATATGAACACGCAAAAATAGAACTAGGAAGACTTTTCAAGTCAATAATTCATCAGAAGAAATTAATTACCTACGTTTCGAGAGATAAAGTCCAGTCTTTAAAATTGAATGTGCACACCTTAAAATATAAAATATGGTGTTTTTTGATTGGACATACGTGTATTTTCACGAGGAAATACACAAAGTGGCATGCGAACTTTAATCAAACCTTAAATAATTAAAAACAATGTAGAACCACAAAAAACAACATCCTAATCATCTATTCTTGAGACATTTTTTAAAGAATTGTGCTGTTCATTTCCAGTTACTCGAAAAGATTTTGAATGCTACTTAAGAACAATGAAAAATATACAAGCCATTTTTGCACGACGACTTTTCAAACTGCACAATTTATGGTCCAACAAAAGCTGCTTTGTGCAATTCTAGTATTTCTATCAAAATCAAACAGTAGATGTAATTTTTCAAGGATCCGAAACTTCTTCGACCTAGTGACCACCCAACAGTGAGAAAAATGTGAAGGCAAAAGCAATAAAATGCGTGCTTTACACAAAATTTTGATAAGAGGCCCAGGGGGCATCGGAAATTCTTCACTGAGGAGAGAAAGGGGGTAATTGAACAAAAAGGACAACTCTTGGAAAATTTTGGATAAAAAGGGCATTAAAAAGGGGAATATCTATTAAAAAAATGGTAAGGCCAGGGTCTTTCTACATCCCAAGACATAGTGGGAAGGAAATTCCTAACAGCATAAAGTTATGTGAAAAATTGCTTAGTGCTTTATTTCAGATGTGTGAAGTTTTTAAGCGCCCAAGAATTACCTGGTGTAAAGGAACCGTGCTGCAATTATTTATGTGAAGAGAGTTGTGAAGCTTGTTTTCAGTGCACTCCTGAAAAATCTGATAGCTTATTTCATAAAGACAAAGGTAAGAAAGTTTCTGGACCCTTGTAATTTTTCAGTGTTAATTGAGCAATTTAGTACAGTAAAAACTTTTCTAGCATGCTAAAATGTAGTTTAAAAAATAAGAACATGACAATAAAAAAGTTATATAAAACGTAAGTAACCACAAAATTATTTTCCTCAGAAAAAAGGGCACTCATGGCCCCTGGCATAAGAGCTAAAAATTAAAAACTAATACAATCCTAAAACAGCCAAAAAATTTAAAAATAACAACCGGAGAATTGAGATATTACAAAGCAATCTAGTTGATTCATTTTGGTTAAAAAAAAAATGTCCCAAAATTTCAAATGGTAAAAAAAAGAACTTGCCTCCTTGCAGCTTAGACATGGTTGACATTTTCTTTTCCTGAACAGAGGCTAAGTCTTCCTTTAAATGTAGGAGTGGCCTGGAAAAAAAAGAAAATGGGCAATTAGAGCTGAAAAAATGTACTTTATGTCCTTTCGGTGATGAAGCTTGAGACCTTATCCCTCCCTTTTCTCCTCCTTTCAATATACGCTTGATAAACATCAATTTACACAAAGTTGAGTAGAAAAGTTGAGTTGAATTCTCATCTTTTCAAATGCAATTCAATTGCAAAGAAAAAACTATTAACAGAAGAACAATAACAGTGGCAACACCAAATACATGCAGCAGAAAATATTGATTTGCAAATGGCTTTGTAAAATGTCAATAAAAAAATTTAACAGAGGAAATTAGCTTAAAAAACAAGCAAAAAAAATTATAGGAATGAGAGAAAAAAAAAATGATAATAACAATAACTTACAATCCTGCTTTTGGGCGAGAAACCGCATTCCTCTCTCGTTCTTTTGGGGGATCCTTGAATGAGCCCAGGTAATTTACTGATCTGAATACAAAAGCAAAAACGGGACATTGATTTGCAAGAGGCATGGAAATGAAGGCTGAGAGTTTTTTAACATTGTAAAAAAAGTTTATCATCATGATTCAAATGGAAAATTTGGACTAAATTTTGCAATTAGGAACATCAATTTCTGGCTCAGTTTAGAAACAACGTGTGTACCATTAGTTTACTTATGACCTAAGTGTTTTAATAGATGAGCCGGAAATTGTAATTCTTGGTTGTAAAAAAGTAGTTCATTTGATGCTGTTCATTAAAGAGTACTTCTACAGATGCAAAATCCAATTAATTAAAATTGACATCAGTCATATGTTTGGATGTGACCAAGGTACATAATATGTTGTTAAGAAATGAATGTAATGGCTAGATAGGAGTGTAGACGATATTAATAGAGCGAATCCACTCAGTTGGCAAGCTGCAATTGGTGGCATGCACAGAGTTTCCATAATTTCTCTGCTAGGTATTCAGATTCCCTGACCTTTGACCTAAACTTCTGCTTCGATTTTTTTTCTTCTTTAAATTACACTGACTTCAGCTAAACGATGCTTGATAATTTCCTGGCTTATGCTGTGTAAATACCCTGATTTTCCAGGTCCCTGGAAACCCTGATGCAGAAGCCATTGAAAATGCCATTCAACTTAAAAACAACCTACAAGGTTTTCTTTCTCCTGCGATTATGCTCCTGGGATATGTAAATGCAATTCTTACTTATATCATTAGTTGCATAATTCTTCAAAAATATCAAGAGTGAAAACATTTCATCTGCCCCGGACCATTATTAAAGCAAATCAACACTTAATCTTGCCCCAAACCCAGCCTTGATACAATTGAATTTATACCATGGGAGGTGTAAAACAAAGATAAAACTAGAAAAATTCTGAGAGATTGCAATGAAAATGGCACGTTTTTGTATCGGCCGATTCGGTGGTACAGAGCGACTGTCGGTGAATTAGAGTGATTTTATCAGGTCTCTTACCGGCGTGGGTGGTTTAATGCCACCGATAGCTCTAGATGCTGAGGATGACCTTTGAGAGGCTTTGTTCTCTGGAGTAGAATTCTTGAATTGATAAGAGTTGCTCCGTCTATGCTTCAACGGGCTGCGGTTGTGTTTGCTGTGAAAGAAAAAGAAAAGCCAATATTCACAATTTTTGCAAGGAGGTTATTATAATGTGAGACGTATAAGATATTTTTTTTAAGGATACGTAGTATCACTACAGTAAGCACTAAAGCACCTTGTTGAGAGTTTCCATTTCAAATGACTTGGAGAATGATTTACACCATGGGAAGATTCGAAATCAACTCCTGAGCGAGATTTTAGCAAGTACATTTGGAAATAATGGTATGGAACACAAATTAAACCAATGACTATATCAGTACTTTTGCTATATGACTTGAGATAATTATAAATGCTTTTGTCAACATCAGGAGTTGGATTTTTCAACTTCCCTTGGTACGAGTCATTTTTTGAATAACATCTTGAAGATGAAACATGCAGACGTGTGCTTCAGCTTATACCTGTCTTTGTGTGCCCAATTGTCATCCCCCTTAAAAAGCTTCTTGTCTGATTATTCATCGATTACTCTTCTTCTGTTATGAAACATGAAATAACTTACCTAGTTGTAGGTGAATTCTGCGCATTATTCTCTGCCAGAGGTTTTCTATTGCGTTTCGGCGTGGAAGACGCAGCTGGTTTTATTGATGACTTCTTAGCAGTTGAAGCTTTCTGAGTAGGTGAGTTCGCCTTCGTTGAACTATTATCTGTTGCAAAAAAAAAAAAAAAAAAATAATAATAATCAGTTAGTATATTTCTTTACATAATATTCACTATGTTCGAATATTATCAGAGTTTTGAAGATACAAACTATTCCAATTTTTAAAAGAGCCACCTAAAAGCAGACTAGTAGTTGAAAAACTGCGGAAGATTTGAAAAGGAATTGGAAGACCTATTGCATTGTCCTCAAAAAAATTGGAATCTAAAGTTAGAAAACCAGACAAAACTATTTTAAACCTAAGCTTTCATTGATGTCTTTTGAAAAATATGATGTTAACCAATAGGTCAGTTGCGCTAGTTACAGTATCATGTTTTGAGTGTTTAAGCTTGGATCAGCAAAAAAAACGAGCATGTAACGCCTAGCTTTTAAGTCCAATATGATACGGATATTGTTTTTTCAAAAACACTGGGTTGACATAATCCACCGTGGTAATACTACCATGGTTTCTTCCCCCAGTGATTTATTTAGGATTAGTTATTAAGGATCATTAAAGAACTAGAATACTAGAAAATGGCCAATTTCCACCTTCTGGCCCATGTTGAAAAAAAACATTTTTGTTAGTTTAAATTTACTGTTTCTCAGAGGCGTGGCGTGCTTTGCAATATATCGACTGTTCTGCCATTTAAACCTAAGAGAGAGGATTGATAGACAGGGTGTTTGCAACGAACACCTTAATAATTGATTCTTTGCCACCAGTTCAAGTGGGGATATATCGACAATTCATCACTCACGTTTAACATTGCTGTTTCTTTATCAATCTGTCCGTCAAACCAGCTCTCAAAAACGAGCGCCACAACAGTCTCAGAATTTTTTTACTTATTACAGTTGACCATAAATTTTCAGAAATATTTGAGTTATTATATCTTAAGTGGATCCCCGTATTACATTAAAAGCACATCACATGTCACTTTTGAGCTTAACATGAAATCTGGGGTAGAGAACTGAAAAAAAAACACCTTTTCCTGGAATTCAGACTTTGGGCGTCCAATATAAGACTTAAAGAAATAAGTTTTACCAAGGCTACAATATTTTTAGATGATAGACATAGGTAACTGCGGAATACAAAAAAAACTGTGAAATTCTGAGTGGGGGCAGATTTTGGCTCTCACCAATATCCATCTCTTATGCAAAAAATTCTGGAGAATTGGGCTGGCTGATTCAGGATCTACTATTAAAGCTGCTTTAGTAATGTTCGAAATTTAGACAATACCTTTCCCCCTTAGCATATTCTTCAAAGGAACCAGAGCTTTCATCGGTCCACGCCTTATTTTTTCTGGTTCTGGATTCTTCGGCCGCAATTTCGCATCCTCCAACTTAGAGATGGGCAAGGCTGGTTGCAGATTAATATTAAGTAATTTGGTAGATAGCTGCTTCAATGCTGAGTCAGAAATTGCACGATCAGCACTGCGGCTACGCTGCTTTACATGTGTTTCCTGGAATCAGTAAAAATTGTTGCAGGTTAAAATAGTTAAAAATGTATGGGATCAAATCAGTGGCGTGGCGTGAATGATCGATTATCGATATCTCGCCATTTGAAGCTATGGTAAAGAATCGATTCCTAGGGTGTTCGCTGCGAACACCCTGATAATCGATCTTTTTTCATAGGTTTGAATGGCGTATCGATCGATAAATCGCAAAGCACGCCACGCCACTGGATCAAATAGAATGCATGGAGGTTGCTCTTCCAGTATTTCTAACGTTTTTGACATATGTAAGAACTTCCTCTTCAAACGGTAATTAATTAAAAATATTTCTACAAAAATCAATTTAATAGGTTGACAAGAAGGAATTTTTTGCAGCCAAATATGGCCAAAAACTTCAAAAGATACATTGATTCACAATCAGCTCTTCATTTTTGTCCTTGTAATTTAGAAATTTTATTTTATCATTCCCTCACTTTTTCTCATGAAATTCCCTGACTTTTTTATGATAACAAAAGGGTACTTAATTAATGTGGTCAAAACGTTGCTAAAAAAACGATCGGCTGGCCCGCTGTGAACCCAATTTTTACATGGAGCCCAGCTCCACAAAAAATTCCTTGACTTTTTCCGATTTTCTTGGTCGCTAGCCACCTTGTTTAACAGATGGAAGATGTTTTTTATAAAAGCAAGAATTACTGAAATTTCCATAACTTACTTTTGATTGGACCTTGGCACAAGGTACGCATTAAAGCAGTATGATATTAAACTTCCCACACATATTCTACTTGGTTTAATTCGCACATTAAGCATAACTGTCACCATCTCTGTCATTATGAAAATAGGGCAACCTCAGTCTCCACACTTCGGCATAGCTGTTGCACGCTATTAACGCTGCCAAAAGCACAGGGCAGGATAGGCAACACTGCTCAATTGAGAAGCGTGCCAAAACCATTACAGCACAGGAATTGATTAACATAAACGCTGGTTTTCCTTGTGGGTGGAAAATTCAAATTTTTCGTGACTAGTGCTAAATAAAAATGTTACTATCTTGGTCAGAAGTTAATGTCAGTAATTTTTTGCTGCATGAATCGTTTTCTGGGTTGAAATTTGAGGAGAGAATATGTAAAGGAATGCTTAAATTTGTACCTTGTCGAGTTATCTATTCTTTTATTTACCCCTCATGAGTGGCATGTTAATGAATATACAATAAATAATAAGTTAAGATAAAGGAAAGTTGATGAAAAAGTACCTTTTCTGGAGTTGGCTCTGCAGAGGAAAGAAGACTTAATCTTTTCTTATATTTCTGGAGCGACTCGGAATCCAACATTCTTTGTGGTGGAGTGGATATGCTGGCCGGGCGAATATTCAGTCTTAGGCTTTTGAAACTGTCATCAGAGCCGTCTCCATCAGAATCAGAATCTAGTGTTTCCCATTTTGGTTTGATTGACAAAAGATCCTCATTGTTATCTGCCGTCAGAAATACATAAAATAAGAAAATAAAACCGAGCATTTTCAAAAAGAGAGAAGACCTAGATAGATTTTGAGGGACTTCGAAATGTGCGATGCACACTGTTAATAAGAGCCTTTCCTACAGTTTGTGCTGCGACATATTTTGTGTTGTAAAATTCAATTCACATTGACAATTCAGATTTTTTTGTATATGATTATGCCAAAAATTCGAATATCACAATGAGGCTATTGCATGGTTCAGGAATCGATTTAATACCAAGTGATGCAGGCAAGGATTTTGGAGAGAAACGGATTTCCAAGCTTAGAATAGCTCAAAACAATTGTTTTTAACTGGAAAGAAAAAAAAGATTGAAAAAAGGTTGCAGTAATGAAAATAAATTTTTTTATTGGTCTAAGGCTAATGAGACGTTTGACTGAAGGTGAGTCAAGCCTAGACAACCACCGAAAGGGGGCACCACTTTGGGCAAAATCTGAAACAACGCAAAATACCCTTTTCTTTTAAGCTTGGCAGTCGCTGAGTGTATGTGTTCCGGCCAGCCCTGGCTAATAATTACATAGGATGCGATGATCTTAGGTTTCAACCACTGTGAATACTATAAGATGGAGCAGCCTATTGATTCAGAACTGATGATTTTCTCCAGAAACAACAGAAAGAATATTCAGTTCAGACAGCAATGATATTGAGAGCATGGTTGGGCTTCAAAATCTCTTGTTACAGTTGCAACCGTAAAATAAATTAATATATGCGGATGAAAGTATACACAGCAGTCAATTCTCTTTGTAATTGTAATGTCAAGAGATATTTGGGGCAATATTTTTTCTTCTGAAACAGGGTTGCATTTTTCAGTGACCTGAAAAGAGATTTCCTCAGCAAAAATTTGATTAAATGAAAAACTGAAAAATAAAAGTATCCCAACTTTTTAAGTACTTCCTGAAAACTTACCTAATAAATTTGCATAGTCTGTTGACCCAACTGAAAATGATCGACTTAATCTTGTTGCCTCGCGCAGGATTTCTACAGGTGGAGACCGGAATAGGGAACTGTTGACCTGGAAAATTTTTAAGAAAATTAGGATTAATTTGAAGATACATCTCCAATTTTCTTTCAATCACTGATGTACTAATGGGTAGTAAATCCTCAAAAGTACAATAACTTCTCTAACATGTGACCGTAAAATGGGGGAACCATGATGAGAATGAGGTAAACTAGGAAAGGTCTTCAGATTGTTTTGTATTCTTTTTTTTATCACATCTTCGCAGAGGAAAAATCTAATTTCCTGGAAGATACGTATTTTCTTCTTTTTTTTTTTTTGTTAATTTAATCCTCTGTCGGAACTTGTCAAAATTACATTTTCATTCACATTGAACTTTACATTTTGAAAGCTTTACCTACCCAATATTTGATATTGATGGTGTAAGTCGGCAATCACATAACTTGGTTAGCGACGTCGCAGACTTCCTGTCATAATTTATTTTTTAAACAGAAAACTACCTAACAGCAATTCTTTAGAACTGCCAGGATTTTTCTTCTCCGTGCAGAGAAAATTCTGCATAAACTTCAAGGAACGATATTAATTTGTTCTCCTTCAAAAAATAACATAGAGGCTGAAATTTTTCGACACCGCAAACGAGATATGTGATTGCGGACTTATGCCATTGATACACTTCAAAATACCAAAAATGGACACATACAAGAAAAATGAACATTCAGAGGTGACATACCTTGTATTTTTCAGAGAGACTAGGTGCTTTCAAATCATCAGCGGCTGTTTCCGAAATTTCATTGAAAGTATTATCTGAAGTTAAACTTGCAGTTGTTTTTAAGAAACCTTGATTCATTGAACCATATGATTTACTTGAATAATCTGAGACAGCTCTTGTTTCATTTCTATCAGGAGAGCACCAACCATCAACGGTAGACACAGACTTTGCAGTGCTTCTACCTTTTGTTGTGAGATCCTTCTTTTGATCAAAGCCTGAGAAGGATTTATTCAGTGTTTTCTTGATAACGTTCTGTATTCGAGCAGCGACAAACTCTTTGATATTCTGATCAGAGCTTAAGGAATCGCCTAGGAATACAGAGTTTTCACACTCGTTGTTGGAATTTGCTGAAATACAATGCAACGATGACAGAGCTGAGATATTTATACTTGTGCTGGATTTCTTTGAACTTAAATCGTCGGAGCCTTCAAGAGAATTGCCGTTGTTCTTGGAATAGCAAGTAACTTGCAATTGGTTTTGCGGCATAATTGGTGAGTAAAAAGAATCATTTTTTGAATCATTGCCACTATTAACATTTGATGGGACTAGATTTGAGGTTTTGCTATATTTTGGAGTTACGCCATTGGTGGTAGAGTTATTTTCATCAGAATCATCTAAAGATACAAGATCATAGCGGACTTCGATGTTGGTGTTTGTTGACTTATCTTCACTGAATGCTTTTTGCAAAACCATTTCAAATGGGTCTTGCTTTGTAAGCTCAGCGACAGCATCAAAGGGATTGTTGTCTGGATTAACCATGGTGCTTGGTGCAGGGATCAATGGTGGATTCTTATCAACTTTTTCAATAGCAGGTTTTTCCAGATCAATTAACGGGGTATCTTCCTCTGAAAAACACGACAAAAAGACAGAAAATTTAAAACTGACATCTAAAATTGTTTTAAGTAAGGTCTCATATTAAAAATAATCAGAGTTAGTCTTCGCATGTCAGACTACTTATTAGATAATTTATGAAACTTAGTTACATTCTCATAGCAAGGTAAGAATATGGAGATTATGGAAAACAAACTAAAGTTTGTACAGAAAATGTAATTGCATACTTCTAATTTGTAGATTTAATAAAAGTATAATCATTCGTTCAATAGTAAAAACTAGAACGTCTAACTTCAAAATAAAAGTTCTAAAACACGGGGAGAAAAGTATAGCAATCTAAGAAGTTTTCAAATGAACCGTCTTGGTATTTACGTCATGCCAACATTCCGTGTTGTTCTTAATAACTGAGTAACCTGCAGTTCCAAACAAGAGAAAATTATTTCTCTCCCTGTTTCTTAACTGTGTTTTCGTCCAACTTTAACTAAAAAATTGCATGATAGATAGGCATATTTTTTTTAAAACTCTAGAAGATACGAAGTTCTCATGTTTTTTTCAAGTGTATGTTAATCAAAAGACATATTGCTCCCTGAGATTGGATTTTAGGTAAGTGAAGATAGTTATGCAAGGCGGCTCTGAGAGTAGAGAAGATAAATTATTCTTGAACATGAACTAAAGGTCACTCCCACATCTTACTATTCGTTATTAATGAAAGTAAGACTCAGGTCAGTCATTTCTGTAGACAAGGTTTGAGACCTTGGCAGAGGGAAGTTTAAATGCAATGCCTTTCTTATGGGGGAACCAATTTTACATCAAACTGGTTGGGGCCGAGTGATGGTCGGGCAGGGGAGTGCATCTCAAAAACATGCGCAGTGACTGACTTGTGTGGCTCAGTCTTAGATAAAAGCAATACAGTTAACTTCCTCTGAATCAAACTCTTTTAGGGATTTGTCCAATTTTTCATAAGAACAAAAAATCCTCTAAGAGGAACTAACAATCTGGACCCAATGCACACTGTTAAAGAGCCTTTCCTACAGTTTGTGCTGCGACATATTTTGTGTTGTAAAATTCAATTCACATTGACAATTCAGATTTTTTTTGTATATGATTATGCGGATTCGGTGTTGATCTTTCGAACTGTGCAGACGTGTTTTGTAGAGCGCTCGTGAGACGGTAAAGCTTTTGGTTCGGCTCGCGGCCCGGGCATCGCGGCGCGCAGCGACCGCGAGATAACGTAAACAAAGTGCGGTTACGGCCGAAACTTCTATGTCGCTGTTGCCACACAAGTGTAAACATGGTGTGTATTGTTTTTGGAGAGACGATCAGTTCATCGGCTGTCAAAAATGCTACATCAGAGGAAAACTTGACTTCCTGAAATCGAGTCCAGCAAGAGTGAAAAATATGACGGATAAAAATCCGTTTGAGAAGAGTTCGCTCCTTTCAAGATCGCCCCAGGGGACAACCACGAGGACGAATACCGATGATAAAACAGATGATATAGCCACACCAGTATCAGTTGAAACATCGAATCAGACTCACCCTGAAATTTCAGTCAAGGAAATATTGGAAAAGGCTGAGGTGGTGATCAAAGAGGGTATTTCCATCACTCACAATGATACGAAAGCCATAAATCAGGTGCAAGGCCTTAAAAGCACGATTGAAGGACTTGTTAACATCGTTAAAAAAGAGGAAGAAAAAAAAGAAGAACAAAAAAAAATAATTGATGACCTTCAAAATAGATTGCTCGCGCTTGAAAAAAAGGAGCAAAGACATTCTGAAACTCGGAGAGAAATCCCCCAGCCTCAAGCAACCTACTCAGGGAAGTACGCAATTCTTAGCAATGATGGAGAAAACAACGAGGATGATCCAATGGACGATGAAGACCCAGAAGATCAAATCGTGGAAGAAGAAACTGACTGGATACTTTGCAAGCAGAAGAGGAAGAGAAACGAAGGAAGTGACTCATCCCCACAAACAACTCAGGCTAAGAAAGGAAGGAAAGCGGATACAGCGCGGTCCGGAAGCAGAGGAGGTGCCGAGAAAGTCGCCACATCTAGTAAAAACACCAATGGTTCGTTCAATAGCTCTAATGATAAAGATAAAAACAAAGGTACTAAAAATACTGAAAATAAAAAGGAAAATGAGGTGAGCAAGAAGCTAGTTCCTCCTCCATTTAAGGTTACCCAATTAAAATCAATCAGCGAGGTTAAAAAATTTGTTGAAAACATCGATTCTGATAAGTATAAATTAACAGCATTAGTTGGCAACGTCTGGAAAATTAATACTGCAGACCACGAAACTTATAGATAAGTTAGAGAAAACCTTGAAAAACATAATGCTAAATGGTACACATTTTCAGACAAACATCTTCGTCCAAAGGTTTTTGTAGCTAAGGGGATGCATTCTACCACTGATCTAGATGAAATTACAGAGGATCTTACATCCAAAGGTTTTAATATTGTTAAAGTTGTTAATTTGCTAAGCAAAAAAGACGAAAATGGGAAGAGGAAAGGTCTTCCATTACATCAAATCATATTCGATAACAAAGATGATACTAAGAAAATCTTTGAAATTAAATTTATAGCACATCAGAAAGTAGAAATAAAAAATGTTAAGCACAATCCGGCAAGGATTCCTCAGTGCCACCGTTGCCAGGGGTTTTTGCATACTCAAGCATTTTGTCATAAAGATCCTAAGTGTGTTAAATGTAGTGGACCTCATTTGAGTTTCTTATGCGCTGAGAAGAAAGTGGATAGTCCAAAATGTGTGAACTGTGGTCAAAATCACACAGCAAATTATTCCGGTTGCGAGATCGCTAAGTTTTTCAAAGAACGTAGGCTGGCAGATTTAAACAAGAAAAAACAAAAAAATAGTGGTAAAGAAAATTCAGGAAATAAATTAAGTCAGAGACCAGTCAGCAAAAATGTATCTTTTGCTAGAATGGCTAGTGATGGTAAATCCAACGATAAAGAAAATTCCGAGAGTCTGATGGAGAAAATACTTAATTTCTTAAACGAACAAGCAACTATTAATGCTCAAATTCTTTCTAGGCTTGATGCTCTAGAGGGAATACTTCTTGGCAACGATGGCACATAGGGTGCCTCATAGCAGAAGGCCAGGACCTCCTTCGAATAGTTTCAAAAGAATTCCTGGTAGTCACTTTGACAGGGATAAAATCCCCACTTACGTTGAGTCTAATTTAAATTGTATTGAAACAATTAAATTTGATAAGATTAGAATTGTAGCATGGAATGCTAACGGACTGACGGCAGAGAGGAAACTAAAATTATCAAATTACATAGATTTTTACCAAATTGATGTGGTTTTGTTGTCAGAGACTCACTTTTCCGACACTAGTCACTTTAAGAAGCGTGAATTTAATGTCCACTGGGTTAATCACCCTTCTGATAATGCTCGCGGGGGAGTCGCTATCATGGTCAGAAAAGAATTTCAATACTTTATATGCAATGAAACTAAATCTGAAGCGATTCAATCGATAGCAGTTACTATGAAAACAGAAGTAGGGGATATAACAATTGCTTCCATTTATTGTCCTCCTGGACCTAAGATTAAACATAATGATTTTTCGGAATTCCTAAAAACTCTGGGGAACAGATTCATTGCTGGCGGGGACTGGAATGCTAAACATATAAGATGGGGTTCTAGAACCACCCTAACAAGAGGAAGAGCGTTGAATTCTGCAGTAAGAAGCATTAATGGAGACTATGTCTCTTTTGGGAGTCCCACACATTGGCCGACTGACCCAACAAAAAAACCAGATGTAATAGATTTTTTTGTAGTTAAAAATATTGCTATGAACTCAATAGATTGTGGTGAAACCGATATAACTAAGGAATTAGACTCTGATCACTCTCCCATTAATATGGACATGTATAATTCAGCTATTTTAAAAGAGGTAACCACTTCAATAACAAATAAAAAAACGGATTGGAAAGCATTTAGAGAAGAACTAAATTCAATTGTTACGTTAAAAAATCCTATAGATACACAACAGCAAATTGAAGACGAAGTCGCACTTATCACTGAGCAGATCATTACAGCAGCAAAAAGAAATACTCCAATTGTTAGACGAACGAAATTAGCCCCTAAAGTTCCTCATGAACTTCTGGAAATAATTAGCGAGGCCAGGAAGGTTAGGAAATTATGGATGAAAGAAAGAACTAATGCACTAAAAAATAAATTAAATAGACTAAATAGAGAGGTCTCAAAAATGAGCTGGTTTTTTAAAAATAAAGAAACTGAAAATTTTCTGAAACACTTAACACCTACGGCCCCTACTGATTATTCCCTCTGGAAGGCGACAAAGTACCTTAAAAATCAGATTTTTTATTCACCGCCCATATTAGATAAACATAATGTTAAAGTAAAAGACGATGAAGGGAAAGCTAAAGTTTTCGCTGATCATTTGGAAAGTATATTCACTCCTAGGAAAAGTCTTAAGGACGAATGCGATCTTGCTGACAAATTGCTAGAAATAGAAGAGCGAGACAATTTGGAAGTTCCTAAAATTACAAAAACAGAATTATTTGATCTAATTAAATATAAAGTTAAATTAAAAAAAGCCCCGGGCGCTGATGGGATCACTGGTGAGATTCTAAAACAGCTCCCAATGAGAGTGATTGCCAAACTAGCCGAAATTTTTAATGCAATTATTACAACAGGATATGTGCCAGAATCCTGGAAGACTGCGGAAGTAATTGTTATCCCGAAACCAAATAAACCCATGGAAAAGGTAGATTCCTACAGGCCGATTTCATTATTATCAGTGGTAAGTAAACTATTTGAAAGGGCTTACTTAAAAAGACTATTGCCAATTTTAGAAGAAAGAAAGATAATACCAAATCACCAATTCGGTTTCAGGGCGTCACATTCTACCATAGAACAAGTGCACAGAGTTGTGAGTCTTATAGAGAGAACATTGGAAAATAAAGAAGTATGTTCGATGATTTTTTTAGATATTTCAGCAGCTTTTGATAAAGTCTGGCATCTGGGTCTTCTCTTCAAAATACGAATTTTTTTACCATTTAATCATTATAAGCTAATCAAATCTTACCTGGAGAACAGAAAATTTAGAGTTAGATTTAATAATTGTTATTCAACATATAGAAGAATAAAGGCAGGAGTACCGCAAGGATCATGCCTGGGCCCATATTTATACAATATCTTCACTAGCGACATCCCAAAACCGAAGAGGGGCTTTATCGGCACTTTTGCAGATGATACTGCCTTAGCAGAAAGAGACAAAGACATATTTATCTCTAATCATAGATTACAAAAAGCTATCGATGAAATGGTTGAGTGGGTTTCTGACAATGGCGCCACGCTCAACGCATGTAAATCTGCTCATACTGTTTTTACAAATAGGAAAATACCACAATTACCAGTTCTCATAGAAGATGAACAAGTTCCTTACGTTACAAGCGCTAGATATTTAGGAGTTTATTTAGACTCTAGACTTACTTTTAAAGATCACATCAGAATCAAGGTGAAAGAATTGAAATAAAAAGTATAAAAAAATGTATTGGTTGTTAGGCAAAAGATCAAAATTGTCAAAGAAAAACAAAATTTTGCTGTATAATCAAATATTAAAACCTATATGGCAGTATGCTTCACAACTATGGGGTTGTGCAAGCAAATCTAATATAAATAAGGTAGAAAGATTCCAGTCGAAGGTTCTACGAGAAATTATTGGAGTACCATGGTTCGTAAGGAACGAAGACATAAGGAGAGAATTAGAGGTACCCACGGTTAGACAAGTAATTGCTGAGACAACGAAGAGATATGAATGTCGTATTGAAAAGCATATCAATGTAGAGGCTTTAAACCTTTTAGATAGTACAATACCTGTGAAAAGGTTAAAAAGGTGGGAGACCTTTGAACTCCCATCAAGATTTAAGTAGTCTGTAAGGTATGAGTGAGAGTGTGAATGGAGTGTGAATGAGGGTGAAAGGAAGAATGCAAAACCATTAAACTAAAAACCTTTATGTTATAATACATTTAAGAAAGAAGGCAGAGAATTTACAATTCCTGTTCTTTTAGATAATCATAGTATTATCTAACGTTAACATATAAATTAATGCAGTTTGTTAAGTTTTAGTTTTAAGCCACGTAGATAGATACAAGAAACACTTGTAGTAGTTACGATATATTTAAATAAAATTTCTTTTTAAAAAAAAAAAAAAAAAAAAAAAAAATGATTATGCCAAAAATTCGAATATCACAATGAGGCTATTGCATGGTTCAGGAATCGATTTAATACCAAGTGATGCAGGCAAGGATTTTGGGAGAAAACGGATTTCCAAGCTTAGAATAGCTCAAAACAATTGTTTTTAACTGGAAAAGAAAAAAAAGATTGAAAAAAGGTTGCAGTAATGAAAATAAATTTTTTTATTGGTCTAAGGCTAATGAGACGTTTGACTGAAGGTGAGTCAAGCCTAGACAACCACCGAAAGGGGGCACCACTTTGGGCAAAATCTGAAACAACGCAAAATACCCTTTTCTTTTAAGCTTGGCAGTCGCTGAGTGTATGTGTTCCGGCCAGCCCTGGCTAATAATTACATAGGATGCGATGATCTTAGGTTTCAACCACTGTGAATACTATAAGATGGAGCAGCCTATTGATTCAGAACTGATGATTTTCTCCAGAAACAACAGAAAGAATATTCAGTTCAGACAGCAATGATATTGAGAGCATGGTTGGGCTTCAAAAATCTCTTGTTACAGTTGCAACCGTAAAATAAATTAATATATGCGGATGAAAGTATACACAGCAGTCAATTCTCTTTGTAATTGTAATGTCAAGAGATATTTGGGGCAATATTTTTTCTTCTGAAACAGGGTTTAGTCCAGTCATTTGAGGATAATAATGACCCCTATGCGGTTTTAAGAGCGGAACTTTTTTTCTCACCTGATTTCTCATCCATAGAGGGTCCTTAACGAGAATCCAAATTTGCGACATCGAAAAATTATGGGAACCCCCCCAAAACCCCAAAATCGCAAAAAACGGCCAAAAATCGGCGATTTTCTCTCGTTTTTCGGCTAATATCGCTAAAATCGCTGGTTTTTTGAGTAAGTACGTAAGGACTAATCTGAAAGTAGATAAAATTACGGACATTTTCCACCCGGTCCGAAATTTTTCTGATGAAAAATATGCCTACTAAAAGGTTGCCAAAAAAAATCCCAAAATGTTCAAAATTTCACTTTTTTAAGGTTTTTTGCTTGTAATTTTTTTCCAGCAATTTTAGGAGGTAAGTGTATACGTCCAAATGAAAGTACATCCAAAATGCTACAATTTCATGTATCAGACTTATCCCTAGGGCGTAACGAGACGGCTCCGCGGCGTTGCCAAAGTTGCGATCTCCAAGGGCATTTTCCGCGGCGGTGCATTTCACGCAACCGCTCCACTCTCCCACCGGTCCAAGTGAGAAAACACGGGGTTCGGGGCCGCATCTCCTGCTATAATAGACCCCCTTTCTACCTCATGGACGCCTTCTTATTTGTATACCTCTCCCCTGCCTTCGAATGAAAACTTGTCCTTCACACTTTATCCAGGCTTAGGACTGGCGCAGAAACGGTGTAGTTTAAGTACATGTTTTACGTTTCTGGGCGTGTTTAAAAAGTTTTTTTTTGGGGTTTTTTTGGGTTTTTTAATTTTTTTTTAATTTTTATTAGTTTTTTTTTTGGGGGGGGGATATTTAATTAATGAAAAACCTTATACATGGTTAAATACAAGTGTATCGGATTAAATTTTAAAGTCATATTTGCTGTTTAATGCATTTAATACTGAAGATCTTTTACCGCCGTAATTTTGGTCTTTTAACATTTGATGGGCTCGCTTCCTCGGTAATGTCGATCTCATGTTCAGATGGTTCTAATAGAGCTGGTTCAAATTCCATAGCGGCTAGATTCACTGGCTCGATATTCTCCTCTGATTCTGTAATTTCAGTTTCATCTTCGGAAAATGGGACAATGTCCGGGTCGTCCGCGTCTTCTTCTTGCTCTTCTCCATCTGCGATGATTACGTCATCAGGAATGTTTGTGCACGAGTCACGGCAGTTGGCACATATTATTGTACATGGCAGGCACTTTTTCTGCAGGTACAAGCTGCCTGACATCCTTTCTTGCATTTGCAGGAAATCATTTTAGAATTTCTTCAGGAGCAGGAGGTTGTAATGTTGTGATTGGTAGGAGTCCGTGTTTGCTAAGTTTCCAACCCCAATCACAAGCGTTCAAATTTACACCTCTCCACATTTGAACTTGATGGTATGTTCGCAATGAATGTTGTTTCAGAGCCTGTTCTGTTGGTGGCAAAGCCGCAAGATTTTGTTTGCTTCTGAATGCTGTTTTTATGAAGCATTTGTACCTCAGCTCATTGATAGATATCTCTTCAGATCCGGTGTAACCATACAAATAAAGCATAAACTTATGACCGGCGTTGGAAACGCTTTCAGCTGTAGCGTTTGCGTCGTTAAATATTTTTATGAATGATGTAAAGCTTGGATTTTTTGTTAATAAAGTCAGAAATTTGTTTTTGCCTTTTCCAAAAAGGGCGCAGTTCGTGTCGCAGCCGCTGAAAGCGTGTAGGAAAAGAATGTTGTCGGCGATAGTTTCATTGCCAATACTGTCTCTGTTATACACTTTTCGAGGCATTTTCCCTTTGCCTGGCTTCATAAAAAAAACGTTTTGAATATTTTTGGAGTGGAATGCCAAGAGGACAAAGAGATCTATGTCTTCACCGACAATGAACACCGAATTTTCAGTCACCAACGCCTTTTCAATTGCTTTATTCACGATCAAGGTGTCTGCATCTTCCACTGCTTGCAAAACTTGAATACCTTCCGCTTCGAGATGATTTTTCATCATCCTAATTAATCGATTTTTATTTTTACTATTGGCTAAAAACTTTTCTTGAGACACGGTTGGTACCATACTTTCATTGAAAAGTATGTCTAAGGACATTTTTTTTCGTTCTCTTTGCATCCTTTCTACATGTTTCGTGTTTCGCTCGATTGCATTTTCAGGATATCCATCAAAAATGACCATAGAATCAGCGGAATAATGCGCTTTAACGTACTTGACATAGCTCTTGCAAATAGATAAGAAGGTGCTATTTCTAGGCCATACACAACGGTGCAGCAAGAACCCACCATCAACAACGAACGTTGCATTTTTTTCCATTATAACAGCAGAGCAAGGTGTAATCTTTCCATAAAGAGATGACTTTTGGGTTTTCCTCATCCCCGCTTCGGTAAACAGGGAAAGAGGAAACGGTGCAAGTTCAAAGGACAGAAAGCTTTTCAGTTCATCGTCCGATTTTTTGGCAATGCACATTCTACTCAATATTAATAGTGGATCAATAGGAATGACGTCACCATCAACTTCGATTGATGTTTTAAGGCAACTTAAGGGCTTGCAGCGATTTTTTCCGCTGAAATTTCAGCGATTCGAAGTCTATATCAACAATTTTTAATAGCCCGCTAATACCTAGTTCCTCAGCCTTATGACAATCAATATGTTCATCAGCTATTATGCCAGAGTCTATACACATAAGATCTTTCAGCTCTGGAAACGGAGAATGCTGATCAAACCAATCTTTGAGCACCTGCGTATCCTTATTATCACGCTTTATCCGCGAACTCCGTAGCTGCACATGCTGTTCAGATGTTTCAAAATTCACGCCGCAAAACTTCTCAACGCTATCACAAACATTATGTAAAGATACCATTCCCATGATCCACGTTGCAAGTGTACTTTCGCTAAATCCTCTGCCACGAGTGAGTCCACCACTAGTTTTCATACTTTTCATAAGCGACTGCTCAATCAGCATATCGGACCAAACCGCACTCCAGAATTTATCAGTGCGCCGAACTGTAAATTTGCCTCCTTTAGTAAAATTTTCGTATTCTACAGGGTCCATTATATTTTCGAGATCGTGCATCTTCTGCAAGTAAATTAAACAGCCTCGGGTGTACGGGAAGCGCCCATGATGGGGAAGGGAGGTGGGCTATTCTGCTGTGCTAAGGAAAAACGCCATTTATAACAATTCGAGAGTTGCCAAATTTCCACGAATAAAACACGTATTGTTGAGAAAAGTTATTCATATTTCTCCATGAAATTTTCAAAATCAAATTGTGGACCAAACTTCCTGAAAAATTTGAAGAATATTATTCAAAATTTTCCGAATAAATTTTGCTTTTTATTGAGGGAAATTTGACAACATCTGATGGCTCATACGGCGCTCTTCTTAGTACGGCAGTAGTAGCAGGAGATACGGCCCCAAACCCCGTGTTTTCTCACTTGGACCGGTGGGAGAGTGGAGCGGTTGCGTGAAATGCACCGCCGCGGAAAATGCCCTTGGAGATCGCAACTTTGGCAACGCCGCGGAGCCGTCTCGTTACGCCCTAGGGATAAGTCTGATACATGAAATTGTAGCATTTTGGATGTACTTTCATTTGGACGTATACACTTACCTCCTAAAATTGCTGGAAAAAAATTACAAGCAAAAAACCTTAAAAAAGTGAAATTTTGAACATTTTGGGATTTTTTTTGGCAACCTTTTAGTAGGCATATTTTTCATCAGAAAAATTTCGGACCGGGTGAAAATGTCCGTAATTTTATCTACTTTCAGATTAGTCCTTACGTACTTACTCAAAAAACCAGCGATTTTAGCGATATTAGCCGAAAAACGAGAGAAAATCGCCGATTTTTGGCCGTTTTTTTGCGATTTTGGGGTTTTTGGGGGGTTCCCATAATTTTTCGATGTCGCAAATTTGGATTCTCGTTAAGGACCCTCTATGGATGAGAAATCAGGTGAGAAAAAAAGTTCCGCTCTTAAAACCGCATAAAGGCCCCATATGACTGGACTAGTTGCATTTTTCAGTGACCTGAAAAGAGATTTCCTCAGCAAAAATTTGATTAAATGAAAAACTGAAAAATAAAAGTATCCCAACTTTTTAAGTACTTCCTGAAAACTTACCTAATAAATTTGCATAGTCTGTTGACCCAACTGAAAATGATCGACTTAATCTTGTTGCCTCGCGCAGGATTTCTACAGGTGGAGACCGGAATAGGGAACTGTT
The DNA here is from genome assembly GCF_918797505.1 of Bemisia tabaci. Taxonomy (NCBI): domain Eukaryota; kingdom Metazoa; phylum Arthropoda; class Insecta; order Hemiptera; family Aleyrodidae; genus Bemisia; species Bemisia tabaci. The sequence continues at coordinate 25,730,790 of NC_092794.1, forward strand.
GACCTGGAAAATTTTTAAGAAAATTAGGATTAATTTGAAGATACATCTCCAATTTTCTTTCAATCACTGATGTACTAATGGGTAGTAAATCCTCAAAAGTACAATAACTTCTCTAACATGTGACCGTAAAATGGGGGAACCATGATGAGAATGAGGTAAACTAGGAAAGGTCTTCAGATTGTTTTGTATTCTTTTTTTTATCACATCTTCGCAGAGGAAAAATCTAATTTCCTGGAAGATACGTATTTTCTTCTTTTTTTTTTTTGTTAATTTAATCCTCTGTCGGAACTTGTCAAAATTACATTTTCATTCACATTGAACTTTACATTTTGAAAGCTTTACCTACCCAATATTTGATATTGATAGTGTAAGTCGGCAATCACATAACTTGGTTAGCGACGTCGCAGACTTCCTGTCATAATTTATTTTTTAAACAGAAAACTACCTAACAGCAATTCTTTAGAACTGCCAGGATTTTTCTTCTCCGTGCAGAGAAAATTCTGCATAAACTTCAAGGAACGATATTAATTTGTTCTCCTTCAAAAAATAACATAGAGGCTGAAATTTTTCGACACCGCAAACGAGATATGTGATTGCGGACTTATGCCATTGATACACTTCAAAATACCAAAAATGGACACATACAAGAAAAATGAACATTCAGAGGTGACATACCTTGTATTTTTCAGAGAGACTAGGTGCTTTCAAATCATCAGCGGCTGTTTCCGAAATTTCATTGAAAGTATTATCTGAAGTTAAACTTGCAGTTGTTTTTAAGAAACCTTGATTCATTGAACCATATGATTTACTTGAATAATCTGAGACAGCTCTTGTTTCATTTCTATCAGGAGAGCACCAACCATCAACGGTAGACACAGACTTTGCAGTGCTTCTACCTTTTGTTGTGAGATCCTTCTTTTGATCAAAGCCTGAGAAGGATTTATTCAGTGTTTTCTTGATAACGTTCTGTATTCGAGCAGCGACAAACTCTTTGATATTCTGATCAGAGCTTAAGGAATCGCCTAGGAATACAGAGTTTTCACACTCGTTGTTGGAATTTGCTGAAATACAATGCAACGATGACAGAGCTGAGATATTTATACTTGTGCTGGATTTCTTTGAACTTAAATCGTCGGAGCCTTCAAGAGAATTGCCGTTGTTCTTGGAATAGCAAGTAACTTGCAATTGGTTTTGCGGCATAATTGGTGAGTAAAAAGAATCATTTTTTGAATCATTGCCACTATTAACATTTGATGGGACTAGATTTGAGGTTTTGCTATATTTTGGAGTTACGCCATTGGTGGTAGAGTTATTTTCATCAGAATCATCTAAAGATACAAGATCATAGCGGACTTCGATGTTGGTGTTTGTTGACTTATCTTCACTGAATGCTTTTTGCAAAACCATTTCAAATGGGTCTTGCTTTGTAAGCTCAGCGACAGCATCAAAGGGATTGTTGTCTGGATTAACCATGGTGCTTGGTGCAGGGATCAATGGTGGATTCTTATCAACTTTTTCAATAGCAGGTTTTTCCAGATCAATTAACGGGGTATCTTCCTCTGAAAAACACGACAAAAAGACAGAAAATTTAAAACTGACATCTAAAATTGTTTTAAGTAAGGTCTCATATTAAAAATAATCAGAGTTAGTCTTCGCATGTCAGACTACTTATTAGATAATTTATGAAACTTAGTTACATTCTCATAGCAAGGTAAGAATATGGAGATTATGGAAAACAAACTAAAGTTTGTACAGAAAATGTAATTGCATACTTCTAATTTGTAGATTTAATAAAAGTATAATCATTCGTTCAATAGTAAAAACTAGAACGTCTAACTTCAAAATAAAAGTTCTAAAACACGGGGAGAAAAGTATAGCAATCTAAGAAGTTTTCAAATGAACCGTCTTGGTATTTACGTCATGCCAACATTCCGTGTTGTTCTTAATAACTGAGTAACCTGCAGTTCCAAACAAGAGAAAATTATTTCTCTCCCTGTTTCTTAACTGTGTTTTCGTCCAACTTTAACTAAAAAATTGCATGATAGATAGGCATATTTTTTTTAAAACTCTAGAAGATACGAAGTTCTCATGTTTTTTTCAAGTGTATGTTAATCAAAAGACATATTGCTCCCTGAGATTGGATTTTAGGTAAGTGAAGATAGTTATGCAAGGCGGCTCTGAGAGTAGAGAAGATAAATTATTCTTGAACATGAACTAAAGGTCACTCCCACATCTTACTATTCGTTATTAATGAAAGTAAGACTCAGGTCAGTCATTTCTGTAGACAAGGTTTGAGACCTTGGCAGAGGGAAGTTTAAATGCAATGCCTTTCTTATGGGGGAACCAATTTTACATCAAACTGGTTGGGGCCGAGTGATGGTCGGGCAGGGGAGTGCATCTCAAAAACATGCGCAGTGACTGACTTGTGTGGCTCAGTCTTAGATAAAAGCAATACAGTTAACTTCCTCTGAATCAAACTCTTTTAGGGATTTGTCCAATTTTTCATAAGAACAAAAAATCCTCTAAGAGGAACTAACAATCTGGACCCAATGCAGTTCGACTCAGAGAAAGCTTACTGGACCACATTAAGCAGAAAGGAATCAAATCACATCAGCTATTGCCAAATTCAATCGGGCAATGTAATTTTTTACAAGAAAACCGTTGTGCGGTTTTTTGTGCAAATTTCAGTTAATTTTCTGCATATTACCAAGCAAATTTCTTAAAATTTTCAAAGGGACTCGAACAAACATTCTCTTGTAAAAAATTAGATTGCTCAGTTAAATTTGGCAGTAGCTGATGTGGCTTGGTTCCTTTCTATTAAACACGCATCCATTTGGGTCCAACTGTGACAGATTTTATTGCGCTTCATGAAGAGAATCTGTGATGGAGTCTTCATAATAAAATTATTTATAGACCACAATGTGTTTGTGCTGCAATAATCTCATGAGGCAGCAGTATAGTAGAAACAATGAGGCTGAGACTTCTTTTTGAAGTCTTCTTTCGAAAAACAATTTCTGTTTGAAAGTTGGATTTAGTCCATTAAACAAAAATCTAGGTACACCCTTAAAATCATCTATGTAGTAAAAGTCTTCTGCATACAATTTTTCAAGGGAAGAAATATAATTCCTAAACTGTCAAGTACTTGGCTTGGTGCATCTCTGTAAATTTTATATACAAGCAAATACTGGATTTTAAGGTAATGAGAACTATGAACAAAGAAGACTAATGCTGTAGTAGAGCCTTCCTTGACTTAGATAAAACTTATTATAATGAAAACAACATATAATAGGAGTTACCTGGGTTACGGGAGCACTTATTAGAAACATCCATTATTAGATCCTTTTTCCCAGCACGATGGAATGCTATGGTTTTCCACAAGAGTCTGAAAGGAAGAAAGAATAGGATTGATTGAATTATTTTTCTTTCTTACTTTTACTTCTTGAGAAGTTTGATTTTTTCTTTTAGTAGGTAGATTAAAAAATGGAGGGGTTATTAATACTACAATTTGGTGTTGGTAAAATTTTCATTCCTGCTATACATGATGTTCTAACTGTTGGACTTTATGGGCCTCATAAACTTAGCCATGTCAGTGTCAAGAAAGAAGTAGAGTAGACGAAGAACTTTTCATGACATTGACTTTTATTGGAGAATGCTGTACAGCACTACTGTTGAGCCAACAATCTGGATGGTTTCTGGCTTTTTCTCACTGCACAGACACACTGCATATTTTTGAGTTTTTCTTTGATCCATGGAATGCAATGCATTCGGTCCTCTGCATTTCAGCTAAGGCTAGGATTGCATGTAAGCACTCGCAACCCACCTCAGGAGACAGGTGATAGATCTGATCATTTCACTGAAATGCAAGAAACAGGCTGGACCATGCCAGTGAATCAGGATAAATGATAAAATAGTCCATTTCAATTCGCTGAGGTTCGGATAAAAAAGAAGCACTCATGAAACAAAAACCTAACTTGATGAGAAGTGAGAGATGAACTCGCAGATTAGGGGCTGAATAGAGAATAAGGATAATTTCAGCGACACTTGATGAGATGTTATGGAAAAAGTCTATTTCTTTCTTGGAGATAAGTAGAACTGGGGAAATAAAAGAAGAGACATATGTCACATCAGAGAACAGTACCATTCAGCATAAATTTAAGTAGTAACAGATAAGCCAACTGATGATAGATGCATTCAGGTTGATGTGACATATGTCTCTTCTTTTCTTTCCCGAGTTCGACTTGGTACATGATTCAGATGGCACAATAGATACTTAAATATCGACCACGAGAGGATTTGACTTCAGTTGAAATTACAAACCGCAGATAACTGGAAGATAATGTAAGAAATGAGGACCAGAATTAAAGCTCAATGATACAGGCAAAGACCATAGACAACCTATGACTATTTTGCTAGGGATATTAAGAAAGATTTGCCGAGAGAGTAGGTCAGCTGTGCAGAGAAATTGGGCATTCACTTAAATAAAAACAAACATTTAAAGCGGTAACGGGTATTCTTTGCGCAACGAATCCAACCTCTATTAATAGCAAATGGATGCAAGAAAGTAATTTCACTTTAGTAAAGAATAATGGGACATTTCACAGCAGCATTACTGTCGAGGAAAAGTTGAGTTCGAAGATCTGAACCATTGCGATAATGAATACTATCTGCATGGCATTTTTTGGTCGACAGATGCAAGTGACAAGAATTTTACTGGTAATCAAGAGAGAGAAAGGAGAATGATGAGTAGAAAATTTGTTTTTATTTGAGAGTGAGCATGGGCACACAAGATCAGTGTGCCTGTGCTGAGCGTAGACCAAAATTGGACCTGTCAAAAAATGAAGAACACGACGAAAGAGAAGAGAGTCAATGGTAATTTTGAAACTTACGGCTTTGTACTCTAGTTGGAAAACTTCGGTGGCATAAATTACTTCTTCCAAAATTTTAAAACGAGGGGCAGCTTATCAAAGATTGGTCGATGTCGATGACCGTTTCGGTTTGAAAAACAGAAGGAAATTCAAGGTTAAAAATGTTTTCATGTAGATAGTAGCAACTGCGCTGCGCAGAAGGCGTAAATTGAGCCTCTGCGCATGCCTCTCAGAACGTAAATAAACAATTGAAGAACGATGTTTTTGTCACGGAGCATTCCTTCGGGCATTTGCATGAGATTGTGGATAATTATTCATTGAAGTTATACTTTAATTACAATTTTAAGTGTCTTTAAATTTATCACATGGTGGGCTTTTTTACACTACAATCAGATTCTGCTTGAAACGCCCTTATGTTTCTTTAGCCTCGTGATTGGCAAGTGTGCAACTCTGAGTGCAACAGGTGGTTGGTCGTATCTTCAACAACTTTTAGCAATACATCTCTTTAGTCTTTAAAATTGATAAGTTATATTCTAATTATTACTTATTCATGAAATTGAACCCTAGCTCTTTTGACTTACCTTTGATAATTGAATTAAGTATGTCATCATCGTAATGGATCAGTCTTACCTCCCGGATATCATTGGAACTCTCTGTGCAATTTTCAGTGTTGCACTCATCATACTAATTTTGGTCTACCGATATAAGTTTTTCAAGCACACAACGCATCAGTATATTCAGAAATTAGGATGTAAGAAAACTAGGTGAGTGTAATAACTTATCATAAGTTTAGTACATTTAATATCCATGCGGATCATGTGAGAGTGAAACCTAAAGCCTGAATTTAAGGGCCAAGGAAGCTGCCCCTTTTTTGCGCATTATATTTTGGGACATGGTATCTAAAATTTTAAAATGATTACAAAGTAGACAGTCATTTAAGTTCGGCTATTATCTGTGATAAATAGCTAATTGGACAAGCACCCAAGTAAGAGCTGTCATCATAAATTCAAATGGTAGGGATCGTCATAGAGAAGAAAAGAGCTGGAATTTAAATTGCGGGCCGAGTGGCTCTGATTGGCTGATCTGCCTGGTGCCCACTTTCTGGAGTCCTTATGAAATATATCAAAGGGTTAATTTTCCATGGAAAACATTTCAAAAAGAAGGAAAAACTTATTTTTTGTAGATTTCAGAAATCAGCTCTCCAGGTTATTACTTATGACGAGATTCATGGGTAATAGGTAATACATGACACTTTTTTCTCAAACACACTGAACAGCTCAACCTGGAATTTTGTTCTCTCAACTTTAAATATGACACTTGGTGTCATGTAAAAATAAAATTCCAGGTCGAACTGTTCAGTGTGTTTGAGAAAAAAAGTGTCATGTACCTAACTCATGAATCTCTTCATAATAACCTGGAAAATTGATTTCTGAAATCTACAAAAATTAAATTTTTCCTTGTTTTTGAGATGTTTTCCATGGAAAATGAACCCTGTGATATATTCTCTAAGGGCTCCAGAAAGTGGGCACCAGGCGGATTAGCCAATCAAATTTTGAATCTCCAAAATTGATTTTTGAAGAAACTAATTTTTGTAGTGGATTATTCAATCATATATCTATTTTTTTAATTTTTTGAATTGATTTTTTTTTTTTTTTTGAAATTTGTTACCTCCTTTTATACCATTCTCACCTCCATCATGCTGTATTCTTTCAGGCTAAGTGTTCATCTGATTGATTCTGGTGAAGTTGAACTTGGTGAAGTTTGTATTCATCCAGAAATAGAGCAAATTCTAGCAGACGATAAATGGATTGGCGATGCAACTGGTCTCATCCCACACTGTCTTGCTGTTTTAAAGACATGCCATCTACTCACCAACAAAATTGCAATGCTGAGCATGTCCGACATCAACTGTCAAAACTCAAAACATGCAAGCCACGAAATTGTTCAAGTGAGTGTATCTCCTATTATTCTATTACAGAAAGTCAAGAAATTTTAATGATTAAGTTTAGGCACCATATAAACATCTACATAAGTATTAGTTAAATTGTTTGAACAAACCAAAGATGCTGGAAAATTTAATTAAATAAAAATTAAAAATGACACAGGGAATAGTCATGAAAAAATATTTCATTCAATTCATGGCAACTAAAGAGTACCTAAAATCTTTTGCTTCATTTCATCAGTCATGCAGTAAGAATCAAACTGCAGTTTCATCATTAATGCTTTCAAAGAAAAACAAATTTCGGGAACAGATGGGTGTGGACTACATTTTGCACATTACTGCAGTGCACTCCTCCATTTTTTATCTATCTGTGACGGAGTTTTTAGTTTTCAAATTGCTTTCTCGTGAATTCATCATACTAGTTTCACGTCAAAAGTGTATAAACATTAAACAACTATCTATGTTAAAGAGAAGAATTTTTTTGTACATACAGATTGCGCGTAAAATCACTCCTCGAGCTGACGACGTAGTGCGGAGTATGTATCCACCCCTGGATGTTTGTCTTTTAGAAGCCAGAGTTGCTGCTTTGATTTTAGCTGTCACTCATCTCGCATTGGTGTCCAAGCATGAGCTCTTCAAGAATAAATCGAAACTATCATGGATTGATGAAGCATTGACAGAGATGAATTCTCACTCCTTGGTATGAGTCAAGAATTCATGAACAAATTGACAAAAATAATAGGATAACCCCCCTGCTCGAACTCTTTCATTGATCATTGCTGCCCTGGGGTCATTCAACCTTTCTCTTATTTGATGAAAAAAGCGTGAAGAGTTCAATATACAATTGGAGGATCTGAGAACCGAGGCCCTCTATGTTACATTCAAGTTATTTTTAGCGAAAGTCACCCACCTGTCCTTATATCTTTACCCGAGAAGACTCCTTTAAAGAAATTCAGGGCCAAGATTAATTAAATCTTTTTCATATTAGGTTCCTCAAACCCTTCTTGATATGAATTTAACTAGAATTCTCTATACCAAAGGTATTGCCCCAGGATATGATAACCCCCGTTTTTTGTTTTATTTTCAAAGGACCCCAAAATTATGGGTGCGTACGATAAGCGGGTAAATATGATAATTTTTCAACTCATCCATCTATGTACACTGATGAAAATGATGAAGCATTGTTGAGGTGAAGGTCAAATAGTGGTATTTTTACATTGTTCCAAGATGAATAGACAAATACTATGTCCCTTCAAATCTCGAATACTCACCTTCCCAGCACAGCAGCAGTGCCATCACTCCATACTTGAAATAAAAGTGCCAAATATTTTACATTTAAGTGCCAATTTTCTCAAAGCTGGCACGTAAAAAGTTCCCGTTTTTAAATGTTTCTTTCAGGAGGTCTTAGAGGATACAATATTTATAAGTAACAAAAAATGGGATTTGCATTTCTTTGATTTTTGATTTTTTGACCTTTATCCTTCCGGTGTAAATGTCAAGTGAAAGGATACCCACTGCCTTAAAATAATGCATGCATTGCTGGGCCTTTTGTAGGAAAATGGAACTCTTGAAAGTGGCTTTCTTTATTTTTGTGGGGCATATAATCTTCTGTGGAACATGATTTGGATTTTCCATTATTTTAATAATATTCAAGAGTCTAACGAACGGATTTTGATCATTGAATGAGGAACTGATGTTTTTTTAAGTATAATTTTTCTCACTAACATTACTGTAAGTACATTTCCTCACAGTCTCATTTTTTTCATTCTGCTCCGTTTGGTAACCCAGCTGTTACACATCTCTCTAGCCGTTGTTTTCTTTTTGATAAGTTACATAGTTAACTTAAGTTTCAAGCTTATCTTATTTCGACTTTTCAGGTGCTCCGAGAGGCAGCCCTGGCACAAGAAGCCAAAAATAGGATCCAGCATCTGATGCCTCTAGCTGATTTACTCCAATCTTAGAGAAACCTGCATGACTAATAAGATACATGGTTTACATTGTATTGTAAAACACTATTAGGTATTTGATTATCAACAGAAAGTCCATTATGTAGCACTTAAAAGGAATGCCTGACTCAGGCTTGAGGAAGAAAAAATGTGCAGAATGACATTCCCACCAAAAAAACTCCTCCCGGACATGTTTGACTTCTCTAGCACTACAATCCTCTGTTTTAACTCAGTCCAGACCATGACCTTATACATATCAGTTAAATTGGCATGCCAAAATAGCCAGACCGTTCCTCTAGTTTTTTAGTCTGAAAAGATTTAAGTTTAGAATGATAGTTTTACAAGCTATATTGTTACTAGTTTACTATGTTTTACTTCGTATCTTTCTATTATTTAGTTTTGTTCTTCTTTTTTTAAAAATAAGTTATATTTTAAAAATATATATTTCTGTATTTACATTGTTGGAGAACTTTTTTTTTTCAAGGATGGACTTATTGAAAAGGAAAATATCGAGACCGTGCAATTCCATTTCAGACATTGCAGATTTCTGGTCACATTTTACTTTTTGGAAGGATGAATAATCCTAGTTATTGGATAAAATTTTGGGTAGTTTCTCTTTGCCTTTTCAGAATATTCAAAGAAAATGTTACAAAGTATTCTTCTAAAAAATTATTTGAAATAATTGGTAAAATTCTTTGAAAAAATGAAGAAACTAAGAAAAACTGACAGAAATTTTGAAACACTGCGATCAAGATCCAAGTTTTTTTAGTTTCACCATCTATAAGTGTCCACCTTAATCTTTGTTCTATCTTTCTTTCTCAACACTTCATGGAGGTATGCCATCCTTCTTAATGTAAATCAAAATAGAAGTACATACATTGAAAATTATTATAGCTGAACTTGACCTGGATGAATATTTTCAGGATGCAAGGTATCCCAGTGAAGAGACTAAGTAAGTAAGTAAGTAAGTAAGGCCGGGCTGGCCGGCGAGGCGCCCTCAAGGGGCCAAGGCAACTGGCAACTGCCGTCGTGCACCCCGAAGTTGGACCGTACTCCTTAACATATCTTCGTACTATTGACACATTGAGTATCATCTATATTCCCGCAAGGCTCAGCGGCCGTCTGATAGCCAACGGAAGGTCTTATCAAAGACTGTGGCAGACGCTGCAGAGCACGGACTTTCGGAGCACGGCCATGCCTCCACCGAGTTGGACTGTGTTGTTGCAATCTACACTGATAGGTAGCGCTGGCAGTCGCGCACACTACGAGTGATTACCGATATTTCACAACCCAGTCGAACAGTGCAGACGGATTACTTACTGGGTGACTATGTCCCTCCCGCACCCTGTAACCTCGAAGGGTCAGGGTATTGGAGTGGCATAGTCGTCCACAGTCACGATGACTGATATTTGAGTGTCCTCAAATATCAGTCACCTCCGGGGATTGAACCCGGGACCTCAGTGTTGGCAGCGAACTGCCTTGACCACTACACCACTGAGGCTGACCAGTGAAGAGACTACTGTAACTAGGGTATACACCATTGCCAAATTATGCTGAAAATTAGCATTATCCCCATGAGACTCTGTAAAAATGCTGATTTGTCAGCACAATTTTGCAAATGCGTTTGTAACTAACTATCCTCCATTATTCCTAGCTGTTTACGTTAGAGATCAAAGTTTCTCAAGGAAGGCAAGGGACATGAGTAGGGAAATTCCTGGAGACTCTTCAAAGTATGAGTGAATACCTTGAAGAACGCATGAGAGTGTTGTCTATCAAAATTTTGAACAAACGATACATCATTTGAGTAAAGTAACTTTATTAGTAAAAAATATACACTAGTCACAGGAAATTCTCTCAAGCTGACCCCTCATTAGAATAGAGGGGCTAGCAAAAGTAAAAGGTCACAGCTCAGCTGTTTTGCGATAGAAACTGAAAATAAGAGTGCGGTTTGAAACAAATAATGATACATTAAAAAAATAAACAAATAAAAGGTACTATAAATTAAAGAATAAACAGGAAAGACAGAGAGTTACTTTACACATTTTTGTATAAAAAAAGATTATTCAGCAGAGTACATAGGCATCAGTGTTGCGTAGTGACCAATGATAATTATAAAAGAAGGGCAACAATACCCCCTCAAAATCTGTGCTTTTGTCGACATCTAAACTGAGCTGTCAGATTTTATGAAGAGCACATTTATGAAATCATCCAAAAAGGATGATAAATTCAACAACTCAGCCCGGTGAAACAAAAATATTCATGCATGGCCAGCTGAAAGGATAGGACACAGGGAAGCGTTCTGAGAGATACCGGGGACAGGAAATGAGTAAACTTGTATCGATAATTAAATCCTTACTTCAGTAGTTAACAATTTTAAATTTTCAGTGATTCTTCTCTCCATAGACAAGCTCCTGCAAAACAGCTCGGTGCTGCCAAATGTTGACTTCTGTAACTAGAGGGGTATTTGTCGTATTCACTTCTTTCTGCTTCGTGCTTTTTCTGCAGCAGCGTTTTTCTCGTTGTTCTTGAAAATTTTCTCTTTCAAATGCTGCTTGTAAGCTAGGATGTCACCCTGCCATTTCGTGACAGTGCCATTCTCACAGACCCAAATCTCTTCAGCAACCTGCAAAACACGCAGTAATTATTTACAAGTTATACAGAAACATAACACATGACACTTTTTTTTCTTATTCCCATTTAAAGTCTGATTATCACATTGTGATCTTAGATTTTTATACAGCAATTCTTGGGTTGGAAGTTGATTCTCATAGATAAATCCACATTCACCACAGAGGGAGCGTCAAGAGAAAATTAAGCTCAACTTAATTTTTCAGGCAGAATTTTTGTGATTCTAACCTAACCTAGCAGAGGATTATTTATGTTGGCCAGTGAGATTTGACCTTTAATCACTTAAGATGATTTCATGATTTTTTAATCATTTCGTAATGGAGAAAAGTAATGTCACTGAATTTATTCTGGTGTCAATGAATACATTAATGGATCATCAAAGTTGTAATGATGAGGAGATGAATATTGTAACAGATTTTACCTGGCTAATGAGTCGGAAATCGTGACTAACAAGGACCATGCCTCCTTCAAAATCATTGATGGCATCTGCCAGCGCATCGATGGTTTCCATGTCCAAGTGGTTAGTAGGCTCATCCAGAAGTAGAAGGTGAGGTGCTTGCCATGCAAGGTATGCAAAAACAACACGGCACTTTTGACCATCACTCAGTTGTCTAATGGGGCAGACCTACCACAGACAAAGAAATATTGAATTGAACTTTCTGTTTCATATAAAACGTAGCTTAAAATTGAGATGACTCAAAGAACTCAAATATTTTTATTTTTTGGGGGGAAATGCATGTTAAAAATACCAGCTTAGGTTCGGCTTGAATATCCCCCCCCCCCCCCCCCATGGAACCTTACAAGCCCCTGGAAGAGAATTAGTCAAATTAATCCAGCATAAAAAAATTTACGATCAGCATATAAAAAAAAATTTGTAAAAGGTCAAGCTCAGTTATGGTATTTGCACACACAGGTGCAAACATTTCTTGACCACACAACCAGGAGGATTGCAAGCAAAAAAGAGAAGGCCCCCCAAAACAGGTCATGAAAATGGGCAGGCCGGCGAAATCACGTTTTATGTTGCAACACAGTAAAGAAAACCATGTGTTTTGGCCAAGAACACAGCTATTTACGCGTACAGGGCCAAACAAAAGTCATAACTTCGATGTTTCAGAGAAAAAACGGTTTTAAATAAAAATTAAAAATTGGAAGGTAAAGAATTTCATGTATACCTGTTTGTACAAATTGAGAAGAGTTAACAAAATGCAATTACCTGTTGCCTTCCAGTAAGCCCGTATCGACCAATGATTTTCCTCATTTCTTCTCTTTCCTTGACATCTGGGAACGATTTCATCATGTATTCTAGGGGAGAAAGATCTAAGTCTAGGAGCTCGTGCAGATGCTGATGGTACTGGGCAAATCGTAAATGCGAGTTTTTCCGTATCATTCCTTCCGTTGGAACTAGCTGTTGAGAACATTTAAAAAAACTAATAGAGACACTTCATCGGCAAAAATCAACAATTTGCTGTCAGGTATTTAATGAAGAAACTAATCTACTATCAAAAGGGATAAATGCAATACAAATTTATAAATCACCGGATGAATGTATTGAGTTGAGGAAGATACGGACTAATTACATAAAATGATTGAAGAAATACATTTTGAGAGAAATTGCTTCTGATTATCACTACAACTCTACTGTCCCAATCAAGAATGCCGTAACTCCACTCTCCATTCACTGATTTCTTCACTGACAAAATTTTCTTTTAACTTTTTGCAAGGAAACCAGCAAAAAAGTATTGTATATTACGAGACCAATCCACATAGGTAAGTCACTGCATATTGTTTTGATCTATTGAGCACATCATCAAAGGCTTTTATTTCCCCAGTTTTTGCTCATTTTAAGGTGCTGTTTAAGTTTAATATTTTTATTTTGAATTTCTGATTCCCTCTTGTACACTTCCCATCTTTTTTTGTTTTCTCCTTGTCAGTGGAATTCTTTCCCGTGTAATACGTAAATAAAAAAATAAATAAATGGATAGATAATTTGATAAATTAGAAAATGAAAAATTTAGAATGGAGTTGGGCAGCAGTTGGTAAAAAGGTAGACTCCTAAGGTCTACTAAACTATGATGTCAGTGTTATAATGTCTAGTAAATCATGTAACTGCAATTTCTGAAATTTTGGGATAATTTTGTACGTGTATCAAAATCCGTCCAATAACTAATAGCACAGCTAAATCAGGCTACTTAAATAGTAATGTTAATAATAACCATACAATTGTAAAATCGGTAGACTAATGATGGTTTCTAATTAAAAGTAAAAGATGAGTCGTAAATGAGTTACAAGATCTTCAACCTTCCTAGTCTAAGTGACTGTTAGTGTTTGTTATTCACTCCAGCATATGTTCATCAAACTGCACTATGGTCTGCACCACGAAAAGTGGCACAGGCTATATGCAGTAAGAACATTATAATATCAGGGTTTAAAACTATTTTATTCCATAGTCATTACAGTTCATAGGTTTTTTATGCCATGATTACTTAGCTTTGAAGGAGCACAGGTAAAAACAGATTGGTAGGGCACACGCTGAACACTTTTTATAAAATGTAAGGAGGTTCAAACTAGAGAAGGAAACTTACATCTCCATAAAGTAGTTTTAAAAGAGTACTCTTTCCGGCTCCATTCGGGCCTACAAGAGCTAACCGGGTGTCTAAATCAATTCCAAACTCAAGGTTCTTGTAGATATACGGCGAATCGTCTGAATATCTGAAAGACACATTCTGCACCATAATGACAGGGGGAGGGATTGTTCCGCATGATGGAAAGTAGAACGTCAGTAGCTTATCATTGGTGACTTTTTCTGTTAGACCTTGCGCCACCATCTTGGCCAGGGTTTTCTCTTTACTCTGGGCTTGACGGGCCAACTTGGCACTTCCGTGACCAAATCTTGCTATGTAGTTCTTCATGTGGGCAATTTGGTCTTGCTCCCAGTTGTACTGTTTCATTTGGTTTTCTAACAGTTCCATTCTAGTTCGAACAAATGCATCATAGTTACCCTGGAATCAAAATTAAGTGTGTTGTGAGAGAGGCTCAAATGCATTTGAAGTTTTTACATTAATTTTGTCCATCTTAAGGCATTGATCAATTGATGGTTCTTACATTTGAGGTGTGAATAATAAAATGTGCTTTCACTTCAAACATATGAGAAGGAAATTTAAAGAATACATATCTTAGGTATCATAAAAATAACGATTTTAACACCACAAGTTTTTTGGACTCATTTGGTCCATCATTAGGGCATTCACCAACTACCTGCTATTACACATAATTAAAACACAATAACATGTTTTACATGACACTAAACGTAATTACATAATTTTTTCATTATGGCACTAGCCTGAAATTTTGGATCTACACAATGTACACTCCCTAGTTCTCTCTTTTAAAAAAAAAGGGGGGGGGGAATAATGGAAAAAAGAAAATGAAATTTTGCTGAGCTACTTACGGTGTAGTTTTTCAGCCGTTGCTTGTCTAAATGAATTGTGTTTGTACAAACTCCGTTGAGGAAATCTTGTGAATGCGATATTATGACAAGAATACGTTTGTACGTTTTCAGTTCCTCCTCTAACCACACACAAGCATCTAAATCTAAGTGATTAGTCGGTTCGTCAAGAAGGAGTAGATGGGGTTTCACATACAATGCTCTGGCAAGAGCAATTCTCATGCGCCAACCACCTGAGAACAAAATATAAGTGTTAAAACTCTACCTGTGAAGTAATGAGCTGAAAACATTGGAAGCATACTCGGGGGCAGAATACTTCAAGCTTCCACATTTTCACGTCCCCGCAGGCCAGCTTTCCACGAAATTCCCCACCAATCTAAAAAAAGATGACCTTCCCCTTCTGTTATCTTTTGATATTTGACTTTAGACCCTTCTAGATGTTCCCTCCTTCCAAATTTTTGGGGACTTTTCCATATTTTCACTTGTCCGCCCGGATGCGTGATCGAGCATTTTCTGCACTCTTGCTAGGGTGGTCTGCATTTGTCCCCAAACCGAATTAAAACGCAACTTCTACAAATGGGCTCTGCTTTGCATGAAGTATGAAGTCAAACTAGTTGAGGGATGGCTCTCACAATTCATTGAATTTGCTGAAGCTTATCATTCATTAATCTCCTTCAGGGTTGTGTATACAAGCACATTAAAACAGTAATAAAGTTAGTATCCTATTGCACGTAGATTTCTTGGAGATGGCATATTTTAGGATTTTACCTCTTTTTAAAAAGATTAAGAATTTTTTTTTTTTTTGGAAGTTACTTCATACATATTTTTTTCAAAAGAGCATTAAAAATCTCAACAGTAATCATAATGATCAATATCAATAGCTCTACCTCTAATCCATTAACTGGGTAACTTATTTTATGCATAAAAAAAGTTATCTGTAAAAACAGGGGAAGTGATCTTTTTTGAAAATCACTGTATCTCCTTGACATTTCCTTCAAATATGAATTTCTAAAGCTCATCTTTAGAGGAGGATTAGTTCTATAATACATTTTTGAAAAAATCCTATTTGCTGCATGGACATCAAAGTGCACAGCTTTGAAAACTTTGAACGGGATTTTTTCAAAATTTCATTTCAAGATTGGGCGTTTAAGCACCCCTGCGCCCCTAAAGCAAGTTTTAATTGAAGTCCCGAACATCTTTGGGAAGTTATGTCCCAGTTGGTCTCATCAATCACCAAAACCAGTGGACAGCTTTGTTATCAGATTCGATCAATCAGATCCGTTGGTTTTCGATAGGTCGAACCTTTTTCAGAACCACCGTGTAAGGTAGTACCAAAATCACGCACCAATGTTGCAAATTGTTAGTCACCAAATCGGAAGTTCCGAACTCAAATAGAATGATAGCTTGAAGGTTCGGGCACAAAAGTAGTACTGAACCTCTAAATAAAATTCACTCCTACAGTACAACTGCTACTACTAGTGATATTAAATCTCTTGTTTTTGCTGAGAGGACAGGTATGAATTCTGATCTCGAAAAAAAAACAATGGCTCTCAGTTTTGCTTGTATTTTTTGGGTTGCTGTAGACTGCTATGAAAAATCTTGAAAATTGGAACATATCAGGTATTAACAAACAAAAGAAATCCACCAATGTCTGATAAAATGCAAAAATACTGTACCAGAGAAATCTTTTGTTTTCTTTAATTGCATTTCTCGGGTGAAACCTAAACCGTTGAGAATATTGGCAGCTCTTGCTTCAGCAGTGTCAGCATTCATGTCGTCTAACCTCTCGTAAACATCCATCAGTTGTTCTTGAGACTCTGTTCCAAATCAGAGAAGAAAATAAATTTAGTAAACTTATCATCAAAATTAATTTGTGCAAACAATCAGAAGAGGAGAAAATTCAAAGTAAAAAAGATTGTATGTAAAGAAATGTAAAGTTTTTAGAAATTCTTGAAAACAACCTTTGAACCATTAAAAATGGATCAGGGGTGCAAAACTTCCACGACCAAACGAACAATTGCAAGTCGCAGTTGGTGGCACAAAAAAATGTGAAGGCAACCAAAAAGGGGTTTTTTTAAATGTGAAGGCACCTAAAAAGTGAAGAAAATGTAAAGGCAGCGCGACTTTTTGTGAGTGAAACTATGCTAAATTACTGTCAGTGAAGGAAACTGTGAACTGTGTGTTTTATGGGAAAAAAATAGAGAAGGGACTGCAAAAATACTGTACCAGAGAAATCTTTTGTTTTCTTTAATTGCATTTCTCGGGTGAAACTTAAACCGTCTGCACTGTCTTATGAGGACAGTAATGGATCAGTTGCGCTGGTCAAAAAATCGTGTTTTGATGCTTGATTCTCGTAGATTAGCGAAAAATAATAAGATCTGTCCAAACCACAACTTTCTAAGTTCAATATTAACCGAGATATCGCCCTTTGAAAAGTCAGGTTTTTGACGTTATTCACCGCGGCAGTGAAACCCTTGGTTTCTACCTCTTTTGTTCGATCAGTGATGCAGAGGAAGCGACGCAAAACTTCAGCGATGTTAAACGTGAACAAACTTAAGAAACAGACGGATTTGCACTTTAAAGATCTTCTTATGAGAAGATAATGCACTCGCCGCGAAGAGATTAGGCGGTCAGTCAGTTAACCTCAGTTTGTTTACATTCAACGTCGCTGAAGTTTCACATTGCACGCTCTGCATCACTGATCAAACAAAAGAGGAAGAAACGGAGGATGTGACTGCTGCGGTGGATGATGTCAAAAACCTGACTTTTCAAAGGGCAATATCTTGGTTGATAATGAACGTAGAAAGTTGCTGTTTAGACAGATCTTATTATTTTTAGCTGATCTACAAGAGTTAAGCATCAACTATTATGCTTCAAAAATTTATCATAAATTTATGTAAAAACTATGATCTTACACGTATTCTGCTAGAAAGAGGCAACTTCAGAAATAGATTATTGGATTCTAGAATTCAACAATAAAACCCTCTTTTCCTTACCATCATCCTCATTCATAACCAGAGTTTCAGCTAACTTTTCCAGCCTTACTCTCTCTTCGTCAACTTCCATGACGCACTGAAGAGCACTTTTATCAGACGCCGGCATCTCTCTTGAAAGGTGGAAAATATCAATGTGGTCAGGGATTGGAACTTCCCGGTTACCAACAACTGCAAGCAGGGTTGATTTGCCTGAAAATGATAAGATAATTAAAGGCATTATGAAAACGTTCATGCTATCGAGTTTCTCAGACTGACTGTGAACAGTCAACATTCCTTTCCCTCAACCAATTGTCTTAATTCATCCATTCACATCAGAGTTCTGTCTCTTCTTCATAAGCCAAATGCGCCTAAAAAAGGGGAAGGGGGGCGCTGAGCCTAGAAAAATTGACGCACCCTGTCAATTTTCTCTAAGCTCTCACTCGCAAAGCAGAAGCAAAGTTCTTGACGCACTGTTTGTAGTGCAACCCTGCAACAAGAAGGTTCGACAATGGGAGAGAGACTTGGAGCAAAAAAATATTGTGCCCCATGATGTGAATGCAAAAAGTTAATTTGGCTCCTAAACTATTGTAAATGGCTCATAAAAATTAGGATTTCTGGCCGAGGTTGCTTCTAAAATTTTAGAGGGAAGGTAGAGCACTGTTTATTTGTTTATATTACTCATTTATTTTCAAAAGAAATTTCAGACAAACATTTTTTTCACATTTTAGACAAAAAATTAATGAAAAGATTTTTAAATTCTTCAAAAGGACAAAGAAGAAGGAATTACAGTTGAGAAAATTGAATTATTCAAAGTTAAGAAGAAAATGGTTGTTCAATTCAAAACATCTTACCTGAACCATTGAGTCCAAGAAGACCATATCGCCTACCACAGTTCAACTCAAGAACAGTATCCTGAATCAGTTCACAACCATGAAACGTAACAGAGAAATTTTCGATTTTAATATCACGAGACCTTGGATGAACTGCTAGGGAACCTGTGCAAGACCTAGCCTCAGCATTCAACCTGGCATCCATTTCCAGCTTCAAACACAATGCCTCTGAAACAGAAGGATAGGTACATTAAAGAACACGCAATGAAAACCTCACAAAAAATGACAGATTATTTTAAAAATTAAATATCTGGTTGACGTATACGAGAGATAATGGGCGCTGAAGGAACAATTGTGCATGATATCATGACCAAGCAATTGGTATGGTATGGGCATGTGCAGAGAATGGCTGATACCAGGTTGCCCAAGACGGTGTTCGAGTGGGTCCCTCCTGGTAGGCGATGGAGAGGGCGTCCAGCCAAACATTGGGTAGAGGGCATCCGTGAAGAGATGGAGAGATGCCAGCTTCCGGAGGATCTCTACCATGACAGATTCCTGTGGCGGGTAGGCGTCGCAAAGCGCCCTAGCGTGCTGTAACAGCGACTTATATATACATACAAATATCTGGTTGATACAGATCACTCTTAATCCTCCAAGGAATGTGACTGACAAATTACTTTGTATTTTTGCTGCATTCACACTTGACATTGGTTTCTACAGATGATGAACTATTGCTAGCCTTTTCCCAGCAATTATCAAAGCATTGAGAGCAGAAAATGATGAGAATTAAATTATTTTATTAAATGTTGAGGAAATTTTTTCTGACCTACCTAAATGCTTAAAATAATATTCTTTATGACGGAATTTCATTCGAGGCTAAGAAATTCCAGTAGAGGACTCATAAATAATTATACGAATGGTGCATTAGATTGCATAGTGCTAGAACTGGTGAATGCTTCATTAGACAGCAACACTTGGATTCTGAAATCGGTTTTAAAATATAATGAACAGCCTTGTTGGGTTGATGAGTTTGCATTAATCACAGGAATAGATAAGTAGGCACAGGAGAGCAGGCAAATACTAGAGAACTCTCTGACATTTTAGAACTACTTCAGATTAAGGTATGTTGATAGCAGTTCCTGGCTTCTTACCTTCTGTACAAGGGATGTCTTGGTTGCAAAAAGTTCCAAGGTTTCCCCAAATTTCAATCAACCCTCCTCCTATTAAACCAAAATTCATGACCCTTTCCCCTGAAGATTAGAAAAGAAATAACAAAACAATCTTGTACCCAATAATTGTACTATTATACCACTAAAGCACCCTATATTTCACTGGGTTCACCTGTTTTGTGGGGGTTCCCCTTTCTTCCTCTTACCGATGGGCCTCCCCCACTTCACGCAACCGGCATGGTCAAGAAGTTTCTATATATCTAGCAGATGCCATTTTAATGGAAATGCGGTTCTGAAGATACTGAACTTTAGGTAATGAGAGGGGAATTTGACTGATAAGAGACTAATAAAATTTACCTTCAGCACTGAGCTCCCGTCCATTTTCTTTCCCGTTGACTTTGGGATCATCCTTCTTAGGAGGGGCTTTTTTGTTTTTACCACCTAGTTGACGAGCTTTGGCAGCTTCCTTCTTCTTTAATTGTTCCCTTTTCTTTGCGTCAGACGGCATGGTTGCTCTGAAGGAAAGAGATCACACACAACAAAATGAGAAAATTGGACATGAAAGTGAAAATTCAGTTTAGCTAATTGATTTCATTTTCGTTTCTTCATGATGTAAAGAAGTCAACTCGAGGAGGAAAAAAAGAATTGATAACGCTGCCTTATCCAGCAAAAGATTAGGTAGGTAGAATTGCCAATTATGCATTTGAAGGAGGTGAAAGTTTGAAAGATTAAGTCAAAGTGGTGAGAGCCATACAGTTTTATGATAAGGAATGTTAGCAGTGATGTACTCTCGATTTGAGACTAATATCATTTTCACAGTCCCCGGATAAATCTAATCAATTATTCCTTGTTTACATTCTCAGTCAGTACCCACTTACGGTGAAGAACATGTTTTAGCAACTGAGACAAGCATCAACTATTCTTTAGAGATGTTTCAAGTATGATAAACGGACTCCTTTCAGGTATAAGATGGGATAAATATGGGGGACAATACATGAACAACTTGAGCATTAACAGTTCTAGGATCATCATGATACGGTCGAGACAGGAGACAAGGCGTCAGTGAGAGAGGCTGTGGCAGTGTTTGATGGGCAATCAACCTTCAACAAATGCTATGTTCGTAATTGACATACTAAGAGAGGATAGAAGCGATTAGTTGACGAGATATTAATTTAGTTTCAGAAATTCCGGTCCGGAAAAGTGAGAATTAGGCCATGAGGAGTCCTCACCTTACTGAGCTGCTTAGTGAAAACAAAGTAAAGGAGTAGAAGTTCTTAAATTAAATCCTATTTAGAACGTCGATTGAAAAGAGAAAGCTGAAAAGAACTTACTTACACTTACGTTATACGAGAAATAACAAAATTCCTGGGAAATCAACACATGTAAAATTAATTCGTCAGTACTTGGAGTACTTTACGAATTGAAGATTTGAGAAAGAGAGAGAGGTTACGTACCTACGGCACGGTTTATGGTTTACGGTGTATGCTGTGTCGCGGATCGAGATCGATGGCCAAAGTGTGAAACCACGTATCTCCATTGCGATGTGTCAAACTTGCCTTAATTATTTTACTTCTGCAAAGGTAGAAAGCATATTTTAAAGCTTGGAATTTAGACAGATTATTTTGTTAACAACGAAGAAAAATCATGGAATTTTTCAAGAAAGTGCAGTCTCTGGAATCTCAAAAAAATAATAGAGCCTGTCAGGGAGTCTGAAACGTCGCAAACGGAGATCTGTGGTTTTACACTTTGGATGGTCATGTTCTCTGTGATCCCGTTCCGTGATATCATTGGTCTGTCCCCAACCCAACCCCATGCATGCCTCATGTCCATTGTCCACAACAAGAAATCAGTTGAATGAATGTCGAATATTTTCTTTAATTAGTTAGTGCGCAAATAACGGTGATTATTTATGTAATACAAATAAAGTGCAAGGCAGTAATGTGATTTTATGACAAGTTAAACCACTTTTACTCACGGTACGCACCATTCGTTCATCCCTTAGTGCCAAGTGTCAAGTCAAGGAAAAAATTTTCTTGTGTGAACTAATATGACATTCAGTATTTTCATACTGTTATGCAACAATTTTGTCAAAATCTAGTCTTATAATGTCGCGTATTTACAGGAAGTACATCAAGCTTCTAGAGAAATGGCCTCAGGACTCTACTAAATCAGGAAGGTAACAAGATTTTCTTCCTTCTAATCATCGATCTTAATATCTTGATGTTATGCTGTGGATTTGCACCTGTCACCAGAATTCTCGTAATCTGCCATTTGTTGAGTTAGCAGGAGCTTAATTTACTCTTGAATGAATGAATAATGATAGCGGTGTATCCTCTAAATCAATGTCCACACTAGAGCAAACTACTGCACCGCAAAACAAACGAGCATTCAGGTGTGAGCTCATGCAGTGCAGGCTACTCAATTTTCCGCAACACAACTTGCATCATATAGTGCATGAGCACCATTCTGTGCCATATCAGCAAGCAAGTTCAGCCAAATTTCCTTTGATTAAGGTTAAGAAATCGCCTCCAGAGCACGTATCGCTACTCCGAGCGAAATTTTCTCATTCTCTGTGCTGTGCTATTCATACTACTTACTTACAGCACAAAACTGCTGAATTTGTGTTCAAATTGTGTGATCAGACTGATTGCTCTAGTAGGGACGGGATTTAAAGTATTGAGGCCCATGAAACAGTTGATAGATGTTTCAATAAATTAACCCATCCTTATTTGACGAGTATACTCGTCATCGCGCGCGTGGGACATATCTCAGTTGACGAGTTAATTCATCTATCGGCGTTGCTATGCGATTTTTTTGCCAGTGGTTTTTCAATTTTCCGATAGATGGCATCTCAAGCGTTGGAATGCCGAAAATGGCGCGAATTAACTCGTCAGCTGAGATGATGTCCTAGGCGCCCGCTGATGAGTAAACTCGTCATGTGAGGCGAATGGGTTAAGAGGAGGATAATCAAAGGTTACATATAATTCTTGATCACGCGAACATTTTTGGTGAGAAAATGCGGAGGCCTTAAGGATCTTCTAGAACTATACTTTAAAAATTGAAGTTAATTCGTATTGAATTGAAAGGATAATAATCAATTTTACATGGCAGCATCAATAATTGCGTTCGGTTTTTGTAACAAGTTTTAAGCCCCCATACGGACAAAACTATGTCTAGTACCTTAATCAAAGAAGGGATCACAAAATTGTGGAAGTGTTTCTCCAATTTTGCCATTAAAATTTTTCGCGCTATATTGCGGAAGCTTAAAAGAATGTGCACCCCTGGATTAATCCAGGTGTTCAAAAAGTTCTGTGTGGAAAAAATTAGCCGCTATTGTAGGCTTGGAATTTTCTTATTCTTAGCAAGAATCCTCTCTCCACATACCTATAGGTTTTTTTATGCACTGAACCACCAAACTTTGAAAATCAGCGAGTTTTTCTGTTTATGTATCTTAAAATATCCCTACTTGTTGTGGCTGATTTCCTTATGCCATGCACGAGCAGGAGCTGAATTTTGTTGGTCCTTTCACCGTACTTAAATATACTTAGGATGAGTCGCAACTGCTTTTTAGTCCGCCCCCAGGCTTCTGACTGATCGGTGGTGCGGTTTGGACGTATCGATAGATTTTGCACCCATATGTGAAAGAACAGACAAATTTCGGTGGCAGAAGCTCACAAGAAAAGGTCAAACTTCTTAGTTCTTTTGGACAATTGTGGGTAACCAATCTATTTTACTGCCAGGCTGTGATCAAACTAGTTTTCAGCGGGCTGCTAGTTTAGCCAAATAATCTGTACGATCTTTGAGTTTTTGACCAATATACAGCTAATCACCTTTTTTAATAAAAAACGATTGAAAAATGCCCCCAAAAGTAAACAAACTATTTCAGAACTTCCTGTGTAAGTGGGTATTTTCTGCGTTATGGCGTCAAATTCTGACCACCAATTTTTTTCTCAAGCCGGCAGTTGCCAGCATTATAAAGTTAAACTTAATTTATTTCTTTGCCCTTGCTGTAAGTATCTCTAGTTTGGTAATCACCTTCTGTTTATTTTTGTTTTTCAGAGATCTTGGTACGCATTTACGTGAGGAAGTCAAAAAAGTGTTCGGTTCAGGCGTCAGTTTTACAGGTAATGAGCAGCAGTGTGAAGAAAATTACGCTAGTTTGAAGAGGATCGTTGATAATCATTATTTTGAGAAGTACCCTCGCACCTACAAATCTAGTGCTTCAGGTCTGAGCGCTGAAGACTGCAAGGCAGCCATAAGTGACGACTTCTTGGAATACCTTGAACACGAGGCAAAACCAACCTGGAAGCTCTGGCTAGAAAATTTAAGAAATAAAAACGTCTCGAGTCCTGCAAGTCAACCTCCCATAAATCCTTAGTTTTTGTCCACCCATATTGACTTTTGTAAAACATATTAATTATTGTTTTTATCATGTTCCTGGGTTTGACTGTACTTTCAAAAGGCTCAGGAGTCTTTTCTCCTATTCGTAGGCTGAGCTGCTCTGTGAACCAGCCTCATGTTCCTGTCATGGCAGATGAAGTTGTCAGCTATTTAAGCCCTGTAAGAGGCCAAACCCTTCTGGACATGACGTTTGGTGCTGGTGGTCATACCAAACGTTTGTTAGATGCCGTACCTGATCATGATGTAACTATTTTTTGTTTGGATCGGGACCCTGTTGCACACTCTCTAGCTCAAGAAATGGCTAAAAAATATTCTGGCAAACTTATACCTCTTTTTGGGAAATTTAGTGAAGTACCCGAACTCTTGATGGCTCATGGTGTACATTTTAATAGTTTTGATGGTATTCTCTTCGATTTTGGATGCTCCTCGATGCAATTTGATGTTGCTGGAAGAGGGTTTGCTGTTTCCAAAAATAGTTTCCTTGACATGAGAATGAATCAAAATTCAGACACTCCTACTGCAGCTGACATCCTTGCCAATGCAGAAGAGAACGAGTTGTACAAAATATTCAAAGTTTATGGTGAGGAAAAAAAATCCAAACAAATCGCAAGAGCAATCATAGAAGCTAGGTATTGCCTCAAAAAAATTCAAACTACGCAAGATTTAGGTAACTTAGTATGTTCCGCAACAGGTAGTGATTATTATGAAGACAAGCTTCAGAGACAAGTTCACCGAGCGACTAAAGTGTTCCAGGCATTGAGAATATTTGTCAATGATGAGTTGAATGAAATAGACTTTGGTATGGTCATTGCTGATAAATACCTGAAAGTTGGAGGAACTCTAGTCACTTTGTCGTTCCACTCACTTGAAGACACCATTGTCAAACGGCATATCAGAGGCAATATTTTAGAATCATCAGCAAATCCATTGCCCCTGAAATATGTTAGCAGCTCTCTTTGCCTTAAAGCAGAGGATATCTCTGATATTTTCCGCTCAAATTGGAAAATGCTAAGCAAGCATGTTATACTTCCAAGCCCTACTGAAATAGAACAAAATCCTAGGAGTCGCTCAGCAAAATTGCGAGCTGCTGTCAAAATTCAATAATGTATTGTAGAAAAGAATTGTTCATTGTTTTTGTTTACCTACTTGTGTGCTTATAAAAACACATTCTCCTACAAGTTTGTTTTATTTTTTGACTTTTCTAATCTTTAATTACATTTTTACCCTCAACATTAGTATGCAACCTGTTCAATCAACTTCATCTACCAATCTGGATCATCCCACCGAAATTTCTTCCAGCATGCGTTCTGGCTTACCTGTAAAGAAATTACTTGTAAGCAGTTGATTCTGCTATGTTAAGGTTAGGCTTAGTCATGAAGGCAGAAGGGCCAAAAGGTAAAAATCTCATCCAGTTTTTTTGGCGTAAAATCAATATTCAATTTGATCATCAAACAGATATTTTCATTATGAGAAATTTATTAAATTGTAGTTGGATAAAATTCTTTGTTTGGCAGAATTGAAATGAGTAATTTTCAATGCACAAAGAAAGAAATGCACTTTATTACTGGAGCATAATGATTACAATGTATATTTTTTTTCTTTTTTTTTTTTTTGGAAGAATCGTCTTTTATAATCAGCCTATATTTTTAAATACCTAAGCCTTTGTTTGATGTCTGAATTGACCGCTTGAAACAGAAAAAAAATGAGCCTCTTTCCTCCCATGCTCTACCTATAGATTTAGACTGTAATGTCTTTATTCCTTATATAAACGACCTCAGTTGGCACTATAATCTAGTTGGCACTTATGTCTTGAGGAAATCTGTATCTTGAAGGGGAGTCATTAGTTAATTTTGATAATTTTTTTTTCTCTGTTCTTCTGTCTGATCGAATTCTATTACATGCGTTCTTCTGTAATTCAAATCCAAGAGCTTCAAAATCCGATCATTTAATTTGTCAGTGATGCAACATTTTATGATGCACGAAGTAAATTCAATGCAGCACCCTAAGAACGCCACTGCAATGTGCATCCAAAACTTTGAACAGATTTTTCTCAGAACAACATTTTTTTATTTTCAGGTAGACAATTTTTCAAGATCTACTTGATGTGTTCCCAAAAAATGGTAATTTTTTTCCTCTTAAAATTTCAACGTTTTTCTCTAATTACAGGCGAGAGGAAAATTACTTATTACTTACTGCTCTTCAAAAAACAAAAACAGTCCAAACAAAGGTCTGAAGTTAGGGTGAAATTCTCTTGAAAAGTGCTCAAAATTTTATGAAAATTTTAATTTTTTGAATTTCCAAATATTCTCATGACCAACGCACAAAGAAATTTCCTTTAAGAAATCTAAAAGTAACAAGAGATTTTAAAAATTAATCCTGTAGAATCTATATGGAAAGTGCACCTCAGCATCGGTAAATTTTAAATTGACTCATGACTCCGCTGAACAGCTCGACAAATTTAAGGACTTCTCCATGAGGAACCACTCAAGCAGAGTAGGTATTTAAACGTAGGATCGTAGCAAAATCATTTACATTGGCTCTGCAGGATCTAAAATGAAAGATGGGAATTAATGGAGGGTTTTGATGGACTGCTTCCTAAAATAACTTGTTGAATCCCAGTTCACTTTTTCAAGTGATGGCTCCATAATGCCTTGAGGTGAATAAACATAGAGAGATTCTGATACTTACATTTTGAAAAAGAAAATAAATTACTTTAAGTCAAACTTGTGAGTTACTTTAGTCCTGACTTGCAATGTTTCAATATTATTCAGGCACCTACCGGCCAAAGTATCACAAGTGCCATATTCGACGTTTCAAAATTTCCGTCCCCATTTAATTTTTTTACTGTGAAATTTTTGGTTGAATCTGTTTGAAAATATGACTGAATTATATCGGCAGCACAAAGAAAGTGTTCAGTTCAATTTTCGGACAGCCTCGACTAAGCTTCGTTGAACAATTTCTCTGTATAAAACCAAAATAGCGGTGGAAATTTTGATAAGTTGCATGGCGCTTGTGATACCTCGGCCGGCAGGTGACGGTATCTCAGCCCCAGCACGAAAATTTCAAAAAATTTTCAGCAAAATTAATTAATTTTGCATCGGCGTAAGGAAGTTGCAACGGCGATAGAGCGGAAATGGCCCGAGCGGAAGCCATTATCGCATTTGAAACGCTGCGGAAGTGCAATGATCAGGACCGGATATTGGTTTTTGGCGCCAAAAATTATTGGGCATGGACACTGAAAGTGGAACTTGCAGTGACATGCCGTGGTGAATAGAAGTTAATTATTTTAAATGTGTGTAAAAAAGAATTGAAATATCAACCATACATCGGTCATTTTCAATACTTGAAAAAAGCTGGAGATAATACCCAAAATAAACAGATCTATATTTTACTACGTCAACAGTGCTGCGAGAATGGCCACCTGGCCAATACCCCAATACCCCTACCTGGCACCGTTGCCATGTTTTTGTTGTCTAGTTCATTCATGGCTTGATTGTTGATTGGCTCGATTGATGTATTTATTACCACCGATAACGCATTGGAACAGATTCTAAAACATTTTAAACATGTGTACTTTAATTTTTGTGTGAAAGAATAAGTGACCTTTTTGTCTCGGCGTCAGACAAAGTTGAAACCTTTGAAGAATGGGTCCTGCACCAAGTTCGCTGATGGCTTTTCTATGACAAACCCTTATCAACGCACACATCTGCATACATAAATCCTGGAATTTCACCCGGAATTTGTAAGTACAAATCCCTTTATCTGTTTGGTATGCTAGCAACCAACCAGACATTTTGTCCTGGCATCAATTCACCTAATCTCAGGAAGTGTGAGGAAGGAAAATCAGTTACATTCTGCGTAGTGAGGTCATTTTTTTACCACTGGTGGTCTAAGTAGTACTGTTTCGTTTCATTTAAAGGTAGTTTGCCTTGCACACTATTGCGAAGGATCCATGCACCATTACAACATGAAGACCACAAATAGGTGACAAGATGAATTTGGCGTCTGAACTGGATTATATATAGTTGATTGTTTATCTTGTCCATTGAAATCGGTGAATGTGAGTTGCCGAGCCTTGTGAGACGAACCGTAACAGAAGCCCTGCTGCCTCATGCATTCACAGTATCAGAAGTAGTATGATGATCTGCTTGCCTAGATGAAGTTACAACAATTGCTGCTCGAGCTGTCAGATTTCATCCTCTTTCTTGAATAAAGTGAGGTTAGGTTATATCTATGTTCTATAGAACTCCATGAGCCAATGTTTTTTTTTTTTTTTTTGTAGAGTAAGAATATTTAGCTGAAGCAAGCAAACCTTGAGATAACATTTGCAAATTTTGCCATAATTTTGGGTTCTCATACATTTTTTGTTAAAATAAAATACCCATCAAATACGCTAAGGGGTATATTTCAGCCGTGTCTAGGAGTGTTCAAATGAATTCTTGCTGGAACGCTATCGGTATCGTCGTAAACTGATACTGGTAGTTTTACTGATAGTGGTGATAATATCGTTAACAGCCAGCCTTATCGAAGTCCTTAAAGCTTGCTCTCAATGCACTGTTGCCCTGTGTATTGGTTTGTCAGATTGCCTGGCGCGGCGGTGCGTAAGATAAATGTATACATGGCAACAGCTTATTTTTGTCAGCTCCAAAAACTCAGATCGTCATTGGTAAGAGCGCTCATATTGTAACTTTTTCTTAACAGAATTGTTTTGGTAGCTTACCGACAACCGATAGAACAGCCCTAGCTGCGCTCCTCTTGGAATCTATTTTGAAATTAGTAAAGCTGCAAGTATGCAATCTCCAAACTACTTGTCCAATTTGACTACTTCAATGTAATATATCACATAATCAGTCATCTTCCTCCATCGATGGGACCATGGCTACTTCTAAAAACTGTCATGCAACCATCAGCTGGATCACGGCTGATATCTGGGACCTGCCAACAAAGCGTGCCAGGTTTGAGGGTAAAGGAGGTTGCGCTCAAGGAGCTCTTTCCTGATTCAGGTGCGTGAAGCAGATTCTCTTTCCACTGAAATAATAAATCTAAGGGTGAAAAAAGCAATGTGAGCCTCTGCATTGGAGCTATCATTTATCGGTGATTATTTTATCATTTTCTAGTTTTTGAGAAAGATCTTTTTTGATGTTTCAGAGTCAGCAACAATGAATAGCGGATCAAGTGGGTTTGATGATAGAACGGAGGAGGATGAATTGACTCTGCCTCGAGCATCGATAAACAAATTGATAAAAGAAATAGTACCTCACATCCGAGTTGCAAATGAAGTACGAGAGCTCATCTTAAATTGTTGCACAGAATTCATCCACTTAGTGTCTTCCGAGGCCAATGATATTTGTAATCAACAACAGAAGAAGACAATAAATGCTGAACATATTTTAGCCGGTAAAATTTTAACCACTTTTCACACTATTAATGATGATTTAAGTAAACGGTGTCCCCTACATATATCTGAATCTAATTTAGATGCAACTTTCTTCATTTCAGCATTATGAAAAGTGTGTTTTAATGCATTGAAACCAAATCCTAACAAGGTGGTTAAACACGATTTTAACTACACAAATTTTTTTAGGTTCCAGAGTTAGATTTAGAGTTGCGGGCTGAGGTCCTGGGTGACAAATTGGTGAAAACAAGGGACAGCTTTACAAGAAATGATCTCTTCTTTGCTTTCCAGTCTTGCGACATCGCCAAGAGAAACCCTCACAAAAAAATTCGAAGCCCTCATGAGAGCGGTAAATTTTTGTAAAATTGTAAATCCATCCCTATTAGGCTCCTAAAACGTTCTCTCTCGGTATGGCAATGTGCAAAACCTCTTGATATATCTGCAGAGCAGGAAATACAAAGATCTTATAAACAAAAGGAGAATTTATGGACCATTTACACTCTCAGCCATTACGCATGGGTGTATAAATTGATGTTTTTATTACCGGCACCAATTACTTAACTTTTTATTTCTGATTTCAGCTTTAGACAAATTAGGCTTTGAAGATTATCGCAGTCATGCTGAGCTCGTCCACCATAACTGTAAAGCATTAGCTGCCAAAAGAAGGAGACAGAGTACAAGACTTGAAAATCTAGGTATCCCAGAAGAAGAACTTCTTCGGCAGCAGCAAGAATTATTTGCCAAAGTAAGTTGTTGTCGCCCAGATAAGTAAATTGATTTTCAAATTTAGAGTTACTCAGATGTTTATCAAGTCCGACAGTAACTATCTATATTTAAGCTCTGTACAGTGAAAACAGAAAAAAGTCATCCTAGGATGATGGGTCTAGCAATTGAATGCCTTTAAAGTGAATTTACAATTATTTTTGTAAAAGAAATCTTCAAAGCAGTGAGCCCAGCAGATCAAGTTCCATTAGTACTTTAATATTGATTGATTGTTCTCCAACATCAACCAATTTTTGATAAGTGATAGGTGAAAATTCAGATGAAAGTGCTGTGGTAGGTGGAATGCCAAAAGTTCCCTTAAAAGTACATCCACTTAGTTACATAGTGATATCTTAATTTGAATGTATGGTATAAAGATTAAAATGGGTCGGATTTCTGCATTTGGATGAGTTTGCCAGAAGAGAGGGATGTACGTAACGTCATGCCAAAATCGTCCGTCAAATAAAGAAATTGCGCCGTAAGTCAGTGTGATTCATTAAAATATTGAGGAGTAATTCACCTAGGGTATCTATCCTGAGTGAGAATAAAGTGGCTCCGCAACCTTCTGGACAATCCTCAAACTCATATCGAAATGATAATTTTCTGTTGTGACAAAGTGTTTGTTGTCATAGGCCCAAATGGTCTAATAAAATCAATTATTTGAATGAATTGCAACTTTGAAACTGACCTGAGACTGCGCGATTTTATAATTTGTGTTTCTGGAGAAACAAAGAAAACTTTCAAACGCAATTTTCTGAAATTTTGTTTTTTGCCTTTGTCCCTGTTTGCCGGCAACTAATTCAATTTTAGTTTGTTGAATCCAAAAGTATAGGGTGTCATATTCTCAGTATCCTCTAACGTTGACAATGACAAAGAATCAGATGATTATTAATTACGAGGAAACTAATTTTCCATTCTATTTTATAAGTCATCCATTTTTTGTATCATATTTTTTTTATTTATGTATACGAATGATAGTTCAATTGAAGTGCGAAAAGAAGAATGACAAAATAACTCAATTAAACTAGTAAATCAGTGCACTGAATTTTCTTATAACAAAAGACAGGAAATTTCGAAATTTCTGGTCTTCTAGATATGTAATCTGTATTATCTTAGGTAATTTGGTTTCTTAAAACTTTGGTGAATTTAATTTATGTAAAGAGATACAAGGCATGTATAGTTTTTGTAGCATTTACAATATTTTTAAATAAAATTTGTTAAAGTAATGTTCAAGTAAAAAAGAAATCATCGATTTTTAGGCTCGAGAAGAACAAGCAGTCGCTGAAATGAACCAATGGCAAGAGGTGCAACAACTGGTGAGCCAAAAATCTAATGTGGACGATGACGAAGAATCAGATGATTATTAATTACGAGGAAACCAATTTTTTCCATTCTATTTTGTAAGTCATCAGTTTTTTGTATCATATTTTTTTTTAATTTCATTAGCCAAGAAGCAAATTCTAAATGAAAGTATTTCTGTGTAAAGTAATCAACGGAAATAGAGATGCAAAAGAACCCCGCACAGAACAAGGGGCTCAGTGGCCCTATATAGATGCTGATTAAACTTTAATAGATTGATATGAAGCTCATCATTAGCAGACAACCAAAAAATTAGCTCATTATAACGAGTAGATGCCGAGATATTCGCGATTGAAGCCGGACTATTTTCTATCATGCTGCAGCATGGCGGAAGAAATTCAAGTCCCCTCTCCTCTTATTGTTTGGTGTTCTAGATCAGACCTTACACGCAGCTAGGTGCTCATGCGCTCGGCCGGTGCGAGTGCTGTACTCTTTCCTTCTCCCCATATCTGTCAATTCTGTTTCGGCAACTGTCATTTCAGATTCAACCGGCTGGTGCCGGTGCAATAAGGGATCGGTCTGCTACATCATCTGGTAGGCGTCGCTCTTCATGATATTCTCAATCTCTTTCAGCCATGCCATGCTTGCTGGTGGTGTGAAAGGGGGTTTTTCGGCCGAAGTGTTCTAGCAAAGGAGGGCGATGAGGAGCGCCCATTTACCTCCGCCGTACAAAAAATAGTCTGGGTTCAATCACAAATATCTCGGCTTCTACTCGTTAGAATGAGCTAATTTGTTGGCTTTCTGCTATTGATGAATTTTACATCAATCTATGAAGGTTTAATGAACATCTATAGAGGGCCACTGAGCCCCTTGTTCTATGCAGGGTTCTTTCATGAAACTTTATAAAATTAAATTTTTTAAAACTTCTGCAATGGACTCAGTTTGCCACAGCAATGCATAGAAACAGTAGGCTCTTAATTTTGAAATTTCAAAGAAAAAAATGTATCAAGTTGAATTTTGAAGTTTTTTTTATCAAATTCTTGGATTGAAAAATCGTTGAAAGGAGAGGTATCGATAAGGGCTGTATGTTAGCTCTCACCAGCTGAGATTTCCTCAACTCAACGATTTTTTGCTCTTTTATTTTACAGGGTGCATCATGATTTGGTGATTTCCAGTCTCTCTTCAAGCCTGATGTTGGTCTGAGTAGTCCAATTTTTTGCTAAAATTGACCATCAGGCCTATGTTTCGACCAAAATCCGACCTATAAAGAAACCGGAAATGACCAAGTCATGATGCATTCCTCATAATATAGACCTTCAATGAGGAAAAAATCGTAGATTTGAGGAAATTCAGGGCAAAAGGAAATTTAATGAAACGTCATTTTGCACCTCCGAGCAGGAATCATTTCATATGTAAACTGCAAAATTCAATCATGAGAGATTAACTTTCTCCCCACAATTTTGCTAATCTTTAGGTATTTGACTTGTAACCTTCAGTTTTTCCATCAGAAAATAGAATCATTCGATTTCCTGTTCGGAGGACATAATATCACATAAAGAAATAAAATTTGTGTTTGTCTTCTCTTCTACTAGTCAAACAATATCCCCCAAGACTGCATCAGAAAATAATATAAGTAATAAGATTTGCAAAGGAAAATGTTTATAAGTGAAAATATCTCTCTTCTCTCCAACGCACTTTAAAAAATCTCAATAACCTTTTTCAATTTTATTTTATCTCTTTTTTTTTATTTGTT
This sequence comes from Bemisia tabaci, assembly GCF_918797505.1. Lineage (NCBI taxonomy): Eukaryota > Metazoa > Arthropoda > Insecta > Hemiptera > Aleyrodidae > Bemisia > Bemisia tabaci. The sequence goes on from NC_092794.1 coordinate 25,764,200, forward strand.
TCACTCTTTACTCACTCAGTCTAGTTCACCATTTTCCTTTTTGAGAAAACGTCCCTAGCTTTTATGGAAATTGCCATTTCAAAGAAATTGTTTGGTCCTACTTACAATTATCACTGATGCAATCCTAATTTGTAGGATATTATGTCAGGTTTTAACTGAAATTTGTTTAAACCTTTCAGCTCTCAGTTCCTGTTAAGTTCAACTCTAATGTTTGTGCTCCTCTTCTCATAGCTTGCATTTTGTGGTGATTCAAGACCTTTCAAAATTGATGTGAGTTAGCTCCAACTTAGAATTTTACTTAGAATCAGTATGTTTTGTTTTGATTCAACATTGATGTTCTTTTTTCTTGTGAAGGAATGAAAAGCAAGAAAATTTTGCAGTTGAGTACAAATAGTTCATCGATTTAGGGTGTGAATCGCCAAACCTTACACTCAAGATTTCATCAACTCAACTCCTAAAATTAGGTGTTGCATTGACTCCGTTTATGGACTTAATTTTCATCATTGTAAGGGTACCTTCTCGATGTTTTCTCATAATGAAAAACATCCAAGGTCACATTTTGCAGAAAAACATTAGTTATCCACCAAGGAGGAATGAATGCTTTTCTAAGCAAGAGGAATTTCAGCTATTTGGGAGGTTAAACCAGAAAAAGACATATTTTTTTACAACACACCTTTAGATGTTTTTTTAAGTTCCAAAATTAAAAAAATGACACTATCCTGAAGATATTAAACAATAGAACTCGTGGAGTACTAAAATGCAGTTTTGGAATTTTTCCAATTGGATTGGAAAAGGGAGCAACAGCAATGAAAAAATTAGAACCTTTCATTTTGACTTGCATACTTACAGTTAACTTTTAAATGAGATTAGTTCTATCAAGGGATATTTTTTCCCCCATTTGTTAATTTTTCATCTTTTTCTTGCGTTTTGTCAATCTAAAGATAGATTATTTTCAAGTCTTTTGTGTGATTTTTATTAAAAATCCAATTATAAATTTCCACTCGGTCTTTCAGCCGTTAGCATTCCTCTTTTACTTTGCACTATGTTCCAGTAGACTTGATTTAGCAGTTTGAAGGATTTCCAACATGTTGCCTTCTACACTTCTGCTTCTCTGGGAAGTAATCTCTCCCTTGATCCCATATCAGTCTACATGACAAATGGAGGGTCACATGAACAAGAGTGTCGACAAATTTTCTATCTGCCTTTCCTGCCTAAAGATTTTTCCTCGTTTTATACCCTATATTAGCCAAGCTATGGAACCAATTTTTTAGAGATTTTTTTGCTGAATGAATTTTGAGTACCCCTTACCTAATTGCCGTAGTTTGGATGATGGCATGTCTGAAAAGGAGAAAAAATTTTGAACCAGAACAGATAATGTTGGCTACCTGAAACAACCTCTTTTCAACCAGACCTGTTTTTTGTGCTCTTGCTGCGTTAAAGGTCAAGTACACATAGATCGTGCATTCAAGTAGTCATGTCGGAATGACAAAATCTAGTATATCCAATTCATCGCATAACTCTTTTCTCAATCTTCATTGACAGCAATTTTATAATTTTAAATTTTTGTTTTTGTACTTTTCCATTTGATTGAATGCTATTGAAAAATATTAAACCAAAATCACCATGGCAATTCGTGCGTCAATTAGTTAACTAATTTTCGACAAGTTGTTGTTTATGTTTTTAGGAATGGTGATTTTGAAAGGATATGAATCCTATCATTTATTAATATTGCCTTCAAATGAAATTACCTATTGAGGGTTATAATCCAAGCGCCACAATGTGTGTAAATTATGTTTCTCTGTGGAAATTTTTTGCAAAAGGCAGTAGATACTTTAAAAATTTCCGGAAGCCATCTCATGATTCAGGCATTTGTGTTCTCTGTTTTGGCAAATTCTTATGTTCTAATAAGTTGCCAATAAGTTGTAGTCTTCCTGGGTTTACTCACGTTCTGATATGATTTCAAGTGACCTCATTATTCAATAAGTAGTTTTTCGACTGAGTGAATTTTTTTTGACAGGTTTGTGATAGCAGTTTCTCAGAGAAGTGGACCAATTTTTATAAAATTGTCCAGAGGTATTTATTAGCCATAATTTCGTTCAAAGTGACCGATGCAACTAGTAATTGGATGTATTTCTGCCAAACGGAACTATGTGCATTAAGTCATGAACCCTGGGACCCATAAGAATATATGCATAACAGGGCTCATGTCATAATTCACATAGTTCCGTTTGACAGAAATGCGTCCAATTTATCTTCTGGTTTTTCCTGCAAGCATTAAGTTTAATTAACTTTTTCAATGTAACAGTTGATCATTTATTTTATCATGAGATCATTCTGGAATTTTCTTTTCTCTATTGTGTTTTACTTAAAATTTTAGAGGAAGTGTTTATTGTGGTGCTGGAATTTAAATGCTGACCAGTGGTTTATTATTAGTTGTTTGTTTGTTTTTTTTAAAAAAAATTGTTTTCTTTGTATTATCAGTTGTAAATAATTCATAAATTAATTTTAATCTCAGTACGTAATAAAATGCATCTCAAATTAGCTTTCCATGCTTTCAAGAAATTATTTCCTTACTTCTTAATGCCAGCTGCATAGAATGAGCTCTGTTCTACCATTCTTTAGCAATGTGTTAAAAGTGCAAAGTTTTGAAAGGAGAATCAGGGGTCAAGCAGCGTTTAAAGTATATTATTAGCATTTTCTTGTGCTAAAGGTCAGATGGCAAAGGTACTGTAGTAGGTGCACCCATTTGATCAGTGTTTGCTGAAAGAAGATGATTGTTCCCTCTGAAGTCGGGAGAGGGGAAGCCTGTGACGAAAATTGATTGTGACGAATCGCTTCTATCGACTATTGGAATTTTCTATTTTTCCTGAATGGTCTGGCCATAATCAATCTGGATGGTTAAAGTTTCATTGTAAATGATTCTAGGAAATCTAATCTAATTTTAGTGTTGGAGTATCCTAGAACTTTTGTTCGCTCCAATTTTTTTTTTTTTTTCGATAATTAGATATTGGGTACCAAATGAACAGTTTAACTTTGAAATCTTAACATCATGAAATCCGGTATTTCTGGCAAAGATGGTAAAAGTTTTAAAATGTGGTACAATTCTCCAGATCGTAAATTCAGAATAATGACAATTCGTATTTTGTTGTTTTAGTCTCAATGGAAGACTTTTAACTCCTCTTGATTTCCAGGTGTTTTTCTTTTACTTAGTGGTAAATTAATTGTTACAAAATCGGTTCAAGTATTTTTTAATTTTTCATATCTCTGAAGGTTTACAAATATCTCGCTTTCCCACTTAATTTATTTTTTTTCAGAGTTTTATTGAAAATTAGGATCTAAGGATAATAATAACATTATCTGTCAGTTTTAATACAAAAATTGTAACCGAACACCTGCTGTGAGCTGCTACATATAACGAGTGTATCTTTCCATTACTTCACCTATGATTAGAACACTTGAACTTCAAAGAGAGGTGCGCATTTTAAATTAGGGTGGAATGAAAAAAACAGCTGGGTAACATATCATTTGTGTATGGCATTATATTAAGTTTTAATTTTTGGCGGTGAGGTTGCAGGAAAAAACGAAACAAATGTACAAACTCTCAATGTCTTAGATGCTTTTAACAAAGGAATTGACAAGTAAAGTAAACTGCTACTATCAGCCACTGCCTCACAGCATAGCATATCATATTTTTTCCACTATGAATTAAAACAAAGTCAAAACAGCTTTCTTTGAATTTTAATTTTATTGAAGCAACCTGAAAGTCTTCTCTACAGACTTCGGCCACTCGGAGGAAATGATATTTAGCTGCATTAAAATATATTGTTCCTGGAACTGATGTAGTGAATCAACTCAGGGTGTAGGAAAATCACTTCCAAAAAGTTCAACTTTCCTAATGTATGTCATTTATTTTTCATAATTTCTCAAAAATTCATTTTTCTTGCATAAAATTCAAATTATCAGAAAAGGTCCTCACAAACTGATTTTGCGTTATGATGAGGTAAATTGTAGGATTAAATTATCTACACAAAAAGAAATTTAAAATACCCATCACTTTTGAGTATGCTTCAAAATTTTTTTCCTCTTCGAATGTACAGACACTGCCGCTAATTTCAGTAAATCTACAGAGAATACATAATTAGAGGGTTAAAGCAACAAAATCCCAAAATAACTTCTTAGTTTTGAATTCTTTGTAGCTTTAAATCAATAAATTCCTAATTCTTGAGCTGTCTAGGACAGATAACAAACAAAAGAGACTTCACCTTACACTAGACAAAATTTGAGCCTCTTTGATCTTTGGCACTTTAAGTATTGCAGTCGGTTTCAAAGGTAGTTATCCAAAGGATAGGTACAATGCATTTTTTAGTCTGGACTCTTCACTAAAGGTAGCTTTTTCTTAACTTTAAAATTTACAGGTTTCATAACAGTTGTCATAGAGGGTATTAATTCAAAATCTACATTGTAAAAATTTTTTAGGCTAGTTTTTGAAAGAAATCTCTGCTCTTTTTTCTTTGAGCTAATAGTTGTATTCTTCAACATTTTTGAAATGTCTGGTCCTTGTCCTAAACCTAACTCTGTACTTTTAAAAGTGCTATTATTAGTACAGATTTGAGCAATTTCTTTGGTTTCTCCCTCTGTTCTTTTGAAAGAATCGAGATCCTCCGGCTTGGTTTCATCCTCCTGCACAGGAAGATTTTTACGGATTTTGGAAGTGTCCAATGTTTGGTCGTGAATGGATACATTTTGTTTAGAGCTCAGAGGAAGAGTGTTTCTTTTACTCCTAATTTTTGAAACATCGGTAAAAAGCGTCTCATAATTGGCATGCTCATCCTGATATTGGGAGAAAGTTGGACGAGTTTTTGGCTTTTCACCTCTCACTGATATAGTTGTGTTTTTATGTGTATTCAAAGAAACTGGTTTAATAGATTGATGCTTGGGCAGTGACTGTCCCGAGCTTTGTGGCGTCTTAATTATGGCACTAGGGGAATTTTTTCCACTAACTTGTGCTCTAGAGGAGGAAACAGAACTGGTTGTCAGTACTACTGATACAGCTGGCGTCGTCAGCGATGGAAAGACAACTTTTCGAGCTTGTTTTGGACTCTCAGGAATAGCCCGAACGAAACTAGAATGAGTCTCTAGACTTTTCTGTCCAGAAATTTCATCTTCCAGAATCTCTTCATCCTGCTCACTATCTGTGATACCTTCGGTTTGTCCAATGTGGAGTGAACTGTGAGGCTTTCGTTCGTTGAGAGGTAGATTTACGTCTTGATTTGGTAATTGAGAGTAGCTAAAAGGTTTAGGTGCGGCTCCTCCTGCTAGAGACCCTGGATGCTTGTTCCCTTCAAAATATCGCAAACTTGGCTGTTGGAATGATGGAAACTGCCGCGTTGGGTTCTGACTTGATTGACTGCTTATGTGGAACCCATGGTGGAAGTTAGGCGTACCAAAGCGTTCTGATGTGAAAGTAGGTTTCGAGACGGGGGCCGTATCAAAGTGGAACTGAGGTGGTTGACTGCTTGGAGGATGGTAATTACTGATAGCAAAGCCAGAGGGCTTTGTATTAGGGAAAGGTGCTGAGAATCTTGTTGCTGACTGAGATGGTCTAGCTTGACCCTGAGCATCCTTTTGTTTTGGGGTCGGCCCGCTGAGAGGTCTAGGTGGAGGTTTTACCGCTGCTTGAGCAGGTAATTGTTTAGGTACATCATGGTGCTTCAAACTCTCTTGAAAGGCATTGTGCAAAGCAAGTAAGGCTGCAATCGTTTCCGGTGAACTCTGCGGAGAATATTCTAAATTCTGAGGGTAGTTGGAATTGTATGGGGTGGTTTGGGATGGACTCGGTGGATATTGAATCGTTTGAGGTACAGTGATTTTAAAGGTTGGTCTCGATGTAAAGCTAACTCTCGCCGTTGTAGGCCGTGGAGTTGTTGTTGTGGTAGTGGTAGTTGTTGTAGTGGTGGTGACCGGAGGCAAAGTTGAGTCATCATATTCATCCACAAATTCTTCGTCAGCATTATCTGATTTGCATTCCTCCTCATCTTCATTGCACTTTTCTTCCTCTTCTTCTTCTTTATCATTGGTACCAACTGATTCATTTTCAGGTTCAATTCTACAACGGAAAAACATGAATAAATAAACATAGAATAAATAAAACGATTAAAATAAGGTATCATGGATGAGAAACGCTAGATAAAGTATCAATAAAATCAAGCTGCCAGTCATTTCAAGTGAAACTAGTTTCAGAGTAGGTAGAATTTTTTGTGAAAAAATTGAGCATTAAAACTCACTTTTGCTCTTCAATATTAGAATTTAAAGGTCATTATTTCTCGTGTTACAAATTTTAATGGAATTTCTCAACTTCAAGAGAGATTTTCTCAAACTTACAAAGGTGTCAAGTAACTCCTTCATCCTTTATATCTCTCAAATCTCATTCCCCTATTTGATGGTTCATATTCTTCCACTTATAGAAAAACTTTATGGAAGTGAAGGATTTTCATCAAATTTGAATTTTTTTATTCTCATATTAATGGAGGAAAAGTCAAACCAGGAAAATTAATAATGAAGAAAAATGGAAAATAATGCTCCCTATTAAAGAACATTACCTGCCATTTCGATCATGGAAATTTTCAGAAAATATCCTTGAATGGAGAAAAAAAAAAAATCTTCGATAAAGTAAAGTGTGACATTGTTGTAAATAGAGAGTGTTTCACTATTTTGCAATCAAGATTCAATAAAACTGTGGACTCCGTCACTGGTAAGATTGAATCCGCAAAAAATCAAGGTTTTATATGGGTATTCATGGAGTACCTATAAGTTTAATTACATTTTTTTGACTTTTGCATGGAAATGTGTCCGTGATTACAAGTACTCGTAGGTTTTAAAGGGAATTTGCTTGGATCAATAAGTAATTTTTTTGGATCTCACTGTTATTTTCCACTTTCAAGAAATCGATTAAATTTACTCCGGTAGAATTCCCTTATTTTAAAGGCACCTTTTCAGTTATCCTGGAATGTGGTTTTTTTTAAATTAATTTGAGATTCATTTAAAATTAAAGCACTACTGATCCCGATAAATTTTTGCTCTTGTTCGGTTATGATTGAGGCTTTTGCAGGTACATATCTCTGACAAAAGGGTATAACAAAGAAAAAGAAAGTAATCAAGTAGCAGAATAATTTAAATAAAAGTAGCATGATTACAATAATCAAAAAGGAACTGTCTCAAATGAAGGAGTTCTAGTGTTTTCTCTTAAAATTTCAGGTTGTGATAAGTGTTTTAAGGACTTACCCAAAGCCACCTCCGCTATTGCCATAAAGCTCTAAATTGAGATCAAAGTAACTTTCGCTCTTGCTACAGTCTACCTCATCTAGTCGTTCACAAACTCTTGTCTCTTGATCAAACACTGTGCCATTAAGGCATAAAAACTTGATGTCTGTCACTTCTCCTGAAAAGTTAAAATAAAGGATCGCTTAGTGAAGGAAAAATACACATATAATTTTGAAAACATGTAAAAGGACTTGCATCACACCTTTTTCAATCAATCTGCATTGAAATATCGTTCCTTGTGTGCGTTTGGACATCTGATATCAATGTGCTCTCCTGTACACACAAGAAATGTCTTGGTTACGGACTCTGATGTAGAAATTTTTATCGGATTGTGAGACTAATTAGTCTCACAATGAGAGCCGCAATGAAAAACTTTGTAAGGCCGCAAATGAGTTATTCCACAATCATTGCAATAAAGAAACTTCGTTCAACGAAATGTTTTTAGCTTCGTAATGAATACCACCGATCAAAATGGTAGTAAAAAAACGTGTTGTGCATCCTTCATCCCTGGTAAAAGTTGGCGATAAGAGCTGCGTTTCAAAATACCATAGGAATTCTTATAGCCGGCTAAAGAAAATCATATAGCTGGCTGTAGAATGCTGAGAAAATCATACGGCCGGGTTATACGAAGCGATAAAAAATTATGCAGCCGGGCTATAGTTCCTATCGCCGGGCTTTACACTTTATCGCCTGGCTGTTGCTTTTTCGCCATCGATTATAAAAGGCTATAAGAAGTTGTGTAGAAATTCGTGTGCTTCGGAAATCATTAAGTTAGATACGGAACCACCTTAATATTGACAAAACACACATTATATTTTCCTTTAATACATACTTTTTTTTCATCAATTAAAAGGAGAATAATCCATACAGGATGTGCAAACATTTCAAAATCATGAGTTGAATAACGCTGACTCCGCCAGATTAAATATTAGAGCCTAACACAAAGCGGAGCGGCGACGCACTGGCGCCTACAAACCTAACAGGGATACTTCACGCATTGCGCAACGCGTGAAGTATCCCTGTTAGGTTTGTAGGCGCCAATGCGCGTTTCGCGCTGGCTGCCCGCCTGCCGCGCAGCGGCGTGCCACGGCGCTTGAAGCAATTATCTCACACCAGAGGTATTGCACAGTATCATACGAAACTGAAGGCGCTCTAATATATTAGTAATGGCAGGCATCCATCAAAAGTACAGAGCTTTCCTCGCAAAATAAATCAAGATACTACGGCCCAAAAAGAGAGCAGTATTCCAAAAAAAAACTCACTAAGTCCTAGCATCCGTAATTAGTAACGCTTAGCATACACTTTAGCGCCTGGCTGTAGCTTAATCGCCATCGGCTATATAAGGCTATAAGAAATTGTGTAGCCGGCTATAGAAGCTATTGGAAATCTTACAGCCGGCTGTAGGTCTATGGTATTTTGGAACGCAGATTCTACTGCCAATTTTTACCAGGGATGACATACAAATCCTAAGTAGGCAGGTACAGTTATATATTTAATTTAAAACTAACTGCTTATTTGGATGTTGGAATCAGCTTCCGAGGACGAGTTAAAAAGGAAAAATTAAATTGGAACAGAAATCGGAAATAGAAAGGAAATAATGATTGGCATTAAAAAGAAAAAAATATCAAAGTAGTAAGGTAAGTTCAACATCGGTACAATAAGTAACTATGTAAGTATATAAGTTTGAAGAAGTACGTAAGTAATTAATAAAGGTAACACCTTTTTGTCCGAGGGTGCAGACATGAAACATTTGACACCCTGTTTCAATGTCAGCGTAGTATCCACCAATAACTTTGTTTTCGCATGAGAAATTCGTATCTGGTAGATTGTCGAAGTCCAGAAACTGGAAAAGAGAGGAATGAGAAAAACGCGTAAATTATTTTATGTTGAGAAGACAAAATAAATGGACTCCTGTCTCGATGTTTTCTTTCAAAAGAATCGCTCTCTGTTTTATTTCAAGCAAAACGCTTACTTAAGGCAGAGAGAAATCTCTCTTGAAAATTTCAATAATATGCTTGAACTAGGTACCTAAATTCAAAACTAAGATTTTCCAACAAACTGCATGCTGATTTCTCCGATACAATAATTGTTACCCTCTTCTTCAAACCACCCTTGTTTTTTAATGATTAGTATGGAATAGTACAAAGTGCACTGGCATACATTTGTGATATCTGCAAGACGCAGTGCCAACTGTTACTGACATTGTCTCTTGCTAAATTATGGTCATCTCAATTTATGGGGAGGAGAAGAGGTCGACTGTTGTAAATTATCGTTCTTAATGTTTTGTGTTTTGAAAAAAATTTCTCAAAATTATCAATTTCAAAAACTACTCAAGCGCTGATGAATGAAGAGACAAGTTGTAAAAGCCCTGTTGTAATGCAATGAAACCCCTCCGACTCACATCCCTTCAAATAACATGTTAATATTTTGAACCTTTTGTGTCGTGGTGAGTCTTAGGGATGAGTCGTTGAAAAAGATCCTTGAAGTCAATGAAGAAGTAAATTTTCGGCCATTTTTCAAAAACTTCCCTGCACCCATCAGACCTCTTAATGTTCTACCGTATGCTAGACCCCCCCCCCCCTTCTCATCAAGAAAGGACGAGATGACAGATGTACCACTACAGACTTTTTTTTTTTTATTTTATGTCGGACTAGGTGGTTTTAAAATTTCCAAGGAAACACCCAGATCCGTAGTAACGTTTTACCTAACAACGGAACGTCACAAGAAAAATTTGGAAGAGCTTAGTGAAACTAGAAAATTTTTTATTGAATGACACATTTCCTGTTTTGTTTTGTTGGTCCGTCATTAAACAAACGGGTACTAAGTAGTGCCGGTTTGGCTTCAACAGAAATTTGTTGAAAATCTGATTCTGACAGGTTTCACTGGTTTGAACCAAGTTACCTAACTAAGCCACCGCCCGCGCTTACCGCGACAGCACCGATCGATCGATGGTCGATGGTTAAAGATTAGGTACCACGAAATAAAAAAAGCACACTTACTCCGGGCTTGACAGCCAGCGTGAGGAAGTTGCCATGTCGCCAAAAAAAACACAAGACGCCTGGAACAAAAAAGAAGACATCAGTTTAAGTCACGGAAAAGAGACAAAAAACTAGAAACCTAATCAAAAAACCAACTCGAATTTTTTTTTTCATTACCTACCCCTTGATGAAACAGAAATGCACCAAGTCGCATTTTCTCCACAAAAAAAAAAAAAAAAAAAAAAAAAAAAAAAAAAAAAAAAAAAAAAATGGGCCTTACCACTCGCCCATTTGCTATCCAGTCTAATAATCAAAATCGAGACCTCGTATTTTGAATGTGAAAATACCCGTCTAACTTATCTCTAACATGAAGTCTTGAGGAGGTCTAAAACGGCAAGCCTCTTTTCGCTGATTCGATCTTGATGTGACTGGGTTCATTTTCGTTAAATTCGGTCCAAATGCACGGACAGGTACGCATACGATTATTACGCTATTTGGAAGATTCAAGAAAAAGAGATTCGTTCGTACGTATAGAAAAAAGTATAGGGCGATGACGAACGCAGACAGACTTCGTTGAAGATGACAACGCCTGAGTGACGTAACTAAACTTGCTCGACGGATACCCGAGTTGCATTTTCAAGAAATGAAGGCGCTTTTGTTTTCCTTAGCGCTTGAAACCGTCATCGTCACTAAGCAGGCCTTGCTCTTCAGGTCACGCCTCTGTGGTACCTGGTACCCCTCTTGAATACTACGTTACGATTTTCTAGGAAGCCTTACTCTTTGACGTTTTCCCCTATATATATTTTTACCAATGTTATCAACGATTTTTCAAAAATTTGAAGCCGAATTGTTCCATGATGTCACGCCTCACGCGCTCAGTGCCAGATCATGCCCCTCTCCCCATCAAGCGTGACTTCACCCCTTTCCGTGCCAGAGTGTTCCAAAATCCGAAACTTTCAATATCCGCTCTTGAAAGTTTTCCGCGCCCTTTCGAAGCGAGTGATCTGGGGTCCATGGGACTGAGCCCCTGACTAGATGCTAGTTTTAAATATGGAAGGTATGTCACGCTATTTCTAGCACATTCCCTCACATTTCTTGGAATGGACCAAGTAGATTTCCATCATCCCTGGAAGTATTTTCAGAATTCGCTTCGGAAGGAGTAGAAAAATCATGGAAGTTTTCGAGAATTGACGCTGAGTGCTTATTTCTCCATTTAAAAATGAAGTACCTATGACAGGAAGAGGGCGTCTGTCGCAAATCGAGTCACATGGTTTAGGAGTCTCACCGTCGACACTTTGTCTTAGCTTCTATGTAGACGGATCTATTGCGCATATGGACGTATTTCTGCCAAACGGAAATATGCGCATTTAGACATGAGCCCTGAGCCTCATAAGAATATATGCAAAACAGGGTCATGTCATAATGCACATAGCGCCGTTTGGCAGAAATACGTCCATATACACTTAAATGCGTCCGCATTCAACGAACCACAAAGGTGCATAAAAACCGGGCAAGCAACAATACCTACCTACCAAGAATGGTCTCCTCGCATTTTTTTTTCTCTCTCCCTCTCTCAAGGGGGCCTTCGGGATATTTTATCCTTGCGCGGACAGAGGTAGAGACAGAGGTGTTTCCGCCATGCAAGACGGTAGGGCGGCGAAAGCCATTGCGCAAACGCTCACTCCAGAAGCTGGAAGCCTACCTACGTCCACCTTGAACTTACTCGGTGAAAGGAAAAGTGTAGCGTCGACCGTTGTCACATTGTAATACCGCGCCGCGGAATTACCTCGCGACCTATTTCGCTCCGGTCCGGAGACAATTGCCGCCCCGCTGCCCGCGGAACATCCTATCTCCAATGGGAACTCGATGCAGATACGTGCTTTCTGCAAAGGGCCTTACGCCCCCTCGGAGCACACCTCCGACGAAACCTGGCAGCTCGGAGTGGGTGCGGTCGGCGCGGAGTGCGACTACGATTCGAGGTTTCTTCGCTGCCCAGCACGTACAAGTGCAAGACTTCAGCCTCGCCGTTTCCGACAGGGCCCCAGCCAGCGAGTTGATTGTTTAAATTCATAGACAAAGCCATAGACAAAGATGACATAAGGAATTTGGAGGGATCCTCTTTGGTGGCAGCGGGAGGTTGCAATTAGGTAATTGACAGAGGAGGTAGGTAATAACCTAACTAACGCAACCCACGAGAGATCCTATAGTTAGTCCAAAGACATAAAGACGGAGCAATAAAAGCAAAAAATGAAGCTTCTAGAGCTTCTTTTCAATCACCTCTACTATTGGCTAGAGGATTGGCGGCGAAATCGGGACAAGTTTGAAATTCAAATGTAGGGCGGGAACTTAATAAAATTGCGGAAACAAAGTATTTTAGGTTGATTTTTGCCCGAATTCCGGTACACACTCATATTATTTTAACTTTAGGTTAGTTTCAGTCCGTCGTCGACCGATTAATTTCATTTGGGAGTAACGTTGATCTAGAACTGTAACGGCCTGTTTGAACCTGCAGAACCACCATGTGCAGAAGAAAAACTAACTTTATCTGAGATTACTGCCTGTTACCGAGCAAAAGTAGGTGTATTGTATTAGGACGCAGACCGAACTTTCTTAGTATATTCGTTTTAGGAATTTAAAATACGTTTCAAAGAAGAAATGTGCAAAAATCAAGAGGACAAGTTCAAATCAAATTTCCGTTTGCCGCCATGGATTCCCGCGCTCATTTACACACTCACACAAGCGCGCAGCGCCGAACCTAGCTTCACTTTTTCCCCGTGCTTTTAGATACGAGCGCTCCGTCTTTATGTCTTTGAATTAGTCCATCATTTATCCCCTTCTTCTATGAGAACCACCCATTTCAATCAATAGGATAGCTCTATACTCCCTACGTCTTCTTCTTCTATAGCTTTGTCTATCAATTTCAACGATCACCCTGCAGAGGAGGTGGTGGCGGTTCTGGCATTAGGTATTAGCGGTGTTCCATGAGAGTGTCAGGGTGCCGTTTCCAAGTGTCGACGGTGAGACTCCCAAACCAAGGAACTCGATTTGCGATAGATGCCCTCTTCCTGTAATAGGTACTTCATTTTTCAATGGAGAAATAAGCACTCAGCGTCAATTCTCGAAAACTTCCATGATTTTTCTACTCCTTCCGAAGCAAATTCTGAAAATACTTCCAGGGATGATGGAAATCTACTTGGTCCATTCCAAGAAATGTGAGGGAATGTGCTAGTAATAGCGTGACATACCTTCCATATTTGAAACTAGCATCTAGTCAGGGGCTCAGTCCCATGGGCCCCAGATTACTCGCTATCGAAAGGGCGCGGAAAACTTTCAAGAGCGGATATTGAGAGTTTCGGATTTTTTGTATCATCTGGATGGCTGCGAAAGGATTGCGCGAGCAGTGCCCCCTTCTTTACCTTTTTGGAGATGCATAGGATTGCGCGAATTATTCTGCGGGCAGATTATTGAAATTGATAGACAAAGCCATAGACAAAGCAGACAAAAGGTACATGGAGAGATCCTATTTGTAGAGGCGGGTGGTTGCAATGGACAAGAAGAGTAGGTAATAGACTAAGTAACGGCAACTCACGAGGGACGCGATAGTTAGTCATCATTTTCTCCCTTAGTCTATAGGAACCACCCATTTCAACCAATAGGATGGCTTCATACTCCCTATGCCTTCTTTGTCTATCGCTTTGTCTGTAAATTTCAATAATCGGCCCGCTGGTGCTGAAAACTCACATGTTTGCGCGAGTATTCAATATTCAACGAGGGATAGCGTTAATCTGGCAACCTTAGTAGTTTGTGGTAGGTAACTAAATCGCAGATGACTGTTCATTCCCTCCTGTGACGAGTATGTCGCTCTTCGATGGATAGTCCTCGCAGCACGAATGGTCCAGACCAGAGAGTCTTCATGGACATTTAAAAAGTGAACTAGGGGTCTGTGGCCGCTACGCGGCCGCCAACCACTGAATAAAACCACACGTAAAAAATCCTAGAACAACCATGTTCAAGTTTCTTATGAGATGAATGGATTCAAAACCCGACGGGTGCGCCCGATAGAAAGCGTACATTTATCTCTGATTGCAACGTTATGCGCCACTTTTAGATTTTATTTTTAATAAATGTTATTAAACAGCTACACACAGTTTCTCTGAAAATTTTCCGCGGATTTACCTGAATAAAATAAAATTATTGTATCAAAAATTTCGACGCGATATTCTAGTTCGTTGTATTTTCTTTTAATGTGACAAAATAAATAAATAAATAAAAAATGACATAACATTCGAGTTTCTGAATCGTTACAATGAGGATACATATTTCCCCTTTAATTATGGTAAAAACTGGAGCAGAAAGTCAAGAATGATGACACGCAGTCCTACGGTCTTGTAGGAGTTAATATGCGTTTCACGCCAACTGACCGACTGTACTGCGTTTGGCGCAACGCGAGAAGTATTCGCGCAGTCTTGTAGGCGCTAGTATGGGCTTGACGCCGGCCGCACTGTTTGGCGCAATGCGCGAAGTATTCCAAAGGTCTTGCAGGCGCTTATATACGTCTAACGCCGGCCGCACTGTGTTTGGCGCGATTGTTCGAACTCGCGTAGGAGTACTCGCGGCATCGAATAATAGAGCTTATGTGTTGTGTTTCGACGCCGTATGCGCATTCCAACTTTGCCTCGGGGTATTTTTTCCGAGAAAAGTTAGGAAAGTTCATTATACTCACGACCATCTTTATCTTTTCACTTTCAACAACAAAAAACTAACAAACTAACTAACAAACTAACCTAAACTGATGTTAATAAAAATAAAGCGTTTTTTTCCCAACTGTTTCCTGTTCTGCCCAACTTCTACCTTAAATTAACTTCATTTTAAATTCGCGCATCCTTGTAGCAGATGTTAAGGTTTCTATTCGCGCATAATCCTCATGTCTTCTCAGACCTTCTGCGCAATCCTGGATTACCGATCTGGACATCAACAGCTTTCCTTAACGCGACAAAAAACAAGAAAATCGGTCCGGCGGTTCTACAGAATTAAGGATCGCAAAGTTTCGACACTTAAAGTTTTATTTATATGTATATAGATTAAATTGGATCAACTATTCGGTGGGAACAGCTCAAAATTGCACCTGAGACAACTCAATTTTTTTGTCGACAGGGGAAGACGCTTTTAGTCAAAATAATAATTCACGGAATTTTTTTTTCCAGTGAATCGAAGACTAAAAGTTCTGTCATCTACTTACGTCATCGACCTCGTTCCAAGATACTCAAAATAAGAGCTCGCTTTTTGCCCCTTGGTGCACCAACTGTCAACGTCGCGTCGTCGTGCCGTATCGGGTTATGGCAAATCAGCGACAAAAAACTCATCTGACTCCTTGATTTTGCATCGATTCATGAAATGCAGGAAATTGGGGCACCGTCTGGTAAACGGAGAGTGAAGGGACGGAGGTGGCGTGAGGAGGGGGAGGGTGGTTAGGAAGGCGGGGGCGGGAGCAACAAAAAAATTGACGCGGCCGGCGCCGGACTGGCAGTCGTCGTTCATCTCGTTGCTTCTATACTGCCGCGCTAAAGAAGAACACCCTATGAGCTTCCGGAGGTTGCCAGATTCACAGAGAGAAATTTTAATACAACAGTTGGGTGGGTAGACTGATTTAGTGGCTACGTCATTCGATATAATATCGAACTCGTGGTTCAAACCTAAACAAACCAACATAACCTCATGCATTTTTCATCATGACTTAACGTGACACGGGAAATTTCCATTATAAGAAACACTTGGACCGCATTTTACCATCATGGTGCAAGGGGCGCGAATCAGAAACAAGGTGCCGAGTTTGTTTACATTTGAACCAAGGGTTCGATATCATATCGAATGATGTACCCACTAAATCAGTCTATACGGGAAGTAAAACACAAGATAACCCTTGCTTTTGGTTGACGATTTTCAAGAGAAAAATGACAGCTGGTTTTCTTGAAGGAATTTAGTAGAAAACGAGGGGTGTATACGAACGTCGCAATCGGAGGAAGGCATATTTTCCCACTCTTTTCATCGTTTGCTGCGCTAAATTCACCGCAAACTGTGCCAAAATTAATACAAAATTTGTGTTGGTTTGTGTTTCACTTCCCATATTAACAAAAAGTAACACAAGAACACAAATATTTTTATCAGTGTTTCCTTTTAATAAAGCATGCGAACTTCCTAGGAAACTTGAGTGAATATACTAATTCCGATTTTTCGGAGAATTTCTTAGGCAGTTTATATCTCACGCTTTCGGAGAAAATATTCTAAACTTTCCTTTGAAATAAATATTTTACCGGGAGAAATTTGACTACGTTTGACTGTTCATACGGCGTTTTACCTTAGCTGTTCGATGCCGGTCGGGAGGCCCAGATGCTACAAGCTGAGCAGCGGGTCGCGGCGGAAGTGAACCTAATTCTTCTCATGACCTACTCAGCTTTACGTGATTTTACTCCTTTACTGCACCTTCGAATTTAACAGCGATCGATTCGTGAACGGCCGGCGCGGCGCGGCGTTGGCGTGGGGTCGAAGAGATGGAGCTAAAATTGGAAAATTGATCATCTTCCTCATTCTCTTCTGCTTCTCAATCTGTATCTTTAGTCTCCAGTTTCCTTGATGCTCTTGCCAGCGAATTATTTCTCTCGTCTTCGTTTCCCATTTCGCGACTCATTCCACTTCTCTGTTTTGCCTTCTTCCGCCTCTTCTTTTACTATGGAGTTTACATGAACAGATACATAAGTCGTAATGTAAGTGGGAGAGCTGGGCCACTTTAAGCATTTTCCAGTCCGAATTCGAGACTCTGCCACGCCGGGTCACTTTTCGATACAGACGATGTCCGATACACGGGACCCCATCCTGATGTAAACAAAGATCACAGGAAATTACAACGTATTCTACATCTCCATTTTGGATCGAAAATGTATCGAAAAAGTGACCAAAGCTCGGCGCTCACCGGGCTCGGAACTCGTCGACCCGAACATGGCGACAGCTCTCCCATTCACATTACGACTCTATGTACTCTATGATATGAACTAAGGGATATAAATAAAGTAGCCATTAAATCAGTCTATTTACCGTTCTTTACGCGGGATGTCACCAATTCAAATCGCCATTTAAATTGGATAAAATGCGACTTACGCACTAATGTTAAATGTCGAAAGCGGACATGTCAGGTTTTCCGTAGACCCTGGGCTCCACGAGAATACGCACGCATGGGGCTCATCAGGAAATAGACTCGAGTTCGAAGAAGGGAGCGATTCAAGTGAAATTTACGAGCGGAGTGGTTTGTCGCCGCGCAAGTAATGAGGGGTAAAGGATACGGGGTCACTGGGTGACTGGGGGCCCGCTCGAGCCGGGGGCCGAGCGGCGGTCGGCGGCCGAACCATATTGACCGCAACCCATACTGGCCGGCCGCCGGGCGGGCGTCCGCGGTTATACATTCATAAATTTAATGGGGGTAATTAAGTATAATCAAGGGGAGGGGGCGAAGTGAAGTGCGATTCATAAACTTCGACCGGCGTGCGACACTCGCATAACCTAATCCGAACAATCAGATTAGGCGGTCGCTGGACCGCGCCCTC
Source organism: Bemisia tabaci (assembly GCF_918797505.1). Taxonomy (NCBI): domain Eukaryota; kingdom Metazoa; phylum Arthropoda; class Insecta; order Hemiptera; family Aleyrodidae; genus Bemisia; species Bemisia tabaci. Next base: position 25,782,093 of record NC_092794.1, read on the forward strand.
GCGCGACGCACAGAGGACCGAGTCAGTCGGAGAGGTCGGACAAAATTTGGAAACTTTAAACGCTTATAACTCCGTTTATTCACAACTTTGGGGTTCTAAAAAGTGGTTTCATGGTTTCCTCGTGAAATTCGCTTCAAGAAGCACACATTGAAATTTAAAATGTGACGGGAAAAACATCATAATTTGCAGTTTTAGCAGAAAAAATAATGTGCGACCTCTCCAATTGAATTGGTCCAGTGTGCGACGGAGGCTGACCACCTGAGCGCACGTTGTACAATCACAAGAGCGACTTCTGCATGTAAATCAAAACGAAAGTGAGTCAATTATCCTATCGCCGACCATCCGACTTGACAACGTCGCTCGAAAGTGAGAGTATTAGGAGTTTTTTCTTGCTCGGCTCATTCCGGGCGTTGCCAGATTGTGCCACTTAACAAAGCACTTAAATACATGGTGAGTGTACACTGAAGAAAATATTGTGTTCATCTATTACTTTTGGTTAGTATACACGGAGAAAAATACTTGGACGGGCCCGAAGTTGAGGTCATATGGATCTCTGAAGTTTTCGGATCACGCATCCGAAAACTTGAGGTCCAGCTGCCGAAGTTCGGGTCAGACATCTGAAGTACTTAGGTCCATACCGAAGGGTTCGGGTCACACATCTGAAGTATCCGGTACATACCTAAGTGCTTCAGATGTCTGACCCGAACTTCGCCAGTTGGACCTCAAGTTTTCGGATGCGTGATCCAGAAAACTTCAGAGATCCATGTGACCTCAACTTCGGGTCCCATGCACGAAGTTTTCCTCTCCGTGTATACAGGAAGTGAAACACAAACCGACTCAAATTTTGTATTGGTTTTGGTGCGGTTTGCGGTGAATTTAGCGCAGAAAACAATGAAGAGACTGGGAAAATGCATTCCTTCAATTGCGACGTTTTCGGCAGATTTTGAAACTTCGACAAAAAATCCACTCTATTCCGCTACGGAATAAGTTACTATTAGCTCGTCAGTTTTTGTGGCAAAAGAAGGTATTAAGTTTCATTAGAATCCCGCGATATCGCATCCTAAAAATGGTAGATTGAAATTTTAGACATAGCTTTTATACTGGAACTTTGTCTCATGAACTGAAAATTTCAAATGCCACAATATTCTGATTTGGTTTGACATTTTTGGTCGTGCTTTGTCTAAAATGTTTGCAGAGTCCTCCTCTTTACATTAGTAACTCAATTTGGAATGTTTGTTGGCTTAGGTCCATACATATATTCGTTACATATCAATCTATCAAAGTGTCCGCCGAAGTGCACTGCATTAAAACACAAATCTTGGAATTATTTTTCGGAGACTTGAACGCAAGGGTAGAAAAGTAAGACAATTCAGTGGCTTAAACTGAAGCACTTATATAGTGGTAAAGTGTGATATCTAGGGGACGGTTACAAGTTATAAAAGTGATCACAAGCAATTTGGACGAGACTTCTTCAAATAAAAGAGAGAATCTGCTTTGAGGAGGGGGGGGGGGGGGGGGGCTACTCCAGGACTGCAAACGGTAACCTCATTGTGTGATACCTTATTGAAAAGAGCAAAAAAGACAATTATTATTAAGTCAGAAATCAGAGGTCGCCATCGATCACCATTCCAAAACCGCAGCCGGTTAAAGATAAAAAGGTAAAGGAGGAGGTTTTTTACCAACAACGAAAATGAAATTTGGATTCCGGGGTTTTTTTTTGCAGAGGAAAAATGAATCCGCCGTCAGAATTAAAATATCTTTAACTGTTTTCAAGATGCGAAAATGGCAGAAAAGTTAGTATCTCGGTTGTTTACCGCGGAATTAAGATTAAACTTGGTGTTCGAGTGATTCTGACCCCAAACGTGTACTTTCTATGCCAAATATCTTCCGGACACTAAGTTCCATTCTTCTCCATTCATAAAAGCGACCCCAAAATTGAACCCACGACGCAAAGTGACAGATTTATAAATCATAATGTAAGCAACATGATTGAGTGAAGCAAAGGACTACTGCAGCTTTACGAGGGAGTCCACCTACTATACCGAGATAGGGCCAATCATATGAGCAGTGTTGTCAGGTTGCCTAGGCTTTTTAATTTATAAACATTTGTGCACGAGTATAGCAATCATGAGGTGTATGCCTGATCTCTGCGAAGACCAAAAAAAAAAGAGAGAACGTTTGTAATGGAGCTCTTGTATGTGTCAGGAATTTGCGATTTAAAAACAAATAATATCTGCGCAAAATAATTTTGCGAGAAACACAAAAATACCACTGGTTTTCTCTGAAATCAACTCCAAAGCTCAAAAAAAGCTCTCAATGTTGAGGCTGTTCGGATGGGATATTCTCACGCTACCTGGAGAGTCCACCTCTAATCAAGACGAACTCTCTGTGCAAAGATAGGGAGCAAATACATTAACAGGGTTGCCATGTTTCAAGTTTTGGAGTTCCCAAACAAATTGGCAACCTTGTTAATGCATTTGCTCCCTATCTTTGCACAGGGAGTTTGTCTTGCTACAGAGGTGGACTCTCAGGGTAGCGTGAGTTATCCCCTCCATTACGGTTTCAACTTTCTGAGCTTTCTTTGAGCTTTTGGAGTTGATTTCTAAGAAGACCTGTGGCACCATCATGTTTCTCGCGAAATTTTACAAAGAAGTCTGTACTTAAATCGCAAATTCAAGATTTCTGACACATGCCTGAGCTCCATTGATGTAAGCACCGTGACTAATATATGCGTTAGTCTTAGAATTGTGTTTTTGTGGTTAAAGTCTATAGACTAGCAGCAAATGATGGATTCTGTTAATAAACCAAGTTTCTATAGCTCAACTATAAACAGATGTCTCGCCCATTAAAAACATAGCAAATTAGGATGATATCCATCATTGCATCGGTGCATCTGGTCTTTTCTAGTATGGTCCTTTGAAATATGAGTAACATCTTCAAAAAAGTATTACTTGAGCCAAAATGTTCGTTTTACACACAGGAATAAAACTCGATTTTCTGGACCGATAAGTTCAGCGGCCGTTGCTCGACTCAAAGAACTGGACCGTCGGTCAGCCGCGCTAACTGGACTCATTGGCTGACAGAACCGAATTCGGTTTCGGTGAAAGGAGCCATCAGTCCATTCGGTTTTTCGGTTCACCGAACCAAAAAATTTCGGTTTATGCGAAACATATTCCGTTTGAACCAAATTTTCACCGCCTATGTTTTCCTCAACTTTCGGAACGTAGAGCTGAATTCTCGATTTACCAAACCGAACTTGTTTCTGTCAACCGAAAATTTCGGTTCACGCAACCGTGAGCTCTATATAACCGAAAGGTTCTTCACACAGGTAATGAACCAGGAGATGGGTCACACAGGTTCTTTTTTAGCTCGACAAACCGAAATTAATCCGAAAATATTGAACATTGGGTGTTGATTTCACGGGACCATTTTTTTGTCCTCGGCGCGATAGGAGTAAAAGTAAAAGAGAAGACCACTTAAGTTGACTGGCTAGCCCGGTGGAGTCCAACGATCCACGGATTGCCCGAGAGTGCAGTGTTTTCGAGGAGTTGACCTGGAGAGAATGTTACTTCATTTCGACGAATTTATTGCTTACCTTAAACCGGCGTACCAAGACCCTCTGACACAATCGCTATTTTCAAAACACCAACAGTGTGGCAAGGACTAGGCGGATCGACCATTGATGTGGCCCACCTATCGAGACCCTTACATCGTGCATTGCCGAAAAACACGTCCCAAATCCTCGGTGACCAGGGCCTATGTTTTGTTTTTTACATGTTAGAGCTTTACTCGGCAATCATGAATTCTCATTTGAGGAGCTTGGAGGACAAGGCGCATGAGTGCAGTTTTTGCTATTTCGCGAAATACGTGTTTGAAGTTTCGAAATTACATGGATCCTCGAGGCGAAAAGAAAGTTCCAACTGGCTTTTTGATCACTTACTTTTCTTCCTTTTTTGCCCGATGCAAATTTGAAAAAGGAGGAAAAGTAAGTGACCATAGCTCCCGATAAAGAAAACAAAGAAGTATTTGATGCTTAAAAATTGCTACAACCAGCGCTTAAGCTTCCAGACCGAAGTGCGTTTAATTTTTGAGGGTAGGAAGCAGCCTGAAAGAGTGCTCAACTGAACTAAAATACTCGTGCACTTTAAATTTGAGCCGGATAAAGGTCAAAAGTCGCAATGTTGCCGAGACGGGCTAATTTCCAGGGACCATGTTTTACCGTGCGGCGACTAACAGGCAATATATATAAGTGCATTTCTTCCATCCATTGGATGCAGATCTTCAACCGGGTGACGTACGAATTGCGGATACTCGTATCAGATAAAATTGTGCGAAAATTACGCTGAGGATGCCAGCACAATGGAAAATATACCCCAGACTATACGCACAACTTTTATTGTTACACAGCTCATCCCATGCATTTTCTAATTTTCCACATTCTTGGACGACCACGAAGGGGATAATCACGCGGGGGGGGGGGGAGGGGGGTGTCGATCGATAGAGGGTGTAAGAAAATCTAACTCTAGTGTCCCTAATGAAACGACAATCTCCGAAACTGTCGATAATCTCTTTTACGTATGATGTCTGTCTTAATGAATTAGTTTTCTCTTCGTTAAGAAAAAAAATTCAGGAGCCAGTTCTTTAAACAATAGAAATTTTCGATGACAGTTTATTAGATTTCTTTTCCCTCCTTAATTAAGTTAGGATTTTTCGAGCCTCCTAGACAAAACGGAATTCTGGGCAACTGAGAAAAAAGTGTCGACGGACGCAGACAATTTGAAAATGCGTGGTACGGACTCCGCAAATGTTGTTTCTTGGGGTGTATTTTACGAACTATATACAAATGCTTCGAGTGATTTTCGTGCGATTTCAACAACAATATGTCTAACCCAGTGGGCTGTGTGCCAAGTGTGCAACAAACCCACTTTTTTCAAAAAGATGGGAAAAAGTTTCAAAGCACAAAGCTTGGATCAGGTGCTCCATCTGCCTCGAGAGTGGCAACCCTGCGGTGACTGCTGAGGTGAAATTTATTAACTAAGAGCGAATCGCTCTATCACTGAGCAAATGAGCGAACCGACTCACAGTGGAACAAGTCAATGGAGGAAATCGGACATGATATGGAAGCATTAAAAGCTTCTTCTTTGATACGGAACGCGAAGATTTAAGAGTGGTTTCATTGGTTTTCTCGTAAAATTTCCTCAGGAAAGTAGTCGTTAAAAATTTTAATGTGACGAATAAACATTAAAATTTGCAATTTTAGTAAAACATTTCATGTCCGACCTCTCCCGATGGTTCTCCTCTGTACGACGCGGCGCAAAGTCTTAATGATGCAACACTCAGCGAGCAAGTGAGCAGTAAGTCCAGTCTCAACGTCCGAACCTCATGTCACAGTCCGAACCTCATGGAATTGTTAGGTGAAGCTGTTTGATGTTGAACTCATGTCCAGCGCCAGCTGTCGTGTATCTATCGATCGTGTGGATATTAAAACAGAACGAAATTTTGAGGAAACGTTTGGTAGAGTTCGATCGTTTAGAGGCATCAAAACTAATTCTTTCTCCGCAGCGTTACGATACGATAACTGATCCGCTCTCCAGGATGTTTGTTGCATGTTGCATATGCGGCAAAATTGAAGGCGGACATTAGGTGGACGAATACCAATAATGCTGAATCATTTCATCCTCAAGCTTGCACTGAAACTCATTTAAATTCATTTTGCGTCTCTAATTCTAATTTTTGAATTTTTCTTATTTTAATTTTTCCGCAGAATAATATGGACCCATTATGATTCTACCAGCCTGTTACAGTATTCGGGTCTCATGTAGAGTGCTTTTTCTTGTCCTATGTATGGGTTAAAAAAGTTATTTATCAGTTTCATCAAATTTAATGAATTTTATTTTTCATTTTAGCACCCTTGATCTACTAGTGCTTAGTCCAGCCGCTCTTCATACGCCAACTTTTAATTCGGTCCTGTCTGTGCCTTCATTTCACTTATCTTGGAGATCAGTAGAAAATTCAACTGCAACTGACATTTTGACACTGTTCTACCGATCGTTTCCATGAAGGATTGATCCGAGATTAAGTCGACCGCGTTAAGCAGAAAGGAACCAAGCCACACCAGCTATTGCCAAATTTTATTGGGTTATTTAATTTTTTACATGAAAACGGTTGCGCGGATTTTTGTGCAAATTTTAGTGAATTTTCTGCATAGTATGAAGCAAATTCCTTAAAATGTTCGAAGTAATCCGCACAAGCATTTTCTTGTAAAAAATTAAATCGTCCGATTAACTTTGGCAGTAGCTGATTTGGCTTGGTTCCTTTCTGCTAAACTCGATTGACTTTGACACTGTTCTACTGATCGTTTCCACGAGGGATTGATCCGAGATTATCGTTTCACTTATCTTGGAGACCAGTAGAAAATTTGACTGTAACTGACATTTTGACACAGTTCTACCGATCATCTCCATGCATGAGGAATTGGTCCGAGATTAAGTGTTAGCTCGCGCAGGTTACAGCTTGAATCCAAGTTACGAAAATCTGTGGGTGTACTCGTAAAAGTTGCTCTTGTTTCTGACTCCAGCTCTGGCGCTTCCATGACCTGACTAGCGTTTGTCAAAGATCCCCGTCAAGCGTTGACGCCTGTCATCAATCTAACAAGAATGGATTATAGACACGGCGAAAGGTCGTTCTCCATCTCCGTATGCGCTCGCTGAGCCTAAGAATCATTCCGAGTACAAAGTGAACGCGCGCTCTCCGACCGCCATTAGCCGTTGTTATTCAATTATTTTTCAATTAATACGCCTGCTCTTACGAAATTAATACTGGGCTAATTGAAGGCCCGTCCCGTCTGAAGCGATCTGTAGGCCTCCCGCTTTTTGTTTTAGCTGAATGACTCTCAGCTCCGAGCTCGTGATTTATCGATGGACATTTGTGTGCAGTTCTCGAAAAGACCCAGAACGGGGAGGGGGGGGGGGGGGGGAATGGTACATAGTCTCGTGGCAATTCGGCGTGATATTACTGCATCACTGTGACAATGTTGAAAACGTTTCTTTAAAGAAATATTGCTTTGGCCTTAAAACTTGTTGATGCATTCTTGAGAGAAGAATTGAGGGGTTCGGAGGACAAAGTGCAGTGGACAAGGTGGATAAGTGCAGTTTTTGAAAGAATCGAGTTATCAATGATTCCAAGTAAGACTAGTCTTAATGCATAATCTGTGAACAAATTGGCTCCCAAAGTTCATTTTTAAGCATTGAAAATTCAGTTTGAACTCTCTTTCCGCCATAAGCATCCATGAAATTTTGAGAGTTCAAACACGTATTTCTCGGAAAAGCAAAAACTGCACTTAAGCACTTTGAGTCCCTATGATTTTTCTGTATTTAACACAGACGACTTATGATCGGTGCACAAACTACGCGACGCCGATCCTTTAATTGCTTATGCTCACCCCCCCCCCTTCCCCCAAAATAGTCATTAAATGATACCAAAAATATTCTCAGCTCATGGGAAATTCTTGACCCAATTCAATTATATATCGGTTTCTAAGTCAGATAGGTCGCCATAAGTCTTCCAAATCATTGTCGACAAAGCTTTCCTAAAATATTATTATTTACACCGCAAGCTTGTGACTGTTTTGATTTTGGAAAATTTGTAAGTATTTGTGAAGGGAGAAGAGGGGACGTCACTTATCATTTGACATAACCTCATAACGAGTCATTTTTTCAGGTAATTCGAGGATTTGAAATCAAATTGAAACATTGAGTATCTTCAATAGAAGATTCATTATTATGTCCATATAAACGGTTACTTTTTAGTCCGCGCGTTTAAGTCTCTGAGGCATGACCAATATGCCCTTCCGATACGGATCACCTGAAATTGATGAAAGGCTCAGTTGTGTTGGTTTTCTTTTTCAGTACCGGCGGAAAGTTTGAAACAGGTTTCCGGCCAATAAAATACGTAAAGGTCTAAAGGGAGGGAGCGGGGAAGTTCGAGCCAGCTCAAGGGGTACGTTACAGGGGAGGAGGGTGTTCATGGCTGCATTGAGTAACGCTAAAACCGGTATATTTAGCGCTAATTTTTCGAAAAGCTAAGATGAAAAATCTACGCGAGATGATACCAAAGTATACATCCGAAAACGCTAATTTGAGGTGAAAGAATCGGACAAAGTGTTCCGTAATTTTTTCGGGGGAATAGACTTGAGGTACGAGTATGCGCTGAGAGGAGGAGAAGGGGTAAAAAAGCCTGATTTTCAGCGTTACGTGTTATATGAGCGGCCTTAGCTGTTTGTTGGAAGTTCAAGAGCATCTATTCGTAAAGTAGGTGATACTGATTGCTGGTGAATCCTAATTTATTTACAGAGAGGCACCCAAAGCGACACAACTGCGGTCTTCAAACTACCGCCAGGTTTGTCGGTCGCTTGAGTTTATGAAGATAAATAAAGATGAATAAACTAGTACCCAAACGACGGGGTTTACGCAATATTTAAAGCACAATTTCGAGGTGATTCGGCCAAAAACACGTGGCCAATGCTAGCTTTGCGAGTAGGAGCTCTCGATTTTCATGTAAGCGCAGGGCTATTTGGACGGGTAAAGGTATTTCTCGAATACATTTTTATGCAACGCTTTAGAGAAGCAGTTATTCTCTTCCCTGTCTCTTTCTCATTTTATTAATTACAAAAAAGGCTTCATGGGGTGTCAGGCACCTCTGCATAGAAATTGGTATCAAAATCGTACAAGAAGCTTTTAGTCAAGTAAAAATATTGATAGCTATACCTACTATTCCAAAACATTTGGAATGCATTTTAAGATTAGAAATTAACATTTCTAGATCGAGTTGAATTGCAAAAGTTAGGTATCATAAATTTCTGCCTCAGAAATAAAATGTGTTTTTCTTTCTTCAGGTCGGATTTGTTGAAATGAAGCCCTGTAGGAGTCCCATGAACGGTCTAAAACTGGTGAAACACTCAGAAAGCGGCATGGAAAATTAATACGCTTACGCCAATGGTAAACTAGAGGAGAAGAAGTAAAAGATCTCCAGGTCTCATGATTTCAAGAGAATATTTCAGTTCTTCGAAAGAAGTAAAAGAAAGAAAGAAAAAGAGGGGAGACAAGTCTGAAAATTTAAAATAGACACTTACTTGTTATTAAGATGGCCAGGTGCATGCTGGTCTTAGGCCCAACCGGCCAAAATGTGCTCTGTGAACAAATTCCATACCAAATGTTAACCAAAATGTTTAGCCCATTACATATTACAACACGCTATCAATAGTCGCAATAATAATAATTAAGGAGGACAGTAAAACCACACGCAAAAATTTGTACCATTGCGTTCGAAGACTCCGTGGCGTTGTTCCGCTGAGGAAAGGCGCCAAGGAAGAAATGTTAGTTATTGCACCAATCATTCATTTGTCGTGTTTTCTTTTTTTTTTTTTTTTTTTTTTTTGTATTGACCGTAAATATTTCATCACGGCTTTAAAGCGGATTTCAATCGAGAGTAAGTTTTTTGAGAAATTCTTGCAATTTACTAGTATTTTCTACTTCGGGCGTTCTTTCCGCAGTGTCTTCGGAATTCTCATTCATAGTCTGGTAGCAAGAACTAAGTTTTGATTTTTTTGTTTACTAAGTCACTTTTCCCGTGGACTATCACAACTGCTGGAGCAATTGGTATACCAAAGCGGTCCATGTGCGTCTAATATATCGCTTTAGCGACCATGAAACCATCGGGAAGGTTATTTTATTTTTTTATTTATCAAGTTGGCAACTGAAAAAAAACGCTGATGAGAGAGAAATCAGCGCGTATTTTTCTCAGCTCTCGTGAATGTGGCTGCGGTGCGTCGCTGCGGCGTTAGTAAAAGTCGAATTGAACATAATTCCAGCTCCACAGAAAGTAATGGAAAGTATCCTACTTTTTTACTTTAATCTACACGAATAGGCTTAGACGTTCACAGACACTTTTTTATCCACTTACGGGAGCAAACAAATTCCTCGACAGATTAACCCAGTGTTTTTTTTTCGCAGAGCTCCAGCGCGTGAGACACCAGTTATTCTATTTAATTTCATTCAGCATTTACAGTGAGAGAAGAGAAATGAGTGCGAACAACATTGCATTATTTAGTTTCCCATCTCTTTTTCTTTCCTTTCAAGTGGAAGGAAAGCTCCTGTGCTGTGTGAAGTTTACTCACCGTCTAAAATAATATTGTAGCAGTGTTGCCACATAGTGAATTTTGCTTATTCAAAAATGTATTTACCGTTCGGTTTCAGTGGCAATTATATATCCGAGTAAAACTGTCAAAAGCACTTGAATGGAAAAGAAAAACCGTTGTTTCGTGAATTTGAATTTTATGAGAGCATGCGTTGCGCCGTGCTAAGGAAAAATGCCGTATGGACCTTTAGGCGTTGCCAAATTTCCTTTGATTAAACTTGAATTCCTTGGTGAACTTATGGATATTTTTCTTTCAATTTTTCAGATAATTTTGATAGTAATATCACTTAAAGTTCCTGAAAATGTCAAGGAAAAATATTCTTAACTTTCCTCAGAAATAAACGTTTTTTCGGTGGAAATTCGGCAACTCTCGAATGTTCATACGGCGTTTTTCCTTTGGCACTTTTAGTAGCCTGGGTGAATTATTTTTTTAATTTTTTCTTTAAACGACGACCAGTATATGGACAATCTTTGCACATTCCCCTTTCAGTATATGGACGTTCTTCATTACTTTAACCCTCAGGTCGATGAATGGCCCATCTAGAAATTCGTCGAAAAAGTTAATCACATTGCGTCCAGGGCGTCAAAACGCACTGCTGAACATATTACTCACTATCATCACAAGGTAAAGACTAGGATTGATCTCTAAAAGTCACTTCATAGCCATTCTATGGCCAGCTTTGATCCAATTTTACGCTTCAATAGCGTTTTCTGCGCATACACTTTCATAACTTCATCCCCTTAGTTTGGGGATAAATTGTTGGGTTTGCATTGTATACTCATTATTAAGCACAGAATAAAAGATCTCGCTTCAAGATCTTCTAAAGAATATGAATAGGTATAATTTCCTGCCAGGCAAGATGTGTAGTTAACACGAGATAGAAATCCTGAAATAGATAACTATAGCTGCGCGGAGTATGTCCCCTTGCCTATCTCGACAATTGAAGGCGAAATTCCGATGCGCGTAACAGTCATTCCCTCTTACTCTTAGTGCCCTTTAAATCATCCGTTGGAAAACGCCATGGCGCAAATTGGAAAATAATTCGAAGCTGTTGATGCATTTTCAAGCTCACGTCTTGAGTGGCACGGCGTTGCAATTTCAGCGATCACTAATTGATGGCACATCATTGGAAGAAATTTTGCAACGTAGGAACGCTCATACGTCTTTATTTCCGAGCTCGGTTATTCGGAGCCCTGTAACGGTGCGGGGGAGCCAATCAGAACGGGAATTTAAGGCATCTATTCTCTCACTGTGTAAGCGCTCTAGCATATAGCTTGGAGGCTTAAAGGCTGCCGCGTGTGACGCGACGGCATGGCAGGAGCATTGTGAGCACATTTAAACGTTGTCAAATTTCTCCTCCTAAAATACACATTGCCGAAATGTGGAAAATTGAGCTGTGGAAAAAAATACTGGGAAAATCGTGAGTATTATTTTCCAGAATTTTCAGAACATTTTGTTCGTAATTTAACCTGAAAATCTGAGAATTTCAAGGGAAAAATGCGAGAATGTTGCAAAAAATACATGTTTCATCACAGGAGATTAGACAAATCTCGAATGTTCGTACGGCGCTCTTCCTTAGCACGGCAGTATGTCCGTAAATACGACTTCCACGGCCGCACAGTGGATCGAGTCAATTAGAGAGGTCGGACATGAAATTTTTTACCAAAACTGGAAATTTAGACGTTCATTTCGTCACATCTTGAACTTAGATGGGTGCTTTCTGAAAAATTTACGAGGAAACCAATGGAACCACTTTTAGAACCTCAAAGTTTCGTATAAATGGAGTTATAAGCGTTTAAAGTTTCCGAACTTTGTCCGACCTCTCCTATTGGCTCTAGAGTCCCTTTATACTGAGAGTCAAGACAATGTGAATCCATTTCTGATTGGTTCCCGTATTTTAGGCCTTCACAGTATCACAAACGGGAATAAAGATTACATTTTAATCGATTGCAAAGATTATAATCTGGAATGGACCAGGGAATTACGGGTTCGGCAAGGAACAAACGAAATGAGAGAAGGAACGGAGAAAGGAATTTGAGAATGGGCCGATCAGAGATTACGAAAAACGTTCAATTTCCGTAATCTTTATTCCCGTTTGTGACTCCATGAGGGGGTGTTGTCTTGACTCTCAGTATAAAGGGACTCTATGTCCCGTAAGTATGGCTTTAGCGCCCGGCCGGAGATTTTTTGAAGTGTGACTAGCGGAGGTTTGGCAAGATTGGAGGGCTCTTACGGCGTTGCTGCCGAGGACGGGAGGCTGGAAATTGGACGCGGGAAATGAAGCGACAACGGAACGGGGCTCGGAGCCTGCGCGGAGCGTGAGGCGCATCGACGTCGTCCGTCTGAGGAACGTCTAATGATACCGCAGCAAAACGGAACGGCGGATAATCAGGAGCGAAGTGTGCTCGGCGAGGCGGCCGAGGCAGGAGGGAATGAGCTCTAGATGCGGATGATGTAACGTTTATAACATATGAGCCGGATTCGATCCGAACCCCGGCGGATTATCTAATTTCCCTCGGTGCCGCATGCTCCCGCCCCGCGCGATTCGGCGTCCACGTCCTATCCGAAGACCTGAGACCCTCCGCTGGCCTCTTGGCGACAGGTGCAAGCTTTTACTTTAGGGGATTTAACGCTTCCTTGTGGACAATTACACGGGAGCAACAGTCATCTTGCCGACTGGGTGGATGATGAGCTTCGGATGACGTCAGGCTCAGGAGCTTGAAAAGTATACCATCTTCGGTTTGTTTGCAAAACGAAATTCTCAACACGTTGTTAACCATTCACCTAGTAGGTAGGTCAGCAGTTGAATGTTGGAGTCCCAAAAGTAAAAGCTTCAACTATTGTCAAGATACCAACGGAGGGTTTCTTGTCTCTGGTTCTATCTATTGATACCCTCTTCAAAACCTCTCAGAACGGACCACCAGATAGAGTCAGGTCCATTGCTAGGGGCAAATAAAGTACGGCTTGGGGGGGGGGGGGAGGGATCCTCAACTATGAGGGCGCCAGAAGTTCCCTCATTCCTTTTATTTACACAATTTTCCAGAGATTTCTATGTTCATTCTTCTTCCTCTCTTTATCACTCTTCCTCCTCTCCTTCTCCTTCCTCTTCTTCTTCTTCTCCTCCTCCTGTTCCTTCTTCTCCTCCTCCTGTTCTTTCTTTTTACCTCTTCTTTTCCCTCTCCCTCTTCCTGTTCTTCATCTTATTCTTCTTTTTTCCTTCTTCCTCATCCTTTTTTCTCTGTTCTTTTATGTATTCTTCATCGTTCTTCCCCATCTCATTCTTCTTCCTCTTCTTCTTCGTACTCCTCTATCCATTTATTAGGGAACTCGGTAAGAATTTTACGTATTACTAGGGATCTAACTGGGATTTTTCACGTTCCCAGGAACGATAACTTTTCCGCGAAAACAGAGGACTCTCGGCTGAACTTTCCTTACTTGCCCGACGAAACTTGGCTGACGGAAAAAAAAAGAAGAAAAAAACCACAATCCTGTACATTTCTTGAGACGAGAGAACATAATTACATTTCAATGTTGTAAATATTTCACTTGTAAATGTATGAAAAATTCTTGGCGGTGCTAGAACCCTCGGTTTATAATACATACGCAGAGACTTGAGAGTAGAATCAAATAAGTTTTGCTCTTGGAGCCATCGTTTTTTAAAAAAGTGACTTTAGTTATTTTAAAACTTCAGCATGTTTTCTGAAGTCCTCATACTCTATGAAAGTCGATTTTAATAGTGGTCAATCTTCGTTTTCAAAAAAAAAAATTTTTTTGGCCTCCTTTATCACTGGAAGTTAAATTTTTTGTCCGTACCGTAGACCAACTAAACAGGCTTGTTTTTCCATCAATACGTGCAATAATACTACCGTTTTAAGTTTTTTTGCACTCATTGAGCTATATTCTTGTAGAAGAATAAAACAAAATACCCTTCAAAGTTTTTACTTTCAAAATTTAGCCCCCAAATTGCTCTAAAGTCCGATTTCTAGAATTTTGCGCCATCATTTTTCTCCTAAGAAAGCCAGGAAATGTATTTAAACGCTTAATTTTAATTAATTTCTTTAGAACTAACTTAGAAGATGTGGTAGACAACTTTTTTAAAGAATTTCTACAGGTATGCTCTTCTTAAAGCTACAAATTGTACAATTTTTTACTGGTCTACGGTACGGACAAACGGGCTACGGTAAGGACGAAGAGGCATTCGTAAATATTACTGTATGCAAGGGCCGAATTATAAAGAACTGAAATTCATTGGGGAATAAACTGCTAAGTTATAGCATAGCTTATAAGTGCCACTTTCATAAATTATTACAGGCAATAAAGGTAAAAAGAGTAAGTAAATCAGTTTTTCAAAAATAATGAACTGCTTTTGTTTTAAAGTAAACGCATTAAATAATTAGGGACAAATCTTAGAAGCTGAGTTCTTAAAACAAGCTTGACAACGTTAGAACGTTTTAGGTGCACTTTTACAAAAAAAGAAAGAAAACAAAAAGGTAACTTTATCGAAAATGTGGTCACAAATCACCTTAAATAAATATTTAAAGGACGATAAGAAAAAAATAAGTTAGATATTAACGAGTAAATATTAAACGAATAAATTGCTATGAACTTCAGACGAAAAAGAGGACTCAAAGTTCTAAAAGAAAAAATGAAAAAAATAAAAAGATGGCGATCCTTATGCAATCATCGAAAAAAAAAGCCTCCTTCTTCTAAGTCGCGTCGTACTAAAAAAAATACGTCTCTCTCTTTTTTTTTTAATTCCAAATTTTGGTGATAGATAAAATAAAGTAAAGTGGGATGATCTATCAAACAGCGCACCGATTTTTGGATGACTTTCGCATTTTGTCCGTACTTACCGTAGACCCGGCCGCATCGCGCGTGAGCTACGGGCTACGATACCGGACGGCTACGGGCTACGGTACGGACGGCTACGGTGCGGACAAATCGTGTGATTATTGGCAACGGTGCTCGGGCATATTCACGCATGTGGTTGAAATTCTGGATTTGAGGTTAAGATATCAGAGCGTATCAAAATATACCAAAATTCGAGAGTTTGAAGTGATTTATGCATTAAAAAGGTAGGTATACGGTAAGGACATCCTAGATGGTCGTTAAACCTAGAAACTCATAAAAAACGGTCAAAATTTACCTTTTCATTCCGGTTTTTTCCTCCTCTCGGCTACAACGTGCACGACAGTTACGAAAACACAAAAAAAAGTAAACAAAGTTCTTCAGTGCTCCACTTTAGCGGACGAAATGATGCTGAAAACAGGGGGCTACGGTACAGGACGCGAATTTCGCAGACAAGGCTGCTTGACGCAAAGACGGTCAATATTTTCACTTATTTGGATGAATATAACTGAAAATAATAAGTTAGGTACAAGTTGAGTGTGAATTTACAGCAGAAGTGGAAGTATTTAGATGCAAGATGATGGTTGTGAAGCGTTAAAGTTGCGCACTTGAGTCGCAGACAGGCTACGGTACAGGACATTTCAGCTGTTTAGGGCCAAAATTCTGATATTAAATGGCAAAAACTGCCTAAAGCGATGTTGGGACCTGATTAAGCGTAAAATTTTGAACAAATTTAAAAAAAAAGAAGGTCAGATTTTTCCATTTTGAAGGGCTAAAAAGTCGGGAGACATGGTAGAGCAAAACTTATTTGATTCTACTCTTGAACGCCCGGGTAGAAAAGTAAGACATGCAGTTCGATCAGGCACGTCTACTGGCAGTGCTGGGTGGTATTTCCGTCTATGTCAATGCAAAATCTGCAAAGTGGGTTGCGTATTGGATAGATATTTACTCACAACGCCGATCCACTTGCATAAGATGGTCTTCCACTCAGCATAGCACAACGTAGACCTACGAAAACAGTCGTATGGATGGGCCTGCGCTCTCCATCAGTGGCGTGGCGTGAATTGCAATGTATCGATTGTTCTGCCATTTAAACCTATGGTAAAGAATCGATTATTAAGGTGTTCGCTGCGAACACCCTGTTTATCGATCTTATTCCATAGGTTTAAATGGTATAAAAATCGATTTATCGCAAAGCACGCCACGCCACTGCTCTCCATCCGGAAGCGCCACGGTTGTTTACACTACGACACCTCAATTTCTCCACAAACGGTAAAACACGTGTTTAGTTTTTCGTTAGTTGTAACTCTTCGGCAATTTTGACGAGTTGCAAAGGATTCTCCGTCTTGAATTACGATGACTTTTGCAGTAAACTCAAAATCGAAAACTTGGCGGATACTGCACTTCTCCTTCATATGGCGGTATGGTTCTCTTATTTTATCTCCTCATTTTAAAAGACAATTTTCCTATAACTCCATCGCAGGTGATGATCTAATCATAATCTTTGGTAGTTTTAGTGCTAACAAAAAAAATTGACCTATTTACTGCAACACATAGAAATACCAATGACCGCGGATATTTAAAAAAAAACGAATAAATACATACGTAGATAAATAAAAAAAAATTAAGATAAAAAAAATAAGCGAAAAAAATAAGTTAAAAAAATGCAAATAAAAGAATAAGTAAAAATAAAAAATAAATCAAAATAAAAAAATAAGTGAAATTAAAAAAATTAATAAAAATAAAAAACGATAAATAAAAATTAAAAATTAATAAATAAATAAAAATGAAACAAATAAAATAATAATAATAAAAAATGACCGCGGATAATCGAGACTCCACAGTACGTGCTCCTTGCCGGACGGACGCACAGTGGATCGAGTCAATTGGAGAGGTCGGACATAAATTGATGACTAAAACTGCAAATTTTTAGGTCTATATCGCTACATTTTAAACTTTAAGGGGTGCTTCTTGAAGACAATTTCACGAGGAAACCATTGGAGCCACTTTTAGAACTTCAAAGTTTTGTATGAACGGAGTTACAAGCGTTTAAATTTTCCAAATTTTGTCCGACTTCTCCTATTGACTCGATCCTCCGTGGGACGGCGGGAAGGCGACTCAGTGCGACAATAACCGAGACGAGTGCGCAGGCGCAGGCGTAACTCCGCGCCGGACTATTCTCACGTGCCCGCGGCGCAAACGTCGTAACTACCGTCGAAAACCCGGGCGGATACGCGGTTTCTGCTCGCTCGCCGCTCGTCGTCCTCGATGCCTGAGCGTCGTCGCTGGGCCTATGCCTTGGGTTGCGTCCGTTAGAGCCGATGACCTTTCGCCAAGAGAGAACACTCAACAGACCCGGCAAGCACAATAGCCTATAAAGCGTCTATTTCCTCCCCGCAGCCGCCGCCGCCGCGCGGTCCGTCTCCATCCTTGCTCTGCCCTCCCGGAGACAAAGTGTTTCAGCCGTCCCGAACCAAAGACAATGTATTTCACGGACCCCGCACTTCCTACACGGGTGAAAAAGAATCCTAGCGCTTACTAGATTCCTGATTATGTATGCGTGGACTCTATCCAGAATCAGCCTCACTGCACTTCGAGTCGCCCAATGGGCCGCTATGCAAGGTCTGTGACAGGAAAAGGTGGCACATGTTTTTCCTTCTAAGTCTCATTTAGGTAGAGTGCCTGTATAACGAGAGTATAGACAGGTGTGAAACTCCGAAAATCCATCAGGCCTTCACCGATGCCTCCGCGAATAAAGTTTGGACCCAAAAGAGCAGCCAGCCTATGAATTCAGATTATCCAGAATGATTAATAATTACAAGTGTTACAATTGTAATTGGCTCCTTTGATTTGCAACCGTGCCGATCTGGTCTGTTGAAATTCGCCTAAAGAGTTCCTTAATACTGAAAGCTAAGACACAAGAAATGCATTTCTGATTGGCTCTCGTAGGTATTTTAGTCTCCCACAGTGTCACTCACAACCCGGAAAAAAGATTACATTTTCACCCATTGCAAAAGGACCGGGGAACTAAGGTTAGGTATGTCTGGGAACGAACAAAGTGAGAAAGAGAACGGAAGAAATGCACTCGAAAATGAATTAATCAAAGATACAAACAAACTTTTTAACTTCAAACTGCTACTGTCATCTTCATCGAGCACACACGATTCTCAGTTTTAAAGAGCGTCGTATCGAACGCAAGAAACTTAAGGTTCTTTATTTCGTGTCTTCTGGTATCATGGAGGAAAAAACGCTCGGTTACATTCACAGATGAGGTCAGTCGTGCGAATCAATCGCCTTCGTTATAAGAACCAAGTAGAGAGCCGAGTTGTCTGGGTTATCAAGTGACATTTTTTTTTAAAAAAAAGGAAAAGAAAGGAGCAATATGAAAAAAGTGATCTATTTAAATGAGGAGCTTGAGAAAATCACGCTCATGCTGGATGGACGGCACCGGACGATACGAGGTTCTTTTCTGTTTTGACTCGATCCAAATGAATTATGGACTGAAATTTAAAAACGTCTTAATGTAGGTTTCATAGATTGAGCCATCACTCTTGATGGTTAGACGGTTACTAAACGACATCATTAAAAAATAAAATTAAATAAAGATCAACATGGAAAAAAGTGATCCATTCAAGTGCGAAGCCTGAGAAAATCGCGGCCATACCGATGGATGGCAATAGACGATACGACGTTCTTCGAAGCCGAGCATCACGTCCGCTTGATGACGTCCAATTATATACACATAGCGTCTTTTTAAAATAAAGTTATTAACAACTCTTTTCCTCTCGGAGAGACGTCTGGATCCCGGTTGCGTCACTTGCGTCTGAGACAGACGAAGTCAAAGGATCTGGGGCGAACAATCAGAGGATAATCTCCGCCTCCGAGCTGCATTTTTCTCCCCGTCGCGCTGAGGAAAAACGACGTATGAGCCACCAGGCGTTGCCAAATTTCCCTCCGAAAATCACGAATTTACAGGCAAATTTATGATCATTTCTCTTCTAATTTTACAGAGAATTCCATTCGTGATAGGATCTAAAAACTCTGAAAATTTCAAGGAAGAATATACATAGCTTTCTTCAAAAATAAATATTTTCTGAGAAGAAATTTGGCAACATTGGAATGCTCTTACGGCGTTTTTCCGTAGCACGGCAGCGTTCGGGCTGAGGCTGAGGCTCAAGTGAGCCCAATCAAGCGCGGTATGCAAAGCTATTCAGTGTGCTTTGAATCTGTCCGTTCGCTCATTAAACGTCATTCACCATCGAACATTATTCAATAACCCGCCGTTAACTGTTGAGCAAGCTGCGCCGGCGCGTCGGGCGACGCAACGAATTCATTACACACCTCCGTAGTTAGAACCGGCGGGAGGACTTTCCTGTAGAAATTAGCGCGGGTTATCTACTCCAGCCCCGTCCCGTCTCGCAGGGCTAACGAGCGGGCTGTCCGCGGACCCCTCGATCGGCGCCCCTCATTCCCGTCGATGATCCGTCCAAAATTCAACGCACTCTATACTCGAAAGCAGGGCAAATTGGACCGCGTTAAGCCCTGGATAGACGATCAAATTCCGAACCAATTCCGATCAAAGTAGACATGCTGATGACTGGTGGTCACCATCTACCATCAAATTTTGACGGGCCGCACTTTTTTGTTCAAAGTAAGATCAGAACAATAAAACACGATAAAATTACGAACCAATTCTAACCAAAGTAGACCAGCTGATGGCTGATGGTCACCATGCAACAGTCTCCTTTAATCAAAATTGGACGGGCCGTCAAATTTTGATCAGAATGGAGTGCCACCATTCATCATTTCCTGCCACAGGAAACATTTCTGCCAAGTTTTCATTATAAAATGAAGCAAATTAATGAGTTTAAGACTGATGACTCCCGACTCTTTGATGCTACTTTGATCGGAATTGGTTCGGGAATTTGATCGTCTATCCAGGGCTTTCAGCAGAAAGGAACCAAGCCTCATCAGCTACTCCCACATTTAATTGAGCAATGGGTCGGTTGCGCTGGTCACAGAATCGTGTTTTGATGCTTGATCCTTGCAGATTAGCTACAAATAATAAGATGTATCCAAACCGCAACTTTCTACGTTCAATATTAACCGAGATATCGCCCTTTGAAAAGTCGGGTTTTTGACGTCATCCACCGCGATAGTGACACCCGTGGTTTCTTCTAGAGTCCCTTTATACCCAGAGTTAAGACGTCTCGATTATCAGCTGGCCTAGGCTCGCCATGGTGTCACAAAAGTGTGCACCCAAACGAACAATATTGAGGGATAAGGATAAGGAATCCTGGGATGTCTGTCATCCAAAAACACTATCAACCAAACTGATCAAAAGCTGACCGAGGAAATTTCAATGAAATAAAATTAGATTGACTTGTGATTGATTTCTTAATATATTTTCATTTTGGTGCGATGAAAGTAACAATTGAATCTTGATAAGTCACAATTAGGTTATGTTTCCAGTATTTTTGTTTACATTCGAGGCACCGTCATCTTGCACTCTTTTGTGTCTCCATGAGCGAGAACCAATGAGAATTGGATTTTTTTAGGTCACTTTCAGCCCAACCAAACCCGACCAAAATTGAGATGTCGTAACTCCGGGTATAAAGGCACTCCAGCTACTGCCACATTTAATTGGGCAATGGGTCAGTTGCGCTGGTCACAGAATCGTGTTTTGATGCTTGATTCTTGCAGATTAGCTAAAAATAATAAGATCTGTCCAAACCGCAACTTTCTACGTACAATGTTAACCGAGATATCACCCTTCGAAAAGTCGGGTTTTTGACGTCATCCACCGCGGTGGTGACACCCGTGGTTTCTTCCACCTTAGTTCCATCAGTCAGTGACACACTGGTTAGTAAACATGAAACTTGGATGAAAACAAGGTGGAAGGAACCAAGGATGGAATCAATGGAATCTAAACGGAATAAGGCGGAACTGGGTGAGAAAAGGCGGTTGCCACCCCTCTTTAACGTGATGGTGAATGATGCGATGACCCCTGTGCGCTAGGCAATTTTAAAACTCACTTCAGAGACTCACTCTTGATGAACTTGACACACATCATAGATAAGCGAATCGCAAGATTAATTGCTTTCGTTGGATTTTCGAAATCGATTTTTTAATTAACTTTTTAATTAGTTATCTTAATTTTTTATTTAATGCCATTTTCGACTCAACCTTTTACACTACAATAATTGCTCGTATAGCTCGTGGAGGATCTGTAAAATCCGTCGTTGAGTGAACGTCTCTCGATAGAAAGAGCGGAGCTTGGGAAATTGAGAAAAGGTTCTCGTTGACTCACAACGAACGGGAACGGGACAATATGACTTGCAGCTCGATAAATGGACGTATTTCTGCCAACGGAACTAAGTACATTAAGACATGAGCCGTACGGCCCATAAGACTACATGCATAACAGGGCTCAAGTCATGATGCACATAGTTCCGATCGGCAGAAACGCGTCCAAATAATAGCTGGTCACCTTGATCCGAGCGAAATCAATGGAGGCATGCAATTTTCTGGACAGCTGACAATGAATTATATTTGTATTGAAGTCGAGCATGCAACGGCCCCGCCCCATCGTTTGTCTTTCCCTCTTTCCGCAAAATTCACCTACTAGGGATCGCATTCGATAGTGGATCGATGCATCGTTTTGTTCAAAACAATAGAGCATGATCTCAGAAAAAAATTTTAGGATCTAAGTTAGAAACTCCTAACAATTTCACCATTCGTTGCCATGTAGTACTCATAAAGATCAAAAATCAATGACGAAAACCTGTTTCCACAGATTACTCGATTGACTTTTGAGGCGACGTTAACATGTCGAACCGATCGATATCGATACTATCTCAGCGATAGAATGCCTGTTTGATGTATTGAATGCGATCCATTGTTCGCAACGAATCCATAAAGTGGGCAAAGTGTGTGGCGCCTACGCCCTCTTTCTCCGTGGTACTGTCTAAGAACCAAAAGGATTCTATGAAAAGGTAAGAGAACAAGGGGACCGCAAATATGAGAACACTAACGCTAAAAAATCAAGTTTTTTCACCCCCCCCCCCTCCGATTCTGGGACGCATTCGTAACGCAGGTTTATACCCTCTCCGTGAAATCCTAACGCTTCTTTTGACCCGCCCTCAAAAGTAGAAAAATCACTAATACTTGACCTCACCTTTTCAATTGAGTTTTTTTCTATGTGAATAAAAAAAAAGAATTGAAACAAAAATGAAAGAAGGAAATAAAGCGAAAATAAGCGCGTGTAAAGAATTACCTTCACAGTGAAAATTTCAAACGTCAATCCCTAAACGAGGTATTCCGATTTTATGCATGCATCAGTAACGAGAAATTTAAAAGTCTTACGCACAAAAAAAAAAAAAAAAAAAAAAAAAAAAAAAAAAAAAAAAAAAAAACGAAGTCCTTGTAAATCAGATCGAACACCAAACCGGTTTCGGAAGGGGTTTAAAATTCAACGGTGCCATTCATCATAATGTTTTGAGCCGTGCTTTTGTAAAGCTCCTCGTCGTGAAAACTGCAGTGGCCACTAAGAGAACTATATGATGAATATTAAAGGCTGAACACAACGTTTGGTCCGTGATTCGTCCCGCATAGAATTCGTTTTTTTTTTTAAATTTATTATAGAGCTCGCAAAAAAAAGTTAAAATATTCCCATAGAAAGTTGATCTATACATCTATTTTTAATGAAGAAATATGCTTAATGAAGTATTGTGTAATAGAAAGTCACAGAGACTTAAACACAAGGTTAAAAAAAAAAAAAGATTCTCCATTCGAGTGCTCTAACACTTTTTTCACTCGGGTTTTGAATTATGAATCTCCCTGTAAGGTACTGTGGTAATAGAAAGTCATGGAGACTTAAACGCAAGGTTAAGAAAAAGAGATTCCCCATCCGTGTGCTCTAACACCCTTTTTACTCGTGTTTTGAATTATGAATCACCCGGTAAGGTATTGTGGTGGTAGAAAGCCATGAAGACTTAAACGCAAGGTTAAGAAAAAAAGATTTCCTCTCCGACCATTCTGACGTTCTCATCAAGGGCGAATCACCGTCTTAGTTATTTAAACAAGGCATCTAAAGGTCTGGAATTACATTTCGAGGAAGAAAGAATTTGTCAGTAAAAGTAACTTTATCTCCCTTTTTTCGGAACAATAGCTACAGTGTTGTACTATACGGGGAAAAGGGCTTTTTTTCTTGACAGAACGAAATAATTCATAAAAACGATTTTCCGAGCCGCGTTGAAAATTTCATCTAAATTTCCGCCGGAAAACATTCTTTACAATCTTCGAACATAAGTTGAAATCGATTTAATTCATTTTCTTGCCGACATAGCAGATTCCAACACTGTATTAAATAGGTTCTTAACTGACCTCTACACGTATTATGAGTACGCAAAAAGAAATGAATCATACCTAAATACCATAAGTTTTTAGAGCATTGAGGCTATTCTGCTACACAGCTTTTTGACCGTTTAAAAGTGGAATATTTAGTTTTAATCTATTCGAGGAAACCATGTACGTGAAAACGTTATGACGAGCACAAATAGGCTGATGATAGACATTTCGTGCTTTTTTAAATTTATTTACTGTGAACACAACAGATTAAATGTTTTCAAATTGGATACATATAGGTACAGCTATTCCTAAACAAAGCCATGTATCAGGCGAAAGGAAGAAGTTCAGCCCCGCATAATAAGAAAAAGGAAGAGACCTTGGCCATGCATGACGTCACATAATAATTGAGTTTTCTTGGAAATTTTCCGATATTCCTGGAAAATTATCAGTAACAAGAGCTAAATTTGAGGCGATAGGTTGATTCTAATAAAACGTACGTTATTTTTCAGGAAAGCGAGGGGGAAGTGGACAGTTCATAAAATAACCCAGCCGTAACAGGCCAGCATAAGGACCCGTTTTGTGAATATTAATTGGCAAAATGTAGACTTGTAAGTATGGCATTCTCATTCAAAATCGTGATAATTTCCCCTCTTGAAAATTTAATTTATTTCAGAAAAGCTGTTTACCCTGAAAGTAGTCTAATTTTTCAAGAGGGTGCAGATATTATTACTGTTCGCGAGTTATAAAATTGGACGCGACGCGTGGATGCAAACGCAACATGAGAGAGATGGCTTCGCTTTGCGGCACGCGCTCCGATGACGTGAGAGGATTACACGTCTGTAAGAAAAGTAAGACGTCGCGATGTGTTGAAGGGAGGGAAATCAACCTGAGGCCAATCAAAGAGAAATCAAACAAAATGCCAGCTGTAGCTTACGTCGCGTCGTTGCCAAACAGCCGCAAACTGGATGCGTCCATGCTAAAGTTTACGCATCACAGCAAAATAAACGTATCTACCAATCAACCATCACTACATAGAGCGCTATCGATTGGAAATAATACAATGGCCTTATTGCTCACGAGAGATATAGACAACTGCGTGGACTTTATAAGTAACCCGCAAAAGGTTAAAATATAGTCATAGTTAATATTACGGTTTTTAAGTTACCTTGACTTATTGTAAACAGAGTTTTTGTTCGAATTTATATTATTTTCATATTAGCTTTTATTTATTTAATTACTATCCCTTTTTTTGTTGGTTTCATAATTTTATTATAATATGTGTTTTATAAATACTACTTCTTCTTAGGAAGTTAAAATTTTTTATATATGATACATATCTTATAATTTCCTTAATTTTATTATTTTTCATAGATATTTCAAAGTTTATGTTTTATAGATAGTTATGTTTCATATAGTTATGTCAGGTAAAATCTCACAAAAATCACGTTGGGCGTATCAGGAATTTCCACACCTTAGCACACAATTTGCACTCTTTAAACGTAACTTTTCAAATTTATCAAATTTATACATACTGTTAAGTGTATTGAGTGTATTAAGTTAAGCTATTAAGTTTTTCTGCCTCCCTGGAATTTAATCAGGTTTGCCTCAGATTACCTGACCTGAGTAAACAAACGATCTTGCGTGAACTGTTTTTTACGTATGATGCCAATAAGTTTCAAGCTTTTGTTACCTCCTTATTTCCCTATGTGAACAAATGCCTTTAACCCATTGAAATCATACTAAGAAAGATATCGGCGGTTAAACTACCAGACCACGTATCTCGGTTCTCGACGTTGTAGACTTCTTGTCATACTTTTTTTTTTTTTACATGGAAAACCACTCAACGTCAATTTTCGAAAACTGCCATAATTTGTCTTCTCCTTGCGATGCAAACTCTGTGATAACTTCAAGAATGAAATTGATTGGTTCTCCGTCAAAAAAAATAAAATGGGAGCTGAGATTTTTAAACACCGTAAACGAGATGCGTGGTCTCGTAGTTTCACCGTCGATATGTGAAATTATAGTTGTCTATCATACAGTTGGCACCCATGAAAAATCTACCAAGTCGGGTTTATCTCTCGTGTACAACATAACCCATTCCATTAAAGTTTTTCAGAAAAAACCCCATCTAGGTACTTCAGCCCTGGATTATGTCCATACACCAATGAGAGACCTCCTATTTTTGACTGAATATTACGATTTAATATATGTGCTCAAAGCAGATTTTCTCAGGTTATAGTTCCACGTAAGATTAAAAGACAACGTTAAGTGAAAGTAACCGGCCTGTTGGTGGTGGATGATTTGCAGGTGTCTGAAGTTGTGTGAATTTTACTTTTAAGCAGAAACTGCTGAGTGGACTGAGCATAAAAATATTCTTGGTTTCTAAAGTGAACAATTATTAGAGGAGATAGGACCGAATTACCTGATCTACTAAAATATACAAGTGTTTAAAAGGGAAGTGCAGCCGAATGACGTCACAGGACGGCAGATTTTCTCACTTTTAAATATATTTTTCTACAATTTCCTATACCTGGAGGAAATACTGAAAAATACTGCGAACTCAGCTCATTAAACACCCTCAGATGAAGAAAAGAAAAATTTTCGTGCAAATCCTCCATTTCTACAATAGAGATTGTCTGATGATTTAGTGCGGTGCTCGGATATTAGGCACATACTGTATGAGAGTTAGTTAAGTCGACCATTTTTTTTTTCTTTTTTTCCCCTTCTTTTTTTCTTTTTTACAAAACTGAGAACCTACTTCCAGACTTACTTGGGCATTAATTTTCAAATTTTCTATTTTAAGAATTTTTCTGCACACATTTCGATGATAAATTGCGTATAAGTCTGATGCTTTGAGCAAACTTTTAACTTAAGGCTTGAATATTTGATCAAAGATGAAAACTTACCTTCCGATGGGAAGGAACACGGGTGAACCTTCTTACTTTTGCTTTTCCTCCGGGCCGCGGTCATTGAGCTTCGTTTCATTGACCCGCGGCAAAAATCACCAAAAATCTCGCCAAAACCAGGCAGACCATGTGCGCCCCGAAGATCTGTGACGAGTGACAACGTACGCAACGGAACCTCCCGATCTTCACTTGTCTCAATCTCGCCTGTCTAACGCCTGTAAAAAGTTAGACACAAACAAAAAAGAACGTTAGACAAATTTTAAAACCGCATAGTGCGACACAAAAAACAATAAACGCACTGGTAAAAAAAACACATTGGATCTAGAGTCCAGACTCTTGAAAACATTGACAAGAAAAAGGACTCTTGATTCGATCAGATTTAAGCTTAAATCAAAAGGAAATCCGCTCAAATTAAGAGGCTTGGTTCTTGATTTAAGCTCGAGTCTGATTGAATCAAGAGTATTTTTTCTTGTCGATGTTTTTAAGAGTCTGGACTCTAGATCCAATGTGTTTTTTTTCCCAGTGCGCGTGTACTTCAACAACTGCAATCACTTCTATGTACTTCTTTTACAGTTATTCAAATTTAAAAATCTAGTGTCGCTGCGTTCGGGGTTCAAGTTGGTGCATTCACATTTTATCTGACCTTCAATGGTCATCAGGTGACGGTGTATCGGGTTTCAGAGGCGCGGCGTGCTTTGCGATGTATCGATTGATCTGCCATGTAAACCTATGGAAAATGATCGATAAACAGGGTGTTTGCAACTAACGCCTCGATGATCGATTCTTTACCATAGCTCCAAATGGGGAAACATCGATAAATTGATCATTGACGCCTCGCCACTGTCGGGTTTCTAATCTGAGCGATGCCCCTCGAAAAGGATTGAGTATGGTGACATCCTTTGGGCGCGGTACTCTTTTTTATCCAGAAACTTAATATCAGCGTCCATGAGCGGCTTGTAAGTAGTGCAATAGTGCCGATCTAATGGGGAAAGGCCGCACGGACATTTAAACGTAGCCATATTTCGTCTGATAAAATAAGCATTTACGAGACAATTTGTTTTTACTTTTAACCGAATTCACTTAAAAATGGATGATGGCCCCAAAACTACAACCTTCAAAACACGATTTTATCTTGCGCCTACCTTGTTAGAGACGTATTGACATTAGCATAGGCGGATCCGGGAGGGGGGGGGAGGAGAAAAGAGTCGCCGCAATTTTTTGGAATCTCAAAGCCTCCTCCCCATGTCAAAACTCAAGGCATCAATGGCACTTATCAAAGGAGCTCGCACTGCAGTGGGCTTGTACCACATAGTTTTTTAGTGGCCGGCCAGGTTGGCCTAGCGGTCAGCGCGTCTGACTCTAGACCAATAGGACTGCATTTTGCAATCAGGAACTATACATTCCGGCCCGGTTTAAAAACAACGTATGTGCCATTAGTCTCCCTATGCACATAAGTGTTTCTTCAGATGAGCCAGAATTTATGGCTCCAAATTGCAAAATGCAGTCCAATAGGTCCCGGGTTCGAATCTCGGTGGTGGCGACAAATTTTCACGGAACTGACGTGAGGATCTGCAGAAACAGATTCTACTCGGCCTTAATCATTGAAAATTTGAAAGCCGGAGCATGGATATCCCTATCGCCCTGTTGTCTACGGACATTAAATCTCTCTCTATAGTTGGCTGTAGACTTCTGATAAGAGGTGTAAGCCATTAAACTTGCAAAAAAAAAAAACCAGTTTTTTAGTGTAAATAGTGGCGTTTTTCCTTAGTACGGCAGCATAGGGCTCAGTGTTCATACTCACTAAATAAAGGTACTCTACGCGCAACGCCAGGGGGTCTCCCTCAAGGTCAAATTCATCACATGGTCCGGAGGCTGGATGGCGAATCTCGCCCTTATCGAAGATCCATGGAGCGATGAGTCACGATGACGCGATGACGTTAGACGCCGCGACGCGACGCGACGCAACGGGGGCTACGATTAAAGGAACGGCGAAACCGGAGGTAGTAGGCAGAAATGTGTGGTCGCCTCGCCGCTTAGGGAATGGAAACACAAAGGGGGAGCGCGGAACTTTCTCTTTCTGGGCTAAAATCAAAGCTCAACTTGAGGCGGTCCCCGTTTCCGACCCCGCCACCGGCATCGGCATCCACATCACCGCCTCCTTCGGCAGATTATTGGAGCACTGCAGAGTTTTTCGGTTGGTCCATTGATCCGTTCATCGAATAATCGAAAATTCAGTGATCGATTAGTAATAGTCGGAAATTCGGGTGATCGATTGATAATAATCGAAAATCCAGTAATCGATTGAAAATAATCGAAAATTCAGTGATCGATGATTAATAATCGAAAATTCAGAGGCGGATCCAGCAATTTGAAAACACCGGATTCCCTCCATTCAAACCTATGTTAAATAATCGATTTTTTGTCGGAGTACAGGGCCCCTCCAAGAATCGATACATTTCCGTAGGTTTAAATGGAGGGAGACAATTTTGCCAATTCGCTGGATCCACCGATGCGAAAATTCAGTAATCGATTGATAATAATCGAAAATTCAGTAATAGATTAAGAACAATCGAAAATTCAGTAATCGATTGAAAATAATCGAAAATTCAGTAATCGATTAATAATAATCGAAAATTCAGAGGCGGATTCAGCAATTTGACAACACCGGATTCCTCCATTCAAACCTATGTTAAATAATTGATTTTTTGTCGGAGTACAGGGCCCCTCCAAGAATCGACACATTTCCACAGGTTTAAATGGAGAGAAACAATGTTGCCAATTCGCTGGATCCGCCGATGCGAAAATTCAGTAATCGATTAATAATAATCGAAAATTCAGTAATCCATTAATAATAATAAAAAATTCAGCAATCGAGTGATAATAATCGAAAATTCGGCAATCGATTGATAATAATCGAGTCGTAGTCAATCGATAAATCGCTCATTGTGCATATTCTGAAACTGCAAATTTTCAAAATAAGGGCCTGTCTCCTGAGGTGTGCCCGCCAGGGTCCTCAGGACCGTGTTAATCAGCATTTGTGCTGAATCGGAAAATAAAAATCCATGTATGCTGTAAAGTTTTGTTGATAATTTGGCAAATTTGGACTCAATCATTTCCATATTCTCTCCTGAAATCCTACATTTCTATTAGATATCATAACTTTCGGGCTTTGAGCTAAAGTTTTCAAAGGATTTGTGCTGATTTTTTCAAATTTGGCCGAGGAACTGGGAAGTTTTTAAGTTTCGATTGATCGATAGTACCAGTTGATCGAATTTTTAACAATCGATTATTCTACCAAATCGAAAGACATTCGATTAATCGAGCAATTGATGGCTAATCGAAAAACTCCATGTGACAGCCATTGTTCCCGGCCTAGTTTTTGCCGCTGTCGGACGTCCTGCTCAGCACACTTCGGAGCACTGGGAGTCTCGCACTGGACTCGTTTCATTGTTTCAAAACCGTCACATCGACAAATTCAGGGCAAATGCGACTTAAAGTCGAAGCGATTCGTTAATATGGTGCACTCGCGGATAATGCAATCGCGGATAACACGATAGCGAATAAGACGATCGTAGATGACTAGATCGCGGATAAGACGATAGCGAATAAGACGATCGTAGATGACTAGATCGCGGATAACACGATCGAGGATATTCGCGCTCTAATCCATAGTTTGCACGATCTTCACACTTTTCTGAAAATGATTGATTTTCAAATTCAAGGCGCGGGTAATCTATAGTTGCGGTAGACTTTTCCCGAGACGACATATTTTCGCTGCGAACTTCAGATTAACCTAACTTCTTTACTACGACTGGAGTGCTTAAGTGTGAAAATTACTCTACGCTCTGGTATTATTACCTCATAATTCTGGGTTTCTATGGACCCTGCGGTGCCTTTCACACATTTTCCGGACAGTCACATTTGATGATTTTTATTTGACAAGAAGTTATCATTGTGCGTCTGGAACTTCTCCTTCAGATTATTTTCCTGCAGATGTTTAAAAATGGGAAAAACTTTCGTTAAAATTGAACCACGTACTTCAAAAAGTGCCCAACTCCGGGGGATAAAAAAATTCGGCGGATGGAAAATGTTTTTAGCGCATGTCATTTTCAGTTCCCAAAAAGAGCCCATTGGCCCGAAATATGAAAGTTTTTGGTCCTTCAATGGCGCAATAAAAACGTTCTAAGCCTTGGCGTTGCACTCCTCGAAACAAATTAAGGTCGAGATTATTTTTTCGATGTAAAATGAAAAAATATTAGTGATCTCCAACTCGAGAGGTCACTTGGTTTACATGGTCCCAAGTCCAGGACCCAGGTCCCACTATGTGGGATATGTGTATAAGTGTATTTCTTTATGAAAACACATTAAAAAAGAGAAAAAAATTAACGAAATCAAAGATGAGCGTGACCATTTTTCAGCGATGAAACGGAATTTTCCTATTTCTCGAGTTGGGCAGTTTCCGACGCGCAAATCATTCCATTCCGACGCACGATAATGAGGGTCGTCTTATTCTGGACTGGTGAGTGCTTCCTGGGCTCCTCTATTGGCAACCTACTCGGATCCAAGCGGAGCGACTTTCAGAGGAAAGCACTCGATTCAAGGTACAAATTACACGGGGCGACCTTGGGAATATTATTCGAGACAAAAAATAGAGCGGACCGGAGCGGAGTCTGTTTCAGAGGACGAGGGAGAGAAAGAGGGGGAGTCAGAGAGAGCGTAATCTGTCGCGGTAACATGCAACTTGACGCGTGGCGTGGCATGCCCGAGTGTCGCAACCGCGCGGTATCACAGTGTCATGCCGCGACGGGGCGCCGCACCGCACTAGGCCAGGACCAGAGCCTCCAAGTGCCATGTCTCCATAAGCCTTAACCGTATAAACACTCAGGTGAACCACTCGAACATCCCATCTCTTGGTATTTAATTACTGATTTTAAGGTTTAGAAACACCAGAGCCAGGAGACCTTCCGACCAGAGCCTCCAAAAGCCATGTCTCCATAAGCCTTAACCGTATAAACACTCAGGTGAACCACTCGAAGATCCCATCTCTTGGTATTTAATTACTGATTTTAAGGGTAAGAAACGCCAGAGACAGGAGACCCCACACTGGCCTCTTGGCGACAGGTGGAAGCTTTTACTTTCGGGGATTCAACAGTTCCTTATGGACAATTATAAGGGAGCAACAGTCGTCACCCTAATTTCGGCTGTTGATTTACCTAAATGGTGGATGATGAGCTTCTGGTGACGTCAAGAGCCAAACAAGTTTCCCAACCTTCGGTCATTTTCGGCTTGTTTGCAAAGCGAAACCACCAACACGTTGTGTAACATGAACCATGTAGGTAAGTCAACAGTAGAATGCTGAAGTCCCAAAAGAATAGCTTCTACCATGGCCAAGATACTAGTGGAGGGTCTCTTGTCTCTGGAAACGCCCTAGCAAGAAAGGCTACAACGGTGTTGAATGGAATCCTCTGGGATCCGTGGATTTCCGAAAAGAACAAGAGGAGAATTTACAACGTCGTTGTCAAAAGTTCTTACACATGGATGTGAAGTTTGGCAGCTGAAGGAACGGACACAGGGAATGCTGAAGGCAATGGAGATGGATTTCTGGAGGTCTGCAGGAATTTCTAAGAGAGATTGCGTCCGCAAGGAAAGAGTGAGTCAGATTATGGGGGTCGAAAATGACATCGTATTCGACGTCATGACAAGACAGCTTGTCTGGTATTGTCATGTCAATAGAATGACGAACGAGAAGCTGTCGAAAAAGATGCTTGATTGGGTTCCTCCTGGGAGGAGACGAAGGAGACGCCCAGTGAAACGCTGGCGACAGGGGATAATGGAAGAAATGAGGGTGTGCCAACTCCCTGAAGGGCTTTGGGAGGATAGGGGACTTTGGCGGCTAGGTGTCGCAGAGCGCCAGAGAGCGCTATAAAAGCAGCTTTATATGAGTGTATTTTAAGGATAAGTCCATACTATTAGCTCCAGAATGCTCAGTTTGAACAATCGGAACTATTCCTGGTGGCCGGAGAATTAGGAATGGACGCAGTTCTCGAAGGGCCGGGCTAGGCCTGGCCCCCAAGAACTTAAATTAGTATCACCTAAGAGACAAGACACCTCCCACTGGCCTATTGGCGATAGGAGGAAACTCTTACCGTCCCATAAAAGAAAAAACCACACCAATATTTCATTATTTCAATTTATTGGGGTTAATTTCTTATGTTTTTCTTGTTCTGCTAATTTTACGTTCTCTAACAGTTTGGGGTTTCCTATTTGGTTTGACCAAACATTTGTGTTGAGTTTTCTGTCTATGTGGGAAGATCCAGACCCCGTGGGAAAGTGGGGGTCAGACCACCTACTGACTGGCAATGTCCACACGAGAAAAAACAGAAAAACAGACAGGAAAGGTAGGGAGAGAAAGTTAATTGTAATTTATTTATTAAAAGAATATGTTTTTATGTCTCAAATGGGAGTACTTCTTTTCCCATTGCCCAGTGAATTACGGAGAAATTATTAGCAGCCGCTAAAAGCCGGCGACACCTGTTTGTCTTAGTTTTTATGGTCTCCTGCTCTTGCATAACGACGATGAACATTACACCGAGTAAGTTATACGGTTGAAAAACCTGTATTTGTTAACATCAGGGGTGGCCTGGCCCACCAGAAAACTGGAAAATGTCCCTGGGGGCCCGCGATATAATGCGCCCCTTCAGGATTTTATCTCATAAACCGACAATGAAGTTAACAAATCGTCACCTTCCGGTCATAGTATAAAAAGCGCCGTGCGACGTTTAAAAATTTCCGCCGCCAAAAAGAAAGAGAGTACGAGTATTTGCTAATTCGTCGTATTATTTAAGTAATCATGGTCTTAATTTACAAATTAATACCATATCGCGTCACTTCAACTTTATTAAGCTCTCTCAGGCTTGAATCCTTCAATTCTACGGGGGTATTTTTAACCTGTGGCGAGGCGTGAATGATCGATTATCGATATTTCTCCATTTGAGGCTGTGGTAAAGAATCGATTACTAAGGTGTTCGTTGCGTACACCCTGTTTATAAATCCTTTTCCATTGGTTTAAACGGCAGATCAATCGATACATCGAAATTCAAAAAGCACGCCACGCCAATTCAAACATTCATAGTCTCAGACCTATGATTAAGTATCACGTCCAAGTGATTAAAAGATACTCAGGAATGGTACAAAAGGTTTGAATGTAAGTTTTTGACCGGCACAAACCATATTTTTTTGATTTTGCATGAAAAATTTAGGAAAGTATTTACTATGAGTTTACTTATAAGTTTCGAACCTAAAAAGTATTGGTTCATCCTGAAACTGTACCTCTCTCTGCTCATGTGAATAAACCAAATTCCGAAATCAAGAAATATTCGAATAAAAATATTTCGTATTTCATAATTTAATCCTTTGTATTCATCACAGTACCTCCTTCGCTGGATTTGGGGGATTAAATGGATTCTTACGACCCCTTCTTCTTCCAAATCTAAACGCTAATACCATTACGTCATTTGATAATACGGCCCAGTGCCACTTCCTCTAAGCCGCTCCTTCATGAATCAAAACTGAAACTCTGCAGTTATGTTGTTTTACTCTCGTTCTTAATACCCACTAGTACCTTCCATTGAAAAAAGGAGGTCCTACAGGTAAGTTTCTAAGAGGTAGAGTTGACAGCTTCTCGTCTCTTGCACCAGAAAAGAGGAGCTGAAGTCGAAAGCTGCGTACTTCCGATTGCGACGTTACGAGCCTCCTCTCTTCTTTTGTTTTTTCAAAGAAAATTGATCATTCGTATTTCTTGAAATTTTCGACGAATTTCATTGGTTCCAAAACATTCACAGAAAATCTCAAACGGTTTTCTTGGGTAATCTCTTTTTAAAAAAAACATAAAACATGACCGGAGGGTTTGAAACTTCGCAATATGCGTACACATTTTTTAAAGACATCATAGAGGAATGTTATTTCTGTGTGTTTTACAAGAGTAGGAGAAGGAAACATCAAAATCGGAGGACGCCGAGTCGCTGTTCAGAGTGGACCGATGCACTTATTGTAGAGTCTCGATATCCGCGCCTAGGTTTCCCGCGAATCGGTTTATCCGCGGTTCATTTGAGCAGCATACCGGCTACAGTTTTATGTCTGAAGCGCATGAGAAAAGTGCTCGAAAAAGAAGCGAATCAATGTACAAAATCTCTATCAGAAAACCCTTCCACAATTGATGTTTCCATACTGTGTTCGGCCGCTTTTCGTCGTTTCATATTATCCGGGATTTTCAATAAGCGCGGTACCTTCGGCCCCAACACCGCGCGGATAACCGAGACTCTATCTCAGTTACCTTAAAAAAATTGAAAGGTAAACTTTCAAAGGGCTTCAATGTCCGAAATTTCTATCACAGAACTTTTCCACAACTGATGTTTCCATACTTTGTTTGGTTGCTTTCTGTCGTTTCAGGTTTCCCGGGATTTTTGATAAGCGCGATACCTTCGGCCCCAACACCGCGGATAATCAAGACTCTACCTCGATTATTTTTAAAAAAATTTAATGGTAAACTTCCGTAGGGATTCAATGTCCGAAATCTTTTTCAGAGAACCCTTCCACAGCCGATGTTTCCATACTTTCTTTAGCGCTTTCCGTCGTCGATAGGAAAGCGCGGTACCTTCGGTCCCAACTCGCGGATAATCAAGACTCGACCATAACTACTTTAAAAAAAATTTAACAGGCTAAACAAACCTTAAAAACGCAAGTATCCTTTTTGAAAAAAATTCGGTTATCCAGGGCGAAAAGCGAGCACTTGAAGGAACACTGAGGAAGAATGGGAAGCACTGATTTCGGCGGCACTGTCACGTGTAAGAGCGAGCACTGGAACTGACACTCGGGGCCCCCCTCGCACTACGCGCACTGAAGCTTCCGCGAGCGACCGCGTCTACTGGGCAACTGACATGGCGGCCCGCAAGTCTGCACTGCGGAAGAAATTGGCCTATTCCCTGTGCGGCTGCCTCTCCGGTCTCCGCTCCCTCTGGCTCGTCTCTCGCGCTGCCGCTGCGGCCGCGGGTGGCTCCAGCGGTGCACCGCACTGCTACTTGCTGCTTTGCTGAAGAAACGAAAGTGATACCTTTTGACATTGTGTAATAAGCCCTCTTTCTCTTTCGATAGCGCGCAACACCGCGCGGTGGGTCGCTACGCACTCCGCTTGGACACACCGGCCTCCACCGAGATATTCCGGGGGGGGGGGGGGGGGAACTTTGGTGAGCAGACTGATTATTGATATTGAAAGACAAAGCGATAGACGAAGAAGACACGTGGATGGGTACATGGATCGATCCTATTGGTTGGGACGGGGGGTTGTCATAGATCAAGGGGAAAACTAATGGACGAAGTATGGGGTCTCTGGAGGGTTGCCGTCAGTTTGAGCCTATTAACTACATCCTTTGTCCATTGCAACCACCCGCTCCCACCAATAGAGCTCATCCATATCCTTTTTTTCATTTTTATTTATAGCTTTGTCTACCAATTTTAACAATCAGCCTGCTGCAAGCTGGTAGACAAAGCAATAGACATCAGTGGCGTGGCGTGCTTTGCGATATATCGATAGATCTGTCATTCAAACCTCGAAAAAAGAATCGATAAACAGGGTGTTCGCAGCGAACACCTTAGTAATCGATTCTTTACCATAGCCTCAAATGGAGAAATATCGAAAATCGATCATACACGCCAAGAAGACAAACAGAATATGTCGGGATCCGAGGTAGGTAAAGGCTGGGTGAAGGCCACGAGAAACCCTAAAGATAGTCCATCATTTTTTCCCTAAGTCTATAGGAACCACCCATATCAACCAATAGGAACGCTTCAAACTCCCTATGTCTTCTTGGTCTACAGCTTTGTCTATCAATAATCGTCCCGCAATGGTCTCATTTCAATGGTTCTCATGGGGGGGGGGGGGGGGGGGGGTCGTTGTGATGAATCTAAATTTGCTGAGGAAGGGAAACTTTAAATAAGCATCCTGGTGATAAAGCAGAGGTGAAGGGTGTAATTTTAGTCAAAACTTTGAGAGAGTAATACAGTTCAACGATCAATGCATTTCTCGGAAAATTAATATAATTGCAATGAAAATCAGTAATAGTTTACTACTCATTGCCACAATAGGCAAGTGAGCATTAGAAGTAAGTTAAGATGTGAGAGAAACAAGCAAGGCGCCCTCAGTTAGTGCCCTTATGCGACAAATTCTAAGCGCCTTAACGCTAGGATGCAACTATTCGAGCTCCATGGATGTCCGTGTTGCATACGCACGGTAGTGAAGGCGTTTTGACTCTCGCTTCGCCAGCGGCGCCACTATGGTCCACAGACCCTATTTAACGGAACTTTAGTCAAATTTTGAGGGTGGAAAAAATTAAAGTTTGGCACTACAGTTTTATCATACATACTCTCATGGATCGTCACCTAAGTTTTCATCGACTAATAATGATTTATAAGATTGTGACGGACCCTAACAACAGAGCGCGCGGTAGGTCTTCATTAGCTGATTGTGAGCCGCATTCGGTGGTGCGTTACAGGGTGTTTATTTTACCGAGTTACGCCTCATCTATGTAAATTTTTGGGCAACATGGATCCACCTGATGGCAAGTGACTTCCTTTTCACCCCGTTTCATTAATTTTGAACCGAAATTTGTATGCTTTTGAACGCTCCAAACATACGCCAAAAAATGCTAGAAATCAGTGAAATTCGTAATTTTTAGGAAGCTCTAACTTTTTTTTAATTCTAGTTAATGCTTTGCGGATTGAAAAATCTTGTTCAACATATCCTTGACTTTAAAATGATGCCAATTTAAATTGCGCCTTTTTGCGCCTAACGGTCGAAATTAATTTTTTTCGGAGTGCACCTCCGTACATCAAAATGTGGAATATTCCATGCATTTTTGGCGTTTTTGCGACTGTTAAATTTTTTCTAGGTACAAAATAAAAGTATTCCGATGTATTTTGATCTACTGAGTCCGAAAATGACCTTTGTTTTTTCTTATCACCTCTCACTTTTCCGAAAAAGCAACTTTTTCCCGGGAAAATGAGCAATTTTGACGTATTTTTGTCATAATTGCAATTCATGTTGATAAATTATACTGGACCCGTGATAAAGAGATTCTGTCATGTATATTAAGCTGCTAAATCCGAATATGACATAGGTTTTGGTTTATCACCCTCCAGTTCTCCGATAATGCCGATTTTTCCGCGCCTTTTGGGTAAAACCTTTCCCGGACTCTAAGTGTGTTAAAAATACGGTTTAAAATTGATTTCGATGTTTGATATATCGATTCTTATGTATTTTGACTTGCTAAACCCGAATATGACCTTAGATTTTTCCTATCACCCCTCATTATCCCGGAAAATTCAATTTTCCTCGGAGAACGAGCTTTTTTGGTATTTTTGCGACGATTTTCCGTATTCTGAGGAAAACGGGGGGTTGTAAGAGGCAATTTGAGGTCGAACTCCGGTTGAATGTTTCTTAAGACGTCAGAGAAGACCTAAAGAGGAACTTGGAAAATCGCTACAACTCCATAGAATAGGAAAATTGGCGCAAAAATACCGAAAAAGCTCGTTCTCCGAGGAAAATTGAATTTTCCGGGATAATGAGGGGTGATAGGAAAAATCTAAGGTCATATTTGGGTTTAGCAAGTCAAAATACATAAGAATCGATATATCAAACATCGAAATCAATTTTAAACCGTATTTTTAACACAAGAGTCCGGGAAAGGTTTTACTCAAAAGGCGCGGAAAAATCGGCATTATCGGAGAACTGGAGGGTGATAAACCAAAACCTATGTCATATTCGGATTTAGCAGCTTAATATACATGACAGAATCGCTTTACCACGGGTCCAGTATAATTTATCAACATGAATTGCAATTATGACAAAAATACGTCAAAATTGCTCATTTTCCCGGGAAAAAGTCGCTTTTTCGGAAAAAAGAGAGGTGATAAGAAAAAACAAAGGTCATTTTCGGACTCAGTAGATCAAAATACATCGAACTAGTACTATTTAGTACCTGGAAAAAATTTTACCTACATGTTGCAGAGGTCAACAGTCGCAAAAACACCAAAAATGTCCATTTTTCCGGGTAAAATCGGCTTTTCCGGAAAATTTAAGGGTGATGGACCAAAACGGAGGTCATATTCGGATTTACCGCCTAAAAATAAATGAGAATAGTCTGATCTCGACAGAGAGACACTTTTGTTATTATTTTTATACATGTCAAAATAGGGTGGAAAAAATCTTCAGTCTTAAAAGCGCCAGAAATCACATTTGAGGTTAAGTTTCTCGGTCAGGATGTTAATATTTTGTTAAACTAAGATGTAAAATGAAATCAGCGACCCAAAAAACATAAGATCCAACACCTTTTATAACGGTGCAGTGCATTTTCGAATAAAGTTCCGTTAAATCCAGTCTGTGGACCATAGTGGGCGCGGCACGACACCGCCGGGCAAAACTACGAGGACGCAAAAGGACGTAGCTCCTTCAAATCTTCGTTTATGCTACAAAAGCATCTTTTAGGCATGAATTTTCTGAACATAATTTACTAAAACGATTCATATTCCATTTTCTTTGGGCATGTATAGTTGTTCTATGAGTTATGCGCAACACATCGCGATATTAATACTGAAGTATAAAAGATCTTTACATACTTACCTCGTGTGCAACTATTCGTGCCAAAACGATGATTTTATAGTATAAACGAAGAATTTAAAGGTGCTCTGTCATTTTTGGTTCTCGCAGAACAGCCTGCCGATGGGCTTGAATGAACGGGCTGGAAAAAACAACTAGGAGTCTCTTTGGAGGACTTCAGCTTGGTCGGTTGCATAAAGTTTAAAGACGTGGTTTAAAATCCGAAGATTTGAGTTTTATCGAGTCATCTATACTTACCTTCAACAATGTATAAAGAACAGGAATAGTTATTTGCGGGCCTCACATCGTCATTTTCCAGATAAAAGAGCGTGATTAAAATTTAACGCGCAAAATTCTTACTCAAAATTTATAATTTTACCCGCGAATCATTGGGAATACTGCATTGTAAATTTTCCCAGACTGGTCTTAAACATCAGCAAAATTTTGAACAGAGATCGCGCTGATATTTCTGTGCGAAAAAAAATATTTGTGTAAATAAATATTGCAACCTTGCAGTGGAGTTACGTTTCTTCGTCCAGAGAATAGCGGAACGTTCACCGGGCATCACCTTCTGACGAGCAAGAGTTTGAAATTTGATCGTACGGCAAGATCCTATAGGGTAACCGCCACATCATAATCGTATAACCCAAACTGAATATCCGGACGCTGTGCGGTCGTTGCTGAATTTGCAAGTGACGCAAGAACGCCTTCATTTCATTGTATATGCAACGGGGATATCCACCGAGCACGAACAATTGTATCCAGGCGTTCACATCAACGCTACACAGCCTGGCTTTGCGTCGTAATCCGAGAATCGATGTTAATTTTTATCAAATTTACCTCATTCCTCTGTCGCCAACATCAGGTGGGTGCATATAAAAGTGGATTTTCGAAGATAACGGAGACAAGATGGGCTGGAATTCTTGCAAGAAGGGGTTATCATGATACATGTAAGGAAACCGTGGTTTCCGCCCAAAATATCCATGAAAGTTTGTTCAAGACTCGATTCAGAGGTTGAAAGTTGAGCTACACAAACACTGTCACCACTGGAACTCTGTCGCCGTAGTTTTTGCTCGCTATAGGCCGTAATCCGTGGCGATTTTAAAAGTTGGCAACATTGTTGTCTCTGCAGTTAAATCCATCAAAAATATCAATTTTAGGAGAGGCAAGATTCCTCACCGAACATCGATTATTTACATGCATTTAAATGGAGGAAAAACAGTTTAGGGTCAGGGAGTCAGGCCAGCGTTACGTAATTCGAAAGAGGGGCTGTAGAGCTACGTTACGGGTGCGTTACAGGGGGGAAAGGGGGTCAAAAAATCGGAAAAAGTGCGTTGTGTGATACGTGAACGGTATGACTCCCTCCCCCCAAGTCCCCAAATATCGGGGGCGGCGAGGGCGGAATTTTCAAATTTTTGCAAGTTTTTTTCAAAAATTTTTTTCCCTGTTTCGGATTTGTTACAGAACCAGGCTCGACTCTTCTAAGTTTATCAAGAAAGCTTACTGAAAGCTTACTGAACCTGCGTCTTCAATGAGATTTTTTTACTTCTTCTTCTACTTATTTATATAATTTGGTGCCTCAAGCCACCCGACTAGGATGTGAATAAATTTTGAGATTCGGATCGGAGGTGGCGCGCGAGCGGGGGGCGTGGGGGGGGGGGAGCGGGGCTCAAGGCCGAATCGTGTGGCGCGGGCCGGGCGACGACAACAAAGGCGACGTCATCGCTATCGCTATCAGCAAAGGGTGAAGGTCTGGGGCCGCGGCGAGCCCCAGCCTTTCTATTTTGGCATTTTTCAGGTATCTGGGTCACCGCTTCTCGCATCCTGTCCGCTGACCAGTCGCCGCCGCCGCCGCCGCCGCCACCGCCCGCACAGACCGATACACACTCCGCGGTCCACGTCGACGACGTAGACGTAGACGTAATGGCGGGAGCCCGCGCACACCCTCTTCGACTCGGCCCCGGCCCCCGGCTCTGCGGGCTCCGGCCCAGCCCTTCGTCGCTGACGAATCGCCCTGATCACATCCAGAACAGCTGATTCCGGGCGTGCTTGGAATTTTTTCGCTCGCTCGCGCCTCACGCGTCCTCTCACGGCTTTGTAAACTATTGGCTGCATGCTGATCGTGGTGACGTCACAATGGATCGTATCCAATACATCAAACAGCCATAGAGTACATGGAGTCGTAATGTATGTGGGAGAGCTGGCGCCATGTTCTGCTCGACGAGTTTCGAGCCCGGTGTGCGGGGCCACTTTTTCGATACATATTCGATCCAAAATGGCGGTGTGGAATATAGCCGGGTCCCCGTGTATCGCAAACAATCGATTATGTATCGAAAAAGAGACCCGGCGCCGCGCCGCACAGGAATCTCGGAATCCGGGACCTGTAAAATGCTTAAAAGTGGCGCCAGCTCTCCCACTTGCGTTACGACTCTATGTAAACAGCAAGCCCTGCAGTTACCCCCTTTGTTTATGGGAACCACCCATTTCAACCAACAGGATCGCTCCATACTCCCTATGCCTTCTTTGTCTATAGCTTTGTCTATCAATTTCAACAATCAGCCCGCAGAGGAGGTGGTGACGGCTCCAGCATCCTGATTATTGAAATTGATAGACAAAGCTAAAGACAAAGATGACAAAAGGGATATGGAGGGAACCTATTGGTGGAAGCTGGTAGTTGCGATGGACAAAGGAAGTAGGTAATAGACTAACTAATGGCAACCCACGAGAAACCCCACAGTTAGTCCACCAGTCTCTCCCTTAGTCCATAAGCACCACACATTTCAACAAATAATTAGAAGTAACCTCCTCCACCACGCACCCTCCACCTCCTCAAAAAAATCTCTCTTAGTGTAAATATACTTTTTTATCACAGGATAAAATGAGGTGAAGGCTAAAAGTTGTACTCCTTCCTCTGCCCCTCATTTAAGTATAGCTAATTTGATTCATTTTTGTTGACTAATTGTCTTCTTCTTCTCTTTTTTTTAAACTTTGGAAGCTATATCGAGATAAAAACTCAAAATTGAAATGTTACTATCATTTTCTCCCGAATAATCGGCCTCAATAAAATGCACGCGCTTTTTATTAAGAATCGCTCAATAAAGTATTGTGTAATAGAAAGTCACAGAGACTTAAACGCAAGGTTATGAAAAAAAATTCCCCATCCGAGTACTCTAACACTCTTTTTACTCGTGTTCTGAACTATGAATCACCCAGTAAGATATTGTGGTAATAGAAAGTCATGGAGACTTAAACGCAAGGTTATAAAAAAAGATTCCCCATCCGAGTGCTCTAGCACTCTTATTACAAAGCGCATTGTCACTCTAGTCATTTAAACGAGGTATCTAAGATTCTGGAACTACGTTCTGAGGTAAAAAGAGTTTGCTGGGGCAAGTAACCTTCTATTATGATTAAGGGGAATAGCAAAAATGTTGTTAGACGGGGGAAATACCTTTTTTATTGACAGAGCAAAATCATTCATGAAAACTTTTTTTCTCGAGTTGTGTCAAACACTAACTACGTTCCCCTAAGCTCATCGAATTTGACGTCTTGACCTCTGGAATCGACATTTCTATTCAGTAGCCTCGAGGGAAAAAAACAAAAAGTTTTTAATTTATCATGGTATTTTTCAACGTCTATTTTCAACAAATGTTTTCTAAAAAGCATGCTATGTTGGCAACACCGATTTTCCTCCATTTAAATAAATGTAAAACAATCGATTCTTGTTGAGGCAGCTTACATAATCGAAAATCGATATTTTTAATGGATTTAAATGGAGGAAATACAGTGTTGCCAACTTTCGGAACCGCCACTGTTCACCGCGTCCGCACTGTTACTCTTGGATTCTGTGGGAGGAAGCCGACAAACTCGATCATCTCAATACAAACGGCGATGCCTCTTATTCCTTCAATCCGACGCCTCGTTTTCGAAGAAATCGTAATTGAGCGAGAGAATATCGCGATGAACCAGGGCAAGACACTCGGGGCAGGGAGTAACGCTCTTCCAATCGCCGCACAGAGGGCCACGCCAAATCAACGAGGGTATACGCCAGCGCGGCGGTTAGGAGTACTGCCGCACTGAAAAACAAATCTCGGTGTATTTACTAAGAAAAGGGTAAAATTACCAAGAATTCAGGGTTCTATTTGATCCCGGTTTTTTCTTGGTAAAATTACCATTTGGGGAATTGGTAATTTTACCGAGAAATCTCGGTAAAATTATTGAACTTTCTCCGTAATGTTACTGGACCTTGGTAAAAACGCCAATATTTTTTATCGATTATGGTAGAAATACAGAGATAAAATGGCAAAGTTACCGGGAATTGATTACCAATAAAAGTGGTATTCTTACCTGAAAAAAACAGTAAAAATACCGGTTTTTAGGTAAGTTTATTAGTCTGTTTTGGTAAAATTACCAATAATTGGTAAAAAAAGCGAGATGGTAAAGGTACCAACGGA
Organism: Bemisia tabaci; assembly: GCF_918797505.1. Classification (NCBI taxonomy): domain Eukaryota; kingdom Metazoa; phylum Arthropoda; class Insecta; order Hemiptera; family Aleyrodidae; genus Bemisia; species Bemisia tabaci. Next base: position 25,825,491 of record NC_092794.1, read on the forward strand.
CCTTGGTAAAAACGCCGAGAATTTTTTTTCAGTGCGTGTTACTGGAAAAAGCAGAATCTCCGCCCATGGCAGCAGTCCCTCTCGAGTAACAGAAGAAATTGAGCTTCGATAAGATCTTATAACATGGATTCTTGAGGTCGATTTTGAATTATTTTCCACTTATAAAAAACTCTCTCGCAGTTGATGAATCAGTTGAAATCTTGGTCTTAGAATTTCGGCGGGCCCATGACCCACGAAATCCTGTCTCGCAGGGCTTCTCCAATTAAATAACTTAAACCTTGGAGGCCCCTAAGAAACATTCTCTCGGGCTCCCACCGAAACATTGGTATTCACTATTACTAATAGTCTATCCAAAGGGTCCACGGGAATTGTCTTATTTAAGGCCCGCAAAACGAAGATTTCATTTTACCGAATTTTCAGTGTGAGGTTCTCAGATTCCAACATTCATTGAGGGCCCAATATCCGAAAATTTTAGGGGCCCTATGACACCCAAAATTCAGTCTTAGGGCCTTTCTAAATCTGTCTTTTAAACTGCACGGGCCTCTAGAGGATCTGGTTGGATTTCTAGATAAGGTAAAGAATAGAAAATAGTGATCATAAAAAAAAATCGCCCAGAAGGACCCGTGGGGTCCCCGGTTAATCCGGCCCTTGGTCTATGTGGCCTGTGAGTACGGCTTCTACGGTTTTTACTTTCTCGCTCCCATAGGGTAGAGAGGAAGTATTGTCATCCTCCAAAAAAAAAAAAAAAAAAAAAGTTGAAATTTCATCATTTCTAGACGTTTTAAGGTCCCAGGAGTAAAAATAACCATACTTGAAAAAATGTGTGTCCGTCCGTGTGGCGTCCCCCAAATCTGTCTACAGCGATATCTCAGAATCTATCTGTTCGATTTCATTCAAAATTCTCACAGAACACCATATTTATGGTCTCCTTATGCACGTCCAACGATTTTGGGGTACGCTAAAATTTGGGGGGGCTAGGGTCAAATTGGGTTAAAGGTCCATTTTCAACAAAATCACACGGAAAGCTCATTTTGAGGGACCGTAAATTTTGAAAAATGCCTTTAATTCTTTAAAAGTGGGCATCAAGCACATCACCTGGGTCATTAATTTAAGTTCCTAAAAGATCTTTGGACTAAACTCAAAATTCAAGGGATTACGAGGCCCAAAAGTAGGGCACTTTGCTCCGCGACATCACACAAACAACTCATTTTCAAAGACTGTAAATTTGAAAAAAAATGCCTTTCATTTCTTCGAAAGTTGGCATAAGAGCACCACCTGGTTCAATAATGTAAGTTCCTATGAGGTCTTTGGACTAAACTAAAAATTGAAGGGTTACGCGTCATATAGCGAGGAGAGCACTTCGGTCACACGGAGAGCTCATGGACTGTAGATTTTGAAAAAATGCCTTTAATTCTTTGAAAGTTGGCTCAAAAGCACCATCTGAGTCATTAATTTAAGTTCCTAAAGGATTCTTGGACTAATCTCATAATTGCAGAGGGGCCGATAGGAAACGCTCAATTCTCTGATAAATGAGTCGGAACGCTTCTAGATAATAGCAGCAAACGCTTTGAGTCAGGTGAAACCTAGGAATTCAAATGCATTATATAATGCATCATATACTATTTCCAAAATTACTCCGTAGGTATACACCAAGCAAAATTAGACAACTAATTAGGTAGGTACTTACAATATATAGTTACTATGAGTTATCAAGCTGACAGAAGAACTGACACTTACATCTTTATTAAATACTAATAGGTTTGTTGTTAATGAATTTAGAATCCCGGCAGATTCCATCTTTCGCGGTTCCTTTTTACGAGGTACTAAGTACAAATATAATATAATAATAATACGGCACAAATATGACTGATTTAATGCTTGTTACTTAATAAAGGAGGTTATAAATTGTTAGAACGACGTGTTGACGTTTGTCAACAGCAGCGAGGAGATGGCGCTCTCAGCGCTCTCTATTGTTTTCGCTTTGAATTACAGGGATACGCGGTAAGGAGATGGCGCTCCTGGCGGGCGTGTGGTGAACCTTCCAGCAGGTAGATTCGCCCGCCAAATTTAAAATTTGGGAGATGCTAAGCGAAAACCGTTTAGTTTTAAGACTATTTGAACATCGAATAGTCATTCTACCCATTCAAGTAGATATTTGATGGCTTTTGACCGTGCTTAGGGAGAGATTATAATATAAAATCGTATCTGAAGTATGATGTCAATGAATCTAATGGATCCTAATGAATCGTAGAAAAGCTAAGATTTTTACGGATCGCCATCTTTGACAGGAGACTTTGTTAATCAATTACATATTTAATTGAAGATGCCTCATAAAATCAACAAGTCGAGTCCGAATATATGAATTCATCACATATCGCGAAGACATTTACAATAAAGTTCAGTGGTTTGAATAAAAATTTCATAACTATTATCCTGTGATCAAAATCCCAATCAAACTTTATGATTTTGTAAAATTGGCAGTATTTTTCTAAATATTCCAGTAAAAGTGTCAATGCCGGCGCGAAGCGCCGGCTCGAGCGAGAAAGTTCCGTGCGGTCCCCGCACCAATCCGCTAAGCGGATGGGGGGGGCGAAGCCCCCCAAATGCCGGCGCGTAGCGCCGGTACGCGGCGCGAAGCGCCGGTACGCGGCGCGAAGCGCCGCGCATAAATTGGCCGGAGGCCAATTTTTTTTCATTGAAATAGCCAAGACAAGACTTTTTTTCTCAATCAATAATTATTCTCTAAAAATGCCCTCAATTGAAGCCAAGGGCCAAAGGTTAAGCATTTTAGAAAATGACGTAATTTTTGGAAAACTTACAAGTCATGAGAGGGAAGGGGAGGGATATCCAGCTCTCCCTAATCACCTTGACGACGCCTCTTACCTTACTTATGTGCCAAAAAAATCGTAATAAAGTCTCTAGCCTTCGCTGATCGCGGTTTTGTATTTCCTACATGCTCGACTTTTTGGCCGACACTCCTCCTGCTCGAGAGGACAAGTTACTCGAATCGCCCGCTCTTGTATAGGAACTCCCCGTTTCTTGTTTCCAGGGGCAAGCAGTAAAGTTCGACAAGGAGAAATTGTGACAAGCCGTTCTGAGCCAAGGCTAGCCAGGGTCAGGAACCTATGAGGCCGGACATCTGGACACTCACCGGCGACTATTATGCCGTGAGGAAAAACGTCGTATGCACCTTCAGGCGTTGCCAAATTTCCTTTGATAAAACACGAATTTCCTGGTAAATTTATGAATATTTTCCTCCCGATTTCTCGAATAACATTGTTCGCAATTTCACCTAAAGATTCTGAAAATTTAAGGGAAAAATATTCATAACTTTGCTCAAAAATAAACATTTTATCGAAGTAAATTTGGCAACTCTCGAATGTTCGTACGGCGTTCTTCCTTAGCACGGCAGTATTATTCAGCCGCGGTAGGAAATAACGCCGTTCAAACATTCGAGTGTTGCAAAATTTCCCCCGATAACGTGCTTAATTTTGAGGAAAATTAGGGGCATTTTGCCTCGGAGATTTCTAGACGCTACAGATTAAATTGCGAGTAAAATCTTTGGAAGAGTGTAAAGACGAATACTCACAAGTTTGCGAGAGAATTCTTTTTGTATCTGAGAGAATCTGGCAACGTCGGAAAGCTCATACGGCGTTCTTCCTGGAGACTCGGGGGTATCCTGGATCCTGCATGCTGCCGATCGCACTATTTCATGAGTGATCAGAATGAGCTCCGGCTCGGGGCTGCGCTCAAACGGCGGCCGCGCGGCGTGAAATCATGATCAAAATCCACCATTGATCTGATTAATTATGTCCTTAAGCATCCCGAGTCGGAGCCCCGACAATTGACCGGAGTCGAAATAGAGCTGTGGTCACCATTGCTTCACACAAAGCAGAATGGAACGAGCCTCGCCGCCTCGCGCAGTGGGCTTCAAATCTACTTTCAGGGCCGGATTCGGGATTCTCAGGCCCCCAGGCACACTGCCGTGATAGCGAAGAGAGCAGTAAGTACAAAAATGAACTTTTGAGAAAACGGGCTCAGAGGCTTCTGATCGGAAAATTTTATTGAAAAAAGGCCTCCGTTCTTTGTCAAAATGGAGAATTTGTACGCAAATTTTGTATTTCTTCATCTGAAAGTGCCTAAAGAGCTGATTTCACAGTATTTTTTATAATTTTTTTTCGGCTATGGTAAATAGTATAAAAATAGATTAAAAGTGAGGAAATGCGCCGCCTAGTTACGTCATCTGGCGGCATTCCCCATTTAAACGCATGTATTTTAGCAGATTAGATCATTTTGTCTTATATCCTCCAATAAGGCCTTGTCTCCACGGGACGTTTTCATGGGATTTGTCCCAAGTTCGAATCGCAGGAATGAAACTTCTGGGATTTTTCCCAGTTACCGTCTCCACGGGACGGGGCTCATACAGTCCTGTGACTAGTTTTCGCGGGAAGATAAATTGGTTAAAGTCGAGTGTTTAACCGGGATTAAAATAATAATTGCACTCAATTGACAATTAGACACATTATTTTAACTAAACAAACATGAACAATGTAGTAATGAATAAAATATCGCACAATTCGTTTTCACTTCTTCTTCTTCTCTCAGTGGGTCCTAGGGGTACAAGTACCATACTTGGTACTGGGAAAAATATTGATTAACTCAATATTTTTCCCAACTTCGTAGGTGGGATTTTTCCCTGGGACAAATCTCGTGAAACGGCTCGTGGAGACAAGGCCTAATTGTTCAATTTATGAACCAAGGGTATCCTCGTGTTCAGCTCACTTGGTAGCGTCCATTCAAACACGGAATTCATCAAATTTCAGACACCTGCAAAGTCTAGATTACCACTAATCGGCCGCAAGACACCTAGAAATCGTTTGGATGATTAAAAATCGACTGATTTTATTTCAATTGCATAAAAAGGGGTTTTTCATTTTCAGGCTAGGCTATTGTTAGGCAAGACAGCCGCAAGTGCTATCTTCAGCATGCTTTCCTGGTTGCGTTTTGGGCACACGTTACACGACAGACACATTTTCAAGTTAGAAATTGGCAAAAGAGGGCGGCACTTTACTTGAAAGCATTGTTTTCATTGACTCTCTGGAGGAATAGAGTCACTTACTGCTGTCTTGCCTGAAACTATACGTCATTTTTTGCGCACTTATACGGCAATCTCATGTGTCTCGTTTTCATGAAAATAAAATGGGAAATAAAAAATTTGGGTAATTCATCAAGGTTACTAGCGTGTTCGAACTTGTATTAGTATAGGTATTTTCTGCTCCTTTTTGAGATGGAGGAAGACTAACAGCTAGCAGTAACCTCACCAAATGACGTCACTGATGTTAGACCTCGTTCACACCCGTCTCTCGAAATAAAAGGGGTGGAAGTATGTACTTAGTGGTAATAACTGCATCGTACACTGTTGTGCTAAGGAAAAGCGTCATCAAAGCCTTCGGACAGTGCCAAATTTCTTATGATAAAATTTACAAATTGTTCGGGAAACTTGAGTTCATTTTTTCGGCAATTTCCTAGGAAATTTATTTGCGATTTCACGTAAAGTGTTTGAAAATTTCAAGAAAAAATATTCACTACCTACTTTTAAAACAAAAATTACATTGGTGAGAGATTTGGCAATATTGCAATGTTCATACGACGTATTTTTTTAGCACGGCCGTATACAACGAAGATGCTCAGCTCGGCGCTAGCCCTAATTTAAGAGCTCGGCTACTTTCACTCATGGACGATTGCTCCCGTGTGCTCTCCGGTGGGGGCGCGGAACAGCGGCTAATTGGCTCATGCACGTCAATAGGCGATGTGTTTTGGTTATACTTTGATAGGTTAATCACATAATTAACGAGATCCAAGCTGACGTAACACTAATAACGCTCTGGGGGCGGGGGGGGGTTGTCGAGGAGAACGTTACGCCCTTTAGTTTTTGCGCCAAAAACGCCGGAAAAGTGCGTTACATAATTTATGAACGCTTCCTAAGAAGGGTGGGGGGGGGGGGGGGGGTTGCGAAGGACCTCCCTCAGGAAATTGTGAAAAATAAACCACATTTCAGATTCATCTTGAGATTATCACATTATCATCAAAAATATAGTATTTTGTATTGTATTTTGAAATAAGTTTATTAACTTGTACTCTTCTTCTCATTTTGAATTGTATAGCACGGCAATGAGGGGGTAATATTCGCAGTCCTCATTTTCTGGGACAGGGAAGGGGCTAATGATACTATCTAACATTCTCGAAGCCAGGGGCCCTGGACTAGAAACATGTACAAAATTATGGACGCCCTCCTCCCCTGTATCACATTTGAAAATTTTTGGATTTTTTGCAATTGTCAAATTCGGATTCCGGTGGTTGATTACCTACAGAAACATTTTTATTTAGAGCCTCTGAGCGATATTGAATTTTGAAAAGGGGGCGGAGTCATGTCCCCCACCTTTAGGAATTGATATACTCTGAGCAGGAGTAGGACGATGCTGGATTTCTTGGTATCAGTTTGGAGTGAAATTTTACATACTTTCTAGATTTGATGAGTGATTTCAAAATATTTATCGGAATCCTAGCTTTGAAAGTCACGATTGATCCCTCTATTACTTTCCGTAGGGAACGGAGGGGACTTTGAGGCCATGAAGTTTGGAATTTTAAAGCTAGTTCTAAGTCTCTGACTCCTGCCGACCCACAATAACCAACAAAAAAGCCTAGTACAGATGGTCTGAGACACCCTGTATACTCTGGTAGGTTTTCTCAAAGGTGATGAATTTTTTCGCTGCATTGCAGTGAACAAAGGGGGAAGGGAGAATTGACTGAAAGAAGGTCACAGACTAATTAATTCTGACACTTAATGTGTAAATGCATCTAATCTTTTCTGTTTGTCTGTCGTCAGATTAACTCTTCTGTTTTCCATCTCTAACAATGAGAGCCTATGCTACGAAGCTTCAAGGAAACTTTATTCCATTCTGTTATCAATCATTTAAGTAGGGCTATTTATGAATCTGCAACACCAGAGGCATGAAACCAACCATTTTAAGGGTACGATCATCATAGGAAATCAAACTTTATCGGGCCCTTCTTAGGCACTTCTGAATAGATTAGACTATGAATTTGACGGAGACCTCCCAGGGTCTGGTCTCTGGGCAAGAATTATTGTAACTCTCAGCTAAGATGACCCAGAGTATAAAGAAACTGGTGAGACACTGACATTAAAAGACATTTGGAGTAGGTAGGTAGGTAGGTAAGTACCTAGACCACAACATGACAGTGAATCTCTGGTGATGTATAAGCGATTCTGAAATTGATAAACATACCAAAATGGAAGGTTTGAAGCATCCTAGAATTTCAAAGACTCAACAATTTTGTTCAGTGTAGTGCTAGTAATAAAAAGGCGAGAAGCAAAACATAAACTGTTGGCGAAAACTTACAGATACTTTGATGGCACACCTTGGGACGTCGACTTGTACACAAGGAGATGAAACGAGGGAACACCGGATTGAATATTCTTTGGAGGGATGTGGTTAATGTAGGAATTAAAAACCACTTCACACTTTACAAAAAATCGAGAACCTCGAGCAATTTTAGAAATTCAAAGGACTTCTTTTCACAATACTCACAAGAAGATGAAAGACCACGTTTGTTTACATCTGCCTGTTATCAGAATCACGCGAAATGTAAACAAGTCGAAAGTCGCACTCCTATTGGTTCCCGCCATTTTCAGTGGCGCGCCCGGCAAAAAATACAAATTGACGCGCCACTTTTCAAATATAAGCGGGGGCTACTCAAGTTGCGCGCACACGGAAAATCAGCTATACTCGTACTTGTGCCGTTTCGGACATTATGATCTATCTTCGTTGGGCATCAGTACTTCACCAGTCGGATTAAGAACGAATCGAAACCTTAGATGATGTATTGAGTTGGCGCATGACCCATTGAGTTATGAAAAGGACTCGCTCGCATATGGTAAAGATGACATGAATATACAGGGTGTTTCAAAACTTTCAGAGCACCCGTGGCAAGCTTTTTCCTCGTTTTTTTTTAGGTCGCATGAAGTCAGGGATCGCGGGGTTGAATGGAGAATCGACTCCGAGGAATCCAAATCCCATGGCCGCGAACCTCCTTGGAAAAAGTGAAGGGGGGGGGGGGGAGGAACATCATCCTGTAATTCGAGGTTTCCGACCGAATTGCAATTCAGTTGCGTCCGACTTAAAAATTATGGAAAATTTCACTAGGAGTGGACGCCTTAACTTCAAACAAAAATTATATGATTTAAATTGTGCCCAACACGTGCTGTGTGGAATGCCAATCACTCCAATCAAAAAAAAAAAAAAAAAAAAAAAAAAAAAAAAAAAAAAAACCTGAAAATGAGAAAATTCCTAGCAATTTTTCATTTCATTACTGTTATATACTCATCAGAAATTAACAATTATTCTCTCCATTACTCTTAAATACTCATAAGAATAAAAACAACTATCTAACCCGTTCCCTCAGATCACTCAATTGACTTTTGAGGCTATGTTTGCATATCGAACCAATCGATATCGATACAATCTCACCTGTTTGATGTATCGAATACAATCCATAGAAAATGGAGACATTCCGCACAACAATTCACTGCGGCATTCACCACCCTCCTATGCCATTTTTTCATAATACACACTTTACCGAGTTCCACTTTTGGTTGTTTCTTCTGGCTGATTCGACGATTCGTGGCGCTGGGGCTGGTGCGGCGCCGCGACTACGTTCACGCGTGAGGGCACAATGTCAAATTCCTGTAGCTACCTGCGCCGGGTCACGGGTCAAATGCATTCTGCCACGCAGCAAAGTTGACAGCTTGTGCAGGTATAACCACCGGCAACTCAATGTTAAATAAACATATTTACGCAACCAATTTGACAACCTCGTCCGCGAGCCGAGTACGAGGGGTCACCGCAGTACGAATGCGTGCTTTTTACATTCGATCCCACTGTACGCCTGACCCGGCGATTTCTTCACAGGCCCCGGCCAAGTCGGCCAATCAGTGGATCGAGGTGCTACGAATTGAAAGCTCCGTCGTCATATCAATGAATATCGATAATCGCCTCATGATAGAGTACCTTTCTACACGGTGCGGGTACGGACACCTGGCCCAGCGGCCCCGTGCAGACTCTTTCGGCCCCGAAAATGACCGCAGCTTCAGATGGAAGACGGATTTGTTGCCAACTATCCACGCATTGGCGGATCCAGCAATTTGGCAACACCGGATTTTGTCCATTTAAATCTATGGAAATGTATCGATGTATTTCCTAAAATTTTCATCATGGATGCTTCAAAATGCGTCCAAATAGAGTTTAAATTTCAAAATTTTTCCGGATCTATTCAATGCAAAACTTCGAAAGAATTCATTGCTGAAAATAAAAAAAAATAAACGTCATTTTTCGGCAGAAATTAATGGAAAATCTTCGTCATGGAGGCCTCAAAATGTGTCTAAATAGAATTAATATTTCAACAATTTTCCAGGGAAGACCCCCCCCCCCCCTAGCAAAATGACCGAGGTACACCTGTAATCGACCTCTGTATCGAATGCGACGGCGGGAGTTTTCCCCGTCATGAATCCTGCACTAATTTCTCTGAATTTTGTAATTTTTTTGGTTGACAATGGTGCTTTAGGCTCATGAGCAGCCCGGTTGATCGTCCTCTTCTGGGCTAAAGTTTTAAAATCTGTTAAGATTTTTGACAGTATAAATCGGTTGACCTGACAGAGAGCTTAACTCCCTTTTCTTTTTGAACAAACGATTTACTTAAACGGTCGTATTCATAGTAAAAGGGCGTATGAGGCTTGCAATGCTGCTGAGATATTGTGACATTTTTTAAAGCGCTTGCAGCAGATGAAATTCATTTACAGTCGACTAACTTCCGTACAATTGTGAGGAAAAATTCGGAGCAGATTTAGGGAAAAATTCATAGTACTGTCAGATAATTTACTTAAATTAGAGAACCACGTTGCACAATCTTAGCAGCATTGAAAGTCTCATACGCTTTTTCATCGAAAAATACCTCAATTGTCAATTTTATGCTCATTCGAATCAGTTCGCCTTCGATAACTTGAGTAGGCAATATAGGAGGCTTAGGAGCAGTAATAATTGCTTGCAGCAGTGTGGACACGTTTAGTCGGGCTCGGCATATCATTGGCGGACCATTAATACTTTGGTAAAGTATACCTAGTATTTTGTGATCATTAGGACCAGTTTGCCTTCAATAACGTGAGTAGGCAATACGACTGGCTTAGGAGCAGTAATAGTTGCTTGCAGCGGTTCGGGCATCTTTATTTGTCTTGAAGCTTTACACTATTCTCCTGACCAGATTACCTTCAATAATTTGAGTGAGTAATTTTAGAGGTTGTGGTATAAGTTGGGGTATTTTAGTCAAATGCATACTTATATCTAATGCTAGTTTCTAATATTGGCCAGCAGTTTCCTTTCTATATTGCTGTTCACTTCGTTACAAACTAAAAAAATCACTCAAGGATGAGATTTGATGACAGTTTGAAATATGATAGGTGCATATTTCCTGGTAGGTATAGATAAATAAAAAATGTTTCCTTCATTAGTCCTGATTCAAAAAAATATGTTTCATTTGTTGTTACAGTGACGACTGATAACCACAGCATGAAAAATAATTTAAAATCTAAAATTTAAATGTGTAAATAAAAATTTTAGTGTGTGACGTTCATCCAAAAACCAATGAACATAGGACAACATTTTCAAAGTCGGGCAGAAAAAATCTTGGTGATCACCAAAAAATAATTCTAAAACATTGCTGAGTGAGGAACTCAAATTCAGTTTATTTACAAAATAAATAAGTAAATACAAAAGAAAAAACAGAGAAGAGGTTGATTAACTATTATTTCAAAATCTGAATACATATTTCCCACCGGTACTGATAATACCTACTGGATGAAAAGTAAGACACTTGGAAGTCCACAATTAGAAGACTAAAAATTAATTTGTTAGATTTATAAGAGAAATGACACAAATAAGAAACTACATAGAAATGTTTATGATCTGATAGAATAAAGGTTAACAAAATGCTTGAAATCTTCTTGCAAGAGTAGACTGATTTGTAAGTAGATGGAGAAAAAAGAGAAAAAAAAAAGATGGTTTAACATTTTCATTGTACACATGAAAAAATGTTGTTCCTTATTTGTTTAGGAGCAAAAAATGATACAAATTAAAAATTCTCTGCCTTTTAATAGATGCAGCATAAAAACCACTAACAAGCTTTTCAAAAATCATAAAAAAATTCATCACCACAAAAAGTTAGAGGGGATGCACAATAAAACATATTTTCTGATTAAAATTTTACATGAAAGGCAAATTGAAAATCTCTAAATTCAACCAGTACATGAACAATTAGTGTTTTCCACGCTTGTTGATTCATATATTTTCCTTTTATCAAAAAGTCACAGCCTGCTTGGGCAAAATTGAGCATTAAACAAATTTCAGTGCACCTTATAAATAAATAAACTTCTTAGCTTATTGAAATTTTTAACACGATTTGACATGTACCGTGTTTCAGAGATTGAAGAGAGATTTTCACACAGCAGACTTCAGTTAAACGTCGAAAGTATTTTCTCTCTACAGTATTTTTTACCTTCGCTGATTTTGGTCTTTTTCAATGAGTAGGAAATTTGAATTGATTGCTTATGGTGGACACTACAAATGCTAAAATTCTGCTAGTGAGTTAATTTTAAAAAATTAAAATGTGTTCAAATTTAGCTCCATGAAATTTTGACAAGAAATCAGCGGTATTGTCTTTTTACTCTCATCCTGTCCAGTGGTTGACTTGAAGAAAAGTTAGATTAAAATGACTTAAACAATAATAAGAAACTTTATAATAAGAACAAAAATTAAACAGAAACTTAATCCTGGATTTTGAGGATAACTTTTCCAACACACTTCTTGTCGTCTAGGAACTGTAGTGCTTCATTAACCTCTTCAAGCTGGTAAACTTTGGATATTGAAGGAGTGATAAGGCCTTGTTCACACATATCTATTACATCTTGAACAACTCTCCTGGATGAACAAAAAAAAAAAAAAAAATAAAAACATTTTTACTATGGATTGAAAACTCGATGAGAAAGATGGATTTCTTCCCCCATTGCACATTCATTTTCTAGATGGAAAAAAGCCATGTTGGTTTTTTAATCAACTGAATGACACCCTGCTAAAGAAACCGTGCTTCAAAATCTTTAATGTTTTGATGAAAACATTAGACTATTTACTAGGCGATACCTTGGAAAAATGTGGCTCAATAAGGTTGAAAGGTTCCAGTATGAAGATGTGGATATAAATTGTGATTCCTCTCTTTTGTGAAGTAATTTAGAGTCAATTAGCATGAAAAATCTTGATAAATTATGGTCCATACTTTAACGCCGAAAAGGCACGGATAATACATAAAAAAACTTAAAAAACAGTGCATATTTGAATTAAAAACTCAACGTTAAGAATGTAAATATTGGGAAGGAAAAAACTGACCTAATCTTGCGCCTAAAAAATAAAAACATCCCCAGATTCCCCTCACCTTGGCTGTGATCATTAGGCACTTTTTGCAGCCCTAGGTAACAGCTGGACATATTTATAACTGGGGTCGCCCTAATTGCGTGTATGTTGCCTAATTTCTTTTCAAGTTTTATTTTTTTTAACTGAGTATCCAACAATACAATGTCTTGAAATTGCCTGTAAATTTCCCCTGCCTCATGAAGAATATACTCACAAAACTTTGAGTAAGAATCTTGATTAGGTACTGCATTCTTTAAAAAAATGAACATGAACATGAGAGAAAATTGGGCAATGTCTGATGTAGTCAGGCTGATTCTGGTTGAAACCGTTTTGCTTACTCTCCAATTGGAGATGTTTCTACTGCAACATTATGGCTTTTTTTATGCTGTTTATACCATTTGCAATTGTGCATTGTGCATTAAAACCAAGATCAGAGAAAGCCAGGCTGGGATACAAAAAAATCTATTGATCACAAGTCCACTTTCGATCGCACGACTCCTCTGCCTTGATTAATGATCTGTGCAGTCTTGTAATGATAACAGCTGTAACGTGATGTGGCAATGCATCAGTGGTGTTTCATTCTTGTCCTGTCTAGTGGTCTATTCAAGACAGTCAGAAAATGACTGTTCTCTCAGAACATGTTTAGAACTGTAAAATATCTTTCTTTCAACATTCATAGAAGTTCATTTTTCACAGCATCTAGGTATAGAATTTTGGGCGTATAGAATGTATAGAATTTAAGAGTTGTCGATTTTATTCTTATGTGTATTATAAAATTTTTGCTTTCAAAATCTGGAGAGTCATTAGTCTAACTCCATCTATGTATTTTGTTCACCTTGCAAGCTTATCCAAAAAGTTAAAAACCACAAATAATGTCCAACTCACCTATAAATTTTGAAACCAGTTTGTCTGTAATTAGACAGTGAGACTCCTATTAGACTAAATGAAGGTAATTCCAAAAGACTACTTAAAGGGACATCCGATAGCTTTTGGGAGGCAAAGCCAGCCATTAAAACTTTTCCTTCAAGAGCAACACTGTAACAACAAAAAAACAAAGATTTATAAGAATTTTTAATAGGAAGTTGTAATCGGAACAACTATCGCAGGAATTTTTCTCACAAATGGAGGAAGAACAATTGTTTCAATTTTCCTACTATAGTTAAACAGAGATGGTCAAAAACAAATAATGCTAAAGAGAAAACTTTGATTTGTATGGGTGCAAATTTTTTCACTCCAAAAACAAATAAATGTCATCAATCAAAAAGTAAAAAATATCAAAAGAAGGCATAGGTTATGATTTTTCAGGAAATATTTTTCTTGTCATTGGAGCCACTAAAAAATGAAGATAGTGAGTGACTTCTTTTTTAAAAGAGGAAAACAAGTTGAAAGTTTAAACATACATTGTGTCTTAGGGCTCTTGAAACAATTTAAGCTAATGCTTTGAAGCAGAAAATTGAGCTTTTAAGGTACAAATTTTTAAATTCATTTTTCCTCATGCAAAGTTGACCTTTGAGTGAAAATTTTATCAAAACCGTTGACATCAAAATCTTTACAAAAAGCCCATTGCCTCCTTTATTCACAGAGGGATTCAATTGAACTGTAGAAGAAATGAAAAATATAGTGAACTTTTATGCTTACCACTTGACAGCGTCTTTAAAAATTGCTCCACCACATGTATCCAAGACAATATCGGCACCCTTATTCTCACTAACTTCTTGAACTGACTTGAGAAGAGTCTTTGGATTGTAAGTAATGGCAGACCATGCGCCTTTATCACGAACTAGGGTAGCTTCGTCTTCTGTGTCACTAATACTAATTACCTGTTAAACAACATTAGATATATGAGGGTATGCATTAAATGAAAAGTGTAATATGCAAAGAAAAAAGCACAACATGAATGTAGCACTGGCATGCTGTAAAATCAGTCCCAATGGTTGCATGATTCAAACATCTCAGTGTCCATCTCTTGCCCTAAATGAATGCACCATAGAAGACATTGTCCCTCCATAAAATGAAGTAGTATTTGCCATTTAAAAAAAGTGGCCCCGGTGTAAGGATAAAAGGTATGATAAAACATTACGACACTTCTGAATGGCTACATGTTGAGCTTGTTACATACATGAACTGCAAAGTTTACGTTCATGGGCTCTGTTGATGAACTGATCGAATACAATGATTGACAATTGGAGAGAAGTCCAATTCCCGGTACAATACGAAGGGACTTATTTTTCCAAGATCCTAGTGGCTACAGCTTTGTTCCTTACTATTAATCTGATACTGTCCAAATCAGCATTGAAATAAAAAAAGAGAGACACTGTTGTACTGCTGGAACTAAATGCTGAGAAAAAATAAATAAATAAAAAAAAGTCAGCAGTATGCTTACAGATGCTAAGGAAACAGCTGAGTCACAGCAGCACAGAGGGATCCTACTCTTTTCAATCACCTTCAAATGTTTTAATTGTGCATTTAAACTCTAGCTTCTAAGAGTAGTTTCCTTGAAAGTTCACAGCTTCCCACTAAATGAGGGAGAAAAGTTCCATAAAGATATACCTTAGAGTGTCCCTTGAGTATCCTTTAGGATAAGGATGTGCTCTGTGGTTGGAAATGAATGAACCAATTGTCTATTCATGAAATTGAATGTCACAGGAGAGTACAGAGGTAGCAATCGGATGATTTGTCAATTATTTTCTCTTTATTTACTTAGTCAGAGATAACATTCTTACCCCTTCACCATGAAATTTTGTGGATAGCAAATGAGCATAATTGTTTTATAAAAAAGAATTTAAAAAAAAGATTATATTACCTTGCCTTTATATACATTAGCCGCAACATCTACAGCAGCTAGCCCTAGACCTCCAGTCTGTGCTGTGATGAGAACAACATTTCCAGCTTTGACTTGAGCTCTTCTTCCTAAAGCGATTAAAGCTGTAGCATAACTGTCACCTAGAGCAGCTGCTGTTTCATACGTGAGCTCACTTGGTATTTTCCAAACATCCTGATAAACAAGGTACAATTATTAAGTTATAGAAATGGATAAGTTCATGGGGACGATTTTTAAAATATTTTATTTAATGGAAAAAATGTGGACCTAAAACTAAAGGAATCCTTCTGTAGGAAGGCTATTGCTGCGCCATCCAAAATTAATAAGTAGTTTAAGTACTCAGATTTGCAACCAACCCATCTCATTGCCAGTCTTATAACAATGAAACCAAAACTCTTAAGATCAAGTTTCAAAAGACATAGATAAAAATGATTAAATTGAAGAGAAAGGCGTAATCTTCTGATTAAACAGCCTCATCAAAAAGTATTTTGCTGATAGGTACCATAGGTGAGGGTACTGACAATCTGCAAGAAATATTTTTTAAATGAATATAATAGATATATGATAGTAAGTACCTTCTCGCTGACAATGCACTCTTCTGAGAACCCACCGAAGTCTTCTTTGCTCAGTGCAAGAACGCGGTCGCCAACCTCCAAAACATCATCATCATCTTCGTCCTCGTTGTTCGATTTATCATGTCTTTCAAGAATCTCTCCTGCAACCTCAAAACCGGGTATGAATGGGAGCTTGACTTTGTCCTCGGAAAGACCTTGCGTTAACAATCGATCAGGTGCATTCACTGCGCTGCAATGAACACCAATTCTGACCTGAAATATTGATGGAGAATTAATACTTTTTTTTACAGATAGCTTCCTCACAACTGAATTTTGGTTGCCTCTGAAGCAATTAAAATGGTGATTCAGTCCGCTGAGCCATTTCCGGAAATTTCATTCCACACAAATACAAATTATACCAACTAAATTTTTCATACTTGCGTGTGTTCTCAATATTAATGACTTAAATCACAAGTCATGTGCCTTGACTTGCTCTACTGCAAAATTTCTACCTGGTTTGTGATTTATCAATTAGGAAACTAATCAAATAAACTTCATAAAAATGTGCTTGACATTTTCCTCAGTCAGAACTCAATATACCATGAATGCATCAAGCAATTGAGTTTGCTTATTTTTTGGAGAAAGAAATCAAGCAATTTTGATAAACTTTGATCAAAACATGTCATTCGGGTTTAAGCTTCGATATTTATACGTAGATACTACATTGAAAATTGCACCAGTGACTGGGTGAAAGTTTCATGAGACTGAGCGTTCAAAATAGGAGTACTTTTAAAACATTTGCAACAGAGCCTAGAGATGAAGCAAGAGCTTTTACTGCTACAATGTGAAAGTTGTTCAATTGATTTAGAAGCAATGTTCCGCCGTAGAAAGTTAGTGAAATGACGTACCTCGCCTTTTTTCAACTTTTTGCGACTTTTGATTTCCTCCACGACTAATGCTTCTTTAGGTTCCTGGAGAATTGCTGCTTTGAGTGAAGCATACCTTTGACTGCAGAGGTTTGAGGAAGCAAATTTTACTTGCGACTGCCGTTGCAAAAATGACCTTACAATGCGGGGAAGAGCCATCACAAAGCTAGCATAAGAAAGAACTACAAGTTAAACATTATTTGTTAGACATTGAGGGTAGCATTGGATTTAAAATTAGCAAGAGACGGATTTGGCCCTGCTATAGTTACCTTCTAATTAATTAGTGACTAATTTTGGAGAAATAATTTAAATTAATAAGGAATTGAACGATAAGTCTCGTAATATTTACACTGCACACTTTTATAACCTCAAACCCCTACGGCGCCACAATGTTTTCCGATTATCACCAAAAACCAGCGTCCCGAATTCATCGAAGATCAGCTTGGCGGGAAATTCAAACATATCAGCATTCATGAGTTGTATTGCATTTTGCAAAAAGGAACCAAGAGCATTGCAATGTTGCTAAGATTGTAAACCTTCATCCTGTAAGTTAAAGTAATGAAATAATGAAAAAATGTGAAATTTACATGGTAATTTTTGTCTCAAATTTCCAGTTTTTAGGGTGTAAAATAGAAAATTTTTCGTTTTTTCTGTTTTCTTTTAAGGTCACAAAAAAAAAAAAAAAAATAATAATAATAATAAATATTATCCGAGTTTCTGAATCGTTCCAATAAGAGTACATATTTTCCCTTTAATTTAGGTAAAAACTGGAGCAGTTAGTCAAGAATGATGACACGCAGTCCTTTATCATTCCTTCACTCTTGCAGGCGCTAATGTGCGTTTCACGCAAACTGACCGTCTGGACATGCGTTTGGCGCAATGCGAGAAGTATTCGCGCAGTCTTGTAGGCGCTAATATGAGCTTGACGCCGACCGCACTGATTGGCGCAATGCGTGAAGTATTCCCAAGGTCTTGTAGGCGCTAATATACGTTCAACGTTGCGCGTCGGCCGCACTGTGTTAGAGTATCCCGCGTTAGAATAATCGCGGCATCGAATAATAGAGCTTAAAAAGCCCGTGCTGTGTTTTGACGCCGTATGAGCATTCCAACGTTGCCTCGTTTCTCCCGATTAAATATTTTTCCCGAGAAAAGTTCTTTATATCCGTGACTATTATTCAATCTTCTCACTTCATTTATCATCAGAGAGTAAGACATCGATGACTTGTCAACAAACTAATATAAACTAGCGTTAACATAAAAATGCGTTCATTTTCTAACTGTTTCCTGTTTTGCCAAACTTCTACCTTAAATTAACTTCATTTTAAATTCGCGCATTCCTGTAGCAGATTTTAAGGTTTTTACTCGCGCAATCCTCATATATTTTCTTAGACCTCTCTTGCAATCCTGGATTACCACTGAGAATCGAACCGTGGAGCCCACTTAGGACCAGTTTCTGTAGTGAGGGGGGGGGGGGGGGCTGTCGAAATATTTCTCCTTTCACAGTGAGCCAGAAAAAGATTTCCAAAAAAAAAAAAAAAAAAAAATAATGTCTTCAAAAGTAGCGTCAAAGGTATATCTGCCGGAGACATACTCAACATTTCCGGTTGCATCAACTGATCGTCGGAAACACTTTATGATTGCGCGGAAAAGTTACAGCGTCAAGTGAATGTTTACTGGAAATATTCAGCACTTCCGGTTACAACAGCATGATCGCCGGAGACACTCTCTGACTGTGCGCGAAGATATACAGAGTCAAGTGAATATTCACCGGTAATAAAGAGTACCTCCAGTAAATGTTCTTTTGACGCTGTGTACTTACGGGCTTAATCAGAGTGTTTCCGGTTATCAGCTGATGTAACCAGAAATGTTGAATACATCCGGTGGATATTCCCTTGACGCTTCTCAAGACAACGTGTTTTGGGATCAAGAGGTATCAGTATGCTTTGGAAAAACTTTGTCTGCTTCATTTTGGTATGAGACATTTTTTCGGTATGGTCGCCATCATCAGAGCTTTACTGTGGTATAGCACTCCAGTTCCGATTAAGCCGACAAAGAGTTTTGAGATCAGGAAGAAAAGCTACATTGAAAATAATTTGTCGGCCTCATTTAGGCGCGAGAATTTTTTCGACCTTTTTGTCACCTTTAAAGTACCCTATTATGCGGCAGGAGACCCCAGCTTCGGTTAGACTGGCAACTTGAGGTCAGTCAGAAAATTCTGTCGAATTAAAAAAAAAATCTGTCCATTCTGAGGTGGGATACCAAAATGACAGCGACCTTCCTGACTATTAGAGCCCCCCCTACCTCCCGGGAGGGTGGGTTGGGTTGAGTCGCGTAGCGGTCAGGAGGCGTTCGTTTGTCTCCTAGTTAGGGAATCTTATGCATGTATAAAGGTCTCCTTCAAACTGTTTGGCATGCAACACCCATGACACTCGTGCTCGGTTCATTAAGTGGAGTTAGTCAGCATAGTAAAAAGTTAAGTGATGGCAGGCTGATAAAGTAGGAAATCCGTCAAAAACTCAGGATAAGTTTGTTTACAGGTGAGTCTACTTTAATAAATATAGACGCATTTAAACACACGAAGACTATTTACTTGGGAAACTTCGAAAAAGACATTTGAACAGCATTCATAAAAACCTGACGTTGGAAAACACGATTCCAGAAGTGATCTGGGTAGTTTCCAGATGCAAACGAACGGAGGTAGCGCAACATAAGGGTCAATTAAGACCGCGAGAAGGGGATGCTTTAATAACATTTTGCATTCAAAGGCTCGGAAATGGTACAGACCATCGATTCTCTTTCCGATTGCTTGTGATTAATGGAGTGTCACGCTATAAACCCTTTTTAAGAGATTGAGGGGGAGAGAACGATACGTAAATGGGAGCAAGAAAGATTATAAAGGAAGAAGAGGAGAGAGATAAAACGAGAGGGTGTAGAGAATGGAGAAAATGAGAAATTTTAGTGGGGAGACAGTGGGAGAGAGACCGATGCGAGAGGATAAAAATGTGCAGATGAAAAATAGTATAAAATACTTATCCTTTAAATGGGTCAAAATATGCATTTTTGAAAATTTGGCAACTTTAGGGGGCTCAATAAAATTACTTATGCATAATTAGTTTCATCGCCACCTCCAACGCGAGATAGGCACTCATTTTCGTTCGCCAGCCAATGCTCACTGGCTTGGAGGAAAGAGGTAGCCAAACGAGTTGAAATAGGTGTCAATTTACATCGAATTTTAAATGAATCCTGCGCTATGTGACAATCACACCGAGAATATCAGGCGGAAGGGGGCTCCGAAGACGCAAACAGAGTGTAAAAACGATTTGATCACGAAGAATGCCAACTACGCGGCGGTTTAACTCATTAACTCCTTAATCCTCCCATTTAACTTCAACCGCGTCATTGCCAGCCCTCCCATGGTGTCCTTCAAGGCTAGAACGGTGGTTCCTCTGCATGAATTTTCCAGAGGATTGAGGGTTTTTCAATTGAACCAATCATAACATAACTATGCACGAAAAATTGGACCACTAGTTAAAATAAGGATTGAAGTAACACAAGAGGTGTTCGCACGGGACACGTTGAATACATTTAAAATTCAAAAATTACCTACAAACGAACAAATTATCGTTTTCAGTTTATGTCAGAATCAGGTGGTCCAAATTTTAAGTTCGCGAGAAAACCAATATTAAATATAAGTTACATTATAAATGACAAAGAGGCTAGTTGGACCGCATTTAACAGAAAGGAACCAAGCCACATCAGCTATTGCCAAATTCAATTGGGCAGTTTAATTTTATACATGATAACGGCTGTGCGGATTTTTTTTGCAAATTTCAGTGAATTTTCTCCATAGTGCGAAGCAAAAACCTTAAAATTTTCAAAGGAATCTGCACAAACGTTCTCACCAGGTAATTGCCCAGTTAAATTTGGCAATAGCTGATGTGGCTTGGTTGCTTTCTGTTATAAACGTGGCCCAGTTCGTCCAGCTAAAAATAACTAGAGTTTACCTAAAAAATAAATCCATCATTTTCTACTACATGGTCCCTACAAATTTGTCGGAAATTATTAATCATAGAAAATTTGTTTCGATTATGAGGCACGCTAAAACTAGTAACTCCAATTTGGCTCGAGCCAATTTGTTTTTTTTCCCCTGTGAAAAGGTCAGATCGGCGTATTTTAACAAAATTCAAAAGGCAGTGAAAGATATTAAAGTGGTTGACATGAGGTGAAATTTACTTGGAAGAAGTAGCAAATCTCCTAAATATCTTGAAAAATGTCATTTTTATCAAGATCGTACAAAATCATAACCAATACCTATCAAATTAAAATCAATATTGATTGAATATTGATCGGGGAATATTGATTTAATCTACCTCATCCCGCGTAAACATTTGCGAGAGATCCGATTCAGTCACTATTTTTTTAGAGTCAGTTGGTAATTTCATTTTCAGATGCCTTAGACTTTTTTATACGCAGTCCCAAGTCCCAATGACAAAAATACAACTATTCGCCCTGAATGGATGTGTATGTCGCATGAGCAAAATTAAAGGCACGCTGGCGCGAAGCGTGAACTTGCGATGCTCCGCTCCATGCCGCTAGTGAGGTTTCGCTCACATTCGGGAGAAAAAGTTATAAAAGTTAAAAAAGAGGCCGGATTATACCTCTCCTATCTTTGGCTGTGTTGCTCACTTAGCCATACGTAACCCTTGAAACATCGCTGGCTAATAAAACAAACGGGACGAACTCAACATGGAAATAGAGCAAGGGAAAGGACGCGCATCGATAACGGCGCAGAGATACAACTATTCGTGCTTGATGGATGTCCGTGTTGCGTCTGCAAAATTGAAGGCGCTTCGCGGCGCGAGGCGTGATCTAACAATGCTCCGCTCTATGTTGCCCATGAGGTGTCGTGTGTTGTTCATAGAAGCAGCAAAGAAGTTGATAAGAGAGACCCGATTAAGTCTCTCCTATCTTCGGCTGCGTTGACACTCGATTTCTTTTAAATTTTATGTCTGATTCCTTTTTTACAATACATATGTAGACCTATATCTAAAGGTCGCATGTACCGGCCCCATACAACCCACAAGGCATGCGTTTTAATCAAGCACCTGGTCATTTTGACCGGACTTGGGCATCGAAAGGATTAATAAAAAAACGTTCTGGAGTCCACGCCGTGACAAAAAAAGCACTGATTTACGCAAAGAAAAGTTAACCTCCATTCAATATCTCCATGCAGGGATAGGGTTGCATACATCAGAGTGAGCAGACTTCCTTGGCGCCTCCATTCTTTCTTGGAGTGACAGCCTTGCTCATGTATCAGCCCTACCGCAGCAACGAGAATTTAGCTGGACATAAACATTAAACATATGGGGATGAGGAAGACTCCGATCTCTGATATACCAACGTGATTTTGCACTTTCTTTCGATTGCGGTCGTTACTCTATAGGCTACTTGGATCCAAAAGTTGATTCTATTTATTGAGGAAGAAGAAGGAAACAAAAGGAGAAAAATAATTGTTTTCTTGGCAAGATTTTACTCAGGAATAAATAGTTATTAGTTAGTTATTTTATTATAGATATTCAGCATCGTAGACTATTAACGTCTTTACAAAGAATTTGGAAGATGGGTGTATATATAAAAATCTAGATTTTTGAATTAAGAAGGGCAAAGAGTTTCAGAAGTTTGGTTGTTGATAAAATAAAAAATCAACGACATACGACGGAGAAAACGCAATGATTCCTTGTTTTAGAAGCCTTCATTTTGCGACGTAGTTTACAGCTTCAATCTTAAGAATTGAATTAAGTAAGTTATCAGATTCGGTGAATCTGGCTCGAAAAAGTACTCGAGAGTTAGTTTCAAAAATGAGCATAAGCGACGACAATTATTTTTATATGAGAAAATTAATAGCATTCACAACGTTGCCAATTCACTCTCTTCTTTTGATTTTTAGTGAAGTTTGTATATTTATTCTGAAGCAGCGGTTTTATGCCGCGGTCATCACTGCGCCTCTGACGCCGCGCCGTCATCACGAGACACTTAAAACGCCTTCATGTTTTCGCTTATGCGATACGAGCACTCATGGAGTACGAATAATTGCTTCCAATCGATGGTATCAACTTTGTATTTCAACTAGAAGGGTTCTTACACGAATACCAGCATTTTTCATTCAGAGTGATGTCGGTGGGTCGTATGACAACTTATTCCGGAAAAATAAAACACGAGAGTAATAATTACATTTTGAAAGTACCGTACCATTTTGGCTAAAAAAGGATGGTTGTCTCCTCAATCCTCTTAGTACAAATCAATCCTGCCACTTACCATTGTTTGCAAATTTTTCAGCTTTTATAGAGCCTTTGCTAAATGTGCGTGAATAAACATAATTGCGACATAGTTTGAGATGCAATTGAAACATTTTAATTTCCAACCTCTGTAATGAGTTTTAAACGAAATTTGATGAATATTTGGAGCAAGAATTATACTCCTCTTGTGAGTTTTCCCCTCGAAAACGGAAATTCCTTCTATTCAGGTTTATTTAAAACTCCTCTGGATACGACGACCGTTTAAAAGTGTTATTCGAAGTAGTGGGGCCGATAAGTGGAAAATATCATAACAATCGTGCACTTCTGGAAGAAAGTATGAAAATTTCAGGGATTCATCTCTACCCTATAGACTTTCGATTTAGACATAGACCCCAAAAATCTGAGCCCCCTGGGGGGGCAGGGGGGCCCCCAAATTTTGAATTTCGTATAACTACTGAACGGCTAATGTTAGCGTAATTTTTTTACAGCAGGACGATGGGAAATTTTATTAGGAACAAAAATGGTTCTTATGAATTTTTCTGTGGGATCGATATTTAAGGCGTGAAACGGGAAAAACCATCGGGGGACGGGGAGCCGGCCGTTCTGAGGCAGATCCGCGCGCTGCGCTGCCTGCCCGGGACGCGCGCGGCGGCGGAGTACGGTGTTCCCGACGAAATAGCCGCTTGTCTCGGTTTAATCTCAACGGTGCGCAGTTTTAAAAATAATTATGAATTTACTGTACTGCCTAAATACTTTTCCATAGTGATATAAGCCCTACTTTTTATTAGTAACACATAAAAACAAGCAAAAGGCGAAATACTCCAATGCAAAAGTGCCGAGTCAATAAGAGGGGTCGGTCATCGCGCATCACGCGTCTTGTTTTCTCTGAATACAGAGCTTTTCCGATCTCAGTACAGAGTGTATTACCCTTTCCTCACGTAAGTTTTGTAAAGGATTACATTTTTTAAGATATTAGAGCGAAATAACAAGTTTTAATATACGATTTTGACCCACTTTTTAATGACTATTGGAAATGGCGGATCCTTGATAACTTATTTTTAGTTTATTTTCCACGTTACTTTCGGCGAATGGGACCATAAGCTGCTTACATAAGCAAGAATTTTGCAAAACTTGATGCTAAGACATTACTTGAGGAGTAAAGAGGGGGGCTTCACATTCCCTTCGCCACCAAGGATACCAGATTTCCTTCATTTTCCTCCAATATCGTTTTTCGTTCATGTTAATTGGTTTCTCGCAATTGCACAGGTTACATACGAAACATTCCGACAATGTTCTTTTCTCCTCTTTTTTCCTCCAGCCAGTCAATAGAAGTTTTCATTTTCATGAACTCCCCACTCTTTCAGTTATTCAACAAATATGCATATTTCAAAAAATAGAACAATACATTATAATGAATAATAAAATAGTGTATTTCCTTCGGAAAATACACTAAAAGAAGATATCTGAATCCTATCGCTTCTTTTTATCGAGTCACCCTTGAAGATATTATTGGTACTTTCCACGAGACATAAAAAATGGAATGAGTAGTAAAAAAATCCATGTATATTATTTTTCATTTTGTTCTACGGAGTTTGGAGTGGAGTTGGTAACATTTGTATTGAAAAAAATATTAATGTAGGAGGAAATTTATTTATCATGCAGGTTCTGATCCTTTAAAGAACTTTGAGAAGGACCAGTACGTCAGGAAGAAATTCATTGCATTTCTTCTTTTTCAACCCACCAAATCTCGTACCGATTTTTGATTTGTAAGTATGTCGGAGAAAATTGTCAAGAAACGGGACTTGCAAAATATGCAGTGCACAAAACGTACACCTTAAACTTTATCGTACAGTATAACACTGATCGAATTAGCTTTAGAGATTATCAAAAGGTTAATTTCTCGTCAAAATATCAACAAATCAGTCAAAATCAGTAATCAGTAATCAGTTGCAAAATTACCGAGATTGCGGGATATCGAATGATGCGCGATTTAATTGACGACATAAGAACAGGATAGGTCCCCAGTAGGCGCGACTTCCTATGACTCAAATGGAACGTTTTTGCAGATTAGCGGATATTGGCGGCTATTTATTACTTAATAATATTCTTTGTACTGTACAGGAAGCAGTCCAACGAATGTTTTTTGGGGGTCTTTTATCCCTATCAAGCTTTCTCAAGATTCTTTTGGCGTTTTTTCGGAGCAAGTTTTGAAGGTGGTTTTGGTCCTCTTAAAAAATGCCTATACGTAGCAATGATGTACCAATATGTTCCTTAAAGAGAGGAGAATAAGCATGTTTTTATGTATACTCATTTTTTACAAAATTAGTTTCCCTGTCTTAAAAGTCTGGCTGGAAGCCGTCTCCCGGGAACTTTAGGGTATGTAAGCATATTTAGATATCATTCTGGTGGCGCAGCACCGAGAAAAAGAGAGAGAGAAAAAAAAAACACTTTAAAATAATTTTTCAGGTCATCGTGGTTAACAAAAAAGATTTGTGATTTTTAGTCCCCCCCCCCCCCTTCACGAGACAACTGTGCGTCAGATTTTATTCCGTTCAACTGATGTCTGATACAGTTATCTCGGATGCTTTAATAAAAATTGACAAACCCGTACAACAAAACATCCCCGAACTCCAGCACTTAGCCCCTTCTCCTTCTCCTTCTTTTGCCGTGCGCTCACTTGTATACATATATTACCTGCAAAAATTAAGCCCTATTTTAAGGCTTTATAGGTAGTACGATACATTTATAATATTTTTAAAACTGCGCACCGTTGAGATTAAACCGAGACAAGCGGCTATTTCGTCGGGAACACCGTACTCCGCCGCCGCGCGCGTCCCGGGCAGGCAGCGCAGCGCGCGGATCTGCCTCTAGTGGGGCGGATTGGCATAACAATCGTGCATTTCCGGATAAAAGCATGAAACTTTCAGGAAGTCTTCTACACCGATGAAGAAACGAATTTAGCCTGGGTGCCCAGTTCTATGGGGTCCCAGGGGGGCAGGGGGGCGGGGGGACCCTAAAATCATAAAATTCAGGTTTTTCTGTGAGAATTTTTGTACACAAGGGCATAAAACTGATTGAGTTTGCGGAATTGACCAGTTCAAGGCCACCTCAATACATACTGGAACGATTTCACCCACTAATCGCCCAATTTTGACCAAAAGGGTGCTTGGAGGGGAGGGGGGACCTGAGATTTAAAGCCCTGATTTTCTTGTGAACTTCGAATGCGTAGTTAAGGTTTATAACAACTAAATCCATTAAGCATTATAATTTTATACTGCCGAACTATTTCAAAATTGATACAAAAAATTCGTCATGGCCGTGGGGGGGGGGGGGGGGGAAGCGAAGCGCAAGCGCACACCGTGCGAAGGTGGCGCAGCGTGCAATAAGGCTCTCCTAATATAACGTCTATGTTGTGCCGCATTTTATATACCGCATTTTCGATCGTTGCACGTATCTTACGCTCGGTGAAATGGGGGGGGGGGGGGACTCATTTTCAACCGCTATTATAAAAATATTTAAAAAAAAAAAAAAAAAAAAAAAAAAAAAAAAAAAAAAAAAAAAATGGAAACGAAAAATCATAACATCCACCGATTCCAAGAGATTATAATTGAGTATGTCCCATCTCTTTTTGGATTAGAAATCCTTTTCGGTAACATCAGGATAATTTGCAGTTTCCTCCTCATTATCATCATTACCAGTGTTATAGTTTCTCATGTTTTTCGTGCACTTCTTGTAGCCGTTCCCACAAGCTTCGCAATATTGTAGAGCCTCGTGCATTTTAACAGTGCCCCCTCACATCTAGTGTTACACTTTCGGTAGCTGCAACTCAAGTATGTTGTACCTAATGATAGGTTGGATTCACATTGAAAAGGCCATTCTGAATTTCTTGAAGAACTTTCAAATGACAGTGTCTGTATTGAGACTCTCATCGAAGCCAAAATGCGGCATCCTTAGGACGTGCGCAGTTTTCAAGTTATGTCCATCATACAAAAAGGACAAGCCATGCACAAAATTCACATCAATTGACCCTGAGAGCTTCATTTGATGTTAAAAAACAAGCATGTCCAAATTTTGTTGTAGATTTTAAGAAAAACAATGAGAACGGAGCTTCTTCCGCTTGAAGAACGCAACAAATGAGGCAGAGAATCAAGCCCTCAGTATTTACATCGGAGTCTTGCAATTTAGCTGGAATAGTGCCACCTTGAATATCTGATATCACTGCGAAGCTCCAACTTTGAACTTTACGTAAAATCTTTGACGAAAATTTCTTCTTGGTTTTCCACTTTTAATCGTTGCACGTATGTCAGATGGCTACCAATTCATTTGTGAGATATGGTAAATCTCAAAGTACTGGATACCTTAATTTACACCGATTTTTTTAATGGAAAATTCATTGCTTATTATGGTGAGAGAGAATTTGCCGTCATATAGGCTTATGATAGGCTCATGAATAATGTAACTGCAGGGTCAATAATATTGGAGTAGTTGTCGGTTCCAGAGAGAATCCCAGGTTCAGAAAAGAGGATCAGCCAAGAAAACCAACTGCATTGACCATCTCTGCCACTGTGAACACAGATGTTATGGTGATATCACTCGCCGCTTTTGGTGAGCTCAACTTCGACAGATTGTAAATAGCTTTTGGTACTGGTACGGAATTTGAATGATTTTCGATCCATCAAGTTTTGAGTAAAATTGGTGCTGCAAGAGCCGCACCTCATTCGCTACTTCATGTTTTTATCGGATCTGATACAACGTCTGCACTCGATGAATATGGTAAAAAGTCGATCTGAAAAACTTTATATAATTTCTCCGAGGTCTTAAAAATTTTTAAGTCCTGTCAAACAAGCTCGCAGACGCTGTTGAGGCTCTAGTGTAGTGACATCGAACAGTTCGTTGTGGCTATGTATATGGTCAAAACTTCATATCTGAAACCTTCGCGAATAAAGTGCTGTAAAGAAGTTTCTATGAGAAAACGTCGGATTTTGATGAACTGCCACCCATGCACGCAGCTTTGCTACAGCACGTTTGCGATGCCTTTACCAAGCAGGATATTGTTGAGAGGAAGTGTAAAAGAAGAACAAGAGGAATCTGCTCTAACACAGTAGTAGTACATGGGAAACTAACATTGGTTGGTAATGATGATAATGAGGAGGAAACTGCAAATTATCCTGATGTCACCGAAAAGGATTTCTAATCCAAAAAGAGATGGGACATACTCAATTATAATCTCTTGGAATCGGTGGATGTTATGATTTTTCGTTTCCATTTTTTTTTTTTTTTTTTTTTTTTTTTTTTTTTTTTTTAAATATTTTTATAATAGCGGTTGAAAATGAGTCCCCCCCCCCCCCCATTTCACCGAGCGTAAGATACGTGCAACGATCGAAAATGCGGTATATAAAATGCGGCACAACATAGACGTTATATTAGGAGAGCCTTATTGCACGCTGCGCCACCTTCGCACGGTGTGCGCTTGCGCTTCGCTTCCCCCCCCCCCCCCCCCCACGGCCATGACGAATTTTTTGTATCAATTTTGAAATAGTTCGGCAGTATAAAATTATAATGCTTAATGGATTTAGTTGTTATAAACCTTAACTACGCATTCGAAGTTCACAAGAAAATCAGGGCTTTAAATCTCAGGTCCCCCCTCCCCTCCAAGCACCCTTTTGGTCAAAATTGGGCGATTAGTGGGTGAAATCGTTCCAGTATGTATTGAGGTGGCCTTGAACTGGTCAATTCCGCAAACTCAATCAGTTTTATGCCCTTGTGTACAAAAATTCTCACAGAAAAACCTGAATTTTATGATTTTAGGGTCCCCCGCCCCCCTGCCCCCTGGGACCCCATAGAACTGGGCACCCAGGCTAAATTCGTTTCTTCATCGGTGTAGAAGACTTCCTGAAAGTTTCATGCTTTTATCCGGAAATGCACGATTCTAGGGGTATTTCTTGCTAATCCGCCCCACTACTCAGAACGGCCGGCTCCCCGTCCCCCGATGGTTTTTCCCGTTTCACGCCTTAAATATCGATCCCACAGAAAAATTCATAAGAACCATTTTTGTTCCTAATAAAATTTCCCATCGTCCTGCTGTAAAAAAATTACGCTAACATTAGCCGTTCAGTAGTTATACGAAATTCAAAATTTGGGGGGCCCCCTGCCCCCCCAGGGGGCTCAGATTTTTGGGGTCTATGTCTAAATCGAAAGTCTATAGGGTAGAGATGAATCCCTGAAATTTTCATGCTTTCTTCCAGAAGTGCACGATTGTTACGCTTATCGGCCCCACTAGTATCATTTTAGAAATCTCGGAAATTTTTTAAGAACTATTTCCGTAAGAAAGTATTATTTTTTTAACAAAAACTACTTTTTCAGGACTTTTTCAAACACTTCAAGTGTTAATAATGTATAGTTAATCTTAAAAGAGCTTCATACCAGGCACAATACTTTTTTTTTAGAAGAATACTTTTTTTTACTTTTGTAAGAAAGTGTTTTCTAACAAAAACTACTTTTTTTAAATATTTTTCGAACATTTTAAATGCTAAGAAATTAAATTTAATTTTGAAAGAGCCTCATGGTATGCATAATACTTCTTTCTTTACTTAAATATTCCCTATTGTAAACTTCAGTAAAACAATATCCAAAAAGGGATTCCTATAACGTACATATTATTGGTGCTTTTTAGAAGTTGTCTCTTTGGAATTTATGAGTTTTTTTCCTCACTCTTTTTTTAAAACCAGTCTTTGCTGCTAGAGTGGAGAAGTCCAATGAAGCTTTAACGCTAGAGAACCAATCATAAAACGGCATAAACATTGCAAAACTCTTTTATACGGTATGATACGATACGATAACGGCCGATAAAAGTTACAACCGATGATGGAGAAGGAGAGGGTTAAAAAAATGCATTTTTATATGCACAAAACGTGGCAACCAAGCAGAGCATCGGGAACTGCATCAAGTGCCTAGTTATTCAGTATGTTCGCCACATAAGCTGCAGTGGCTGCAGCCGTGTAACTGTGACGTCACAGCCTGAGGATATGCCACGGAAAAACCGAACGGCGCGGCGCTCCAACGATGACGTCAACACCGCCGTGCTGACGAAAAACGCCGTACAAACATTCAAATGTTGTCTAATTGCCTCTCAGAAAAGATTTATTTTCGGAAAACTTTATTAATTTTTCTTCTTGAAATTTTCAAACACTTTAGATCATATTACGTGCAAAATTACATGAAAAATCGGAAGAAAAATATTTTCAAATTTCCCCGAATAATTTGTGATTTTATGAAGGAGATTTGGCAACGCTTGAAGGCTCATACGGCGTTCTGTCTTAGCATGGTAGGACACGCCACACGTAATGTGTCTCTCGGGTATCGGGCCATTCAGTTCGCAACTTTCCAAAGCCGTCCTCACACGGTCTGTTGATAAAGGACTGTAATTATACCATTTCAGATGAGCTTTTTCACCTTTGTAGCCACATGTTTTCCAGGGCTCCTGAAATAGGTATCAAAATCGGATTTTTCTATTTAACTTGACGAAAAATGATCCACTGAAAATTTTACCGCCCTAAATTAAGGGCCTTTTTTTCATCGTAAATTGATAATCTATGCAATCGTTGACCGTTAACCGTTGATAAATCACAAAAATATGCTAGTCCGAAGTTACGGCCGTGTTAGGTTTTAGAGTAGTAACTTAATTTATGAACTGTATGCATTTTGGATCGAGTTTTGAAGCCAAGGTTACGAGTTGTGTGATAAAATGAAAACAATTTACAAGGCTCTAAATGGGAAAAAGTGTTGGTTTTTCAGTACAATCTGGTAACGATGTTTGAAACGCTTAAGAGCACATACTATCGCAGCTCACGTCCGAATGGACAACATTTTGCAATAAGGAGCTACTGTTTTCGGTTCGTCCATGAAATCACCTATAATCCTGGCGAAACTAATGTCATAAATGACGTTCCTATAATGGCCGAATAGTATACTGCCGTCCTAAGCAAAAAGGCCGTAACTCCACTCAAATTCTTTTACTTTTTCCAGTACGTACTGCTTTACTACAAAAAAATGCAATCGCCCCAAGGTTTTATATTTTCATTTTGAGTTCCTAATGGTGTGCCACAGTCGTATCAGAAAAATGAAGGATAAATATTTGTTAGATTTTTTGTAAAACAGTATTTCGTCAGAAAAAATTGACAAAGTGTCGAATGGAGATAGGATGTTTTTACTTTGGACGGCAGTATCTGAATGTAGTGTCGTATTTGTACCTAGTGTATGAATAATATCTCCTCATTGCAAAAAAAAAAAAAAAAAAAAAAAAAAAAAAAAAAAATTGTATTAAAAAAATAGATACTGCTCTTTTCTGTAAGAAGGCTCACCAGCTGTGGCAACAGTGTCAATATTTTCGTCAAAATCTTAAGATCACGCAGTCAGAGTAAAGTGGAAATGACGTTACGTGCAGTCCATTAGAAGTAGCGGCCCGCTGAACATAGGCGGAAATGGGCTGATGTGACGTCATTTCCGATTTATACTAAGGGTGCAATCGTAAGATATTAACGAGAGCTAATCGACAATTAATATGACTAAAGCTTCAAGACACGTTCAGGACTCGGAATTTTTGCACATGCATGTAGACGAGATGTTCGTATTGGAACAATGCGAGGCAGTTGGTAAGTGATTATTACCGATTTTTCTAGCGGCCAAGAGAAAAAAATAGAGGAAATATAAATATTTGAAAAGAGACAAAGTATTATTTTTGAGAGACTTACCATGCACGAACTTTTTCATTTTGAGGTAATAGAAAGTTAAGTGAAATGCTTTTTAAATTCAAATGACATTCATTTCTTGGATTGGATGCAAATTTTCCAGAAAATCAATTTTCAATTTGATTTTTCCGGGAAAAATCAAATTTTCCGAGTAACTAACACATCGAGATAGATACATACGTCATTTTTGGACTCGGCAGCAACCAATAGTACTACTCTTTCTGATAGCAAGGTTGCTTTAGTCAAACGATAATGAGTAAATTTACAGAATTACCTGCGTATGAAACCCAGCCGATTGTCTACCAGGAGGCGTGAAAAAATTTCGTTACCTACGTGTAAAAAATTGGACGTATTCAATGTCTTTTTTTTTTGCCAACTTTGTAAATTATTCTAGGTTTCGCATCACAGGCGAGGAAAAGTTTATTGTAGGGAGAATCTACTTTATCGAACTAACCGTTATTTCAAAGTTAGTTGAAATTTTTCGAAAATTTAAATTTTCATGAATAAAATCGGTCGGTGGTGGATGAGTTTTGAGCTTAGGTACTTTACAGACCTGATACTAAGAAATGTATAGAGTATGCACCATCCGACACCTATCGAAACTTTTTTATGCCTTATTTTGGACGCGGAAAAACCGCGACTGAGTGATTGATGGATGGATTTGGTAGTTTGATTGAAGGATATCAGGAAACGCATTTCGATAACCAATGTGCGAAATCACGTATCTCCGTTGCGGTGTTTCAAGATGTCCGTTCTTCTTCTATTTATTGGGAAAGAAACAAGCCCTGATAGGAATATTTCGCTAATGGGAAAGAAAAATCAAGGGCCTGTTTTTTAAAAGAAATTACGTTGACAAGTTTTGAAAAGAAAAAATAAAGTATGGCAAGAAGTCTGCAAAATCTTAAACGAAGCTAAGAATTTTGCACATTGGCCATCGATTTGCTGTAACTGAGGGAGTACTGCGGGTCGATTTTTGGATTGTTATCGAATAACGTTGATCGATAAATAGCATTGCTAAGATAGGGATTTATCGATCGAGTTCATTCGATAACGATTCAAGTATCGACCCGCTGAATTATCTTGGTATTCTCCCAGATCGTGCACCAGTTTTCTAGAGAGTCGAATTTTTGCCCAATTTTATAGAGACAATTTTATGAGTTTACGAAACATCATGAATTGAAGGAGTTTCTGGAATTATTCCTCGAATTTCACGAATTAAAAAAATGATTATTTTCCTCATTCCAATATTTCATTCTAACTCCACCAAAAAGACTCAAGACAGAAGCAATGAGATACTTTACTGCAACTGACATTGATCTGAAACATACCTCATTATCTGTCCTTCAGTGTCCTTTCCCCTTGCGAAGTTCTCGAAACACTATAATTGTGATCCTCTTTGACGATTGTTTGTATTTACTTTTTTATTCTATGAATCTGTCGAGAACATGGAGAACGTCGATAAAATTCGAGTAATGAGTTTGTTGATATTTTTACCTCTCTTTTTTATGAATTGATTTTTTTTCCAATTCAGACAGGTGTTACAGTTCCTCAGTGACAAAAACTGAGGTACCTTGCTTATAAAACATTCTGATTGACTCATGTAAAATGTCCTTTCAGTACTACGCATGCATTAGAAATATAATAAAATGGAGAAGCTTCCGGCGAGCTCAAATGGAAACTTGTTTGGCTCTTCCTAAATGAGGAATTTTTCGAATAGAAAGTATAAGACCAGCTTCCTGTCGGCTTGACAGGAAATTATCCATATACCCTGGGCCTCAGTCCTGAACCTACTAACGCAATCAAGGCAATGCAAAGAGTCACTAATTTAAGATCATTATTGATGCGCTATAAGTCAATACCATTTCATTATTCTCATTGTAAATACAAGGCTACGTTTTGAGAAAGGATTCGATTTTATTTGAAAAATAGAAAAGTTCATTCGTTGAAATGTTGGCGAAATTTCACAGTATTTCTGAGAGAGCAAAATTTTCGCTGCAAAAAATTCAGTATGATCAACTTCCGACCTGATAATTTTTTGCTCCTTTTTGAGAGGAGATTTAAAAATAAAATATTACCAACTGAACTTTTCGAAAATTGGGGTCTTTTTTCTCCAAGTGTCTGGAAAAATATTAAATGAAACCACCTGCAGGGAATTAAATTGATACTTGATTCCTATTCAGATTTTTAGACAGGAAAGTGCAATTCATGGAAAGGTACCGAGTCCTTAATTTTTTTTAATGTTGATTCTTCGAAATAACTCTGCAGACCAACTCTGTCGTGCTGAGGAAGAACGTCGTATGAAGATTCTAACGTTATAAAACTCCCCTCCTCCTCCCGATAAAATTTTTATTTTTGAGAAAAGCTTGAAATAATTCGCTCTAGAGGTTTTGCACACTTTGGATTAAACCATGATTAAAATTCTTGGAATAATTGAAAGAAAAATCTTCACAAGTCTCCCTTGAAATTTGTATTTTATCGACAGAAAGGCAACGTCGAAATGCTCATACTTCGTTCTTTCTCAGCATGGCAAAATTAATGAGCAATTCCCAAACCTTTTCGCTCCCATTTCAAGATATTCCGTTCCTCTCATTCAATAACTGAAATAGTCCTTTGATCTTCCACGGGAGCGAGAACAGTAGTGTAGAAAGAATTAAACATTGAGTGGCACCGTTGCACAGTGGAAGTTTTGAAAAATATAGGTATTTGTCCAAAAAATGTTCTAAAATGTCAAAATAACCTGTCGTAGGAGAAGCCTAATTTTTCAAACCAAAGAAAAATAAAGTAATATTCCAAAAAAGCTGTGAATAGTTTTACTTCTTCCATCGTTGGGCCACCTGATTGTCTAAAATGTCAAATGCATTGAAATGCAACTTCACGCACCATATTCACACAAAAATGAACTCAAGCATTTTTTAACTGGACTGCAGTTTGTAATAAAGAAGTATCATTACTATACTAAGTACTAGTCCTATAATCTCTGACTCATTTTGAAAAAACAACGTATGCGCCAACAGCTCTTTATGCAGATAGGTTCTTTTGTGGATGAGCCAAAAATAGTAAAACCTTATTAATATGTGTATTTCAACCTACTTTTTAGGATAACTGGGGAACTTTCCTCATCGAAAACTTAAGTGTCACTCTTTAAATGGACCACATTTTGAAATAAGGAACTACAGTTCACAGCTCATTTTAGAAACAAACGTATGTAACACTGGTTCTCTTATGTAGACCGACAGGTGCTTTTACGGATAAGTCATAGAAAAGAGTTCCTTATTGCAAATTTTAGTCCGATGAAACTGCCAAAAAATTTGTCTATTAAAAATTTTACCTCTGCATGTACTTTCTCCGTGGACACATACATTGAACTACCTTTTGCAATAAGAAACTAATATTTCTGGGTCGTTACACAAAACATATGTGACACTAGTTCTCTCATACAGATAGGTGCGCTTGTGAGTGAGTAAAAAATAAAAGTTCCCAATTTCAAAATGTAGTCTAAGTAGTTAGAGGAACGGAGAACCGTACTATATTTTTGTGTTTTTAGTGTTCGTGAATTATAATAAAAGAGAAAAATACTGAAACAGGAACTGTTTTTTTTATTGCGGAAGCACAAATTGAATATTGGCGGTGTGAAATGTAAATACAGGATTTATTATTGGCAAAAAGAACGTTTATAATAAAGTTATATAGTGGATGGATGACTTTATTAAAAGGCAAACTTTGGACGCCAAAGTGCTTGCATCTTAAGTGAGAAGCAGAATCTAGCACCCGCCTGGTTGATGACTAAAACCAGAATATACAGCAAGGAAGAAAAAAGGAACAGTCTGCATTCTGTAGGAAAAAGTAATGAAATATGCGAGGCTGGTTGTATTGATTTTGAAATAGGACGCTGGAATTTTATAAATGTTTGAAATAGAGTTGAAACACTTCACGAAAAAAGCCCTGGGTCAAAATTACTCACTTCACAAAAACCGCGGCTGAAGCGCAGCCTCAGGGGGCGCATGAGTGAGAGTAGAGATCTTCTTTACGTGACGACAAGCTGAAAATTCGAGAGAAAAATCTGATAGCTGAAAGCAGGGAATCGGCGATTTCGATTACGGTGTTCTGCAGAAATGTCTGTGGCGATAATATCATTTGAAGTGAAATTTGCACGGAAAACGCACTAGAAAATGAGTCTATCGAGTTCGACTAAAGTTGCTGGAACCACAATGAGTTTAATTATGAGATGCAGTTCAAACGCGAACAGAGAACACTTTGGATGAGGCAGTCGAGAGGAAACCGGATTTGGCGGGTTCAACCCGATGTCGAAGGGTGAGTCTGAGTCTAATTGCAAGTGCATCGATGAACTTGAAAAAACCGGATTTATTAGGACCGCTGGAGGATGACGTTATCTGGAAGTTCAACGGTGAGTTCAACGGTGAGTAAACGGTGAGTAAACGGTGAGTTTAACGGTGGACAAACTGACTTCAGACGAGGAGACCACGATATTCAGAACTGAAACAACAATCGAGCTTGCCGGCACCGATGAGTTCATGGGCGAGTTCAACGGTGAGTTAAACGGTGAGTTAAACGGTGAGTTGAACGGTGAGTTTGACAGTGAGTTAAACGGTGAACGAACTGACTTCAGACGAGGAGACCACGATATTCAGAACTGAAACAACAATCGAGCTTGCCGGCACCGATGGGTTTATGGGCGAGTTCAACGGTGAGTTCATCGGTGCGTTCATCGGTGAGTTCATGGCGTTCAAATGAGCTGCTGATCAGCGATCTGGACGTTGTAGCCGGTAGCGTCATCGGCGTAGTAGTTGACGGTGCGGTACTTTCCGTCCGGCATCAACTGGGAGTAGGATCCGGTCACCCTGTCCCCGTAGCGGTGCTCGGAATGGGACTTGGTGTCGCCGGAAAGGGGATCGTTCACCGCGTAGTTGTAGTTATACGACGGGATCTCGTCCTGGTAAACCGACTGTTCTTCCTCGCCCTGGGGTCGCGGCAGACAGGAAACGACGGCGAGTACACTCGCGAAGAGGGTCACTAGAACGATTTGCCTCATTTTCGCACTTGACACAACGCACTCGAAATCAGTTCGACTATGAGTCGGACTCAGCTGCTGCATCGGACTTATATACACGCGTGTTCGATGCCTCGTTGCCAGATTTATCACTCGAATTGATGCGCAGCAGTTTTCATTTCACCGGCTTCGTCTGTCACAGACACCTTTCGGAATGACTCAGGGCTTATACGGGGTGTGCCATGAAAGAAAACTGGTTCGTTAGTCGGTGAACCGATAGCCTCGATGCAAGAATCGTCACCTTCCGGCCGAAATATCAAAAGCGCCATGCGACGTTTGAAAATTTCCGCCGCCATTTTATTTTTTTGCAGAGAAATTGTTCAACGAAGCTGACCGAAAATTTCAATGCATTTTCTTTGTGCTGCCGATAAAATTCAGTGAAATTGTCGGATAGATTCAACCTACCATTTCTCTGTAAAAAAAATAAAATGGCAGCGGAAATGAATAAACGTCGCATGGCGCTTGTGATATTATGGCTGGCAAGTGATGATATTGATGACTGAACTCGAGATTGGACCGAGTCAAACAAACGCACCAGATCCTCAAGTTTGAAGTGAGAGATAGAGATTTGAAGTTTTGTTTCGCCGTAAGACGCGATATTAAGGAAGAAATTAAACGAATGTTTTCTCGTTGAAAATATTTTTTGTCGACTTTGATTTTTTGATAAGAGAAAGTTTACGACTGGTTGAATCCTAAATTACTTTCAACTCAATAGTTCTCAAACTGTGTCTTGATGCGTCTCTGTTAAACTCGATACAAATCACGTACGTCCATCGGTGAATTTTGAAAAATGTGAGTTCCCTCAACATCTCCTTGAGGGAAAACGGGTCAACTGGTGCTTGAAATGTTTGCAGAATATTCTTCAAGCAAGGTTTGGAAATCAGGGATATTTTATTTAAAAAAAATACGTCGATTGATTTCGTGAAGTTGAAAAAGTATAATTGAGTGGCAATGGGCGCCGCCGCGATGACGGTGAGTGGACTGCCTTGAAAATCAAAACGCCTTAAATTCCGTGCTTATGCAACCCGGACATCGGTGGAGCTCGAATAGTTGCAGTCTAGCGTTGTGATGAAATTCGCTTTAGTATCCGTTGATTTGCTTGTTTCTTTCTAACACCTCGACTTTATTCCAGCATCGCCCATTGCGATGAAGTGAACTATTACTTGTTTTCATCGTATCATTGTCCATTTTCCTGAAAATGCTTCAAATGGTTAAAATGTATTACAAGGCTGTCACTCTAAAATGTGGGCTGCGGCTCTGTGCTTCCTGACTGAGGAATGATTCAAGAAACATTTTCGAGCGCGTATTATAACAATTTTTGTTTTTGCCAAAGAGTTACAGAGAAGTCCGGTCAGAGATGTCCAACAACCTACGGCCAGTTCAGAACCCGGTGTGCAGAACCCAAAGCTTGAAAAAAAAAAAAAAAAAAAAAATTGCGTCAAATTTCCATTCGCGCTTTGAGTATTTCCTTTTGTTGGAATTGTACCCATATAGTTCTACGGATAATCATTCCGCTGTGACAGTATTTTTCTAAAATCAAACAAATCTTATGTCCCTAATACCTGTAATAATTGTATTAATTGAGCTGCCAGTAGTAAAAGGGGAGGGGCTCTTGGACAGAATTTAAGACGTAAAATTTACGCTGGCGGAAGTTCTGAATGAATCCGCGGATTAAGACGGCAGCATCCCCTCATTTTTCGTTGCGCCACGCTACTGGCATTTGAAAAGTCCCGAAGGGAGAATTTTTGTTTCCAATTAACATTTGAGTTAGTAAATTGAAAATTCCCACTCCTGAAAAATCCAGAACAATAG
This sequence comes from Bemisia tabaci, assembly GCF_918797505.1. Taxonomy (NCBI): domain Eukaryota; kingdom Metazoa; phylum Arthropoda; class Insecta; order Hemiptera; family Aleyrodidae; genus Bemisia; species Bemisia tabaci. The sequence continues at coordinate 25,864,248 of NC_092794.1, forward strand.
TCAATCATAGTGGTCATGAAAAATTGGCCGATACGTTCAGGAAGTGACTAGCGTTTAGTTTCACACAGATTTTTTCCTACTTTAGACCTTGATCTTTCTCGAGTTTTCAAGAAAAATTTGGTACTTTTGCATGGTAAAACACACACAAATTTGTGAAGCGTCAAATTTGATTTTAGTAGTAGATTTTCCCCCTTTTTTGCAAGCAAGAAGCTCGACTTACAAAGGATGAAAACGAAAATTCCCCTCTTGTGTAATACATCCGGCAATTTTCAACGAGCAACGACCGTGGTAATTGTGAAATTTTGATTAAAGAAAAGAGAGGGAAAAATTTTTAAACCGGTGCTTAATTTCTCACCTTGTTCAACCATCCGTTCTGCTCTTTCTTCACACCCTGTGTACAGAATTCTGATATAAACATTGCAAGTCTTCAGTCAGTATGCCTGGGAAAGATCTTGCAGATATCCTATTCAATACGTTTGCCCTGTCTCGACATTAGCATATTATACTGACCTTTTTTCCAATAATTCATGGCCGAGGACTAGAACTATTCCAGCCGATGATCGCGAGCTTATTTGTTATGGACAAATTTTCTCTGGTGCATTTCAGCCAGCCATCGGGATTTGAAAAAAGGAGGATGAGCCGTCAAGCGGAGGTAGCCAAATCGGTCTAAAAAAAGTCAAGATCACCACTACTTTTCAAAACAGCAAAAGGTGTCTATGAATTCTTATAGACCGATGAAATTATTCAATATTCCCACTTCAAAGGAGAACTTAAGGGCTTGGAGGACAAGGCGCATGAGAACAGTTTTTGCTTTTTCGTGAAATACGCGTTTGAAGTTTAGAAATTACGTGGGTCCTTATGGCGGAAAGGAAGTTCAAACTGACTTTTTGATGCTTAAAAATTGGTATTCGGTAGCCAACTTTTCACAGAATATGCCTGAAGACTAATCCTACTTGAAATTATGAATAAATTGATTTTTTCGAAAACTGCACTTATGAGCACTTATGCACTTGAAATTTGGAAACTTCAAATACTTTTTCTTTTGAAACAGACACCCGCTTCACTTATGTAGCTTGTCCTCCAAGCCCTCAAATGTAATTTGTCCCGTGCGAAAACTGACCCATCACCTCCTTGTACGCCACTGAAAAAAAATTCTCGGCATTTTTACCAAGGTCTGTTGGTACCTTTACCATTTCATTTCTTTTACCAATTATTGGTAAATTTTACCAAGACAGACTGGTAAGCTTACCTAAAAACCTGTATTTTTACTGTTTTTTTTTCAGGTAAGAATACCACTTGTATTGGTAATCGATTCCCGGTAACTTTGCCATTTTATCTCGGTAATTCTACCACATTCGATAAAAAATATTAGCGTTTTTACGAAGGTCCAGTAAAACTACCGAGAAAATTCAATAATTTTACCGAGATTTCTCGGTAAAATTACCAATTCCATAAATGGTAATTTTACCAAGAAAAAACTGGGATCAAATAGAACCCTGAATTCTTAGTAATTTTACCCTTTTCTTAGTAAATACACCGATATTTTTTTCAGTGCGGCAACAGTGCCGAAGAGCGGATGATTTTCCTAGACGGCCTTGATTTCTAATGAATTTTTAACATTCGACGGTCCTCGCGAATCCAGGAGAGGATACGGGGATAATTTTCTATTTTTACGCTCTTATTCGCACTCCTCCGTCGTGCGGTGACGATCCTCTTAAGAATGCAGGACGAAAAGAAAAATAAGAGCAAGAGAAAACTCGCCGCAGACGACTCAACTCAAGGATCCGCGGATGACGAGAGAGGCCATAAATCTGAAAGCGTAATGAATCCCAAACATTTTACTCCATGCAGTTCCAGATGGAAAATTTCATGTGAAGTCAGTGACGATGAGGAGGGGTGTCTGTAAAAGCGGCTGGAAGAGTGGCGTGGCGTGCTTTGCGATATATCGATTGTTATGCCATTTAAACCTATGGAAAAGGATCGATAGACAGGGTGTTCGCAGCGAACACCTTAATAATCGATTCTTTGCCATAGATTTAAATGGCATAACAATCGATATATCGCAATTCACGCCACGCCGCTGGGCTGGAATTATGTCGAGGCGATCTGATACGTATGTACGTATGAAATGCACTGCCATGCTAAGGAAAATATCATATGATCCCTCAGGTGTTGCCAAATTTCCTTTGATAAAACTCGAATTTTTTTGGTCAACTCGCGAATATCTTTTATTTAATTTTTTAGATAATTTTGCTCGCAATCCCACCGAAAAATTCTGAAAGTTTCAAGGAAAATTTTTCATAACTTTCCTTAAAAATGATCATTTTGTCGAAGGAAATTTGGCAACTCTTGAAAATTCATACGGCGTTCCTCCTTAGCATGGCAGCGTTCCTCTAGACGGTGCGTCTAAATCAGTCAGTGTCTTTAATCAATTTGTTATATGTTGTTGTATCTTGTTGAAAACTGTTTGCAATAATAATTCCTGGAATCAACTCTGAAACAAGTCATCGTGGTTAAATTACACTGGAAGATTATGATCATCGGGTTATCAACCATTCGTTGCTGAAATACTGGTTTAATTTTTAATGTCAAGCAAAGAAAGGAACAGTCATTGGAGGAACTCTTTCACCCTATAACTGCAGACTAGTCTGTTGCCTTCTTCACTTCTGGCCTTCCTAACTGAAACGTAATTTTTTGTCTCTCAATAAAAAAAGCCGTGCATATAGAGAGAAAAGAAGTCCAAGATGTCACCTGCACCTCTTCTCCATCTAGTTCAGGGAGGAGTTCTTTCAGACTCCACTCTTGCGATGCTATTGTCTTTTTTATTTTAATTTAACCCCGAGTGCCGCATGGGTCCATTCAAGACTAACTGCGGTCTACCAGGTATGTCAAGCTCGGGTTGTTGAGAATAATTTGCCTTTGGAAGAGTAGGCGTTTGACATGCTTCAATCCAGAGTAAATTTAGATAATCAGCCTCAAAAATATGCGGAACTTTCAAAATCCTGTTTTGAAAATCGATTTGGAAGGTTTTACATTGGTATCACTAATAGACATGCACGCCATTCATATTCAAACGTCTTCAAAATTTGAGGCTTATCCTTTTTATATTCAGATAGTATGAAGCAATATTAAGCTCAAGAGCATATTTTCACCGAGTTGAGCACTTTTTGATAACCAACCGATTCAATAGAAAATCTGCTGGCGTCTGAAATGCGTTGGATTTCATTCATAAATAAAAATTACTAACTGAAATGAGCTTAAAATATCATCTTTTTTTTATCATAAGGTGCTGTACAACAGGGTAATTTCTATTTGTACAAGTTACTACATCTAAAAAATTAATGACATTTATCTGTGGGTTGAGAATTGCTGGGATTTCCGCCTTTATAGGATTTGTAATTAAATGATGATTAGAATCAGTTATTTTTGGTGTTTTCGATCTAAGTGTTTGGTTAGGTAAATAATTTTGGTTTCCCTACGATCAGCTTCTTTTTAAAGTGTTTATAGTTTAATGAGTAATAGTGAATGCTTCTAAAATACATCCGTTTATATGGTTAGTGACTAATGCGCTGGAAATGAAAAAATTGCTGTTTCTCAGACACACTGAAAAAAAATTGCGTTTACAAGTCTGTAAACATGTGCAATGTTTCAACGCAGATTTTACAACCAAAAAATTGCTTTTCTAACCACCCCGTGGTTAAATTAGTTTACAATGTGGTTAAAGTAGCATTTTTTTGTTGTAAAATCTGCGTTGAAACATTGCTCTCACTGTTTTTAGCAATTGAATTGTTGAATCAGCAATTTTTTCCCCGTGTGGTTAGTGACTTAATGCCGCTCTGTGACGCAACATTTTGAAAAGAGTTACTTGTTCTCAGTACAGACCTTGCCTAGAGGCCCGTTCTTTTTATTTGTTTTTCCCTTTAGGTTAAGCTGCACCCTACTGCGATGCTGGGCAACTCGGGCGGTCGGGGTCGTAGATAACACTGGTGACGTCGCTGGATGCTGCACCGCGAGAATATACCTCCGGCCGCGACAGGGTGCACTCGCCATGCATGCGTCGCGACGCCTAGCGCAGCGGCGCGGAGGGCGTCACGGCTGCACGGCGATGCGCTTCCCCACTGCGCCGCCGATGACGTCATGCACAAGTTAATTTTCAGGCATTTGGGTCACTAGCCCCCCTTCTATTTTTATCTAATCGCGGGCGAGGGGGCGGGTGATCCCCGTCTTTTTTTAGCTCACCTTGCGCCCTCTTCTATACCCACCACGCTTCCAGCCGGGAAACGTTCCTCCTCATTCAGCCCTTAACTCGGGGTTCGTTTTCCTTCGAGTACCTCTGTCGGGAGGGTATTGCTCTTAATGGCATAATGACGCTTAAATAATGTTTTTTTTTTTTTAAAAAAAATATCTATGAACATAATAAACTATTCTCTAGCTGTTTCTTTAAAACATGTGAGAAACTGAAATATTTTATAAATGTCTTTGAAACGTCTAAATAGATGTGTTATAGTTGCGTTTTTAAAACGTTTTTTCAAGTCATTTTTTGATCATTTTAAACACATTTCTTCACCTCAATAGCGGATAAAAAGCCTTAAGTTTCTTGTCCGCGAGATAATGTTCAAAAATAATAATTGCGGACCCTCGATCTGGTCTTGTCTATTTTGACAGTGGCAGACAAATCTAAGAGCTGAAAAAATCACCGAATTTCCTTAACTGACAAAAAAGCACTACAACTTGCGAACAAAGATAGTCAATGAAGATTCACGGGGTGGCATCTTACTTTTTTCTCGTTACGTTACTGCAAACGGATTGTTTAAAAAATAGAATGCGAGACGACATTTCAATTTATCTCAGAAAAAAATAATAACAAGATACATATCCACGCAGTGAAGTGAAACTCTCAAACCACGTATCTCATTTGATGTGTTTGAAATCTCTACTCCTGTTTTATTTTTTTTTAACAGGGAAACAAATCAACATGATTCCTTGAAGTTTCCTCAGAATTTACTCTGCGCGGAGTCACATGTCACATGTGTCACATGTTGGTTAGTGCAAGAGATGCCAGAGTGCCTTCATTTTGTCGTATGCAACACAGACAGCATTGAAGCAGAAATAGTTGCATTCAGACATTAATATCAACGATTTGTTACGTTGTTCCCTTCTCATTTGATACAAGGAACCTTGCGCTGCGTATTTCCTCGACATCGGTATTCATAATGGATGTTGTTCAGGAGGAACTTTTTTATGAAGAATCTTCGGAATAAGTACGACCAAGAAAGAAATAACGATCACTGGATTCTTAGCTATATACATCATCCCCAGGAGAGCTGTCCGCCGAATGAATGTGTCTGGCAATGTAGATTATTCACCGAAAAAAAGTGAAGTCGATGAAACATTCTGGATGTAAAAAAGGTGCATGTGCGAGGATTTATAAAATGGTGAATTGCCCGCTACAGCAGTTTAGCAATGCCAGCATGTAAAAATAACTGATGTAGCGGTAATTCAGGGTTTCATAAGTTCTCGCACACTTTTTTTTACATCCAGAATGTTAAATTAACTTCAATTTCTTTTCGGTGTTCTGTTAGTAGACCCAAGGCGATGCAGCTCTCTTTTTAATACTTTCAAAAAGAAAACTGACATCGAGGTAACAAAGAAGGTGTAGGTATCTTTCAGTTTCCTGAAGAAGAAGAAAAAAAAACTAGACTCACCACGGCTTAAGGCGAATTTTAGTTTTCAAGCATGATTTTTCGGAAATATAAGCAGCTGAAATGCGCTTTTAAACGTATTCATTCCAACTTATGCTTGAGATAAGAAGAGTAAAAGTCTGCAAGTGAAATTTCTTCGATATCTCGATGTTAGGCCTCTTCGAACATAGATTCACTTCAAAATTTGCGAGGCACTTATTCAGTGAGGGCTACATCATAATCTTTGAGGATCACATCAGTGATGCCTCAATCAATGAAGTCATCAATGGTGTTGGTACAGACCAATATAGACCAAAAGGGTTCCTCCAGACGTGCTAGAATTTTTTAAAAAAAAACATATTCAGTCATTCTGACGATGAACATCTAGCAAAAATCGCATGGTTCTTTTCAGCGAGAGTCAAAATGGTATGAAATTTATTCTCAAATATATCTTCTCACAAATTCATTCACTTGCATTTTAATGAGCGGTGCATAAGAATGCATAAAGATGCATTCGTGTTTAAAAAATCTGTTAGTTTTCATCCACCTACTCTAGAATGAGTCTCATGAGCTCAGTGAGTTTTCAGACCGAATTTATTACACAGCATCATTCACCTTTTCAAATACCCGTGGCACCATTCCTCAAATCACGTCAAGCGAAAAGTCGAATTAAAGTTTAGAGACATGTATGCTCGATACACCCACGATTGTTAATTTCCACGGTTGAATTTTCATTCTGTTCTCGCGTGAGTCAATTTGGCAACGTACAGCCAAGAATCTGATAACCTCTAAATTTTTTTAACCGCATCCTTCCTCAGTGACGAGAAAAAGAGCTTACTGACCCATCGGATCGTGTTTGGGGTAAGTAAGGTTGCGAAATAGGGTGCGAGTGCGGTTTTACAAGGGTCAAAGGGACGAGGACGAGGACGAGGGGGGAGGATATGGGTTAACGCATTTGCGTGTAGTACAAATGAGGCGAGGCCCAGCGATGATGATGTGGATCTGGCCGCGGAGTAGCACTACAGCAAAACGGCGCACAGAGGAAAGAGTCAGAGGGAGGCCGGATATGCTTTTTTTCAAAATGATCGAAAATTTTGATGTTTATTTAGATAGTTTTTAAATTTTTAGGGTGCGTCGGAGAGTAAATTTTACAAGAAAACCAACAGAACTGCTTATAAACTTGCTTGTTTCGCACTGACGAAGATAAAGTCGTTAATGGTGTGGACACAATGTCCGACTTCTCCCATTGCCCCACTGTGCGGCGGGGGTACTGCGAAGCAGGAGCAGGGCTGCGGAGGTACAGAGCCGTTGTACCGAGGAAAAACCACGCAACTCCCACGGAGACCCGCAGGCAGATGCGCGGTTCTCGCCGGACGCGCGCTCGAACGCTCGAGTCTGCGCAGCCTCCGAGGGTAGAGGGGGGGAGGAGGGGGGATGCGTAGAGCGGCCGGAAAATGAAAATGCGTGAGGAATAACACCGCAGCGGACTCGCACTTGGCGGGCAAGATCAATATAAGGGTCATACGGCGACTGACGACCTGCAGCAAAGGCAGTGACGTCACATGGACCCATATCGACCGAGGAGCCGCGCGCCGCGCGAAACCAGCGTCGCGGCGCTGCCGCACCGACGCCGCTCCCCGGTCGGCGGCGGTTTCTCCACACAAGGGTAGCGCTCCTCTCCGATGAGGAGAGATTCGAAAGCGCTCCTGCTTTGGAGCACACGAGGTACTCACAACTCTGATTCGCCTTCAATTTTTGAGGTAGATAAAAAAAGAACATCCTCCATGCAACAATACACTGGAAAAAAAAACCACATTTTATCTAGAATCCAGACTCTTGAAAACATTGACAAGAAAAAATACTCTTGATTCAATCGGATTTTGCTTGAATCAAAACGGAATCCGCTTAAATTAAGAGTCTTGGTTCTTGATTTAAGCTAGATTCTGATTGAATCAAGAGTACTTTTTCTTGTCGATGTTTTTAAGAGTCTGCACTCTAGATCCAATGTGTTTTTTTTTTCCAGTGCATTCTCCGTGCAACAATATGCCTTGTGCTGTGTGAAAATTTTGCCTCCCGTAAAAAATTTTAGACTCTGAAGATAAGAAATCCGGACTCCATTTTTTTCCTTCGAGCCCCTCCGATTGATGAGAAGTATGCATGAGCTGAGTTTTTGTTTTAGCGTTTTTTTATGGTAGGTGGTTTATTCAACTAAAATAAATGGGTTTGGCCGGTCGTCGAATCCCTTCAATGAGGCAAGTTGCTGAAAACGTGGGTCTAATACAGAAAACAGCCCATTTTTAAGATTTGATATTGTTTTGAGAAGATTACAAAAGGACATCAGGCAGGAATTTAGGTGTGCTTTTTTGTAGCACAAGAGGCGCCATTAGGAGCAAAAATTACCCCGATTGTCCTGTACGTTCTGGATGAAAAATGACCATTTTAGGCTGTAGGATCTATTCGAGCGGCAGTGTATTTTATCTGAGACGATTTTATGTCCGTCTGAAACCGTTCATTTTTGTTAAGTATAGACCTTCTTTTGTTGATAAACGCTGGATACATAGAAATCCAGAGTTGGCCCAATTTTGGCTCTAAGCGACAACCCTAATTCGGGCATTAATTTAGTTCATATGTTGCATACTTCTTATCAATCACACCTACAATTATAGTTGAAGTTGAACATAATGTACTTTGAGGAGACATTTGCGCAAAACACAAGATTCGAATAATCATATCAATAACTAACGCTGCACGGTGCTCTTTTTGCCTATATTGGAGATGGAAGGCGAAATAGTGATTGATTTAACCTGTTAAGTAATAGCCTCTGCGTTAATTCTGCCTCCACTAAATTGCAGTCAGAGGTAGCAAGGAATTTTATGTCGTGCAATACTGAACTGCAGTATGTGTCACCAGCTTGCTTGGGAGGTTACTTTGCAAAATGATAATTATAGAAAAATCTGATGGTTAAGAGAATTGGCCGATGGATCGATTCCCTGTATCCTGTATGTCTTGCTCTGTTGAATTGTATCATGTATTCCATGCAGTTTTGTTAGAGACGATCGCAGATTTTTTGCATGGTTACTGTTCTCCTACATGGTTCGCTTTTCGCAAAACGACAGATGTGCTATCCGACTTAAAAGAAGTTAAAAATTTGGTCGACACAGTTGTATTTTGTTGTATTGTTTTTTGTTTATATTCTGAAACCTGTCGCAAAAAAGGGACTCGTATTGGCGAACTCGAGTTGTCATCTAGCGTCTGAATTGTCAAAATTTGGGAAGCGGTGTAATACCATCAATACCATAATCCCTGTGTGACTGTTCAAATGGAGAACGTCTAATCAAAGGGAACAAAGTTCGCCCTGGAAATACACGGCCTGCTCATGAGTTGGTTAGAATAATTTTTCATGAAAAGCAATGTTGATTCCACATGTGTTGGTTCCTTCTACCAATCGGATTCTAGCCCTCAGAAACTTAAAGATCAAACAGAAAACAGGTGCTACTTGTTACTTCTTCAAGTTGCTGATACAAGCACACACAAAAAAATAGAGGCCCTAATTTTTGGGAGGAATGTCTGCAACTCTGTATTAATTGTGGCTAAACCTGAATCATTAAAAATCAGCCAAAACAAATTGCAGCTCAGCTAGAATGAACTGCGGTCCAATCACAACTCTAGTTGAGGTCCAGCCATAAATTAGGAACACCTAGCCATTTCACCTCATACAATGCTGATCTTAAAAAATAAGGGCCCCACACAATTCTTAAGGAATCAATTTATAGACGAACCAAGTTCATACTTGATATAAGAAGCATGCTCATAAGTTGATCAGAAGAATTATTCATGAGAGTCGATGCTAGTTCCGCATCGCAAGTAGCCACAACTGATTTATTCCCCGCAAAAGAATGGTCTCTGCCTGGTTAAAAATGATACTACTCTTTCCCAATATTAGATTAATCGAGTCGAACGCGGCACAAATTAGTGACAATTAAATTAATTTAGAGTCGATTAAAAGCAATTAGAATCGCGTCGACTCATTTAGAGCCGCATGAATCGAAATAGAATCAAATTTGACTTGTAAGTAGGGTCAAAATAAATTCGATCTTATTTTCAATATGAGAACAAAATATTGGTATATTTAACAGAATGGAGGTGAAAACAGCACGAAAATGTTAGTTTATGGAAACATTGTCACCAAGACTGGGAATATGGTTTGGACCTGAAATTCACAATGACCACAGGAAGAGCAAGTTTTTCCCCTCATGACTGTCCTGCCGTGATAGCGAAGAGAGCAAATTTTTGAAATCGAGTTTCCTTCAAAATTCGTCTAATCTCTTTTAGATGAAATCATTGAAATAGCTAAAAAAATACAATTCATCTTACTCGTATAAAAACGAGACGTATGAGGAAACCGCAAGTTTGCAAAAAAATGACGTAATTTTCAGTAAGGCAGCAGTAAGTGGCATTAATCCTCCAGAGAGCCAATGAAAACAATGCTTTCAAGTAAAGTGTCGCCCTCTTCTACCAATTTCCAATCTGAAAATGTATTTGTTGTGTGTCCAAAACAGAACCACGAAAGCTTGCAGAAGATAGAACTTACGACTGTCTTGCCTAACAATGGCCTAGCATAAAAATAAAAAATACCCATTTTTTGCAATTAACGTAAAATCGGCCGATTTTTAATCATTCGAACGATTTCTAGGAGTCTTTCGGACGATTAGTGGCAATTTGACGAAGAACGGAGGCTTCTTTCAATAAAATTTTCCGGTGGAAAAGAATTCGGGTTAGGAATTTTTCCGGTTTTTATAGAAGAATATATTTTAGGGTGCCTGATGAACGGATTACTATGATATAATAATTTATGTAATTTAGAGATTACTTCTAAAATGTAAGCTAACACTGGAAAAAAAACACATTGGATCTAGAGTCCAGACTCCTAAAAACATCGACAAGAAAAAATACTCTTGATTCAATCGGATTTAAGCTTAGATCAAGAACCAAGCCTCCTAATTCGAGCGAGATTTCCTTTGGATTTAAGCTAAAATCTGATTGAATCAAGAGTACTTTTTCTTGTCAATGTTTTCAAGAGTCTGGACTCTAGATTCAATGTGTTTTTTTTTTTTCCAGTGCGTAAGCTGTTGGATTCATATTTCAATCATAGATCATTTGCCTCCGAACCCGTTTTCTGAAAACTTCATTTTCGCACTCACTGCTCTCTCGACTATCACGGCAGAGTAGGGTAGAAATTCGGGGCGAGCCGGCAACGCGGCAGGTCCGGAGTCTGAGCCCGAAAGCTCAGCGCTGCGACTGCACAGACCACATGGTACTGTTACGAAGCGCACCACTCACCGGAAAAGCTTCCCTCGGAAAAGCCTGCCAGCATCCCCGCACGCCAGTTGCTTCAAAACACTCGGAGAAATCTCCCATCAGTTCGCACCTGATCCTGATCGCATCCGTCACCTCGGCTTCGGGCATTCCACAAAGTGTCCCCCGCGTTTCGACGACTGTGCGACCGACCGCCCTCTCTGAAAAATAATTTCCGATCGGCCCCCTTCCGTGAGTTTTGTGCTGTCCCCGCAGCAGTCGCCGACCTGGGCCTAAATAAGATTCCGCGGATCGTACGCCTAATTGGGAGTTAGGCGCCTCAGTTTGTATCCCTACCTGTTACGTGCTCGGAGTTCATTTTGATTCAATTCCAAGTTGTTTTAAACGCTCGTCCGACAAGTGATTCTCAAACCGATTCTAAATAATCTCATTGTGATTTTCTCCTCTCCGGTGAGTAAGCTTCTCAATTTGTGTATTATCCCTTCTATCGCTTGATGCAGGGATGTGTAGGTTTTCTTGATTGAGTTCTCAATATGGTTGTTTTCGAAGAGGTTAGCGGCTCAGATGATGAGGCCTGGCCTCATTATTTTGAGCGCGGCTATCTTCAGGAAATAGAGCGCTAGAATTTAGTTTGTTGGCATTTTATCTAGCGTCGATTTTTATCAATGCACGCTTCGTTCCTTTCTTTGAATTTATTTTAATACATCAATAATCTCTGAAGGAGCTAACTGTTAATTCAGTTTCTATCATTACAAGCGCTTGATGTTATCGGCATGTTGAAAAGTCTAGTAAGGAGAAATTTCTGTGCCATAAAACATTCAATTTAAAACATAGTTTACGGAGCAAAGTTAACATTTCTTTTCGTTATTATCAAAAAGAGATAATTTTTTTAATTGCTTCAGTGTAGGCCATTAAAATTCTGTCAATAATGAAATTTCAGTCAAGAAGTAGGCTACAATTTTTCTTCACATTTTCTTAATCAATTTGTGTCTAAAAAGCTCAAATAGAAAGAAAACAAATCCAGGACGTATCGCGCAAATTACACGCACATTCTCAACTGGAGTAAAAGCTGTAAATAAAAAATTCAAACAAGAAAATATGCACAGAACTATTGCATTACCTCTTAAGATTAGTCATTCCATTGATCTTGTGCTCCAAACGTAACGCGACACAACAATCTCGATATCGAAACTTGGCCGTTTTAAAAACGCCTTCAATTCTGGCGTGATACCTTACGCTTTCCGGAGAGTACGAATAGTTGTATCACTGCGCCTTACCAATGTGACAGAAGATCAAAATAATTGAGGTTGCCTCTATGCTGGCCTTGTCGGTTTTCTTTTGACATATTTGCAGCTGTGACCGCATAGTTAAAATAGGTGCTCAAGCTAGGATTCTACTTGGCAAACGAGTAATTTTTAAGGGAGGATTGAAAAGAAATAAGAGGTAAAAAACAAAACGAGATATTAGGAACTCATATCAACAATAAGACCCAAGGAAGTTACAGTAAAACATCGATAGTTTTTCTCCAAGATTACTAGATTCTTACTGAATATAACTCGTTTAGGCTTCACTGGTCAGTCTTTTCCCTGTCCAAAACTTTCATTTACTTACCTTTCTGAGTAATAGATAAACTAAATGAATTCGGCGATAATGGCCTACAAAAACTAGCTTGACATTTTAGGTTATAAAATAAATGTTTAAAGGTGTGAGAGAAATTGACATATATGTCAACTTCCTCCGGCAAAAATATTGAACTTGCTAAAGGTTTATAAGGTCACAGCTTCATGATGTTTGACGAATATATCCATGGACAGGTTAGGTTTTTCAGTAATTTGTTGAGGCATAGAAAGGAAAAACTCCTGTTCAAGTAATGATAGCTTGAAACACCCTGAACCTTTTCAATTTATGAATCATTGCACATGCCGCGAGTGAAAACTGATAACTATCCCTTCATGGTCAATTTAATCTCCACATTTTACATGCATGTAGCTTTTGCTAATTTCTGCGCATCTATTTGTTGTGTTCATCAGAATCAGTCGAGCTTCTTTCTATGAATATATTAGGTACCTTGATAAATACGACCACTGTCCAGCCCTCAAATGGTACCAAATTTTCTTTGATGAAATACTGCTTATCTATGAATCTCCTGAGTATAGTCTTCTCTCGATTTTGCGAGGAATTTTATTCGAAATTTAAGCTGAAGTGTCTGAAATCCTCAGGGAAAATGTTCATAACTTTCTTGTTCTTACTCAATGAGCCTTTTTAGTCTTTAAGATTCTTTCTATGTATTCTGGGTAAGGCGTGTTCTGCCGTGTTACGAAGAAACGCCGTATGAACATTTGAGAGTTGCCAAATTTTCCCGGATAAAATATGTATATTTGAAGAGAGACATGCATATTTTTCCTAGACATTTTCAGATACTTTAGATTAAATTACGAACGAAATTGTCTGAAATTTTGGAAGATAAATATTTAGAACTTTCTCAATAAATTCGTATTTTATCAAAGGAAACCTGGCAACGCGCGAGGTTCATACGGCGTTTTTTTTTTTTAGCACGGCAGAGTAAATGTGTAATGTTGTGTGCAGGCAGGCTACAGGTCAGAGAAAATGTAATCTTTGAGTCGCACAAAGACCGACATTGATCATTTTTAAACTTACATATTTGTTCAGTTACTTACTGCGAGTGTTTTAACACAAAATTAGTTCATGTTGTTTAAGAGGATTTTTCGAGCAAATTCATGTCTATCACTTGGCAACAGTGAGAAAGATTCAGATAGCCAGGTAACACTGTATTCCGGTCAATTTCCCGCGCCTTTTCGGCATAAGCTAATCAAATATTGATTTCAAGGCAAACAAATTTCCTCGTTTAGAACGCCTCTAATTTTGACTAATCAACGTTTGTCCTTTAGCTGGACCGGACGAAAGTGCGAAACTGATTGCGCGCAACTATTCGTGCTCTCAAGCCACTCATGTTGCCATCACGGTTATTGAAGGCGATCAACTACCGCTGGTTCTGAGCATATCTTTGAGATAAGCTTATCCTTTCAGCTTTTAAAGGTTGGATGGTTCTTTCGCTTGAAACAAAGTTGCCTAGAAATTGAGTTTTTTCACGAATACTTCGAATGATTTTTTTTTGGCTTGTACATTAAAATCAAACTAATTCCAATTTTTGATCTGCGACTGTCGAGGCTATCGAAGTGCCTACAATAATGTCAGTAAGATGGTGTATTCTGTGTTTTTCTGAGCCGGATTACATCGAATTTATAGCTTTTGGTGGCCTACAAATATTATTTTGTCCTGGCAATCATGCCATGTCCAGAATTTCTTATCCTTTGATGTGATTGAAGTAAGATTAAATTCATGGACCACCAGTTGCTTCAAACAATAGCATAATAAAAAGCCGTAAACGTTTTCCGGCGGTATATGACTGATATTTGCCTTTAAAGTGTTGATCGTTGCTCGAGAATAATTAACACAAGTACATTTATTCGTATCATGCAACCCTCATAAGAGGCGGTTGGAAACTGTAGGGTGCGGCTTATAGAGGAAATTAAAAATGATGAATTTTGAAATTGACAAGGGACCCCGCCAAAACGTTCCTACTAGTGTAAAAACAAACGTTGTAGAACAGTTTTGCATTTGGTCAACATTTAGAGGTTGCGACGGGCCTTTAAAGATGCCAAATTTGGCTAATTTTCGCATTTTTTCGTCAATTTTGGCAAATTTTCCCAGGCCTTACTGAGAGTTCTAATCGGTCAATTTATTCATAAATAGGCAGTACATAACCTAAAATGCACCCCATCCTCCACCTTAAGCCCCCCAGCCCCCCCAGCCCCCTCCCTCACCGATCCAATATAAATACACTCTTTATAAACTACGCTATTTTGGTAGTGACCAGAGATCTAAAGTAACACTGGTCAACACGGGTTCAAATGTAATTGTACTAGGGTAGTTTTTAGCGCTGAGTCCGAAAATGACCTCCGTTATGCTGGGTCTGGTCGATTTTCCCCGGAAAAATCAGGATTTTCCTTAAAAATCGAGCTTTTCCGGTGAAAAATCAATTTTCCGGAAAATCTGTGCATGATGGAGGCAAAATAAGGTCATTTTCGGATTCAGCAGCTACAATTACATGGGAAACCATACATTGCATGCTTTTTGAAGTTTCCGTTCTGTTCAAAATATCGAGGTTTTTCCGGACAAGTGCCCCTCTCCGCCCATGTAACGCATGTAATACAAGTACGATTGATTTGCGTCGGAAAGGAGGGAAAATCTTTTTTCTTAGGTGACAGGTGGAGTTGACTCCACTAAATTATTGCCGCTGCAGCCGCAAATGACCCTCGTTTTCTTCCAAATTCTATCAGTTTTTTTGAAAAATCGATTTTTCGAAAAAAAAATGAACCTTTTTAACTCAAAAACGTTTTAAAACATCCCCTCTTTTCGGAATCTGGATTTTCCAAAGGTTCTGAAAGGAAACGAGGGTCATTTTCGGCTGCAGCAGCAATAATTTAGTGGAGTCAACTCCACCTGTCGCCTAAGAAAAAAGATTTTCCCTCCTTTCCGACGCAAATCAATCGTACTTGTATTACATGCGTTACATGGGCGGAGAGGGGCACTTGTCCGGAAAAACCTCGATATTTTGAACAGAACGGAAACTTCAAAAAGCATGCAATATATGGTTTCCCATGTAATTGTAGCTGCTGAATCCGAAAATGACCTTATTTTGCCTCCATCATGCACAGATTTTCCGGAAAATTGATTTTTCACCGGAAAAGCTCGATTTTTAAGGAAAATCCTGATTTTTCCGGGGAAAATCGACCAGACCCAGCATAACGGAGGTCATTTTCGGACTCAGCGCTAAAAACTACCCTAGTACAATTACATTTGAACCCGTGTTGACCAGTGTTACTTTAGATCTCTGGTCACTACCAAAATAGCGTAGTTTATAAAGAGTGTATTTATATTGGATCGGTGAGGGAGGGGGGCTGGGGGGCTTAAGGTGGAGGATGGGGTGCATTTTAGGTTATATACTGCCTATTTATGAATAAATTGACCGATTAGAACTCTCAGTAAGGCCTGGGAAAATTTGCCAAAATTGACGAAAAAATGCGAAAATTAGCCAAATTTGGCATCTTTAAAGGCCCGTCGCAACCTCTAAATGTTGACCAAATGCAAAACTGTTCTACAACGTTTGTTTTTACACTAGTAGGAATGTTTTGGCGGGGTCCCTTGTCAATTTCAAAATTCATCATTTTTAATTTCCTCTATAAGCCGCACCCTATGGAAAGGGATGAATTGGTAACATTAACCCTGAGCCACTACCTAGTCACACGACAAACTCCAATTAAAGTATTTCAGATTTTTTATATCTGAAATCGATTTTGAGAAAGTATTTGCAGCTTTACTCTCTGAATGATCTTTGCATTATGCATAATTTTTTGGGGTCATTTTTCTTATTCTGAACAAGCAGTCTCTGTCATATAATTTTAACTTATAAACAGTACATGACATATCGAAGGCAAGACTACGATAACATGGATTCAATCACGGTAGTAGTTGAAAAATATATAAAATAAAGCTAAGTTCAGAATTACCGAAGTGATAACTGTCGCAACAAAGGAATAAAGTGTACACTTGTTGCAACAAAGGAGTAAAGTCGAATTTTTCTTTTTATGTAAAAAAAATTATATGTATAAACGGAGTGATTATTTCCATATATATGGAAGCTTACTAAAAACTAATAAAAGAAAAAGGTGAAAAAAAACCTCCAAGCTACCGATGATTACTTTGATCAAGCAAACCAAGTAAACAATTAACATTTTATGAAAAGTGTTGGTTCCCCGATTTTAATATGAATGTAAAGTTTTTCATGTCTATAAGGATAAAAAGTAGGTAGGTCTCTGAAACGTTGTTCACTTGATTGTTTCAAAATGCCTCATGATACTCAAATTGCGGGGCTTTGAGGACAAGGCGCATTCCAATTGCACCCAATTCCACTCAAATTCCATTTTTAAGCATCAAAAAATCAGTTTGAACTTTCTCTCTGCCACGAGGGTCCATGTAATTTCGAAACTTCAAAATGTATTTCTCGGAGTAGCAAAAACTGCACTTATGCGCATTGTCCTCCAGGCCCCTCAATCAGACTTAAGTTAGGCCTCATTTGAATCAGTGAGTACGAAAACACACCAACTCGAAAAAAATGAAAATAATCGAGACACACACAAAACCGCATAGTAGGTGAAGAAGTTAGTCTAAGAACAAGATCTTTGGTGCCTAAAAGCAAGTACTTAAGGACACTTTAAATGTCCAAGTTGGAACAGATACGGTAACTTCAATGACCTTTATGAAAATTGTCTGTCCTTAGTGAAAAGTGAGCATTTTCAAGTTACCGAGTTGGTGTGTTTTCGTTCTCGCTGATTCATTTACGACAGAAAAAACAAATTAATCGGCCCGAAACATTAACAGAGAAACAACTTAAAACGGGACTAAGGCCGCAAATAATAAAAAGAAACACATAAAATAAAATAAGAAACCCGGGACGTTTCGCAGGGATCATACCCGCATTTTCAACCGGCAAAACAAGAAAAATTAAAAGAAAAGACACTATGAGCCTCACCGTTATCTCACAATAACAGTCTCACAATAGCCGAAGTCTCACAATAACAATGGTGAGGCTCATAGTGTCTTTTCTTTTAATTTTTCTTGTTTTGCCGGTTGAAAATGCGGATGTGATCCCTGCGAAACGTCCCGGGTTTCTTATTTTATTTTATGTGTTTCTTTTTATTATTTGCGGCCTTAGTCCCGTTTTAAGTTGTTTTTCATTTACGACTTAAGTTAGGCCTCACTTACGACTTAAGTTAAGTGTTTTGTTTACAATGGACCCATCGACTTACACAAATTGAAAATGACAAAAATGACCTAATCACTGAAACTGCCATCTAGTCTCTATGAGGACTAATGAGTTGGGCAACACAAAAGGAACGAAGTCATCAGAGTATATGGTGAGGTGCGGTGGCCAAGGCGCCTCCCGCCAAGATGGGGTTTTCGTTGCAGTGTTTACAAACGCGGCGAGCGGAGATGTATGGCTTTGAAGAGGCTCCTCTATCATAATCGAGGCACTAGACAGAGTTCAAGCTCTTATCCCTGCGTCCTCCCACCCTCCCCCCCCCCCCGCCGAAATGGTCGATAAACCCCTCGTTTGGCGGGTGTAAGTGCTTCGGCTCAGTGGCCTGGCGTGCTTTGCGATACATCGATTTATCTGCCATTTAAACCTGTGGCAAAGGATCGATAAACAGGGTGTCCGCAACAAATCGATTCTTTAAGATAGCTTCGAATGGGGAAATATCGATAATCGATTACTCGGCTCTTGACGAGCGAAAGCAACTGTCCTCCCGGAGGCTTGGCCGATCAGAAACCTCGTTAAATCGGAAGACTCGAGTACTTGACACTTAAAAGCTTTGTGTGTCCTAGGATTTCTTGATGAGTTCGATATCGGAGGCGGAGTAGTTACTTGAGCTCCTAAATAAGGAGAATATGGACACTGAAGGGTTCGTCTCTGATTGGCTCGGCCGTCCTAAGCTATCAATGGGCCGGATGGTGGACGCCCCAAGGAAATTATTTTAACCGTCCACAAAAAAAAAAAAACACATTGGATCTGGAGTCCAGACTCTTGAAAACATGGACAAGAAAAAATACTGTTGATTCAATCGGATTTTTGCTTGAATCAAAACGAAATCCGTTTAAATTAAGAGGCTTGGTTCTTGATTTAAGTTAGATTCTGATTGAATCAAGAGTACTTTTTCTTGTCGATGTTTTTAAGAGTCTGGGCTCTATATCCAATGTGTTTTTTTTCCAGTGTCCGCGGAAGACAAGCATATAGATACACATTATTACGAAGCAGCCCAAAGAGAATGGTAACAAGAGAAAAAGGGGGGGGGGATGAGAAACAAGGCTAAAATACAGCAGTGTGTTTTGGGCCAACGGTGCCGGTATTGATGTCCCTGTTATAGGTTTTTTTCGTTTGTTTTTCTCGGATCTCGGCCACCTACATACAGGTCGCAGGATTTTTCTTCTATATTTGTTCATTTTCAATTTATTTTCCGACTGATAATGACTCAGCTTTGAGTCGGACCGTCTCTGAAGAATAGCATAGAGTGTGTAGAGTCGTGATATAATGAAGTGAGCTTGGGTCATGTTCTGGTCGACGAGTTCCGGGTCCGCACCGAGAAAAAAGTGAAGTTGATTTGACATTCCAGATGTAAAAAAAGTGTGCGAGAATTTATAAAATGCTGAATTACCCGCCACAGCAGTTAGTTTTACATCTTAGCATTGTTAAAGTAACTGTTGAAGCGGGTAATTCAGCATCTTATAAGTTCTCTCACACTTTTTTTTACATCCAGAATGTTAAATCAACTTCACTTTTTTTCGGTGCAGCGTGCGCGGAGATTCGGTCACCTTTTCGATACATTTTCGCTCCAAAATGGAGAAGTATGATACGTAATAATTCATAACATCTTTGTTTACATCGAATAACCTATCGCCGGCAGGGTACCCGTACATCTAAAATGATCGATTATGTATTGAAATAGTGACCCGGCTTGACACAGGAGTCACGAAATTCGGAACCTGGAATACGCTTACATACAAGTGGCGCCAGCTCTCCCACTCACATTACGACTCTATGTACTTTATGAAGACAAGACTTCAGCATGTGGCAAAACTCAAAAAATGGGGGTTCGGAACTACTGCTTGAAATGGCGTTTTGCAAACACTTTGAAAGGAAAATCGCTTCAAACGAACGGGAGTCATGACGCGGTTTTTCCCCTTTAACTTCTCTTTAATGTGCCTTAAAAGGGAGTGAGGTGTCACTCAGATTCGGGAGACAATTTAAAAAAAGAGGCCCGAATAAGTCTCTCCTAACTTCAGCCGTGTTGCTCTCGTGGCTCTTGAAGTCCCACTACAAATAAGACAAACGGAACCAACACAATATGGAAATAAAGGGAGGAAAAGAACGCGCGTCGATGACGGCGCAGAGATACAACTATTCGTGCTTGATGGATGTCCGTGTTGCATCTGTAAAATTGAAGGCGAGATGGCGTGAGGCGTGAACTCGCAATGCTTTGCCCTGTGCTGCCAATGAGGTGTCTCGTACATTCGGGGGGAAGTTAAAAATTGAGGCCCGAATAATTCTATACCTATACTGCCGTTCTAAGGAACATCGCCATATGAACCTTCAGGCGTTGCCAAATTTCCTTTGATACAACAATAATCGACTGGTTAACTTATGAATATTTTTCTTCCAAGTTTTCGGATAATTTTGTTGTAATTCCACGAAAAGTTCCTGAACATTTAAGGAGTGAAACAATCAACTTTCGCAAAAACATGTTCAAGAAATTGGCAACTCTCGAATGTCTGCGCGTTCTTCCTCAGCACGGTAGAATGGATCTGTTGCACGCAAGAGATACAGCCAACTGAATACACTTTTAAAGGGTATAAATCCGTTCGAAAATCACGTTCGTCGCATCAAAAATCTGGTCGTTCGATCTCGGGGCACCCCGCATAAAGCGGGGTTCTTAAAATGTTTTATCCGCGAGTGTGAGGTCCGTAAAATATTTTGTCTCTGATCGGCAAAGTTGTGAGGTGGAGCTCGACTCGATTTAGGGATGACTGAGTCGGAATCATTGTTATTCTGTCGTTGAGTTCTTCTGCCGCAGTTAAACCCGGGAACGCAGTGCTTGAGTTTTCCGCTTCCAGCGGGAGCAAGACTTGTGCAGATGGGTGAAACTTTAATTCGTAATCGTCGGGTTGTTCCGCCAACTCTTCCCTCCTCCCCCCCCTCCCCCGGCCCCTGCGCACCCCTCCCCCTACCGCTCCCGGTCGCGCCTCATGTCACCACAAGTCGCTTGGCGCTAGATTTTTTACAAGCTGCGGAACACCGTCTCGTTCCCACAAGCTCCAGATTTCCATTAAAAAAAAAAAAAAAAAAAAAAAAAAAAAAAAAAAAAAAAAAAAAACCAACAACAACTGAAAAGCTTCGGCATATCCGAGGCTAGAACTGCAAGCGTGGAGGAGGGGGAGGGGGTGGACAAAATTTGAGAGCGGCTGCTTTGTGCCTATCCAAACGGGGGCCCAAAAGGAGGAGAAGTAGGGAGTTGGCAAAGCTCCAGGGGGCAAGAAATCCAGCCAGGGGGGCCATATGCCATGCGACCACGCCTTCGCCGATAATGAAAGGTAAAAATTATCTCTCGTTTTTTATGCTGGGCCCGGAGGGGAAGCGATATGAGATTAGGGGTCAAATTTCATCGAACAATGCTCCATTGCGTATGAACTTCGATCTGGATTATTTATCATCGAGGGAAAACCAAAATTTGAAAATATTTTTGAATCACCATTAGAATTTTTTACAATTTTTAATACAAATCTGGAGTGTGAGTGTAGCGAAGTCTCCATTGACAAGGTCAAAACATTCTATTAAAAGAAAAACCGCCGTAAGCAAGTTAATGTTTAAATGTAGGATACTACCGTAAAAAAATGAAGCACATGGCAAACAAGAAACCAATCAAAGGAATATCTTACTAGTTCTATTTGACATTGGATATGTTAACATCTTGGCTACACTGTCTCCCCCTCTTTGAACCATTATAAATAATCGATTGTACAAGCAAAACCGCCTGCATTAATTGTTTTACATTTCACTGTTTACCAATTATTGTTTCAATGCATTATTGTTTTACATTACGGTGCCATTCACCGCACTACTAACTGTTGAGCTCGTCGTTTCCTAGTCGGGAGAACGTAAAACGTAACCACGTCTCAACTTCATCAAATTTTCATTCGCGAATTAAATTATTACCAGGAAACTGTAAAGCCTCTCTACCGATTTCTCCTCTGATTACACGAAAAAATAGGCAAACTTTTGCGTGCAGACACTATGCACAGGCTAATTTCTGGCGAAACTTAAATAAATTAATCGAGCCAATTTTGTAACGTAGGAATAAAGTCAAGTTTGTTTGTCTTGGAAATGCCGATATGTGTGGAAATTGCTTTTAAAAAGATAATTTTGTGGCGGGTGGCATGTGGCCCCATAACGACTATGTTGAACCGCTCTGAAAAAAAGGGCGGTAGGGGCGTACGCTGCTCCCGTTCGTCCGGAAAAAAGAAGAAAGAAAAAGGGAAGAAAGAGAGAAGGAAGGAATGAACGGAGGGAAGAAGAAGGAAGGACGCTTATATTTGGTAGATATTCATGACGAAATTGACTCAAACTGTATATCAGATGCCTTATGATTTTGAACATTTTTGAGGGGGGGGGGGCTCGGGTCCCCGATCCGCCCCCCTCCCACGTTCGAAGTGTCTGGATCCGCCTATAGGACGTGTATACGAAAATATGTGGAAATTAGAGTACTTCTATTTAACGCCGTTTATAGGAAGAACCATTCTTCAATTAACCTGAGTACGAAAATTTCAAATTCTGTTACGGATTCCGTTACGGATAAATATTTGTACGTGCCCGCCTGAGAGCCATTTCGCTTTTGGTTCGGCCAAGGGAAGGAGGCGGCCTCAGACTGAAAGCCTTCCTCGGAGCGCCCTGAAAAAGAAATGAGGGAATGAGCGTATTTAAAAGCACGTCATGCGGTGAGTTTGATCCAGTCCAGTTCATTCTGATATGGACCCAAGTTTACCGACGAGTGTTTGTTTTTCAGTGTTATTACGTTTGCCTCCGCCTGAAATACCCTGCTCGTGCCTCTACGTCACGAGATTTCACGAGACGCTCATCTCTCGGTCCCTCCGTGACGAAGGGATGCATTAAATTAAACTTGAGGGCCAGCGAGTCAACGCTTTTTCAACTGTTACTGCGCGATGAAGGAAATACGTACTTGCGTAGTTGCGAAAGGGTTTCCTTGACATACAGTGTACTGGAAAAAAACACATTGGATCTAGAGACCAGACTCTTGAAAACATTAACAAGAAAAAATACTCTTGATTCAATCGGATTTTTGCTTGAATCAAAACGAAATTCGCTTAAATTAAGGGGCTCGGTTATTGATTTAAGCTAGATTCTGATTGAATCAAGAGTACTTTTTCTTGTCGATGTTTTTAAGAGTCTGGTCTCTAGATCCTATATGTTTTTTTTCCAATGTGGAAAAAAATGAGAGCCTCTAAATGTGTTGGGAAATTGAGGGGCTCTTGGAGGACAAGGCGCATAAGTGCAGTTTGTGCCATTTTAAGAAATACGGGTATTAAGTTTCAAAATTACATGGAGCCTTATGACAGGAAGGAAGCTTACACTCGCACTTTTTGAGGTTTTAAAGTTGGAGTTTAGTTTGGAATGTTTCATAAAATATACTCTGAAACTACTTTCAGTTGAGTTCATGAATATTAATTTTTTTAAAAACTGCACTTGTGCGCTTTGTCCTCCAAGTCCCTCAATTCTTTTCAGTTCTTTGAGAGGGCAAGTCCCAGGGCCGGCTTTACCTACCTGCCGCCCATGGGCCGCCTGTATTTTGCCGCCTCCTTCTCATTCGTATTGAAACATCAATAAAAACCATCAAGTGAATTGCCAGCGGGGGAGGGGTGCATAAGACGCGTTTACTCGCGTTGAACACATGTTTTGGGAATGCCCTGTCAACACTACTAGCAAAAGTTAAGTTTCGTAAACCTGTCTCTGTGTGGACAAGGCCTTTCATTCGTAAGGAATGAACACAAAAATTATGAAAGAACAAACATGAATGTGGTATAATGATTTTAATTTCCGCCGCCGCGCCGCGCAGACCGCACCGTGTTTGGCGCAATGCGTGAAGTATTCACGCAGTCTTGTAGGCGCCATGCGTTTCACACTGACCGCACTGCGTTTGGCGCAATGTGTGAAGTATTCATGCATTCTTGTAGGCGTTGTCCGTTTCACGCTGTCCGTAATGACCGCACTGTGTTTGATGCAATGCGTGAAGTATTCGCACAGTCTTGTAGGCGCTAATATGTGTTACATGCCGATCGCCGCGCCGAGGGCTTCTCCTTTTCATCTCAAGTCCTCATCATCATTGCTCTCTATACGTCGCGTCGCTCCAGGCCAAATTGCGTGTCTGGTTTCTCTCTTAACTCGACTAATTAAAGATGCTGTCTCTTTTATCACCGAGAGACGACAAAATTAGAAATTACTATACTCTCAGGAAAGAGAGTTTTTGTAGCCTTTTCTAGTTTGTAATTTTTTTCTGAATCCGATTTTTTTATATACCTACATTTGAAAAAATGGCAAAACTTGCCGCCGTGGGCCGCGGCCCATGTGGCCACCCCCTAAATTCGGCCCTGCGTGCACGAAGTTCGATTCTCCGTGTAGTCAAGAATCACCCTTGAACGTATTTCTGCCAAACGGAACACGTGCATTAAGACATGAGACTTGAGGGCCATAAAAGTATATGCATAACAGGGCTCACGTCATAATGCACATAGTTTCGTTGGCAGAAATACGTCCACTTGTCTTGCGGAGGCACTTAATGTTTTCGTCAAAAATACGAATTCTGGGGGATATCCCACGCTATCCTGAGACAGACAAGACAAACTCTCCATGCACAGATAGGGAGCAAATACATTGACAGGGCTGCCACCTTATTTGGGGACTCTAAAACTGAAAACACGGCAACCCTGCTAATGTATTTGCTCCCTATCTTCGCATGGAGAGTTTGTCTTGATGTAGAGGTGGACTCTCAGTATAGCGTGCGGGATATTCCCTCCATTTTGGCCTCAACTTGAGAGCTTTTTCTGAGCTTGGGAGTTGATTTCAGAGAAAACAGTGGCACCATCGTGTTTCTCGCGAACTTTTTCATAAGTATCAATTATCAAATCGCAAATTCCTCACACATGCAACATCTCCATTCTTGTGGCAGGTTGAAATCCAAAAGCGCTTCCTATTAGCCGAGGACTTGAAAAAAAAGTCGCACATACTTTAATGTACTAACGATCCGCCTTCATAAAATAAAATGTGATAAAAAGTCTGCATCGTCGCAGATCGAGATACGTGGTTCGGTAGTAAATCGGCCATAAGGAAAAACCAAGCGACAGATGAATGGGGAGGATGATCCCCGGATCGGACTGAAGGCGAATTTTATGCACTTATGTGACATGTAAGCCGTACTTTTATCGAAGCTGGTGACAGCTAAATTGATGAGGTTATGGCGATGTGAGTTATTGGAGGAAAAGGGGGGGCGGAGGGTAGTCTGCAGGGCATCCGGATGGGGGACGACAGGAAGAGGAGGGGGCAGAGGGGGTATCACTTCATCCATTACGGCAAGACGCCAAGGTGCCGCGCGCGCCGCGCCGGTCGAAAGAAGCTGCCCGCTCAGCTTGAAGCATCGTTGTGAAAATGCGATAGCGGGTGTATTCGCGTCATTTTCTTTCATCTCACAGGGAGGGGGCGCGTGAAGTCAAAAAATGGGAGGGGTGGGGTCGAAAATTGAAATATCCTACTATCTGATACAGCCTCTACTTCTTCTGCATCTCCTCCCCTCACTCCTCCCCATTTTCACCAACTCCTCATTTATCTTCTTCTTTACTCTGCCTTTATCATGAGCATCTTCCATACTCTCTCTTTCCTTCGCATCGTATGTATTCTATTTTTTTATTATCACTTTTCCTTGTTCTTTATTTTTTTTCTAACCTTCTATTTTCTTCTATTTTTTTCATAACCTTCTTTTCTCTATTCTTCTTCTCGTCCTTTGTTCTATTTTCTGCTTCTTTCCCGTCTTCTTCTTCTATCGCGCTTCTTTTTCCTTTCAGTTCTTCCTTTTACTTTCTTCTTTTCCTTTGTTCCTCCTCCTCCCATTATTCATCACCCTATCCTTCTTCATTTTTGTTCTTCTCTCTGTAGGTAATTGCCGCTTTCTCATCGTCATCATCCTCCTCTCTTTCTTCAGACACAGTGACATTTTCCCAGAATTGACACGAAGGGATATCCATGAGGGTTCTGCACATCGCAATTTTGCTCTCAATTTTTGACGTAGGCTACCACAGAACACCCTCCGTACAGCAATACTGCGTTGCTAAAAAAGAACGGCGCATGCGCCTTCAGGCGTTGCCAAATATCCTTCGACATATCACGAATTTTCAGGCAAATTTTTAAATACCTCTCTTCCAATTTTTCAAAGAATTTTGTTCAAAATTTGGCCTACAGTATCTGAAAATTTGGAGGAAAAATATTCATAACTTACTTTAAAAGTAAATATTTTCTGAGAGGCAATTTGGCAACGTTCAAAGGCTAGTACGGCGTTTCTTCCCAAGCACGGTAGTTGCCTACTCGAGGATTTTTTTCTGTCTACAAATCTAACCTCCCAGTAAATTATCTACCAGACTATGTTGATGCTGTGGACAGGGTTGGATGTAAGGTTTAAGGCTCCTGCGAGTTGACTGTTTAAATTGATAGACAAAGCCATAGACAGAGATGACAAAAGGGATATGGAGAGATCCTATATTGATGGCAGCGGGAGGTTACAATTGACAAAGGAGGTAGGTAATAGACTAACTAACGCAACCCACGAAATTTACTTACTTGCCGCCCATGGGCCGCCTGTATTTTGCCGCCCCCTTCTCATTCGTTTTGAAACATCAATAAAAACCATTAAGTGAACGTGCCGGAGGGGGAGGCGTGCATAAGACGCGTTTACTCGTGTTGGACACATTTCTTGCGAGAGCCCTGTCAACACTGTAGCATAAGTTTACGGAACTTAGCGCGAGAGTTATGTTCCGTAAACCTATCTCTGTGTGGACAAGGCCTTCTATTTATATGAAATGAGCGTAAAAATAATGACAGAAGAAACATAAATGTAGTTTAATAATTGTAACCTCCGCCGCCGCGCCGCGCTGACCGCTTTGTGTTTGGCGCAATGCGAGGAGTATTCATGCAGTCTTGTAGGCGCTATGCGTTTCACGCCGCCCGCTGCTGACCGCAGCGACCGCACGGTCTTTGACGCAATATGCGTGAAGTATTCATGCAGTCTTGTAGGCGCTAATATGTGTAACATGTCGACCGCCGCGCCGCGCCGAGGGTTTCTCCGTTTCATCTTAAGCTCTCGTCATCATTGCTCTCTGCGCCGCGCCATTCCAGACCAAATTCCGTGTTCGGTTTCTCTCTTAGTCTTAACTCGACTAATTAAAGTAATTAAAGGTGCTGTTCATTGTATGACAGAAAGACGCCTAATTTGAAATATACTCTCAGGAAATGAGCGATTTTGTCACCTTTTCTGGTTTGTATTTTTTTTTCTGATTCCGATTTTTCTGTATAGCTTCATTTAAGAATATTGCAAAATTTGCCGCCATGGGCCGCGGCTCATGTGGCCACCCCCTAAATCCGGCCCTGCAGGGAAACTCGCAATGTGATCGCTCCATACTCCAAGTGGCTTCTTTGTCTATAGCTTTGTCTATCAATTTCAACAATCAGCCGCAGGACGCAATTTATGGTGTGTGTAGGCTCCAAAATGTTTCGGAGACTACAAGTCTCTGGTCAGGCCCGGACTTAGGGCGTGTGCAGGGCGTGCGGCGCACACGGGCGCCAGCCTTTGGGGGGCGCCACGAAAGAAGAAGAGAGGGAAGAAAAGGGGGGAAGAAAAGGAAAAAAAGGGAAGAAAGGACAAGGGGAAAAAAGGAAAAGGAAACAAGGTTGGGCAGTGAAAGCAAGGAAGAAGGGGGAAATGGAAGGAAAAAGGAGGCAAGAAAAGTGAAAAGAGAGTCCGCGAGAAAGGGGGGGGGGCATAAAAACCATAGACAAAATATAAAGAGAATTGCCGTCTAAAGGTAAATTTTCAGGACAAAAACTCCACCTGGTCCATAGACGGTCAGGCGCCCCTTGACCCTAAATTTGCGGCTGTACAGAAATACAAGAGTAGGCGTGTAGTAAGGGGGCGCCATAAATCCATCGAACAGGAGCCGACGTAGCATTTTAGGCCACGTCCGCCATCTTGGATTTGAGAATTTTTAAACATAGTAAAAATTCGAGTTTCCCGTTGAAAAGTACCCCTGATCCCGCAGTTCACAATGCTCTAACGAACAGAAACGGAGGCCAGAACCGGGGCTCATTTTAGGCCACATCCAACATTTTGGAGTTGAGAATTTTAAAAAATCACTGAAAAGTCGAGTTTTCCGTTGAAAAATACCGTGTGATACCGCGTTTCACAAGACTCGAACAAACAGAAACCGAAATAGCATTTTAGCCCACGTCCGCCATCTTGAATTTGAGAATTTTAAAAAATGGACTAAAAATTCGAGTTTCCCGTCGAAATATACCTCCTGACACCGAGTTTCAGAAAAATCCATCGAACAGGAGCCGACATAGCATTTTAGGCCACGTCCGCCATCTTGGATTTGAGAATTTTCAAAAATCGACTAAAAATTCGAGTTTCCCGTCGAAAAGTACCTCCTGACACCGAATTTCAGAGAAATCCATCGAACAGGGGCCGAGATAGCATTTTAAGGCATTTCGGATTTTGAATTTTTTGAATTATGACAGATTTTGATTTGAAACGCGTGATCCCCAAAATCGAGTCTTAGATTCGGATTCCTCGTAAAAAATCGATGCGATTTCATGTATCATACCCTGACACCGAATTTCAGGAGAATCCATCGAACAGGAGCCGAGATGGCATTTTAAGCCACTTCAGTCATTTCGGATCTTTGAAGTTGAAAAATTTTACTTAAAACGCGTGATACCCAAAATCGAAGTTCAGATTCGGATTCCTCGTAAAAAATTGATACAATTTCATGTATCATACCCGAGCATAGCGTGAAGGAAAGAGACATAACGTAGACATACTGATTCGAGCATATGAATGCAACGTGGCAACATGGGTAGTGCTCAGTGGGTCAGCGGAGGAGGAAGAATAAGAATTTATCGTGAGGAATTCCTCGGGACGAAACCGAATGCTTAGCGCCGGCCGGCGCCTCACCGTTCGGTTGCATCTCGGGCGACCGGCTCGGCGCGGCGGCGTAGTTCAAAGAGGCAGTATGACAGACTCTATACGCGTCGTTAAACCTTTTTTCTTCATGCTATTCTAACGTATGATACTTAAAATATCATCAATTTTTCACGAGAAATCCGAATCTGAGCTTAGATTTTGGATATTAAGCGTTTTAATCTATTTAAAATCGTAAGAGAATTTACAGAATTGTCCTTGAAAATTGATCACACATTAGTGTTTTTTTACGTCTTTAAACCTCTTTCCTTCACGCTATTCTAACATATGGTGCATAAAGTCTCATCAATTTTTCACGAGGAATCCGAATCTGAGCTTAGATTTTGGATATTACGCGTTTTAATCTATTTAAAATTGTAGAAGAAATTACAGAATTGTGCTTGAAAATTGATCACACATTAGTGATTTTTTACCCCGTTTTTCTTCTACGTTCACGTAATGAAATTAGATCAACAGTTGACTCATCGACTAGTCTAGCCTAACCCCCCAGAATCGGTCTAAAGGGCGAACGATTTTATCAGATAAGATGTGCGGTCCTAGTTTCCGGGCAATTGCGGTTTACCTAATGGAAGCTGCGATGAGGAGAAATGGAAGATATGCGAAACTCGGGCGGATATTAAGTGAGAAACCAGGTAGGGGAAAGGCTTTCTTCCAGAAAAGTTAGTGCTCGGGCCAACTTACATGGTCACTGGAGCATTTTATAGCAGGTTGTGGGAAACTATTTTTTTGCAGCAACAACCAATTGGATCGCATTTTGCAAAAAGGAACTAAGAGCATTTCAATGTTGCTGGGATTGTGCAACTTAGGTACATTCTTTGCAAAAAGTAAACTTTGCGACGGTAATTTTCGTCTTGAATTCATAGTTAATTGGGAGGAGAGGTGAAACTAGTTTAGATGATCGTTTATGTTTGCAAGGTTAGCGACATTGGAATGCTCTTGCTCTGGTGCTTATTAATAAACCTACACTTGGACTTTCTCACAGCTCTGGCTGGGTTTTGACTGTTGCAGGATGACGGTGACGGCTGACGGTTCAAAGGATATCCATGAGGTTTTGGCTTTAGCCTTCAGATGAGTGTGTGAGGAACGGACACCTGGTCTTGCTCGTAAATGTGAGTCCTTTGCACTTGTTGTAGTCTTAAGGGGCAAGCATAATATTCGCATGCATATGAATGAAAAAAGTTGGAGGTGTCATGTGCAAGAATATGATGAACAGAATTATAAAACTTTTTCGCATTCACTTGTACTTGGTGCGCACTAAGTGTAAATTAGTACTAGAGAGTTTCAAAGTTTGGTGTAGACAAGGTGTAGAAAGGGCATTTCTTGATTGCGGTGTTTCAGAATCATCACTGCTAATGTATATTTTAGAGAGGAAAATATTGGATGAATTTTATGAAATGTTTCGTTTTCAGCATTGTAAAATCATGGAAAGAATACAGTAAAAAATTCAACGGATTGCAACCATTTGCTTTAATTATAATGGGATGAAACGTTAGCAAAGATTCTGAACCACCGTAACCAAGAAACGTCCTTTTTGCACCCAGCGGTTCAATTCAACACTTACGTAAATCACGTTCAATGGTAAACATATAGGTAGATGTTTTAATACAAGCCTTGACATTTTTTACTTCCAATAAGTCAAGAATCTGAATTTTTGTATTTGCTTTCGCCCTTCATATTTTTTTGGAATTAATAATAATACTTAAGAAAGCTCTATAGTGGCCTACGCTCTGTTAACTCTGTTCTGTAGTAATAGGAACCTAAAAGCCACGCAGTTATTGTTCACCCTTTCCTAATAACATATTGGCTCTAATTCTCTCTAGTGTTTACTCATGGAAATAAATCTGGTTGTGTTCTGTAGCCATTTTGTGTGATAGTTATCAATTGAATTTCTGCCTCAGCAATAAGAATCGGAGCACAATCACGTGAATCATAATATTCAAAAGACGACTCCGCATCTAACGTTCTGCTTCGCTGAACTGATATAATAGTGCCTCATGTAAATTTCTAGCCAATAATCGTGATGGTCAACTGGTTCCTTTCTGCTTACCAGCGGTACATTGACGTATACTCAAGTATCACAGCGAAAGTTATTTGTACCTGAGTGATGAAAAATGAATGATGAGCATGCCTATTCCAGCATAGCCCCTGCCCTAGTATAGAAGACTCATGTTTAATGGTGGGTATTTGTATTTCTAATATTCCCCCTCACACAATCTTCCGATTTTTACTTTGGGAAGAAATTGAGACGTGTACAAAGGATGGTTAGCTATCATGTCAACTAGAAATAATGTGCAACTCAAATTGCGTGCACCTCATGCCATGCCGTGTGGGATTCAGTTGCCTAAACAAAGAGATAGCGCTTTGATGACATGGAGTTCCTTTCATTGGTAGTTCAAAAGTTCCCGTCCTAACTATAGTAGCGAACATCACTTCGGCTTTGTTCCTGCATGTAACGGACTTCGTGCGTTTGTCGGTCACTGTCTAGCGTACCTTTTTTATCATAGTCCCATTCATTCTTAGCATGCCGTACTCAATTCTAAACACGCAGCACACCTTCTATTTTCACCTAGTCTCTGAACTTCTTCATTGGCATAATTAGAACTGCTCATTAGGTATTGCCATACCATGTCACAGAAATTAGAATAAGCCGTAATATATGATACTCCTATAAATTAAGTATTTTTCGCTAATTAGTTAGATATTAGAAAAAGGTTCTTGCCTGCCTTCATACCACTTGTAATGTCTTGCTATCTATTACCGATATAATGGAGAATCCAACTCGTATAGCATGACGTCGCCACTAACTCTAGTCGGCGTGGCTAATTTATAACTTCCCATGACAAATATTAACAATCGTGAATTTCATCGTGAGAAATATTACATGGGAAATTATTTCGATGATAATTTATGAGAGATAATGAAACCTAATTTTCACTGTTTTACAATTTTTTCCTATGTTTTTGCCAAGTGTTACAAATATAGGTCTGGGCTTTCATCGTTCTATTTTCGTACTGTGTGTGTTTGCGATTGATCGACTTTGAATTGCATTAACTCTTAGTTCCCTGAAAATTAGTGAAATTATGAATACCATCTCGAGTATTTTTCCACCGTTGAAATATTTCGTTACGATAAATTATTGACAATGAAACATTTCCAGATTTCTTCCTTATTTCATTTCTTACTTGATTTCATATTGCCATCTCGGTCGCCACCGGTAAGCTGCTTATTACGGTTTCCTTTATGAATTGCTAAGAATAAAAATCAACAGACCTGTTCGATTCCTCTTCCGGCCTAACTCGTTTATTTTCTCTTATTCTGACTGTGATTTCCAGGTGTCGTGTATGGAGGTACACAGAGTGATTTGTGAGAATGTCCTAATAGCCGTAAACGCGTATGGTACATATCAAAACTGCTTCTTGAGACACTTGGCACAGGGACTTATCTTTACTGGCCGCGTATGGAAACCAGCTGGCTTATTTTTTTTTAAGCCTCATGTCACTGATGCTTCGTATCCCCAAAAGGTTTAATGAAGAAGCTATAAACTGGTCCGGTACCCTTCTATCTCTGCTATAGTTTGCACGGGATCAGTCTTATCTCCATGACGTCGATGCCGCGCGGCTAGTTCTTTGCAAACGTCTCTCGTAATCTCTGATGAGACAGCAGAAAACTAGCGCTGGGAAGCGTCTTGGACGTAATTGATTCCATGATCGAAAGATCCACATCCTCTGCGAACTATTTTCCGTTTAATCGCGCCCGCGTTTGTATTAATTCGCAAAGCATCTTTACTCTATCGAGGCTCGCATTACGTAGTTATTATTGCGTAGCATTAGGTAGAATCGTCCTGTCATGTCAGCCTTCTA
Organism: Bemisia tabaci; assembly: GCF_918797505.1. Classification (NCBI taxonomy): domain Eukaryota; kingdom Metazoa; phylum Arthropoda; class Insecta; order Hemiptera; family Aleyrodidae; genus Bemisia; species Bemisia tabaci. The sequence goes on from NC_092794.1 coordinate 25,897,053, forward strand.
GGCGTTGCCAAAATTCCTTCGAAAAAAAAACAACGATATGTTCAGATCAAAATTTGTGATATTTTACGTTTCTTTCTCGCGTGATTTTCCGAGAATTTTTGTTCTAGTAATTAGACTAATCTAAAGACAAGCTTTCATCAATGGATAGAGAAACAACACATTGTAATACCTAGTTGTCCACACTGACTACTTGTAAAACATTGACGATTGAAATAATAGGCTTACACTAGTTGATTTAAATTCAGATATTTTAATAGCCTTAAATCTAGATTAAGCAATCTGCTCAAATAATTGCCACGAACGACTTTCCAGGGTCTTTGATTGAGGCTTTAAATTCTGATGACTATCAGAGTTATTTATTTTTTGTCGATGTTTTATAGATGTTACTATGACGTCAATGATTCACAATGAGTGTTTTGTTTTCACGTAGTGTTGTAAGGAATTTTTTAATGAAAAGTGATCGATATACTTTCTCATAAAATGAACTTTGATTTTTGAAGACGAAATTTTGGCGTTTCGAACAATTCGGAGTAGCTCATTCATTGAAAGGAGTGGAATAGTTTTTCCCTTAACGTAAACGGCAGAAGTTTTTTTACGTATATACTTTACGCCTATGCGATCATTTGTGTAAAAACGATTGACTTCTTTATGGCACCATATGTATGTACTGGCTTTGGACTTTTGCGGTTTTATGTGAGGGGACGCCTTCTTAGTCTTTTGATCTAGTTGACCGCACAAGGGGCTGCTTAATACTCATCCAAGTATCTTTGTATACTAACAGCTATTGCTTTTCGGGCTTTGGTTTTTAGTAACCTGGCGCATGTCTTGTATACATTTTAAAGGGTCTGATACATTGTGTTCTGCGTCAGCTTTTACATTAAATTTACTTTTATCTATGGTTACATTTTATCGCGGCCTCCCACGACGAGAGAGACTCGACTAACTTATAAGGTTCACGCTTGTGCCTATGTCGTAGCTTTAGTCGTACGCTGATGCTTTTACGTGCATTTGCCAGTACTTCACACGGGACGGAAAAATATTAAATCTGTAGTCTTCCTAATCGTAAGTATTACTACACTTTGAAAAAATTAAAAAAAATTAAATTTAAAAAAATATCTCATTTGGATACTTTTTAAGAGTCCAACTCTGAAAGCATTGTTTCGAGCAACTACTATCTAAGAGGAACATTCTTGATTGACAATTCAGACTGTTAGCTTAAAAATCAAATATTGGAAATTCGCTCTCAAATTAGGGGGATGGTTCATTGAATTTTATGCCTTAAACTCTGATGAGATCAAGATGTTACTTTTTTCTTGTCTGAATATCGTGCTTGTAGATGCTTCTGAGACTCAATAGACTCCAAATTATATTTTTGTGTTTTCAGTGTACTTACTTAGTGAGCTTGTCTCCAGAGATCTTATCACAGTGATGACTTATCCTCTGAGGTCCATACTAGAGAGCTAATCAGCATTCATGAGTAGCTCGGAAACTGCTTGCGTAGCATGTTAACTTAGAAATGGAACTAAAATCATCTTACGTTTATTAAGTAAAATTCGTCATGATCTAAGCTCCAGTAAAAAAACTAATTGTTAAGGCTCTCCGTATTGATCCACATACCTGATAAAAACGTCCGCTTTTAATCCTCAGACGTTTCTCCGCATTGAAGCCCGGCTCGTTCCGCATCTATCTGAAGAGAAAATTTCAAGATAGCCTCTCTAAATCAAATACTTTACACGCCATAAAATTTTTCCCGTGGGGAAAAAATTATGAAAACGTGGCAATTCTGGAGTGTATCTTTTAACTTGATTTTCTTCACTTTCCGAGGGGGTGAGAATGGGGAGGGGAAAATAGGAATGAAGAAACTGTAATAAATAAGATTGTTGAGAAGAAGATTGATTAAGAACGGTCAGAGTGTTCTAGTAATTACTTAGTCGTATCTTCTTTATATTATGTACAACCCATAACAATTCATCAAACTCTATCCCTTCTCTCGATCGTGCGAGTTATACTTCCTGGATGCACTAAATCACTTTATGCCGAGTCGTTTATCTTCATCACGGTAATGCTGATATTGAGTGTTTAGGGAAATTTTAGGTTGCCTAGTCGTTATTACAGGGTTGAGATTAGACTCACGTGCTGGGCGCTTTTAGTTTCCAACTGCTGTCTGTAATGCAAAGGTTGTCTCAATTTACCGCTATTTACATGCACTATGTAACTTAATTGTGTTATGTCGCTCGACACACTTGCAATTAGTATTGCTCTGACTATAGCCTGTATATGATAGATTGGCCGGCTTGCCTATTACTTCTCGATATGTAGTTAGCATAAAAAAAGTACAACGATATCGGTGCAGAAGGATGAGAATTTCGAATCTTTGTGAAACATAGGATAGAGAAAAACGTGTCGTTGGATTACATCCATTCCTTATTGCGGCGTTTCTAGAATGCTCTGTTGATGCTAAACTGCGCGAAATGAATACATGGCTCGAGCGTGAATAAAAACTTACGTTGACATCCCTTTAATACTTACTTTCACTTATTATGATTTGGTATACGGTCATTGGATAGAATAATTGAAGAAGAGCTATCCGGGGCATGCTTAATTAAATTGATTTTTTGAACGCTTTCTTCGATTTATTTCTGTGCTTAGAAATGAAACTTTTTGTGTTTGCAGAGGAGTTTGCATTAGCGCTCTGATCGTTTAAGCTATGCGAGCCATTAAGCCAAGAGTTATGTTTTATCTAGTACTTTTCATCGTCATCTAATCTGGCTGAGATGTTTGTTGTGGCTCCACTTTAGCTAGTAATCGTAGTTATCAGGAAAGCACTAGTTTCAGTGTTCCTTACTCTATTTATCTCAATGCCTAGGTTACTGAAAGTAAACCCGTCCTTTAGATGCATAGAGTCAGATTTCAAAATAACATGGACTAGTAATTATAGTATAGTCTCTTTGATATCAATCCAGAATCTAGATCTCATCAAGAACCAGACTCTTAAATTTAATAGTCTGTTGAATATTTCGATTTGATTTCAATAGCAAATAATCTATTGATCTCGTAATCAAAGAGCAGAAGTTTTTTTTGATCAATAGGATATTCGCAGAGGCCTGTCATGGACTCTAAGATTTACAATAGTGACGGATTTTGCATTCCATTAGTGATTGTTATATTTTTTTTCGAATTCTTCAGAGGTTTGAGTGTAAACTTCTGGTGTAGTATGAAAATCTGACCTTTACTACTACAACTCCATTTGTGCACGGGCGCTTTCATCAATATGATAGTTTGCGGATGCCTATTGCGTCAATATGGCGATAATTATCCGTCCAACGTCAACGGCTTATAAGTTAGGTTAAGATTGTTAGGCGTTCGCGCACTAAACATTAAATAGATGCGACCTTACGAAGCTTTGTTCTAATGAATTTAGAAGGAATTTAATCTTTTGAAACAGCTTCTCTCGTTAGCGCGATGACAACTGAGCACGTCTAATATATGTAATGTCAGACAGCGCGGTACGTTGCGCTGTAGGCCGTATTTTCACGCTCTACAAATTTTCGTCTTAATTTTTCACTACTAATTGAAAAAAATATACGAATTCTTGGTCTAGATGACTGCAGAAAATGAATTATTGCCGTTTTCTCTTGGAGTAAGAGTACGAACCTTTTCATTGTGAAGTAGCAAAAATTCTACGACTTCCTTGTACAATTCGTTCGTACTTCTTAACTGCTGAACACTAGAGTGTAAATAGATTATCTTGCCAGATTCTTTGCGATTGAGATCTAAGCAAGAAATAAGGTGCTTGTTCTCGGCAGTTACACCACTTGCAATTAGCAGTACGTTGGATAATTTTCGGAAAACTCATTCGTGTTTTAGAAAATACAAAAGACTAGGAATCCAATATCACGAGAAGATTGGTCGCTGTTTTCAGTTTTTCTTGAGACTTAGACAAGCTAATTTCCACGATGTTATTCGCCTATGATTTGCAATGTAGTGTTTTTAAACTCTGGCCGTGTTGTACCGCGGTTTGATCACAAGCTCAATGTGTCTGTCAATGAAAAATAATAGTATGTTTGCTCAACGTCCCCTTTAACCATATTCTCTTGATAGAGAAGTGGTTTGCCTAGTGTGACATTCTACGTCAACGGATTAATTTGTCATCGGAATGATTAGAGCACTTCGGTTATAGTCCATGATTAATATTTTACTAGTTCTTACACGACTGCAAAATTGCGAAAACTGAGTGACTTATGGTTCCGCTTAATGCTTACTGGATCTCTATTTCTTCATGTCGTATGTAGTAGTATGTTAATGATTTACAAACATCACGTCAAATCTTCCATTATAATACATATTTTTTTATTTTCATCATCTATTTAAATGGAGGACTAATCCGTGTCGTGGCAGAATGCGTGCAATATATTCCAAAATTTTACAGATGAGTTTTGCAAATACGACTGGACTCATGCATGAATGTTTAGATTAGTTCTGAGCCCTGCAACCACCAGAGCGCGACATATGCGTCTCATCTTGGTCGACCCTACCAAAATCTAACGGTCAGATACTGTCTATCGCGCTCTTTTGCGCAACATGCTCCTTGTGAAGTAATCCCATCTGTTTAGTTTCGTCGGCCGCCTAATAATCGCGACGTTATGTCAACCGGCTGCAGTCGCCCACGCCTTTCGCGTACGCGCGCCGCACTGCTGCGATGTCTAGACGGCATTCTAGTTATCATTAGGTCAACTAGTCTTCGCGAAAGGTCGCTCGTACTTAGTTGTTTAGCACAGCCTATTCAATTAGGTGTCTCTCAAACAGTGATTAAAGATATGATCCAATAATAGAACTTATTTCTCCTTTATAGAAATGTACAAAATGCGCTGCTCTTAGTCAAAAGAATAATATCAAAGATAACTACGCTATCTATCTACTAAAGTAGATTAGCTTTGTTGGTATCTATTAAAAACTCACTTCGTTTCCTAAGACATAACCCGTTTTGAATATACGTTTTACAGATAGCAATTAATTTATGAACTTTATTAAGAAAGAACATTGTGACTCCGCTTGTGTCTAGCGCAGTTGAATCACAGTAATATTGAGCTATGCTTGTCATGATTAGAAGATTATTTGGACTTGTTGATAGATCAAGGTAAAATAGATAAATTAGCTGAATGAACGCTGGCAGTTTCTGCTTGAATCTATGTGACTTTTCTTTTATATTTTTAACCACAATCACCTTTTGTCTCTAAAACAGACATTAATTCTTCTAGTTTGACTTTATGGGATAATCTCTCGAGTCGACTGTAAATTGAGCCATACTATCTGCTTCGAATTCAATAGTCAACTTTTCCTTTATATTATAAGTACTCATTATAAATCGTGTCATTATAAACGTTACTGTGATCCAGGATACTCTATCGGAACTTAAGCCAAGTATGTTTTCAGGACATAAACTTTATCTGATCTCCCTTTTTTTCGTCGTCACTCGATTTAATTTGCTAGAGGGTTGAATCCTTCTGTTGGCAATCTATAACGATAGCTAATCAAACTCAACATGGATATCGTTTGGTTCCCCACGCCGGCTGATCCTGTATCTTTTTGGTATTTAAATACTGTGCAACAGCCTCTTCTATGGCTCGAATAGTTAGTTCGAAGCTGCCGTAGCTGGCCACGCGCGAAGCTCGGCGCGTGCGCTCGAATAGTATATCAATTACTAGCAGCGGAAAAAATAGTGAGTCCTTTCAAGCTAATTGGTATGATTGAATTTCGGAAAAATTAGAAAAGCGTTCATACCGATTCTATAGGTGATTAGTAAGATTAGGTATTTTACTTGAAAGATAATGGATATTTATTTGTTCTCTGCTTAGCACATTCCAAAAGGAGTCGTTTGTATATTGAGCTTTTATAGTGATTAATATTCCTTCTATCGGGAATAATTTGCTAGATCCGCAATTCTTCAAATCTTATGATCATTTATGTTTTCCATTTGAGGGCTAACCTAAAACAAATCCTCAAATAACGAGCTACATATCTCTCATTCTTCCAATAGCGAAACATTATACATCTTCACTGTCCAAAAACGTCGGCTATCGAAGCAATGTGTTTGTATGATTATCTCTGTCTGACCAATTTCATAGCTTTGTGTGTGTCTCATAATAGCGCGGTTAAGTGCAATTGACTATCTAGCTCTCCTATTGCTCGAAAACTGCCCTGTGACGATCTTTAAAACTCTGGAAAAAACAGTTGCTTCTGAACGAGAACAATCGATGTGATCGTAATATTATCCTATATACCATACAGAGAGTTTCTTTCAGTTTGATCATTCCATTACATGTTTCCCTGATTTCAAGCGCTTATTCGTTATGATTCGATTGAGATCGCTCAAAATATGCAACCTGTTCGTTATGTATGTAATACCTTGTGTTCAACAGCAGTTTTGGCTGATGTGTGTTCTGGAATGAGAGTCGTTCCTGATCGCACTTTTAAGTTCGCCCCCAGAGAAAAATAAATGCCACAATGCATTTTGCGTTTATTTTCATTAAAATAATGAAGATTTCGTGTTCATACCATTAGGGAGCTTTGTCAATCAAAAACGTCCCACCATTTAGTCTAACCTCAGTCGGAGGCAGTTATGGAAAAGTTAGAGTGCAAAAAGATTGAGGTATGCGATGTAGAGGTTGGAGAAAAGAGCCGAGCGTGACTATGCATTCATCGGAAAATTGCGATTTAGCCGGGCTGTTTGGTTAGCATAAGAGACGAATATGATTAACATTTACCTAAAATAAACAAACAATATTTCAGCAAATGAATACACAGATATCTCAGAGTATCCTGTTACTTCCGAGCGAGGGTATTCACTACTAGTAATAAGTTTCATAGTTGCATTTCGAATACTGGCGCGACATAGGTACAAAATCTCCGCTACGTTAAATTATCAAACATAGTCCAAGCTGTCCGCTCCTCAACAGATTCTTTATCGTGAATATAAATGTTTAGTTTTTAAGGTAGTAAGTTGTGAATTTTTTAACCTTGAATATTTTTTCAAACAACTATCGATATAGAAATGCCGAACAAATAGCTATAGCTTAAACTTCATTGGAAAGCTGAAAATATCTCTGATAGGTCTTACTGGACATCTGGAAAATTTGTGTAATCATCAAACCGAATAAATTTTGGCATACGACTTAGAGGTTCATTATCATGCGTTTTCTATAAGGCGGCGAGCTAACACATGCCATGCAAAATGTGGGAAAACGTTCGTATGGTATAACTCGGGCGCGTTAGCACGAATCGCGTTCTTCCTTTTTTCATATCCAAAAGACGCGCATCTTTTCCAGGGTTTTTAGTAGAAATTTAAAGAAAATATTTTTTCTTCCTTAATTTTTCGGAGATAATTTAAGTCACAACTTTGCTAACGATTGTCCTGTAATAAGTTTAAAGGTGAAATAATCATATTCTATAATTTTCTGCTCACAAAATAACATTTATTTATCTAAGGACATATTTGGCCCAACGATCTTCTTCTGAATGATGTTTATAAATGGTCAAATAACTGGCAGTTCTCTCCGTAGCTACGGCAAGAATTGGCAGATTGCATTTCCGCGTCTCGCGGGTGCTGCGTCAGACGCCACGTTAGTCCATCATCTGCAACACGAATTAATGACTTTGAGCTTATTAGCGCGCTTGCTGATCGTTCATGCTTTCCGGGGCCCCGCTGTGCTGAGTTTTTTTTAATGTTTGCAGGCCTCAATCAGTAAAAGAACTGGATTGATATTTCTGAAATAACATAGTTCTCGGACGACTATTCTTCAATAGTAATGTGAAATCTTGCGTGCGTCATCTATAACGAAGCCGCACAAAAGCGGAGTTACGAGCCAAGATTGAGAATATTCTGCTCCTTTCCGTGCCTATTTATTACGCTATCCACTCAGCCTGATCTCCTACAATCGTATCCAGGGTATTGTTAGACGTGATTAACAATTGCAAATTATATTCTGCTTACGCCGAGGACTATTTTATTCTGGCTTTCTCGTTCTACCGTCTCGATGAGTATCTTCTCAAGTTGTTGTAATATTCGCGTATCTTTTGTGGCCACTGGTGCTAGATGATTGGGCTATACCTTCGAATCAAAGCCATGGGAGGTACTCGTGGTAAATTCACACGCCACTGATACGCTCGGAGAGCGAATTGGCTATTCAAGATTAGGATAACTATCCCCACTGCGTGGAACGGGAAAAAACAACATTGGACCTTAGAATGATCAGACATCTTTCGAAAACATTTGGTGACAAGAACTCGGAGCCTCTTTGATAATTTCATCAGATTTATAGTTTATAGGCGTAAATCAAGGTTAAATATCGCCTCAAAATTATGACAGCTGCTGCTTTCCGTGATTAGCTTAAATTGATTGTTAATTCACAGAAGTAGTTTTATCTGTTTCGATAAGTCCTTGTCTTTCTTTATCCCCAGAATGGTGCATTTATGAGTCTTCGGCTTATGCTATGACCCCATCCTATACCAATGTGTTTTCGTCTCGTGCATGACAATGACCTTTCGGTATATGGTCGTCTGCCGATGTGAGAGTAGCGAATTGTATGAGTCAGTGAAGCTTGTCAAAATTTTCGAATAATCGAATTATTCTTTGGTTCGACTGATTCTAAAATCTTGTCTTTAACTCTTCTGTAACTAACCATGAAGATCACTGAGATATACTAGCCTTTTAAAATCTAGCATTAGAATTCATCTTAATGTAATTCGCGCAACACGGAGTTAGATGTATGTCAGAAAGCCCGATGATGAGTGCATTTTTTCTACGCTAAAACAATCTTTGGATACCGTAGTTTGCTATGGGCAAGACAGCTATGGTATATATTGAACAATATTTCTCTACATGAGCGACAATTCTACAATACATGTTTTTCATAAGTGCCCGCCCGCCTATCTTCTATTGAATTTTCTAATACTAAAAAACTTGTGAATTTTGATTGTGTGTCAAACGCATAGACAAGCGGCAAGCATGCGAGATTAGACTTCACTATGCTGTCTAGTCCTTAGAATAGTCTTAGATAATGAATATGAAAATACTCCTTTTTAATCTTAAGATAATTCAATCGTAACTTTACAAATTAGAGTCAACTTTTTATCCATTCTAGATGCTATTTCTAGGAGTTCTTTACCTGGAGAATTGAAGTGGCAATCGTACAGAAGAGGTACTACTGGTAGGACATTTCCCCTTTTCAATAACAATTTCTCACATATAGGTTAGAGCTTCTACTGTAAGCGCGGTTCTTCTCAGAATTTGCAATTTCTTTGCACTTACTATCTTCGTCTTCGCTATTCACGTGGCAGCTAAATAGTAGGGAGATCATGAGACCTATTGGCGTTACTAGCAATTAAACGGCGGGGCTTAGTTACTCGGCATATCTCTGCCTTTACACGATGAAGAAGCAGATGCCCTCAATTAAATAGATTAAATTCGGCTACCTTATATCTATTCTGATAATGATACTTTGTATGTTCATGATAGTAGTCGTATCCCGATGATATCGTTTTGGTTATTCTAATAATATATATGTAATAACGTTTATATAATCTCAACCGATATTACTTCGTTTTATTTTAAGATTAGATATTAAGCTACAGAGATTAAACTGTGAAATAGTTCCTCATAAATTTGCTACTCTTCTGTCATTTGCCTCCCTAATGTGTAACTCAAGAGGTGTCTAAAATCTCATCACTTTCAGTTATTAAAAATTTATATGATTGCCAGACTTCAGACATGGGCATCATGCTTAGAATAATTCGACGCGCCATATGGTTCATGAATTTGGCCTCACTCTCAAGGGTCGCTTTTCTTTACTATTGAGAAGGTCGGCTACGGCAAACGCTATGCTTAACATTTCTATAAGTCTTTCCTAAACAACTTAGTATCCATTTCATGAAAGGGTTCTGCAATTCCAATCTCAAGATACGAAATCTCTACATTACTTTTTTAATTTAATCGTGCCTGCTCTGTCTCGAAATAGAACAGTTGAGTCTACTGGCCATCGACGACCAACTTACAATTACGCAGGGTGTGTAGTCTGTTCACGGTCTTTCGACCTTACTGACCCTAATGCCCCGTCGTGCTTCCCTCTCCAGCGCAATTTATGGTCATTTGTTATCCATTCCAATTCGTGTTATGAACGTGTCAGTCTCAACAACTCGTGCTCTGGTCGTCTATCGCATCAACGTCAAAAACCCTTCGGCTTCGAGTGATTGTCTCGAGCCTGGATGTGTTTTCTTTACGCGTAACTCGCTATACGCGGGAAACCTTATACATTGTTTGTTAATGTTTTGTTTCCCACCTTTAAGATGAAAGAAATCTAGATATCGAAAGTGCGTGTTCTCTTGCGTATTTGGACTAGAAGGCGCCCATCAAAGTGCAGTTTTAGAACAATTGAGATATTAGGTAATGATATCAAGTAAAACTGGATCACATTTAGCAAAAAGGAACCAGCAAGATTACAGTGTTGTAAAAATGTTGCTTCTTCATAATGATCTTAAAAATCTCTCAGAATAGTGAATAGTTTTCATTTCCCACCAAGAAATTATTAATTTTGAAGGACAATAACTGTGTAAATTTTAATACCGCACACGTATTAAGTATTTTTAAAGGATAAGAAAAAGTTGCACGATTTTGAAGACAGTGTAGTCGCACGTAATGCTAAATGTGATCCAATTAGTCTTAATGCGTAATTTGTGAAAAATTCGCTCCCAAACTCAAATTTTTAAGCATCAAAAAGTCAATTTGAACTTTTTTCCAGCCATATAAGGATCCACGTAATTTCGAAATTTCTAACACATGCTTCTCGAAGAAGCAAAAGCAGCGCTTATGCGCCTTGTCATCCAAGCCCCTCAAATGTCTTGCAATTTGAGGAAAATTTGGAAAATTTGAGGATCTAGTTTTTAGAGTATTCAAAAAGGGGGACTGTGAAAGTTAATTTATGTCCATATTTTTTAGATAGAACCTATACGGAGGATGCTAATTTGCTTATAAAAACAGTAGGACAGCGAAATATTGGGGAAAATTGCATTGAAAATGATGGAGATGGATTGAAAGGGACGAGGAGGGACGGGAGGCAACCAGTGGCGTAGCGTGCTTTGCGATTTATCGATTTGTCTGCCATTAAAACCTATGGAAAAGGATCGATGGATAAGGTCTTTGCAACGAATACCTTGATAATCGATTCTTTACCACAGCTTCAAATGGAAAGATATCGATAATCGATAACTCATGCCTCGCCACTGAAGGCAACCTGAGGAAGAATAGGATGATATCTATAAAATCACATCTTTGGGCTGAAAATGTTATGAAAATTCTTGAGGGTCCCATTTCCACTCATCGCATCCAATTTATAAAACTGATAGACGTTGTCTAAACTTATCGACCATGAGACCACGGAAACCGTGTGCCTCGATTGCAAAGTTTCGACATTTCTGCTCCTAATTTATTATTTTGAGGGAATATTATTGAGCATTCTTGTATGGAATTTCCTAAAAATTCCTTGAAAAGAAAATACGGCGAAGGAGATGCATACGAAATTTTGTGAAGATGAATGGGAAAGGACGGAAATAAGGGACGAAAAGGAACGGGAAATAACCTGCGGCATCAGTCTTCTTTCAAAACAGTAAAAGTTGACACTGAAATCGGTAAAGTCACATATCGAAGTACGTGGTCATGTCAGTTCTTTATTAATGTCTTGACGAGGAGGACATCGAAATTGATTTAAATAAAGCATTCGCTTCTTCCATTCAACGTCACTTCATCCGTGAAAAACCCTCCATACTAATAAGAGCACGACGCGACGTCCGCATATTACTGTAGGCGAAGAGGAAGAAAGAGCGCCTTCAATTCTCATTGTATGCAACACAGAGAAAAACTAAGCAGTAATAAATGCATTCACAGTTGTACTTAGGCGCTTGATGTCAAGGTTGCTTGGACGGCTTTAGCTAGGATCAGCCTATCTGTATTTCACATTGAATTATTTCCTTTCATGTCCTATTTATTTAAGAAGCTATTATAAAAAGTGTATCAATAGAGCAATACACTAACCTAAATGAGATGCATCTAGGTCGAAAAACACGGAGGCGACAGAGATCAACCTCATCTGCGTTGTCACTATCCTGAGCAGCCTTATCATCACTGGAGGAGCGGCCATCTTCTCAAGATACGAGGGCTGGACTTACTTTGACTCGGTAAGTTTACATTTATTTTCTTTTAACAAACTCATGAACGAATTAACTTGACGCATGCACACAAAAGAGGTGTGGCTACTATATGAAACCGACACTGAAAAAGAAAACTCCGGCTGTAGAAGCGGTACTTACAGGCTGTATAGACATACCATCCGCAATCCGGACTTAAAAGCCGAAAGTTCCGGGAGCAATCGAAGCTACGGCTCCAGCACCCGAAACTTCTGACCTCTGAACCCGAAACTTCTGACCTCTAAACCCGAAACGGACGGTATGTCTACATGTATAGCCCGTAACTTTTTTTCTCAGTGTATTACAGTGCCAGAATGACCACATCGACGACGGTGTAAGTCCGCGACCACGTATCTCGGTTTGCGACGTGGCAGACTTCCTGTCATACTTTATTTTTTATATGGAAAACTACTCCATGGCAATTCCTAAAAAAAGCTGTGTTTTTTCCTCCCTGTGCGAAGAGAATTCAGCGAAAACTTCAAGGAATGATGTCGATTTTTTCTCCTTTAAAAAATAAATAAGATCGGAGATTTACAAACACCACAAACGAGATACGTGGTTGCAAACTTAAATCGTCGATATATAGTTGTATTGCGTAGTGTGTCCATGGAGTAAAATTCAGAGAATTGCTTTTAAATGGGTGCACTAAAGTTCAAAAGTTTTAGAACATCCCGCGTATTTCAGAAGTTCCGGAACATTTCGGGAATATCAAAAGTTCCGGAATATTTCAGGAATATCAAAAGTTCCGGAATTCGGAACTAGTCCCGGGAAATGGGAGCAGTGCCCCAGAATGTCGAATGAAAATGAATATGGATACGCGAAATGGATGTTGGATAAAAATCTTGGAATCTTGCTTCCTCAATCAAAATCTCCGAGTACGTATCGACATGGAGATTATGATTCAAAAAGCACTCAGGTTCTGTGGTCTGTTTGCAGGTATACTACTGCTTCATCACGCTGACGACGATCGGTTTCGGGGATATGGTGGCCCTGCAGAAGGACAACGCTTTGTCGGAGAAGCCCGAGTACGTGGCGTTCGCGCTCATCTTCATCCTCTTCGGCCTGGCCATCGTCGCCGCCTGCCTCAACCTCCTCGTCCTCCGCTTCGTCACCATGAACACCGAAGACGAGCGACGCGACGAAGCCGAGGCTCTTCAGGTATGAACACTTCAAACAACTCATTTCCGCGTCAATATCAAGAACGAAAGACATGTTTTGGGTCCCGATCCACCCACAGTGGGATAGAGAAAAATAGATACAACACTGGAAAAAAAACACATTGGATCTAGAGTCCAGACTCTTGAAAACATTGACAAGAAAAAATACTCTTGATTCAATCGGATTTAAGCTTAAATCAAAAGGAAATCCGCTCAAACTAAGAGGCTTGGTTCTTGATTTAAGCAAAAATCCGATTGAATCAAGAGTATTTTTTCTTGTCGATGTTTTTAAGAGTCTGGACTCTAGATCCAATGTGGTTTTTTTCCAGTGAAACACAAGAAGAAGATAGGTTAAACTCCCGCGGGACAAAGGCCGAAACACGGAGACTGCGTGCTTTGCGATATATCGATTGTTATGCCATTTGAACCTAGGAAATAAAAGATCGATGAACAGGGTGTTCGCAGCGAACACCTTAATAATCGATTCTTTACCATAGGTTTAAATGGCAGAACAATCGATGCATCGCAATCCATGCCACACCACTGTTAAGGCGTTTATTGTGACCAGCGGGCTGATTATTGAAATGGATAGACAGAGCGATAGCCAAAGAAGACATAGGGAGTATGAAGCGATCCTACCGGTTGAGACGGGCGGTCGCAGCGATTTTTTGCCGACGCCGGACGCCGTGGGGAGACGCTCTTTGAGGTTAGAATACACGATCAAATTCCGAACCAATTATGATCAAAGTAGACCAATTGATGACTGATGGTCACCATACAACAGTCCTCTTTGATCAAAATTGGACGGGCCGTCTCTTGATCAGAATAGAGTACCACCATTCATCCTGCCGCACGAAACATTTCTGCTAAGTTTTCATTTTAAAACTAAGCAAAGTAATGATCTTGAGACTATGACTCTTGACACTTTGATGGTAATTAGTTTGGGAATTTAATCGTGTATCGAGACCTTGAGGTCCTGTACCTTAAAATTTTTATCACGCTTTGCCGTGCGAGAGATCGCCAAGACGGAAAAATGCGGGAGTCACCTCGAAGACTTTAACGCAGCGCTAGAAAAGTAGGCGTACCGATAAATGAGGGTGCCGATATTCGATTGATTTATGATACATCAACTACTCATCACGACATCAACTACACTGGTAAAAAAAAGTAGCTTGGATTTAGAGTCCAGACTCTTGAAAACAATGACGAGAAAAAATATTCTTGATTCAATCGGATTTTTGATTGATTCAAAAGGAAATCCGCTTAAATTAAGAGGCTTGGTTCTTGATTTAAGCAAAAATCCGATTGAATCGAGAGTATTTTTTCTTGTTAATGTTTTTAAGAGTCTGGACTCTAGATCCAAGCGACTTTTTTTTTCCAGTGTACTCATCACTACATCAACTACTACATATTTTGATTGATTCTCTTCTACTGGCGGATTGTAACTAGTTTCTTGTGGGATTGTTGCAGGCGGCGCAAGGGGCGGTGAGCCTGGAGGGAGACGTGATCACTGCCAACGGGTCGATCCTGAGCGTCCAGATCGGGGAGTCGAGCTCGCTGGTGGAGAGCAACTCGGTCTGCAGCTGCAACTGCGGCGGCTGGACGCGGCGGCGCAAAGGTGAAGCCCCCCATCATTTGCTCCCCATCGTCCCGCAGGCACCCCGTCCAAGGGCATCCATATGACATCCCCTCTTGAACCTCACTTGTACAAATTCATTCGTCATTATTTAATAGATCCAGCTCACGTTTAACCCACTCCGATGCCGGTCCTCACGCCGAGCTCCCACAGGTCACCATGGGCCCCCCCTCATCGTAAGTTCAGTTTTCTATTCATTTTCATCCCGCTCTCCCCCCCCCCCGCCCCCTCCCCCTCCTTACACATTTGCACACGCTCAGCACGGGACCTGGACTTCAATGATATTCCATAGATGCAGAGGGCAGCTCATAGTATTACAAGGGCCATTTTGACCTGCTTTTTGACCCCTCTCCCCCTTCCAAGCCACTACTGAGACAACCTATTAAGAACCGTTCATAAAATACGTTACGCTGTAAGGGAGGGCGAGGAGGACGTTACGCAATTACGTTTCCACGTGTTAATTAAAGTATGAATTTGCCGGCCAGGTTGGCCTAGTGGTCAGCCTCTAGTAGTCTGACTCTAAGTCAATAGGTCCCGAGATTGGAATTGACGGAATTGACGAGTAGATCTGCTGAAACAGATTCTCCTCGGCCCTAATCCCTAAAAATTGGGAAAGTCCGGAGCATGTAGATACCACGATGTCTACGGACACTCAACATTGTTTAAAGTTGGCTGAAGGTGCTAGACACGAAGCCATTGAACCAGCAGAAAAAAAAGTATGAATTTCATGTGAAAAAAACGTTACGAGGGGGGGGGGGGGGTCGAAATATCGAGATTTAGCATTACTTATTTTATGAACGTCCCTTAATCCCCTTTTTTAATCGTATAAGTCAAACTTGACCTCCCTCCTTCCTCCCGATTTTCTCGAGAAATTACAAAGAAACCCTGGAAATTTGTTGGAAAAACATGTTTTTATCGGGAAATATTATGTTTTGGATGATGGGAGGCTTACGTAGGCTTGGGCTTCTGCGAGGTCGCTGTCAGTTTGGTGCCCCACTTCAAAATGAACAAATTTTTGAAAATCCACAGCTAGAACTCTTCTTCTTGATCTTAAAACCTCAAAAGTGAATACTCGCCGGACACGCAGACTATTTCAGGCAAATATGATACTTTCACGCGCAATGAGAGTATTTCCGGTAATTATAGCTAATGTAACTGAATTTTCTGTGGTTATTCCATGGACGCTTCTTCTTCAGAGCCCCTACTGCGGCAGAACGTCCCAGCTCTGGTTAGGCCGACATCGGATTTTGAGATCAGAAAGAAAAGTTACATTAAAAAAACTCTGTTGACCTCATCTTGGAATAAAACATTTTTTCGGCATTTTTGGCACCTTCAAAACCCCACTGCGGCAAATGCCCCTGATTTGGTTAGGCCAATAACAGGTTTTGAGATCATGGAAGAAAAGCTCTGTCAATAAAAAAAAAAAAAATTAAAAAAAAAAAAAAATCGTCACTTGAACTAAGACACCAAAAGGACAGCAACCTACTGAACTATGTTCCCACTTCCCCTCGTAGGGCTTCGTAAGCCAAGCTCAACCCCCCCACCCCACCCCCAGTGGCTGACATTAAATTTGCACGGTCTCCAGGAAAAACATATTTTGAAGCTCTTTCCCCTGTTCTAACTAGGGGCTCAAAAGGGTTATTGATGTCATTATAGCCCTCTTATTGACCAGCGATACAAGTGGGGTAATCAATGAGTATTTTAGAAGCATCCGGATCGAACACGTAGTTAGAAGCCCTTAGAAACCTCGTACTCCCTATCTAAACGATGCAATCGGGTACAGCAAAAGTTAAGCTCGAATGTCAACGCTACTTTTCTCGGAATGATGAGTAGTGTAGATTTACGAGTGAATGGATTCTAAATTAAAATGATGTCGTTAAATTCTCGGAACACTCCTGAACCCCCCCCCCCCCACTACTTTAAATTTGCCCACTTGCCTCCGCAGCTTTGATTAAAATTTGCATAATATTTTTATCGTTGCAGTTTAATTTTTCGAAATATTGCATGAATATCCCTGCTTAAGCAAGTTGACCTTGTTCAGGATATTGCTTAGCTATGCCTGCGACAAGCAACCCTTCACGTACAATCATAAGCCTTTTGAACCTTTCCAATTGCTTTAAAAAGAATTTACGGTGATCGTCCCTCTAAGTATTGGTCTAAGCTTGACGGCCGTGGCCTTAGACAAGAAAGAGCCCCTTATCGATATTCTTACAGGGCACAGGGTTCACAAGAATCACTGACATCGAAATAACTCCAAAACCACGACCTGCTAAAATTGCAACGTTTTGAATTTTTCACGTAAAAAGTATTTTTAGAGGAAAAATAAATCAACATTAGGTTGTGTAATTTTCTCTGAGTTTCCTTCTCCACTCTATGACTATCTTGCGAAAATTTTCAGGAATGAGGTTATTTTTCTCCTTTTAAGAAAATTGGCTTTAGATAGAATTCAGCTCTTGAGGGTGATCATGAATCCTCTTTAATAATAAAACCTCGTTGCAATTGTTTGGAATGCAATCGTTGAATCTCTCGAAGTTTTCATCTGGAAGAAGTGGAAAACTGAATTCAAATCTTGTTTTTTTGCGGTTAATTTACCAGCTAATCTTTTTTCACGGATCATCGAGCACCCATACCTGCAGCAATGTTATCCATTAATTATTCTTTCTCTGTACTCAAATAGTATCTAATAAGTAGAAAATTTGATCCGACAAGTAAGAATCAATCGTCGCTCCTCGATGTATGCTTTTCGAGGATCGTGTAGAAATGGAGATCAATGGCGAGGCGTGAATGATCGATTATCGATATTTCCCCATTTGAAGCTATGGTAAAGAATCGATTATTAAGGTGTTCGTTGCGAACACCCTGTTCATCGATCCTTTTCCATAGCTTTAAATGGCAGATCAATCGATACATCGCAAAGTACGCCACGCCACTCTTAAAGATACGCCTTTACGTGAGATGGGCGAGGATTTAAGAGAGTATAAGTATTTTTCGAGTCGGTAGCATGCATGCAACATTCTTTTTTTTTCTTTCCATGTAGACGTCACAAAATATATTTAGTTTATACATATAGGAACAATACATGTAACATGGTGTGCACCTGCACCACAACCGAGTTGACAAAAGTTGTCACGAATGAAAAAGCTTTGCAACTTTCCCGCACGTTCAAGATAATCAGGTGTCAAGTTATAAAATCACGAGGAAGCTCATTTGATGGTGTGGTGACTAGAATACCTTTATAGACAGAGTATGGCCATTTCTGTTCCGGAGCCATTTCATTGGTCGCGAGCGAATAGGCTGACACGGTGCTCTTAGGGCCGTAAATAAACAAACAAGATGGCCGTTATCAGCAAGCAAGATTGAGGTTATGCACATCTTACATCCTCCTGTGATAAAGGTGAAAGGCAATTTAACAATGTTTTCATGTGTTTTTCGTGTGCTATTCGTAGATATGCTCGTTTAAATGGTTACTGCCGCATAATTGAAATTTTTGTCAAATTTAGCTTCTCATCGATGTTACGGTGAGCCGCCATCTTATTTGTTTATTTACGGCCCTAAGAGCATCATGAAGCCTAAAAACTCGTTGACCAATCAAAAAGCGGAACAGTTTTCCTGTAGTAAAAAGATACGAATGGCCATACTCTGTCTATAAAGGTACTCTAGTGGTGACAACCCAATCGGCAATTTTTCCTTAGTGCAATTGCTTGTTCGCACATTTTTTTTCAAATTTGAATGAACTTACTAATCTTATCTTGCCAACGTTGCCACAATATAAGTGAGACGTTTATTTTACATCTGAGACAAGCTTTGATCTCAAGATTGTGGCAATGTTATATTTGGACCGCGTTAAACAAAAAGGAACCAAGCCACATCAGCTATTGCCAAATTTCCCTGGGCGATTTGATTTTTTACGAGGGAACGTTTGTGCAGATTCCTTTGAAAATTTTATGGAATTTGCTTTGCACGATGTAGAAAATTCACTGAAATTTGCACAAAAATCTGCACAACCGTTTTCAAATAAAGATTTAAATTCTTCGATTAAATTTGGTTATAGCTGATGTGGCTTGGTTCCTTTCTGCTTAACGCAGTCCATTTAAAATACTGCTCCAAAAATTAAAAAATATCTCGCAAAAATAATCACGTATAGACGTGATACTTATTGCGTGATATTTTAAAGTGTCGTATGAGATCGGCGCACTGTTCCTCAACTCTTCGATAAAATGACAATAATTTTGTTTCGATTTACAGATAACACTTGGAGAGAGATAATGATGACTTCATAAGATACCGGTATATTTCGAACACACCGAATCACACACTCCTTTGTATCGGCGAGTTTCAATTACCGTAATGGTTCACGGACTTCATCATTCATAGTGTATAAGCTGTAAAAAATGAAAACTTTACGGAAGCCTTTCGTAGAACCTTAGTTGGACTTTCTCTCCGATCAAAAAGGTATTATCATAGCCTCAAGATCCGAGGGACATTTTAGTAGTTTTACCCATTTTCACTCCTTAGATTTAACTTGACATAAGCTTTGGGTCCAAATAAACTAATTCTTCCTCCAAACGATTCAAAGACTAGCTTTTGATAGCAACTGCAAAAGAATTAGCCGGCAAGTAGTTAAATTATTCAATTCACTTTATATTTAAGTGCAGTATTAGTCGACTCAACGGGTTCGTGCAAACACAATCAATATCATCTAATTTTATAATTTTGAATATTTTCCTATCTGCTCCCGATTGACCATTAGATACGGTTAAAAAGCAAGCAGCACGATTCATGTCTTCTCATCAAAATTTTTCGTGGAATGCAATAGACGCATTCAGCTCATTTCATTTAAAAAGCCTGGCTTTTATCTCACTCCAAAGTGAAAAATTAGCGGTTTTTATATCAAAATAATTTTTGTGTTGATCTAATTCCATGCGTGCCTAGGTAAATGATTTCTCGGCAACTGCGCTCGAAGTAGTGGTACATCAAAGACACCAATAATTTTTTTGTTACTGTTGGTGTGCTTTGCAGATTGAAATTTTGATAAGTGGGGGGGGGGGGGATAAAAATCTTCAAAAATTATTAATGCTGAAGAAATAAGTATATCTAAAATCTCCCAAAATCCGAGGAACACTTCTGTGAGCGAGTGAGCGCTGAGCGAAACTACTGCGCGGATGCCGCAAGGCCCCTTCAATTCGACGTGATACCTCTTGCATACCTGCGGAGTTAGTTTAGATGCATGTGAGATTACATGCTTCCAGAGCAGGAGACCTCATTTTCATCGGGAAAAAGAACAGAGGTTGAGTTGCTTTTAATTTATTTACAACATATTCATCCTTAAAAAGTGGCGCACAGTTTCAAAACTTATTTCGAAGCAAGGCTTGTTCCTTTCCTTGAGAATTAGATGCGCACAGTTCGGATTTTTTTCTGAAGAGTCGAATTGATCAATTTCATCGCAATTAAACATATTTCAGTAAACTTTTGATTTTGGTAGTTTGAAATGGGTTTTGTGTTTGCGAAATTTTTTGTTGAGAAAACATGCCTAGCAGTTCATTAAAAATGATGATGCCGTTTGCATAAAACGGTTATCCTTTTTGCGAATAACCCTCGATGGAGTTACGTTCTGTAATGCGCCTCTAATGAATACCGTTTAATTTCATGTTCACTCTTCACCAATCGTGAATCGCAGTTTACAGACGACTAATCCAACTCTTCGGCACTAATTTTGATTGCATGAAGCTGTACCTACAAAAAATTTGGGAGATTCGAGCCTACAAATTGAGACTGTTTTCATTTCCTTTTTGCTCCTCCTTCCTTCCCTTTCAGCATCCATGTTTTACATATGTACATAGTTTACGTAGGTAGCCTTAATTTTATCTCTTGTAAGATGTTTCATGAGATTTGATTATTCTTCACTCACAGCAGATCTGCGGCTGAGAATGAACTTCACGATCTTGTGTGAGTAATCTACTGATGTTGTAATACTTGAAAACTGCCACTGAGATATTCATAATTTTAACAGCACTGATCAGAGATTAATCACAGGGGAAACACTGTACAGCTAAACTCCAAAACCATTCGAAGTTCATTTACAACGTTTCGAAATTTCCGTGTATTATATATTTATTGGAAATAAAATAAATCGACACAATGGCTTGAAATTTCCTGTGGTGTTTCTTTACCATTTCTTCATAATCCTGTTGAAATTTCGAGCCATCTTATTGATTTTTCTTGCTCTTCAATGAAAGAGGTACACATGGGAATTTTGCAAAATAGGATTTAAACACATGATTTTAGAATTTAACCATCGAACACGGGTCTCTGCGTTTGACGAAAGCACCAATGACACCGAGGGTAAAATGACCGATTACAAAAAAGTGAGTTTTTCTTGTAAAATAAGGGGGTTGAAAGATCCTGAATTTTGCACACTCATAAATCTGACATGATACATGGAACATATTGGATATTTCATCACCCACATCACTGTCATTATTATTGTCATATTTGTAGTCACAATCGGAACTTAAAACTCAGAATAAGTCGAAGCTAAATCTTAAAGTCAAGCTAGCTAACGTCAGCCAAATTTCATCGGTGCCTACAGTTATAGGTCAATAGAAGTTTGTTCTCAATTATTTTATTATTTTTTTAAAATATATAATTCGATAATGTGATGCAGATAACAAGTACTTCGATTGCACAGTCTCAACATTTTCGATGTTGTTTTTAGATTTTAATGAAAAACAAACGAACAGTTTTGTTTCAAATTTTCAGAAAATACTCTGAATGACTTGAAAAAATATGAGTAAAAATTCAGAAGAATATTATTGAATAGTTTTTCTTTTACAAAGGAAAAGGTGACAAGAACTATACAACGCCACCAATCGAGATATAGGTACGTGTTTTTTTACTTCCACCACTGAAAACCTTATAAATGTCCCTTCACGGCTGTAAAGTTTTCTTCAGATCTAACTCATCTTCTTGTTGGCAAATATTTGACTAAATTACCCACGCTTATTTACCTTTTTGTATACATAAAACTGATGATAATGATAATGAAAATTGACATCTCTGACTAAAATTTTTTGCTGTATTTTTTTGCGCTCAACAATTTGTCAATTTTAAATTTATCGATAATGATGAAATCACATCGAATGAAAATTCACGACTTCCCAAGGGGCTCTGATATTGATTGAAACTTAAAAGCTGTGAGTTTGTTACTTTCGATCAATGGCAGTGTCCAAACTGAGTCCTAAAATGGGCCTGTTGCAAACTTTTGCTAGAGCAAAAATAAGAGTTGTTTATTGTAGATAATGCCTCAAAAATCACGATGAGCGCATCGGCAAAGTCTGAAACGCACTCATAACTTCACAATCTGCGTAAGAAATTTGCGTTTTTTTAAGCTTCCCGCTTCAAAAACGATACTACGGCATAGGTGAACATTTTGTTAGAGGAGTCGCTCCATCGTCGGCGATATTCATCATGGCCGACGCTTGCACGCAGTTCCGCGCGTAATTCAAGGAGAGTTCAAGGTCAATCAATTCGGGCGTGGAAAATATGAACGTTAACACACCGATTGTTATCTGGTCTAATCCAGTTCAGGTGTTATCTCGTCCCATCAAACGTGTTTTGGCGGATTGGCGTCGGCTATGATGATTATTGCCGACGATGGAACGACTCCTCTTACAAAATGTTCACCTGTGCCGTAGTATCGTTTTTGAAGCGGGAAGCTCAAAAAACCGCAAATTTCTTACGCAGATTGTGAAGTTAGGAGTGCATTTCAGAGTTTGCCGATGCGCTCATCGTGATTTTTGAGGCATTATCTATAAGAGACAACTCTTAGTTTTGCTCTAGCAAAAGTTTGCAACAGGCCCATTTAACTTACTTTAAACCATGTGAAATGCAACTCGTAGCGAGTGAGTCAAATTTGGAAGGGAATGTACTGTCATTTTTTTTTTAAATTTTAGTCGTGTCAGTTGCTGAAATGTATCCAATTCATGTAAAAATGAACTATTAAAAATTCTTGTGATTCCTATAAACCTCCTCACTGAAAGTATGGCTACAGCAATAATATGCCTCTCAAAAGCAATAGAAGTACCGTTGCAGTGCACCCACTATTACACCAACAGATACTGAATAAGGAAGTCCCCAGCGCAAAACTTCTTTTATCTCGCTAATTTTTTTATTTATTAAAACCAAAAGCTGTTGATGGATTTTTTGTAACTAAACTCAAAATTTAAATGCAAGATTTCTGGAAAAGGGTGACTCTAAAATCTTAGACGTGCACGCACAAGGACGTATTTGTGTATTTAATGATTCAAGTTGAGGCAATCGAAACGATTTGATCATAAAGAGACTTATAGTGAGCACCCAAGAAAACAATTCTTACAATGACTGCTATGTTTAGATCTATATTTCTTTTATAGTCTTTCAGTCTGAGCAACTGTCCTCTGAGTTATTTTGTAAATAGTTGTAAAAATTAAATTGAGATATCTATTGCCTATGAATTGAAAAAAAAAAACCAAGCAGAGAGTCAAGAGATCCCCCCTACCCCCACAATTTATTATTATTCAGATTGTCACTAATCTCTGCGAGCTTAATTTGAGAAGAATGCGAGTACATTCCTGCCTTCAGTACGATACGTCGAAAGGAGTTTATGACCAGCCTCTTTCCTAAGCTGTCTCAAGTGAGAAAATTATTGTGACTAATTTATGACTAAAAAAACTTTGATGAACCAAGTTGACATTTCTCCTCGGTTTGAATAAGATATAATATTGAATAGATCTGGCAGACCGCAGATCTCTTGATTATCGATGTATCGAGCGAAGTTGTTAATAAATTAAATGACGACATGGGCCATGAATATGAAGCAAGTCATCAATGACGCTATGGTGTCCAAATTCCATGCGAAAAAAAACAAACAAAAATCATAACTAGGAACTATGTTCTACTCGGTCTTCTCACTTCACCTTAAAATTACAATCTTAGCATCCTCGCAACTCATCACAAACCGTTGCAACTTTGTACTTGTACCACTTGGCCTCAGATATAAATTAATTATCCATTCATATGCTGTCTTTTACTTAGACTACGTCTAGCCTGTATATAATCTTAAGCATTTTTTATCTTCTGTTCAGATTCACAGTCAATGACTCTGTAAGGAAAACTTTTTTTTTTACTCCTAACTTGACCTTTAAACTAGTATTGATCATAATTTAAGGAGCATATTGTAATATTTTAAGCCCAAAAATATATAATTGAAGTTTTGTAAATTTTATTTCGTTCATCAAATGTATATGGCTGTAATATTTTAAGAGCAAAATTCTTTTAAGTACATTTACACCGAGCTGCACAATTCAATTATTCGTTTTTGTACATTCACAAGTTTCTGAGTCTTGAGTGAGACTTCATTACATATAGTTTTTCTTTTGTAGTGTTGATTAGCACATGTTTTGAGGGTTTCTATCATGACGTAACGAATCAACATGGAGTTGACACGTTTCCTTGGCTCAATTCATATTAGATACCAGGCGCTTTTTATCATCCTTTTGCGTGGCAGGAGAAGTTTCGTAAATATAGAAAAAGATACAATTATAAGAAAGAGAGAGAAAAGATGAAAACCAGGATTCGTTCATCTGCAAATGGACCGACTCACTTTGTTGTAGAGGAATACGAATTGTATCATTTTAATCATATGCCTCATTTTTCCGAAGACAACACGGATAACTACATCAATTACTGCATGATACTTCACCGATAAGCTGGCAGATGATCTCATCGATGAGTAAAACGATGATACAATAGAATACGTAACACGTGGTTTTTTAAAATCGGCACTCAAAGAAGTAAATTTATCAAAGTGTCGCAAAAATTCCAATTAAACCGCTCAAAATGAGGAAAAAGGCACAGATGTAATACGTATGAAAAAGGGAAAGCAACCAAATGTAACTGTTCTTTCTCATTGTATTTCTCTCCAGACTGATTCGTTACAACGCCGTGATTGAAATTCCAGCTTTATTGTGCAGGCCAAGCTCGTGTTCGAAGTTGTCAATGACGATGCGCAGATTATGTCCATTTAAATTGTAAAATATCGATATTGATCGAGGCAGCCTGCCTTACCTAGATTCGATTATTTATAATGGATCCAAATGGAGGGAAAGAAATTTTACCGTCACCGTTCTGAGAAGGACTTAAGGTCAGGTATATGTACCTGTAACTCGCCACTTTACTGATTGTGGTTACATTGCAAAGGAATTGACGCATTCCGAATGAGAAATTGGAAGTCTTCCCTCAATTTGATCTCGCCATTCAAACTTTTTTTTTCTTCATGTATAAATAAAATATAAATTTATGCACAAAATCATCATCATGAATATAATTTTATAACAACAGCTTAATCCAAATCCCTTTGAAATCAACAGTTTTCTTTTTTTTTCCTTTCTTTTTAATTATTTACGATTTTGGAACTTGATGCATGCTGACCCTGGTAAAAATTGGCAGTTGAATCTGTATTCCAAAATACCATAGACCTACAGCCGGCTGTAAGATTTCCAATAGCTTCTATAGCCGGCAACACAATTTCTTATAGCCTTTTATAGCCGATAGCGATTAAGCAACAGCCTGGCGATGAAGTGTACCCATGCTAAACGTTACTAATTACGGACGCTAGGACTTAGTGAGTTTTTGGACTACTGCTCTCTTTTTTGGCCGTAGTATCTTGATTTATTTTGCGAGGGAAGCTCCGTACTTTTGAAGGATGCCTACCATTCCTAATATGTTGGAGCGCCTTCAATTTCGTATGATACTGTGCAATACCTCTGGTGTGAAATAGTTGCTTCAAGCGCCGTGGTACGCTGCGGCGCGACGCGGCGGACGGGGAGCTAGCGCGAAACGCGTATTGGCGCCTACAAACCTAACAGGGATACTTCACGCATTGCGCGATGCGTGAAGTATCCCTGTTGGGTTTGTAGGCGCCAATGCGCCGCTGCTCCGCTTTGTGTTAGGCTCTAATATTTAATCTCGTGGAGTCAGCTTTTTTCAACCCATGACTTTGAAATGTTTGCACGCTCTTTAAGGATTATTCTCATGTTAATTGATGCAAAAAATATGTAGTAAAGGAAAATATAATGTGCGTTTTGTAAATATTAG
Source organism: Bemisia tabaci (assembly GCF_918797505.1). Taxonomy (NCBI): domain Eukaryota; kingdom Metazoa; phylum Arthropoda; class Insecta; order Hemiptera; family Aleyrodidae; genus Bemisia; species Bemisia tabaci. The sequence continues at coordinate 25,923,213 of NC_092794.1, forward strand.
GGTGATTCCGTACAAACTTAAGGATTTACAAAGCACACGAACTGCTACACAATTTCTTATAGCCTTTTATAACCGATGGCGAAAAAGCAACAGCTAGGCGATAAAGTGTAAAGCCCGGCGATAGGAACAGTTGCCCGGCTGTATAATTTTTTATCGCTTTGTGTAGCCCGGCCGTATGATTTTTTCCACTTTCTACAGCCAGCTATATGATTTTCTATCGCCTTCTTCAGTCGGCTATAAGAACTCCTGTGGTATAATGAAACGCAGCTCCTATCGCCAATTTTTACCAGGGGACTCAGTACTCGAATGATGAAAAAGCGATAACGAATCACCGATAAAATTACAATTTATACAATTTTGGGGGAAATTCTTTCAAATTTTCATTTTGAGAAATGTTTAGAATAAAAATCAAAGATTTCTGTCTCAGATCAAGGTCCTGTCAAGATCAGGTGCTGGTACAAAGGTGTATGAAAGGGAATGAAAATAATTGAAAATGAGGTGCACAATCACGTTCGCATGGACACATTTTTATTTTAAAATTTTCCATTTGGGTTATGTCATTACATTGGTTTTAATTATATTGTACACATCTAACAAAAATTATAACTTTTTCTCTCTTTTTTTAGAAAAAAGGAAATAGAACAAAAGAAAAAACACAAATTTTATACAAATCAGGAATGAAAGATAAGCTTTAATTCGAGATCGTACGCGCATAAATTCTTATCAGAAAAATCATTCAATACAAAATCATATTCAACGTCCTTTATATACTTTGAAAGTATAAATTTTTAAAATAAGGTCATTCAGCAGATCTCTTATCGAAGAAAATTTAATTTTTCCAGTCCTGCCTTTTCATCTTCATTTTCCTCATATATTAATACGTGACTGAGGGAAAAAGAAAGAAAGAAGCAAAGGAAATGTTTGTTGCAAACGTCGATGAATAAAATGAAATATTGATCAACAAATGAAGAGTCACTAACACAGTCCCTGACGGCTGCGATTTTTGCGCTCCAAAACATCAATGAGAGAATTTAAACGATATACTTATCTACGAGCAGTCTTTTTGAGAATACATTTCATTTGTCAAGACCACGTGCCTAATACTATGGCTAATCTCTGCATTCCTGAGGAAAGGTATTTCTTAAATAACTAACAACTTAAGCAACGAATCATCTCATCACTCCTTTGCTCCAGTCAAGCCGAGTATAGTAAAAAAGTCTATTGGGTATGGCATTCATACTCATATCAAGCAAGGTACATTCTATCACAAGATTTGGAGATCGTTTGCCCTGTGATGATTTTTTTCTTTTTTTGAAAATTACTAAACCGTGACACCACAATGATCAGACGTTCGAGGACAAATGCGTACGTTTTAATTGCGGCCCGATGTTCGTTACGTGTTTTGTTCGTGTAAGATAAAGGGTCAGTGCACTGCACATCCATCAACTCGGCGATAAATGGCGTGTTATCATGCTCGATGATTCAGGCTCACAAGAGATTTTCTGCCGAATCTGACACCGTGGTCCTGACAACGAATCAGTCGGAAATAACAATTGCATGATCGTGTATCACACGGACAAATAGACATGGAACTTCGTTGAATTGGCTCTTTTGAAACACTACTCAACATCTCGGAATGACACCCAACAAACAGATACGTAACGTGCCGGAACAAAATGGGTTTTCGTCGCATAAACCGTTGTGGGCGATGTTCAAATTCGGCCATTCTATTCAATTTGTCAAACTGAACTTTCGGTTCATGCAATCGACCTCTCGACTCGAGCAATCCAAATCTCAGTATAAATTGGTTCAGCAGGAAGCTCCGGCTACACGAACGGCAAATTCGGTTTGACCAACGGAAGCCTTTTGAAAGAGCCAATTCGATTCTGTTTGACGGGAATCTCAAATTTAAGTATATATAAAGGATAAACAAACGAGTAAATAAAAGAAAATTGATTAAATCTTCACGAGAGAACTAGCAGAAAGCGATGCGACGTTCTGTGTCTAAACAACGTATTGTGCCTCGATAATACGTCACTCAATTGAAAGATAAAAAAAAGGAGGAAAGGTCTTAGCCTGTTTTATGGAGTTGAGATGGTAGGAGCAAAAAAATTCTGCAGGATTCCTTATCAAGAATTTCATCCTCTGGGCTTACAGACGCCTCATGAAATATTGACTCCAGTCAAAAAGTAAAATAAGGGATTAAGTTGCTATTCCTGATGAGGTTTCATCACAAAATATTCTCTTTAGAAAAGTTGCCTTCGTTTCGATAAATATGTGAAATACAAAGCTCGGACGTTAATTGTGAAGTTTATGATATTTCCCATGAGTTTAGTGTATGATGTTGAATTTGAGCAAAAGAGTAACTAGCAGAGCTATTTTTCGAAAAAAAGAAGGAGAAAAGAATATAGGAATAAAAGTCGGGTTAGTCTGCCAAAAGAACGAAAAATGGGCCAGCAGAGCTAGAATGACAACTGACACAAGACTTTTTCAACCTTTGGTTAAACAAGTAGTGGATTTAGAGTTACTTGCATTCCCTGTAAACAATATGTGTTTGCAAAAAGTCATGTGAAATTCATTAAAAAAATATACAAGATCATTACATGTAAGCATATTTTTGTACATATCGCACAATACATGAGGGTCATCATGCAATAAAACTAAATCTGTGATTGCAGCGAGTTCGTGTTCATATTTACAATATTTAAAAATAAATTTATCTGATCAAAATTCAACATTCATAGAGTTTCTGCAAATTTTAAACAACGATGATTTAAAGTTAGATACTGCGACTCGAGCGAAAATGAATTTCAAATGAAGCAAAGAAAGAGGAAGAAAATGCGGGTTTTAAATTTGAGCTCTCAAAAGCAGCCAACGGTTTAAATTCACCGTATTGGGTTGAACCGCTATAATTTCATACATCTTGATAAACTTTCAAAAAGAAGATTTCATGAAAAGACGGGTCCCGTAAATTTTAGGTATATGCTTTTGGGGAAACTCAAAAGTGAGTAAGAGCAAAGAACTTGCAGGAACCCTGTGCTGCTGTGCTAAGAGAGAACACCGTATATACATTAATACGTTGCCAAATTTTTCATGATAAAATGTTGATTTTAGACGAAATTTATGAATATCTTGAATGAAACTTTCAAAATATTCGGATTCAATTTAGAGGAAAATTGTCTGAGAAAGTTCAAGAAAAATGTTGACAGGTTTCTCTGAAAATTCGCTGAATATCAAAAGAAATTTGGCAGCGTTTGATGTCCATTCTGCAATCTACCCTGGTATGACAGTGTGTATGTTGAATCATTTATTTTTGGAGTATTGAATTTTTTATTTCTGCACGTCTCTGGCGAGCTCATTCACAATTCAAAACTCAGACTCTCAAACTCATTGCTATATCGCCGATCAAGAAAATGGAGGTGCTAAATTTAAAACTTATGACATAATCAGAAAAATATACCGATTTTTTTAAATCTTCATTTGACATAATTTAGAAACTTTCAGTAGTTAAGTAGTCCTTATTATTTTTTTTTAAATTCCTAACCAAATTGTCAAATGATGTTTTGTAATGCTACATTGCAATTAAGCCTTTCAGCTCGGGGCTTTTAAAATTTATTCATAGGTTGTGCAGTCAGAGAAAATGGAGGAGTAAGTACTTAAAAAATGCATGCCTCTGCTTTATCACAAGTTAAAAAGTTTTACAAAGATGGGAGGGTTACAACTAATCTCAAACTAGATCTTACTTCTAATTTCCCCTCTAGGTAGTCAGTAGATACTGGTAAAATTCAAGACATCAAAGTAGGTACGTATCCTACAATTATTATTACAAATCACACATAGAGTTCACTGTTGTTTGTGTCAGAGTGACAAACATGAAAATACATAAACGAAATTACGCAGTCTTGCTCTAAAAATCAGTCTTGATTCAGAAAATACAATATGCATATTATAAACTAGAGCCCCTCCTTCTGAGCGATTCATTTCAGTAATAAGAATTGTACAACTTATTAACTTACAATTAGGAAACTGTTAAGTACATTCGATACTAATCAGAGTAGACTAATAGCTGAATAACTATAAATTGATTGGCTCGAGCAAAACCAACAAAGTAAATTATAGAATAATAATAATAAATAAAAAGCGGGGTTTAGATTTAAATGCTTCAATGTGTGCTGAGCTGCGCGCCTTCAATTGCCGAGTAGGCAAGAAGCTCCCCACGTGCCTTTACGGCAACAGTTACCAATGCATCGCGTTGATTTGCATGAAAAGAGATAGACAGGAAAATAGCACAATTTGAAAGGGCTTCTGCCCTTTACCTTTTGTTTTTCTGTCGTTGAGGTAATCTTATAATTCATTTTTAGTATCGTATAATGACCTTGAGTACGCTTGTTCTCTGCAAATTGTAAAACGTGTAATTTTGGGCAACCAGAGATAGTAGGAAATGCATCAAAAGGAGCAGGTAGATTCATTGGTGATGTCGCTATGATGGAATCAAAATTAGTAGAAGCACCAGAATCCAGTTTTGAAAATTTTACAATTGGTTAAATGAGCTTTACTATTTATAGGATACTACCTATGTCAAAGTATATCCGAATGGAGCAAAAATAATTCTTGAGGTAACAGTAATCTCCCTGAATTATTTGAGGCTTACAAAAATAATTCTCGTACAGTGAGAAGTTATACATTTATTTAAACGGATGTGCTTTGAAGCAGAGCCAGAACAAGTTTTGTGATTGAAAAGTCGGCATGGATTGATTATTAGATTAAAAAAATAAATACTTCTCTTTACATACAACCTATCAACGCAGTGGGTAATCTAACCAAATACTTTCAATGAATATATGCATATGTACGGAAGTAAATTCCTACAAAGATTATTCTTGTCATTATTGCAAGGAAGGAAAGCAACACATGGAAAGTTTTATGTGACTGCATGCTTACATAAGAAATTGGGAGAGATTATTTTCTTAGCATATTTTATTATTATTAAAAGTCAGATTCTAATAAAAATTGTAACCATCGCTACCGTAGACTTGAGCTGATCTATTGACCTGGAATTTTATACTATAGGGAAGATGTCTCTAAAATATATCGTCTCTGGCTTTTTCCATGGGAGAGCCTGGCTCCATGATTGTTGACAGATGAGCTCAAATCTCTGGTCGCCTGGGGGTGGGGGGGGGGGGGGCAATAGACTGATTTATTAGCTACTTCATTGGATATAATATCAAACCCTTGGTTCAAATGTAAACCAACACCGAACTTTGTATCTGATTCGCGCCTTTTGGGCCATGGTGGTAAAATGCGTCCAGAGGTGTTTCTTCCAATCGAAATATCTCGTGTTTAATGATCCTTTAATTGATTTATGACCGGCCAATGACTACATATTAATAAGGTAACACAATTAACTCATGAAGAATTTGTACATGAAGTTTTTTTCTCCTTCTTCTTTCTTTTTTTTCTTTCCCAACACTAATTCACTCGTGAGGTCGACACTCCGGCACCGTCTTCTAACATAACATCGGAGTTTTTTCCTTTCTTTATTTCTATTTGCTTTCAAATCTTTGTTCTTAATTTCTACACATTATAATACATTTTGCAGTTATACCAATTTTTTTTGTTCCCTAAATTTTTTTCTATAATTCTGTTTATGTCTAAGTTTTCTTTTAGTTTTTTTTCTATTTCACTTCTCTCTTTAGCAAATCTCATAAAATTAAAAGAGACGTGTTCCGGGGTGTCAACCACACCGCAATCCGGACGAAGGGGAGATTCCATGATTTTACGATCGTCCATATATTGCCTAAACGATCCTTGTCCTGTTAAGACCGTACATGAAGTTATGTTAGTTTGTTTTGGTTTGAACCAAGGGTTCGATACACTGGAAAAAAAAAAAAAAAAAAAAAAAAAAAAAAAAAAAAAAAAAAAAAAAAAAAAAAAAAAAAAAACACATTGGATCTAGAGTCCAGACTCTTAAAAACATCGACAAGAAAAAGTACTCTTGATTCAATCAGAATTTAGCTTAAAGCAAGAACCAAACCTCTTAATTTAAGCGGATTTCTTTTTGATTCAAGCAAAAATCCGATTGAATCAAGAGTATTTTTTCTTGTCAATGTTTTCAAGAGTCTGGACGCTAGATCCAATGTGGTTTTTTTTCCAGTGTATTATCAAAAGACGTAGTCACTAAATGAGTCTATCGGGTTCGTGATTGGGGTACTGGGGGAAACGGAGGTGGGCGGGCTACTTGCTCCTGGAGCCGTGGGCCCTGTGTAGGGCGACCCCGGAGTCCTGCGAGGGGGGTCTGTTGCCGAGGACCGGGAGGCCCTCCTCGTCGCAGAACTGGTCGGGCGCTGACCAGCGGCGCTTCTTGCAGGCGACGTTCTCCTTGCTGGCGCTGCCGAGGTCCTTGCCGGGCTGCCCGGGTTGCGCCTCGCTCTTGCCGCCCTGCGCGGGGCTCTTCTTGCTCCGCCGCCTCTGGTCCCGCTCGCGCTCCTGGCTCTGGCTCGCCCCTGCCGGCCCCGGCTCGCTCGGCCGCGGGGACAGGGATATGCAGACGTCGCCCACCTGGAGCTTGTGGCACTCCAGCCCGTACTTGCGGAACGTCACGTCCGGCGAGCACGAGGCCCACCCGTGCCCCATCACGAAGAACGGCTGCTCCATCGCTGACTCCAGCTCCACCTGCCGGCAAAAAACAAAAACATTATTAGAAAAGTGATTTAACCCTACATCTAAACTCTACGATGCTGAAGTCGCACAGAGGATCGAGTCAATAGGAGAGATCGGACAAAATTTGGAAACTTTGAACGGAGAACACCGTATGAACATTAAAACGTTGCCAAATTTTTCATGATGAAATGCTGATTTTAGACGAAATTAATGGATATTTTTGATTGAAACTATCTAAATATTCGGATTCAATTTAGAAGAAAATTGTCTGAGAAGGTTAAAGAAAAATATTGACAGGTTTCCCTGAAAATTCGATGTCTATCAAAAGAAAATTGGCACACTTGCTTATAATTCCGTTTATACGAAACTTTGAGGTTCTCTAAGTGGTTCCATTGGTTTCCTCGTGAAATTTTCTTCCAAAAGCACCCTTTGTTTGAAGTGTAACGAAATAAACATCAAAATGCAGTTTTCGTAGGAAAATGTTATGTCCAACCTCTCTAATTGACTCGATCCACTGTGAGCCGGGTTAAATTGGCCCGAGGCTTGGTAAAAACAAGTGTCCCGCGGGTCGTATGGAACCGGTGCATACGGGCTTTAGATATAGGTCTACAAATGTATCCTTAAAAAAATTGGACGTCAAATTGAAAACGAGTGTCAATACGGCCGCAGATAGGAGAGATGTAATCGGGCCTCGTTTTTTGACTTTTTTATCGAATCTAAGTAACAACTCATGGCAAGTCCCGCCTCGCGCCATCGCGCCTTCAATTTGGCAGATGCAACACGGACATCCATCAAGTCCGAATAGCTGTATCCTTCAGATTTGTCTGATCATGACCGAGGTTGAGCCACTAGTTTGCCAATTTTGAGTATTTATACTTCATGATTTTTTATTGACTCGATAATGAACGGAACGCTTACAACTTATTCTTCGAGATATTAATTAGATTTTGTTTTCCATTATTCTTGCCAGATACACTGCGCAAAAATCAAATTTTTTCTGAATGACTAAAAAAGAAAAATAGAAATTTTATCGCACAACCTGGCGCTCTTGTTTCCCGTCGAAATTCGATTTTTCGACTCAACTTGACGGTAATTGCTTTCTTGAAAACGATACCTCCATTCACGGATGCCCTTTTCTCCATGCAGAGCCATATTTTTAAACTACTCTCCGAGAACTAATAACATGAAAATACGAAATGGGTTATCGGATTTTGATCTGGAATATCAGATGAATAATAAGTGCATGTTTGCGAACTTGAATCTATAAACGTCGCCGAGCAGTGGATCTGGATCCATTTGCTGGAAATTACGGACCCGTAAGAACCTTGAAAAGCGCGCATACATATTTATGCTCCTGGTTATAGGTCATCGACTTCTACACGCAAGTATTCCAGACACGCGAATATTATTGGAGAGTACACCTTTAAGTACTTTTATACTTTTACCATAACTTTGGAGAATTAACCGAGAGTTTTATGGCAATACAAATGGAGAGGAGCATAGCAATTTCAAAAAAAAAAAAAAAAAAAAAAAAAAAAAAAAAAAAAAAAAAAAAACCCTGACATTTCCCTGACAAAAGGGAAAAAACTCCTAATTTTTTGACACGTTTGAGCTTATTAGATGTAAGTAAGAATTGTTTTCATGTTTTAGGAATATAATGTAATAAATAGAGCAAAATTGACGCCTAGACTTATGCGAGATAATTTTGCCTCATTTTTAAAATTTAAAAGACATCAGCAGAAATCCTGATAGAAATTTTGGTGGAATTTCCTGCAAGAGTGAAATTCGCGACAATTTTTTCGGAAAATTCGTGTTTTCCGATTTCTTTGACGCTTCCCTGACACGAAAATCGCTTGGAAAATAAAATTCCCTGGCATGCCGAATATTGGCAGATTCATTCAATTAATTTGAAAATTTTTGAAAGTCGAAGTATGTATCCCCGTGTTAAGTAAATCACGAGTGGAAACTTTTGAACACCGCAATTAAGATCGATAATTTGGTAGTTCCTTCATCGGTATGCTACTTGTCTCGCGAGTTTTTCGAGTAGAGCGAGTTTTTCAAGCGAGTGAGTGCGAGAAAAAAAAGGGGAAAAAATAAATAAGCAGTTCGACTTTCTGTGAGTATCGGCATCGTTTGTTGAGCACTCATCCAAATAAACGTAGGTATTAGTAGGTGGATATTTTTTGCTCCTCTGGTGAGGCTCTTGAATAAATCAGATTTGCCCTTGGGAGTCTGTTGCTAAAAAGTTAGTTAATGGAAAGTCTGACCTTCTCGCAACTTTATCGGCGATTTTTTTTTCAGCATCGTTTTTTGTCAGTCTCCCGCGTATTACAATACGATGTATCATCGGCAAACCTACTGCAAAATCAACCTTTCCTATACTGCCGTACTAAGGAAAAACGTCGTATGAACATTCGAGAGTTGCCTCTCCCTTCATAAAAGATGTATTTTTGACGACATTCGTGCATATTTTTCCTTGAAATTTTCAAATATTTTAGATTGGATAGCGTGCAAAATTTTCTGAAAATGTTGATCGATAAAAATATTCAAAATTTTTTCAGTAAATTCGATTTTTATCAAAGGAGACTTGGCAATATCCGAAGGCTCATACGGTGTTCTTCTCTAGCACGGCAGTATTGTGTTTTGCTGACTTTCCCTCTTCGGCCGTTATTTCCCAGTACATCTGTAAGGGGGAAAAAATAAAGAAAAATGGGCATCAATCCTCCGTATCATCGCGATGTACGAGCTGAGCAAATGTTTGCTCTTCTTGTGATATTTTAAGAATATATTTTGAGAACAATATAGGGAGCACCGTGGAATCAGTGGCGTGGCGTGAATTGCGATATATCGATTGTTATGCCATTTAAACCTATGGAGAAGGATCGATAAACAGGGTGTTCGCAGCGAACACCTTAATAATCGATTCTTTACCATAGGTTTAAATGGCATAACAATCGATACATCGCAAAGCACGCCACGCCACTGCGTGGAATAATGCCCTGAATAGGGATCGAGGTTTCCCGTGAAAGTTCAAAGTCGAGTACAGAAATTCTCAGAAACTGGCTGGGGAATATTGAGTGTGTACGCGCGTGTGTGTTTCTGTATCCAGAGAGCAGATTTTTGTCGCAATTCCTGGAAACGGGACATTTTTCACTCTGATTTCCCGTAGTCGCGATTCTCTCTAAGCGGCATGTTAACGCATGTTAGACACTCGAAATATATCGAAGTCGGTTGCCGCGCCTGAAATCGATTGTTTATTATGGATTTATATAGAGAAAAAGCAGTGTCGTCAGCTTGCGAGAGACCCATACCGATCCCTCCTCGCAGCGATCCTTTTCCTACCCTGCAAAAGAGGTTGCTTCAAAAATTCGTCGTTTCCCAGATGAAGGATCTTCACTCTAAGGTTGCAAAATCTATTTACAAAACTCATTTTTTTTTTACACGAAAATGACAGCGCAATGTCTGATCAAAACTTCGCTGAATTTTTATAGCGATCCATGGAAAAACCAGTGACTTTTTCGATAAAAAAAATGCTACATAGTTTCCGAGTAAAAATAAGAATTGTGAAATTAAATTTGGCAACTTTGAAATGTACTAACGTTCCTTCACGGAGAAAAAAACTTCGTGCATGGGACCCGAAGTTGCGGTCATATGGATCTCCGAAGTTATCGGATCACGCATCCGAAAACTTGAGGTCCAGCTGCCGAAGTTCAGGTCAGACATCTGAAGTACTTAGGTCCATACCGAAGGGTTCGGGTCACACATCTGAAGTATCCGGTACATACCTAAGTAATTCAGATGTCTGACCCGAACTTCGCCAGTTGGACCTCAAGTTTTTGGATGCGTGATCCGAAAACTTCAGAGATCCATATGACCGCAACTTCGAGTCCCGTGCACGAAGTTTTTCTCTCCGTGTTCGGCCGGGAAACGAGGAATTTGCTAAAACTATTGCGTATCAATATTTTCCTGGCAATAATACACTAAAATTGGGGCGATAGTGTGACAATGTTGTGGAAAAATGCAGCAGGAGGGTAACCAGTAAAATTTGGCAACCCACCTCCAATCAAGAGTCATCTTCATTTTTGGGCCCTAAATCAGTGTCCCACGATGTCGATATTCTCTCCATGGGTAAAGGTGCTCTAACTTAACTTCCCTGGCGAATTTAATTTTGCTCGTGGGCCGCTCGTCGCGTTACTAATGGGTCATCAGCAGGCGAGCAAAAGTCATTTACAAAAACTAGGGTAACTCATTAGTGCTCGGTCATTAAGGTACACTGCCTTGCAAAGCAAAAACGCCGTATGAGCTTCCGAATGTTGCCGATTTCCTCCTAGAAAATATATAGTTTGGAAGAAAGTTATGAATATTTTTCCTTTAAATTTTCAGGTTTTTCAGATCAAATTACTGGCGAAATCCTCTGAAAAATCGGAAGAGGAATATTCACAAATTTTCCTAAAAATTCGTGATTTTATCTGAGGAAATTTGGCAATACCGAATGGCTCATACGGCGTTCTTCCTTAGCACGGCAGTACACTGGCCCAGTCACGACTACACTGCCGTGCTAAGGAAGAACGCCGTATGAACATTCGAGAGTTGCCAAATTTCCTCCAGTAAAATGGTTTAATTTTGAAGAAAGTTATGAAAATTTTCTCTTGAAATTTTCAGATAATTTACATCTGGTGGTGAATAAAATGCTCTGAAAAATTGGAGGAAAAATATTCACAGATTTCCCTGAAAATGTATGTTTTATCGAAGGAAATTTGGCAACGCCTGAAGGCTCATACGGCGTTCTTCCTTAGCACGGCAGTACACTTCACAGCTCCGACTTGACAACACCTCCCGGCACAAAAATCCGAGTGAGAGCTGACTCATGGTGGACGCGTAGACGCGGCAATGCGGCGCTAGGAAACCGGTGGCTGCCTGGCGCTACGGGCGAGCGGCGCGCGGGGACACTGGCTGACAGCGACGCAGGCGCTCTGTCCGCCAGTCAGCCAGTCTCAGCCAACCGCGCACGATCTCGTCCGTCTCTTGGTAACAGTTGCGAGTGAAAATGGATTCCGTCAAAAACCTCGCGTACAGCATCATCGACAAGTTCCTGGCCCTCCTCCCGTTCAACTGGGCGGTCACGTTGGACGCCTTCAAGAAGACCATGATCGCGCTGTGCTCGGCCTGCGCGCCGGAGCTCCACGCCAACGATGAGCACAACGAGTCCGACAAGGAGTAACCCCGAAATCCCACCGACCACCGGACGGACGCCTTTTCCGACCTGCCCGCGAAACAAGTGCGGGAAAACCCGGCTGTGCTCGTAGTTCGCGAAGAAAGGTACCGCCGGACACCTTTCTTGGCCAAACAAGTGCGGGAATAACCCGGCTGTGTTCGCAGTTCTCAGGGAAAGGTAGTTCCGCTCTAGTTCGCGTCCCAGTGCCGGAAACTCGCGCGGTTATCCAGCATAGTGCGGCTGTAAACATAGCATCCCTTCGGCCGCAGATAGTGCATTCTCTATGTAGTGCCTCCAAGTCGTGACCGGTCGAATGGTTTACAGTGAATTCCAAGGGACCCGGAATAAGTTCCACTACTCCGGTTGGTGCGGGTGCGATGCGACTTCCGACTACGGAAGGGACTGGAAGTGTCCATCGCTGTACGAAAGTGGAACCCCAACGATGAACCTGTGATTGTCCTGCGGTTGGTGATTGCTGCCTGGCCCGAGGCGCTCTGCCGAAAACTGACGACTCCTGACGAAACCCGTCGATATTATATGTTAAAGCTTTGTTGATGTACATATGATTGTATATACTGCCTCTTGTTAAAAGTGCGTTCATCATTCCTGTAACTCTAGTTTGTGATATGAACTCGAATAATAAATGCTGAGAAATATTCCGCGAAGTTTGAGGTGTTGGAGTTATTGGTCCCCACTGCAGTAGGTTGCTAATTAGGAGAAAATTCAGCTCGAACCAGAGGTCAAAAATTGTAGGCATGAATTGAAAGACGTCTAACAGCGCTAGGATCATTATCCTAATGGTCTGCCACGCTCTAACGGTGCGCATACTGAGCTGTCAGTCGAACACCACATCGAAACTCAGATCAGTGCTGAAATTGGGGAAAAACATGTAGGTATCGCGATTGCGGTGTTGCAAAATTTTCACTTGAAGGTCATTGAAGCATTTTTTTTGGGGAACATTTTTTAAACAAATTTCCGCTCTCTGGCCTTTAATTATGTAAGGAATAGAAAATAACACGCACGTCCAGAAGAGAGAATGCTTGAATTTATCTTCAAGAATTTAAGTTTTATTGCCTAGGAAAATAACGAGGTGGGCCGAAAAACATGATAACTGCCTGTAGCATTATCGATTGTATTATTAATCCCTCTTCAACGTCGATTGGAGGGGGGGAGGCAAAAGAAAAAGAGAGAATTGATTCGCCTAATTTATAACTTACATAATTATCTTCCTATTGGAGAGTTTTTCTGTAAATGTTTCTAAATAGATCCTTCTCTTTGTATCAAAGGCTCGTAAAACAAGATTATAAAATGTGAAAAAAAAAAGAGACAAAACAAGTGCAAAAAACTTGGATGTAGCTACCACGTGCCAGTTGCCAGATTCCGATTTGTTTTTCTTTTTTTTTTAAATAAAAACTTCCGGACACAAGTGAAACTAGTCACAATAAAAACTGCTTTTTGCTACAAAGAAAAACTTGCCATCGTGCATGGATAAAATAATCTTTTGAAAAGTTTTCTGCGGATTTCTAACGTTTAAAAGGCACGTATAAAACTAGCGGCGAACTTACACCTGCTATTTCACAAGGTTCTCATAAGTTCTATCCTTTATTTACCATCTTTTTGCAGAATATTTACGACCCTTATTATGCTCCTTTTTTTTGTCGAAATTTACTACTTGAGATATATTAAGTATCACGTTCGATTGGACGTTGCGAGATAAGTATACGACTTTAATAATTTGTCTAAGATCCAAAGGAAGAAAAAAGGCTTAATATAGTTGCATTGAAAATTCTATTTTCATAAAACTCTAAATGAGTTGATTATATGATTAAAAAAATGGATTCCAAGTTAAATTTCAGAGTGAAAAAAATAAAAATACATAACGGCGGTGTAGTTCGGCAATCACATAACTAGGTTTGCGACGTCGCAGACTTCCTGTCATACTTTATTTTTTAAACGGAAAACTACTCAACGCCAATTCTTTAAAACGGTCGTGATTTTTCTTCTCTGTACGATGAACATTCTGCTAAAACTTCAAGGAATGATATCAATTTGTTGTCCTTTAAAAAAATAGCAAAGCGGCGGAGATTTCCAGACACCGAAAACGAGATATGTGATTGCGGACTTACGCCGTCGATAAATAAAATAAAAAACCGCAGCATGGGAAGAAGCACTGGCGAGGCATGAATGATAGACTCTCGATATTTCCCCATTTGAAGCTATGGTAAAGAATCGATCTTATTAGGGTATTCATTGCAAACACCATGTGTATCGATACTTTTCCATAGATTTTAATCGCAGATCAATTGATTTCTCGCAAAGCATGTCACGCCACTGATGGAAAGCGTTTGAGGATAGAGCGTCAGATCAAAATCCCATTTTTTAGCACCTACTTACTTAGTTCAAATGATGAATGGAGAACTAAAAAAGGATTCTTACTTGGCAGAAACGCTTGTAACTTTTGCCATGAGAGAAAAATAAGGAAACAGTACCTCGCGCTCATGATGTGTCATTAGTTTTGCAAAAATAAAGGAATAAAGTATCCAATACGCTTTTAAAGAAGGAAAGATATAAGACCTCTGCTACTTTAACCCCATATTTCCCAATATACCTTTCTCTTCAGCAATATAGATGTGGAAAATCCCCACCTGCAAATTTGATCTCAATTTTCAACAAAAACTTTCTGATTTTTTTTTCTTCCTCAAACCCAGGATGAGGCATCTGAAAAGTCTTGATGTATTCAAGCAATCTACGCCTAGGTATTTAGAAAAAATTCAAAATTCAAGGAGAGGAAGAGAGAATATCCGTAGCTCTATCAAAAATGCTCTATTGTTAATTCGACTTGAACTCAGCCGTTACGTACATTTCCAATTCAAATGCCGGTGCGTAAACTTCGTCTATTCGAGACGACAATGACTTTGCGGCCTCGAAAAAATGGCAACTGAGAGTAATTTCCTGCTCGCGGTATTTGTTTTTTTTCCCTTCACATCATCCTCTGTGTACGATCTCACTACCTGATGCTCACAATTCTTCTCGCTTTTTTATGCACGCGTCGGCATGCTTTCGAACGAAATAATAATGGGGGAAAACAACAATGTGTGCGTTAAAAGAGAGAAAAAACAAGCAACATAACTTCAGTAGCTTCAGCGCAGCTCGCCTTCCGGGCGGGGGATATTCGCAACATAAACTAAACTGAATTATCGCATAGAGAAAAAAAAGGAGGTGTTTGCATTTCGGGCATCTTGGAATTTTTTGATGATTTGATGACGTAGGTCGGTACAGCGACGTCCTCTTCACGCTAAACGTCGCTGTACCGACCTACGTCATCAAATCATCAAAAAATTCCAAGATGCCCGAGATGCAAACACCTCCTTTTTTTTCTCTATGGAATTATCGCGATGGACGTACAATGTGCAAACGTCGCTGTACCGACCTACGTCATCAAATCATCAAAAAATTCCAAGATGCCCGAAATGCAAGCACCTCCTTTTTTTCTCTATGGAATTATCGCGATAGACGAATAATGTGCACGAACGAATCCTAAGATCTGAGACAATTTTGCAATATAATTGGCTGACTATTAAAAATCGATCAATGACTAATCGAACAACATTGATCGAGCGACAATATTGCAATATAAAACACAAATGAGGAAGGTCAATCGAGAGGATGATTTTTTATTAATCCACCCACAAGTCCCTTAGTCAAACATTTCTGTCTCTCGCTTTGATTGGATCACAGCCCCCCCCCCCCCCCCAATGTGTATAATTGAGTATTAGATATCAGTGAAATCATTGATTAAAGTAATAATTGTACCTTCTACACGGAGAGAAAAAAATATCTTCGGTTAAAACAAAAACCAAGCGTCGACTCACGAGGCCCACCAAAGTTTTCGGTTTCGACATTATCAAAGTTTTCGACAAAAATGAACATTTTTAGAGAATTTCAGTGTGGTGACTAAAAATGTGGTACTCGCGACCTAAATAAAATTTTGATCTCAATATTTTTAAGTGTACTTAATAAAATTTGATGTTACCGTAAATGTAAAAAACGAAGAGCCTGTCGAAAAAGTGCCCTTATTCGGAAACGCGAGAGTTTCCTTCAAATCAACCCCAAGCGAACTCTTATCAAAGAACAATCCTTAAATGAAAGTTTCGGCGGGAATTTAAAACTCATTTTGGCAGAACAGCGCTGTGAAGTCGGCATTTTTACGGGCTATACTTATTAATTACCTAGTCGGCCGACATAAAGACAGCGGACTGTGACTCTTTAAAGTTGCTACATTTTATTCTCGGCGACTATGCGGAATGTCGGAAACCTTTTGAAGTAGATTTTTGGGGAAAAAAAAAGAAAAAAAAAAAAAGTTAATGGATAATAAATAAAGTATATTCGGCTAAACCGAAAGATCTTATGGGTCAAAGATGAGTTAGATTGGAATGTTGCGTCTTTCGAGTAAATGAAAATTATTTACTATGTAAAAAGATTTCGCTTAAATTTTTAATCGACAAGGTGACTCGGTCATGGTCTTTACACACAAATTTGAATAAAGTTGGCACGAGCCTAGTCCAGTTAGAAAAAGAAGTGGCTGTATTCGGGTGTGAACGAGTCTGTACACCAACCGGTGTGGGAGAGTACAGCAAACTCGTTTATGAAGGTCAGAGCACGGTCAATAAAAACTTGTCAGCTGGATGTTCGGGTGTCTTTTCCAAACGCTCGTAGGATTTAGAGATCATGTCAGGACTCAGGAAACTTAAATTTCCGCCAGACAATAGGGCATTTTCTCACCTGACCAGTGACTCCACTGAGCTGCGTGACCTCTAGCTCCCGTATTGTCGACGAATGGTCTGTTTGTTTATAGTGCCTATCATCGTAAACCGGTTGCTCCACTTAAAAATTTTAGATGTAAAGCGCGGTCATTCAAAAGTTTAAAATTGTTTTTTTCTCCTCCTTCCTATCTCGTCCGACTGCAGATTTTAGTGCGTTTTAGTCCTTGATTCCTTTCGGAAAGTTCCTTTGACAAAAAATGTTGAAAGTTTTTTGTCAATGCCAACTTTTTTTCAAGTCGTTGCTCACAATGTGCATTTTTCTTGATTTTTTTCTTCTTCAATCATCTGGTTGAAAAAGAATTTTGTCTCAAAGAACTTGAATCGTGTCTGAAACTTTAAAGTATTATAAAAAACTTAAAAAACTGAAAAAAACGTAAAAAACTTTAAAGTATATCGCATCAAAAATTTCACACTTGGTGTCCTTCATTTTTGACCACAAAAAAATCAACATTACGGCTTTAAATTCTTACAAAATTATGAAGTAGTGCAGAAAAATGGAAGGAAATTTTAGGTCTTGTTTTGATTTGGTTTCCCTCTGTAGGCTAAAGTGCGAATGGAAAGTTTGAATCGTTGAGGCAGTAGATTCAGAGCATAGCCACCGTAATAGAACCAGAGTGGCACAAATCGTCGTTTTTCAGACGAAAAAACATAACTGATTTAAAAAAATATTCAAATATTGCAGAATGGCTCGAAGAATTCAGATTTGCAAAGAATATGTCAGTTTTATTATTGTTCAAATTTTGCTGATTTTTGCTTGCAATCTATGATAGAATAACTGAGATTTTTGTCTCCAATTTTCTTGTGTCAACAAAGTTTGCGAGTGGAAATTTCGTAACATTGGAATATAGTTACGTTCTTTCGTTTGGAAAACGACAAAATGTTCGATCATCAGGATGGGCGAGGACGGTCGAAAAAGCGGCGTACTTGATCTGATTTTTCTCTCAAGTACACGAAACGGAAGCGGACTCAAGTTTATTGGTCTCTTAATTCGCGAGCTTTAATTCGCATGCATTGTAGCTAAATCGTGCAGATAATAGGCTCTTTAGCCGGCTCACGCCAACGATACGAAAACCGGTCATTTACCTTGAACCACGTGGCAACGCCCGCGAGTATGCCCTGTTACTCGCATTAACAAAAAAACCGTGTATGACGTTGCGCGTCGTGGTGAGCATTAAAATTTGAAGCATGTAACGCTGGTGCCAAGTTGCATACATAAATTGAGGAAATTCAAGTAAAGTAAGGAACAATACTTTGGAGGATTCGGGATGGAGTGGAAACTTTGAAGCGTTTATTCTTTCGATCATTGTAGGACTTCCAGAGGCTTAATTTTTTTCCGAGAATCACATTCCCTTAAAGAGCTACATTTAGCTACATACCAAATTTTCGGATACTAGATATGTATTTTTTTTCAAATTGCGACAACGCTCACAAATCAAATCGTCGTTTTCCAAGCGAAAAAACGTAATTTCACTCCAAGGTTGCAAAATTGACTTGGACAGTTCATATTTTTACGAATTAGAATCTGCTATATCCGTCCAAAATCTCACGGAAATATTGCCTAAATTTGTAGAGGAAGAATCCGTGAAATTTTCAGATAAAAAGTCCAATTAGTTCCCTAGTGCAAATAAAAATTTCGAGTGGAAATTTTGGGATGCTGAAAAGTAGATACGCTTTATCATCTGGAATTACGAAGAGGTAGTATAATCAGGGGCGATTTTAACTGATCTGTTTATTTCTATACCTAATACAGACAAAAACTTAGTCTAAGGAAAGGGAGGCCATTAATTTTATGGAGAAAAAAAAAACAAAATAAATAATGTTTGCCATTCAAAAATTCGATATCCCACCAAATACCTTGTACAAAATTACTTTCCCTCACTTTTTCACATCCAATGTGCGTAAAGCCTTTAAGGAATCCCTGTCTAAAATCATCAGAATCGTGTAGCGTTACCAAAATTTGAAAAACCGATTACTTCCTTAAATGTAGGGGAACTTTGTCTCCGAGGAGCAGCGGTTTTTGAAATAAAAACTTTAAGTTTTTTTTTAAAAAAATGCGTATCTAGATCAACAAACTAGACTCCCGGAGTATTTGCTCTTGCTTCTGAACCACTCTGTACAAACGGGCGACGAAAACGCGGTAGAATACATGATGTATAGCACTGTACTGCCGTGCTAAGGAAAAAAGTCGTATAAACCTACAGGCGTTGCAAAATTTCCTTTGATAAAACAGGAATTTCTTGGTGAACTTATGAATATTTTCCTTCCAATTTTCCAGATAATTTTGTTCGCAATTTCACCTGAAGTCCCTGAAAATTTCAAGGAAAAATATTCATATCTTTCCTCAAAAATGAACATTTTATCGAAGGAAATTTGGCAACTCTCGAATGTTCATACGGCGTTCTGCCTTAGCACGGCAGTGTAGAACCGGTTCCTCGATATTAGCTGACATTGGCGAATAAGGCGACTGGCTCACTGCTGAGTTTTCCTGTTTCATTTGAAAAGGAAAAAAAAAAACAGGATCTTGAAATCGTTATATTACTGTGCTCGTAAGACGGTTTTTTTTTGCTTTTTGAGAATCGGCAACTCAAACCAATTGCAAAGGAGAGTAATGCGTTTGAAGGCTGAAAGGAACTGCTCTTCAAGAAACAGCGAGACCGAGCACTTGGAAAGGTTAGTTCACAAACATATTCCATTTTCTCTCTACGGATTACCGAAATCCCATGCTCCTGCTTAGCTATTTACATCTTCACGTGATAAATCATACATGCAGGTGTAAATACCATGAATAATATAATAATATTAGAGGATTCCCAACTCTCGACTTGCGGCATCGCATTTGGAGAGTTCAAGTTCAAAGATGCTCAATTGTGGCTTTGAAACATTGCAACATTTCTGGTTAAATCTGATTACTTTGTGAGGGAAAATGACTGACTAGATCCGTAGACACTTTCCTGGGTGTTTTTTCTGTTGTTTAAAAAAATCTCGAGCGCCAATGGTGAACTCGAATAAATATAATTAGATCTGAAGCAAAACTTGACAGTATTTTGCGATATAAAAAGAACTTCTGGTTCCGGCTCATCCAGACGAGTGCCCAACGTCGAAGGGAAACTGCTGGCACATACGCTGTTTCCATAATGAACCAGAGATAGAATTTCCTTACTAGAAAAATGAATGCAGTTCAATTTTAAAACGTTACATAGCTGATAATTGTTTTTTAACATAAACCACATTTGCATGAGCACATAATTTCCCCGAATGATTCTCGACATTTCAAGTTGGCTTACTAGAAAAAGACGAAATCAACATGGGTGCGGACATCCTGAGATACCTCGATGTAAATAATTAGATTCAAAGGTCGAAGGAAGGGAGAAACTGGAAAAAGTCTTGAAATATTAAAAAACTGTAACAATCAGTATAAGTAAATTTGACTGTGGTTGAGGGCCCGTCCATGAATGACGCCATATTGTTTTTGCAGATTTTTGGACCCATCCCCACCCTGGTAAAAATTGGCAGTAGAATCTGCGTTCCAAAATACCATAGACCTACAGCCGGCTGTAAGATTTCCAATAGCTTCTATAGCCGGCAACATAATTTCTTATAGCCTTTTTTAGCCGATGGCAATTAAGCAACAGCTTGGCGATAAAGTGTATGCTAAACGTTACTAATTACGAATGCTAGGACTTAGTGAGTTTTTGGAATACTGCTCTCTTTTTGGGCCGTAGTATCTTGATTTATTTTGCGAGGAAAGCTCCGTACTTTTGATGGATGCCTGCCATTACTAATATATTAGAGCGCCTTCAGTTTCGTATGATACTGTGCAATACCTCTGGTGTGAAATAGTTGCTTCAAGCGCCGTGGCAGGCGGGCAGCCAGCGCGAAACACGCATTGGCGCCTACAAACCTAACAGGGATACTTCACGCGTTGCGCAATGCGAGAAGTATCCCTGTTAGGTTTGTAGGCGCCAGTGCGTCGCCGCTCGCGCTCCGCTTTGTGTTAAGCTCTAATATTTAATCTGGCGGAGTCAGCGTTATTCAACTCATGATTTTGAAATGTTTGCAGATCCTGTATGGATTATTCTCATTTTAATTGATGAAAAAAAATATGTATTAAAGGAAAATATAATGTGTGTTTTGTAAATATTAAGGTGGTTCCGTATCAAACTTAATGATTTCCAAAGCACACGAATTTCTACACAATTTCTTATAGCCTTTGATGGTCGATGGCGAAAAAGCAACTGCCAGGCGATAAAGTGTAAAGCCCGGCGATAGGAACTATAGCCCGGCAGCATAATTTTTTATCGCTTCGTATAGCCCGGCCGTATGATTTTCTCCGCAATCTACAGCCAGCTATATGATTTTCTGTAGCATTCTTTAGCCGGCTATAAGAATTCCTATGGTATTTTGAAACGCAGCTCTTATCGCCAATTTTTACCAGGGCAATGCGCGTCAGGTACATGTCACACCTTCCCCTTCCTCCCTCTAGAAAATAAAGCCAGGTTTGAATAGTTGGCAGCTGTATAGTTTTTATTTGGAAAACTATTCAACGTAATTTCTTGAAAACTTTCAAAACTTTTGCACTCTTAACAGAATATTCTGCAGAAATCGACGGTGTAAGTCGGCAATCACATAACTTGGTTTGTGGCGTCGCAGATTTCCTGTCACACTTTATTTTTTAAACGGAAAACTACTCAACGGGAATTCTTTAAAACTTCCGTGATTTTTCTTCCCTGTGCGCAGAAAATTCTGCAAAAACTTCAAGGAATGATGCCAATTTGTTCTTCTATAAAAAAAATAACATAGAGGCGGAGAATTTCAGACACCGCGAACGAGATATGTGATTGCGGATTTACGCCGTTGAAATGTTGAGATATAAAGTTAGCTTGCTCCTCTTCAGAAAAAAACGGAAATTTTGAAACACCGTAGTAGAGGTACTCGGTCTCATACTTTGGCCGTCGATATGACGTCATCAAATTGTGGTTTGAAGCGTTCAAAGTACCATAATCCTATTAGACTAGAGCGTGATCCACGGCTAGAGGCTAGACGAAAAACTGGAGCAGATTCTCTTTCTCTGCTTGTTTTCGACGCTGAATCAGCATAGATCACCATGATGTGGCTCAACAACTCAACGAACGTTTCGGAAAGTCATTGTGGTATTTCGATCACTTGTTGTCAAACTTCCACCACAAAGCAATCCACGCTCCGCGGATGAAATTCACAGACAATGATTCCAAAACCAACGCAGGAAAATTTTGCCAGAGGCATTCGTATCACGAATTTGTAAACATGTACATCGCTCGGCGGAGCTATCGTATGACCCGTGAAATAGACTCAACTCTCGGAACTACAAGGTGCATGGAAACTATCGACGGTGGAACTGCAAAAACGCGTACCTCATATGCAGCTTTTCAGTCACTGCTCCATTTTGTTTCGGAGACGAATGGAACGATTCTATTGCCAGAAATATTACAAGAATACTTTGTCGCACAGAAAAGAGAAATCAGAGAAGTTTCCAAAAAATGACGTTGAGTATACGAAGGAGTAAGTATGACAGACGTCAGGTTATTTTCAGGGACTGAGTATGCAACCCGCACTAAAATAACGCTAAAAAGCAAAACCATTTGCCTTTCATTCAATTTTGCATTTAATTTCGAAAAATAGTTATCCATATCTTTCTGGACATTCATGAAATATTTTTCATGAAAAACTGAAACCTGCCTGGAATACGGTTACCAGAAATGAAAATACCGATGCATGAACCGAATAATGCAACCAGTGGCGATTTTGTAATTGAGCAACGTTGTTTTACCTCCATTTAAACTCATCGAAAATATCGATTTTATGCGTCGCCAGGAATCGATTGTTTTACATACATTTAAATGGAGGAAAAACAGTGTTGCCGACTTTCAAGGATCCCCACAGCATGCAATGGACATAGAGCACCTTGACTCCGGCTCGAGGAAGCGAACCTCTGCTTTCAGTGCACTCGTCCGCAGCCTGGCGAAAAATTTGCCGGGCGGTGAAAGTTTTTTAAGAGGTGATTATAAATAAAACCGTATCGTCTAGGATATTCCCTCGCAGTCTGTGGATGACTGTGAACCGCAACTATGTCTGATCCTCGGTCAATTTCAGGTGCGACCTACGGATACGAGTGGGGAGGTTAGGAAACGCATAACAGGTTTGCTCCGCCGCCTCCCGTGGCCGATGATGGTTGAGCAACGAGGTGCCTTTTGACGGTCCTAGCGGAGCCCGACTGATCAGACTCGAGCTGATCGGCTGCTGCTGCCTCCACCGAAAAGCATCACTTCAACATTTTTATGATTGATCCGTGATGCAACTTCAGTCGAGGAGTTGTTATAAGAGAAAGACACGCAACTTTTTTTGGCCGTACATTATCACGCCATGTATTAATTATCTTTATTATTCCTGCATAACATGACGATTTTTTAGGTGAATATGCCAAAAAAGTTTAGTATGCTACTGTTAAAATGTGTACATTTAAAACTAAAACACATGGAGCGGTCGTTCGATAGGCGGGCGGGGAAAGTAGAAGAGTCTAATTGGATTGTATTCAGCAAAAAGGAAACAGCGCGATTCCAGTGTTGTAAAAATGTTGCTTCTTCACAATTATCTAAAAAAATCTACCAGCGCAGCAAATAGTTTTGGCTTTCCGCCAAAAAATTGTTGATTTTAAAGGAAAACAAATGTAATACTTGCTTTGAGCATTGTACATTATATTAGAGGTTTTTTTTTAAAAAGAAAGAGAGAAAAAAGGAGAGGTTGCACGATTTTGAAAACACTGTGATCGCGCTGGTTCCTTTTTGCGAAATGCGATCCAATTACAATTCTCGTCATAACCTAATTATTATGGTATCTTACGGCAAGTTTTTTGAAAAAATGATTTATCGATGAAATTTGTATCGTAAACTCCTTTGAGGGATAGCTAGGTTTCATGTCTGGACACGGATTTTCAAACAGTTGGTTCTGAATTTGAAATAAGTCCTTGTTCAGCAACAGTCCCATTAGAAACCAAGGAAACCGACTAACCTCGTCCTAACCTGATTGCTTCTCCTGGTGTGTTACGAATTTCATTGTTGACCTCATCCTACCTATAGTTTCTAGATCGTGGCCTGACGGAGAGCGCGAAAGCGCTCAAGGAGCGCGCCTCCTAGTTTTAAACGAACCCTCCTCTCAGGACCCTCCTCCACAAATCCCCAAAAACTGCCCAGGAAAATACGCGGGGCAGCTGATCAGGAGACGGATAGCCATATGGTAAGTCTATGGTAATCTAGCGTGGCGTGGCGCGAACATTCGAAGATTGTTTAAGGTTGCTGTTGGCTCGGATCCGACGCGACGGCGCGCGGTGGCCAAAAATACGCGACACGTTGGGTGGCGAAGTTTTTCGACTGAAATTCAGTGAGCCTCGCGGTGGAGAATTAACCTCTTGCGCCACGTTTTGATTCCACTACGGAACGTTGCCAAAATTCGGTACAAAGTTCGAGATCTGGTGTCAAAAAAAGGAAAAGTAGCCGCAGGCGGAAGTGAAACTGGATGACAGTGGCGTGGCGTAAATGATCGATCATCGATATTTCCCCATTTGTAGCTATGGTAAAGAATCGATTATTAAGGCGTTCGCTGCGACACCCTCTTCATCAATCTTGTTCCATAGGTTTAAAAGGCAGATCCATCGATATATCGAAAAGCACGCCACGCTACTGCTGGATGAGCGTATCGACGACGGTGAGACTCCAAACCACGTACCTATCCCGGTTTGCTACGTTGCAGGCTTCCTGCCGTATTTTATTTTGTAAATGGAAAACCACTCAACGGCCATTTTTAAAAACTGCCATGATTTTTCTTCGCCGCGTGAAAATTTGGGATGATGCTGATCCGTGCGCCTGTGAAGAACTAAAATGGAAGCAGAGATTTTTAAACACCGCAAACGAGACACGTAGTTTTGGATAGTGGCGAGGCGAAAATGATCGCTTTTCGATGTTTCCCCATATGAAGCTATGGTCAAGAATCGATTATTAAGGTGTTCGCTGCGAACACCCTAAATATCGATCCTTTTTTATAGGTTTAAAGGGCAGATCAATCGATGTATCGCAAAGCACGCCACACCAATGGTTTGGGAGTTTCACCGTCGATGCATGGTAAGTTTCTGGTGGATAAACATTCCACAGAATTATTCACAATTTAGTTAAAAAATTTCAGATGTCAATTCTTCTGATATGTCTGGGAAAAAATGTCCTTCGAAATAATTTTCCGGTTGTTACGCTTCGTAATAATTAAGAAGCAAATACCTCGCAAATGCTGTTACCCCTTCCCCCTTTGCCCCCACGAGAAAAAGACACAAACGGCTCGTAAGCTAATCTGTATAATGTCATAAATGTATGCAACTGCAGGAACTACAGAATGCCAACGAACCTACGATTCAAACCGCTCAGACATTCATGCCACAAAGTACGTCCGTCCATCACTAATAACTATTCTCACTCAGTTGCTCTAATTATTTCCTCGTCACGATTTCCTTCCATCTCTTTCCCTCCTTCATTCCACATCTCGTACTCTACTACTGCCCTATACTCTTCAAAATTGGTTACCTTGGACTTGGGCATGGTGCAGAGAGCCTAAGAATTGGCCTTTTTAAAACCTGATTTTTGCATATTTTCTACTCCTGGTTCTCCGGCTAGTGTTGAAAAACAAGCAGGGGAGAAATAGAGAAGAAGAGAGAAGAAGCAGCAGCAGAAGCAGAAGAAGAAGAAGAAGAAGAAGAAGGAGGAAAAAAGGAAACCACCACCAGCCTGCTAGAATGACAAGATCTCTGAACTCATCTAAAACTTAACATGTCATTTTTCTGGTGATCCATAACATTTTTGAGAATGCTTACAGGCCAGAGCCCGGTCTAGAGTGCATGGAAATATATACCCTAGAGTAGCAACGATTGTTAATAAAATCGTAAATTTTACGAAGGCAAGTCTAAAAGAAACTGTTACAATTTAGGCTCTGAGGAACCCTTTATGGGTATTTTTTAAAGTAAATTTTACCAGAAGTAAACTATAAGTATAAAAAAATTTATATAAAACTTTTTAAAGATATACTATGGTTTTTTAACACTTAAAATGTTCGAAAGACATGTTAAAAATTTTTGAAAAATAGAAATGTTTTCCTAAGGACTTCCATGAGAATTTCACCTGAAACAAATTTCACCTAAAAAAAGGTATCAAAAAGGGTTTCTTTGGATTATATGAGAATTTTGCTAATGCTTTCTAGAGGTCATTTCTACGAGGCATAAATTTAAGAATCGAGCGATTTATATAGACGATGCGAAACAAGTACTAGCATGGTAGGTTTTCTTCAGCGGACATAGCCTGATTCTCGATTTCCTCTGGAGATATGATTTTGTATGATATTGCCTAAAACTCTGAGATCAAATTTATGAGGTACTAGAAACCGTTTCTCATTTTGAGAATTTGTGAGGGCAACATTGGAAGAGCGTCTGCGACAAGCGTCATTTGAGAATTTGCCGCTTTGTGTGAAACCGAGCTTCAAGAGTTGCAGACAACGTAGACATTAAATGTTGCACACAATGAATTTATCTAATTTTCTCGGGAAAGGGCTCAGACTTGCTTTCCTCTCGACTCTTATGTATCCATTTTCCTGCCTCGTTTCATCTCTCTCCCTTGCAAAAAGGAGGAGGAGGAGGAGGAGAGGAGGAGGAAGAGGAGGAAGAAGAAGGAGAAGGAGAATTAGAAGAATAAGAAGAAGAAGGAGAAGAGTAGGAGGAAAAAGGAGAAACAGGAGAGGAAGAAGAAGAGGAGGAAAAAGGAGAAATAGGAGAGGAAGAAGAAGAGGAGGAAAAAGGAGAAATAGGAGAGGAAGAAGAAGAGGAGGAAAAAGGAGAAATAAGAGAGGAAGAAGAAGAGGAGGAAGAAGAGGAGGAAGAAGAGGAGGAAGAAGAGGAGGAAGAAGAAGTGGAAGGACGAGGAGGAGAAAAAGAAAAAAGAATCTGTTTCGCTTTGCGACTTTTTGGCTCTCCTCTTTTGAAAGTAACCGACAGAGGCTCTACTATTTGCCTTCATTGGCAATTTTTACTTGATTATACTTCAGTTTTAGTGAGCATGTAGCTTAAACTTGGAATATTTATAGAAGAAACAGAATGAACACAAACGGGCACGGTGGCTTTACACCATTGCGCGTTGCTATTTCTCCTTCAGTTTTCGAGGTAGGCCAAAAAACATCCTCCGTGCATCAACTGGAAAATATTTACGTCTTGTGGTGTCCGCAAATCGAATGCAAAACAATCGTATTCGATTGTAAAGAATCGTTCGGACCAACAAAAAGAACCTATTCCTAGCATCGCACTTACTATAATCACAGTAAATGTTACAAAGTAATGCACGCAAAGGCTACGAAAGAGTTCGTTGTCGACTACCATACTTGTAAACATTGTGTCTGAGTCTGAGTATTGTAAAATCGACAAAAAATTTTACAGTGCATCAAGAGAGCTTCGCCGATCAATCATACTTCATTCTCATACGCCGCCAACATTTCGTGAAATAATTGCCTGGCGCTATTATTCAATCCCACCCGTGAAGCTTTTATGAACCTCATATCCTTACTTTCTCCTTCACTGTTTCACGAGATACAACAAGTACCGAATCAACTCGTAAAACTTATTCAATCCCCTCTTGTTCTCCTTTCTGCGTCATCGGTCTTCGGCTTTTTCAGGCATCGTGGCGAAGCGTCAATGATCAATTATCGATATTTCGCCACTAGAAGGTATGGTAAAGGATCGATTATTAAGGTGTTCGTTACGAACACTCTGTTTATCGATCCTTTTCCATAGGATTATACGGCAAATCAATCGATACATCGCAAATCACGCCATGCCACTATTTTCAGGACATGATGCCACTTTTCTTCGTCACTAATCTTAAACTGAAGTATTCAATAAAAATATCTTCCATCATGGTCATCACTTTTTTAATTCAAATCTACTCGAAAATGTGATATCATCAAATCTGAATGCGCTTTGCAACAACAACAATATACGACGTTCTTGAACGCTCAGCAGCGCTGTAACATCAAGCATTTTTGGCGCGTATACGTAGTATACCGCCTTTGCGATCGTTTCGAACCCTGCTCGATACAATAACCGAGTCCCTTAGTTCCTTACCGAAAAGTGACTACCGCGAACTTCTGAGATTTTCCAAAGCGTGTAAAAAGTTTATTTATCCATCAATAATTATGATTTAAAGTTGTTTCTCATTCTGGGGCTCATTAGTTTATGTGCAGTGAATACCAAGAGTCTACGTTACTTGGTTTTTTCAAAAAAACCTAAGAATGCGACGCGCTGATTTAAAATATGCATATATAAGCAGAATCAAGCGAATTGATTCGAGGATGGCTGAGCAGGTCGGCACTCTCGAAATGAGAATTTAACTCCTCCGTTTTGTTCAAAACGTTGCTTTGACAGATCTGTAACCTCGGTTATAATTTCCAAAAGTTGGTACCCGTGCTCTGATAGTGCAATCTGTGTAAGTGCAATCTGTGATGAGCCTCGAGACTCATTAGACCATTAGCTAAACGTGGCTCATACAGGAATCCACTTACCCCTCTCTTTCCCACGCTCCTGCTCACTGCGTCGGCGTCTCGACGAACAATAGCTAATGACGGTTGCCAAGCGATGCCGGGATCCTCAGCCCCTCGCCCAATTACTTACGCTTCATTAACCATTTCACCGTCACGCTAGGATTCGTCCAATTTTCAAAAAAAATTGTTTCGCGAGTTTTTAGCAATTTTTTCCTTACTCTCCGTTAAAACACGAATTAAAAGAGGTCTCATTCATAAAAATCGGCCAAATAGAAGAGAAGTTACAGTATTCGAAATTCGAAGAAATCAACAAAACTTCTCCAAACAAAAAATAAAATGAAGGGGGGGGGGGAATGTATAAATTACAATTTAATATGATTGACCTCAGAATGTGACAAGCAATTCAATTATAAAAAGGAGAAAAAATTGAGTGAAATTACAAAAAATTAGCCTCTTGCAAGGGGCTTCCTTGTATGAGTTTTGACCTGAAGACAAGTAAATCCCGTTATATTATTAAAACGAAATTGACTCCATAGTTTAATGCCTTAGTTTCTTGAATACGATTATTTTAAGCACTCGATTTATATCAGCAATTTTACCCATGAGGTGATTTCCTGAGAGCTGATAATATCACGAATTTCTCATAGAGCCCTTCAAAAATGGCTTGCTTTTTGGGCAGCCGATTCGGCCATCAAACCGGGGTTTAAATGGAAGCTGATAATAACACAAAGCTCTGAGAAAAATTTTGAGATGAGTATAGGAACGGTTTGTACATTACGAGGAGAGGCGGGCATTCTGTTCAGCATATCGATACATAAGTATTTTCACACGTAGAATTCAATTTTCACGTCAGGGAGTCGACATATTTTGATTTTTTCGATTTTATACGGAAAATTTATGGTTTTTCGGGATTGAAATTACTTACAATTGTTTCATGAAAAATGAATGCACCCAAAATGACTAAAGCATTTTGACTTTCACATACCTACGTGCACTCACTAAATTGATTGGTAAATTCAAAGAGTGGGTACATCGACCTGGTATATCAAGTTTCTGCGATTTTTTACGGCAAATCGGTAGATTTTCGGGATGTGGATTGCTTACTTTCAATTCATGAATGAATAAAGCATGGACATGGTTGAGCTTCTTTGCATGAAAAGACGTTTAAAATAACAAAATCAAGACATATTTAATACAATTGCATTTATATCGAGTCAATTTCTTTTCAATAATATAACGGGATTTATAATACCGGTGATTTGGGTATTTTAGCCCCAAAATACCTTTAAATCGACTTTATCTTCTAGGAATTCGACAGAATTTTTCCTTTTTTCGCTTAAATTTTTCCGTAGCACTTTTCCTCAAGAATCTGATAAGATTTTGCTTGAGGCGGATCAAAAAACTTAAATTTGTTCGAATAGCTTTCTACAATACACGGTCTCGTCAAGGTGCGTCGTTGACCTTGCAGTGTTGGATCGTGAATTCTCCTGTTGTGCTGCTTGCCTTTTTTGAAATCTCTGTAAATGAAAACTAAAGGGGTTGATATGTGCGAGTTAATGACGCGCCTTATCAACACATTGTGTTGGAGTTCACTGCTTGTTTTATCTCCTTTTTTTTAGCGAGATGAACCGTCGGATATTTACGTGCCGAATCGATTTAGTTTTTGCCGAAATAACTTTTTTTCTGGCATGTGAACTTGGAAGCATTACTTTTAAGCCGCGCCTCAATCAGTTCCTTTTCAGTACCTACGTCAAACGTTTTATAACGTAACTTCGTTATGACTCCATTTTCTCCATTCGAGGTTGTTATGAGTTTATGAGTACCTCACTTTTGATATGCCATGGTTTATGGAAAAGAACTACAGACAATCCACCTAGTGCGACACACACTCACAAAAAAAAAAAAGTACTTAAGATTTATCTAAGGGTAAGTTAGATTGATAGAAGCAGTGGATTGATGTGACAATACAAGGGTTGGGGGATATTGCCTTGACCTTCAGGCTCTAGTAAGGGTGGTACGTCTGTGAGCGGAGATTAGGATTTTTTTTCGGAGGGGAGGGGCGATGCAAGCTACTTCATCAAACGGATCTGGGAAATCACAGGAAGACACCCTACGAGGACGGGTCCTTCAACATTTTTGGGGGTCTGAAGCGAGGACTTGCTCTGGACGAGGCCGCCCTAAAGGGAGCCTTTGGAGTCTCTGCAAAAAAATTTTGAAAATTGGAACGTCTCAGGAGAAATTTCGAGCTCAATTTATCGACAAGATCGAAATAAAATTGGGGGCTGAACATGGAGGAATATATGCTTTTTCCAGCATTCTCATGGGCGAGCGTTGCAATTGGGGGTCATAGATGACATTGTTTGCAGCTTCTATTTGCAGTGTTTGAACACGGCACATTACTTTAATACATGCCGAGCTGTTACTATGAGCGAGAGGAGGGGTCATTCCACGGATGTGCAATGTTGTCACTTTTTGCATTAAAATGCCGGAATCATCTTCGAATGTAGCTCGTCAAGTATGCACATTAATCGATCACCTGACATGGCAATATTGCTCGTATCGAGGACCACGACTTTTCCAGCTGCGAGAAATAAGGAAAACGCAACTTGACAAACCACCATTCAACAACGCGATCAAAAAGTAATCCTCGAGACATGTTGACGATCGAAGGCCGGAATTTTTTTTTCTTTTTTTTATGTGTGCAAAATTCTTAGTTAGTGTAGGCCGATTATTGCTATGCCAAAGAAGAACGCCTTATGAGTATTTCAATGTTGCCGTATTTACCTAGTGCCTGTCTCGTTGAATCTTTGTTGAAATACCTCAATCGATCAATGGCATTGCTATGATAGTGGTTTATGGATTAAACTTGAGCCATCCATCCGATTTTGTGATTTTCCACGAGAAAACCGACCTCAATGAATGGAGGAACATTTTTAGGAAAGCTAGTCATGTACACCAAGCTAAATCAAAGAAGCGGAATTGGAATTTTCGTATACAAAGACTCTTTCAAAATCGAGTATTCCAATCATGGAAGTGCAAACGGAATACATTAACTTTTGCACGAATAGAAAGCGTCAGGGCCGGATTAAGGGGGTGGCCGCATTGGCCGCGGCCCACGGCGGCAAATTTTGCAATCTTTTTGAATGTAGATATCAAAAAGAGAGAGAGAGAGAAAAATCGGATTCAGAAAATAAATTACAAACGAGAAAAGGCGACAAAATCTCCCATTTTCTGAGAGTGAAAGTATAGTAATTTCTAATTTTGTCGTCTTTCGGTGATACAAGAGACAACACCTTTAATTAGTCGAGTTAAGAGAGAAACCAAACACGCAATTTGACCTGGAAGTCCTGGAACGGAGCGGTGCGGTGCGGTGGTCGCGTCGGCATGAAACGCATAGCGCCTACACGACTGCATGAATACTTCACGCATTGCGCCAAACACACTGCGGTCAGCAGCAGTCGGCTTGAAGCGCATAGCGCCTACAAGACTGCATGAATACTTCACGCATTGCGCCGAACAGTGCGGTCAGCAGCGATCGGCGTGAAACGCATAGCGCCTACAAGACTGCATGAATACTTCACGCATTGTGCCAACACAGAGCGATCGGCGCAGCGGCGGAAGTTAAAATTATTAACCACATTTATGCTTGTTCTTTCATAATTTTTTCGTTTATTTCTTAGAAATGTAAGGCCTCGTCTACACAGAGATAGGTTTACGGAACTTAACTTTCGCCCACAGTTCCGTGAACTTTGGCCTTGAGGCCTTGTCCGAACAGGGATGGGTTTACGGAACTGAACTTTTGTTAGTGTTGACAGGGCTTTCACAAAAAATGTGCCCAACCTAACCTGACTTACACTATTAACATTTTTCGGTATACTTATTTTGCACACAAAAACTAAAAATCGGGTATTTAATTAATATATATAAATAACGGGGTTTATTTTTCCATTGAGAAAATAAATCATGACAAGAAGTTTGTAGTGTCGCAAACCAGGATGTGCGTCTTTGCAGCTTCAATCGCTTATACTGATACTTACATTTTCTAGTTTTTATACCTGAGGTTGGATTCCCATGGCCTTTCACGGATAAAGTATTAATTTGTTTAGAAAATACATTATTCTTTCTCTCTAAATTTGTTTAGTCACGTTAAATTGCTGATGAGACTGGACGATTTCGTTAAACTGCGGATGAATGTCTCTTAAAGATTATCATGAGTGTTTTCCGAAAATTGGTAGGTACACGTAACCATTTGGCAGCGTCCAAATGCTCAAACGACGTTTTCTCGAAGCGGCGTAGAATTGATTTGCTTTTCGTAACTGCATATAAATGACTCGAGGACGCGACGTACAGCGAGACATTCATGTCCTTCTGCATACATTTATTATTGCCTACGATTTTGAGGATTGAGAGTGTGCGCTTCGACTCGATTATTTTTGAAAAATAAACCGCGGTTGTCAACGCAGCTTCCCTTATTTCCACATTTTCTTGCACCCCGTACCCCGCTCATTTTGAGGGAGAAAAACCTACGAGATGATTCGACACTGAGGCTGTTCTATTCAGAGGGGCTCTACTGTACGATGGTATATATCAATGGATTGGAGGTTGCTTGAATGAAGAAGTAAAATAACTTGCCGAACCTTAGGTAACCTATACACATGGAGATAGGAACATATTTCGTAGTTTCATCAGTATTACTTCAACTGTACACCATTTTGCTAAAAAAAAAAAAAAAAAAAAAAAAAAAAAAAAAAAAAAAAAAAAAAATAATAATAATAAAAAAAAAAAATTACACCGCATAAGTCTTCGGGCGCTGCCAAATTTTCTTAGATAAATTTTGACGTTCCAGGAAAACTTCTGAATGTTTTTCTTCCAATGTTTCAGAGAATGTTATCTTTAATTTGCTGTGAGGTATCTGGAATTCAAGAAGAAATACTCATACCTTTCCTCAAAAATCAATGTTTCGTCAGGGGAAATTTGGCGACATTCGATTGTTCATACGGATTTTTCCCATGGCACGGCAATACAAGCAAGCGCCGAACTCACGCCTTCTAACGGCCAGGGCAAAACAGGTTGAACGAACAATGATTTTCTTATTCTCCCGCATTTGCAAATTGAGAGACCCTCCCAGTCACCCGAACAACGTCACTCTCAAGTATTTGAGTAACAATTTTCACACTATGGTGTATGTACATTTGGGAGACTTTCGCTACGAAAGGAATGAGGAGACAAGAGATCTGAGTAATCAATGTGTCTGAAAATTCAAGATTTACTTTTCTTTTTTTTTTCTCTGAAATCAACTCCCAAGCTCAAAAAAAGCCCTCAAGTTGAGGCCAAAATGGAGGGGATATCCCACGCTATCCTGAGAGTCCACCTCTACATCAAGTCAATAACTCTCCACGCAAAGGTAGGGAGCAAATACATTAGCAGGGTTGCCGTGTTTTCAGTTTTGGAGTCCCCAAATAAAGTGGCAGCCCTGTCAATGTATTTGCTCCGCATCTTTGCATGGAGAGTTTGTCTTGATGTAGAGGTGGACTCTCAGGATAGCGTGGGATATCCCCTCCATTTTGGCCTCAACTTGAGAGCTTTTTATGAGCTTGGGAGTTGATTTCAGAGAAAACCAGTGGCACCATCATGTTTCTCGCGAACTTCTTATGAATCAATAGTCAAATCGCAAATTCCTCACACATGCAACATCTCCATTATCCGTAATTTCAGGATTCCTCCCCGAACTCTGTTAATTCATAATTTTTTCAAGCCAAAGTTATTTCCCCACGTTTCCTCGGTCACTAAGCACCCCAATGATTGGCGAACGTTTCGCGAGGTAGAAGACGTCAGAGCCCCACGATTCTTGGCTAGACGCAGACATCTTAAGCTCTCAAACGCCTCCGACATTTCAGTGGCTTCGCGCGTCTGCCGGCGGCGCAGGGGCGCAGGGGCGAACCGGAGGGGAGGGGGAGGGAGCCACCACCCATCACCCAACCCCCTCCCCCGCGAGCGGCGGCTCTATCCCCTCCACTCTGCCACCCACTCATTCACTACCCGTCGCGCCCACTTAGCCCAGATACCACCTCCGACGCTGGTGAGCCGCGCTGGTGGCCTAGCTCCACGGCGCCGGGGGCTCGCCGCCCCACCCGCTCAGGCTCATTCAAAAATAAACCTCGAGTAATGTTTCCCATTGAGCGCTTCTGCTCCCGACCGTCGCCGTCGCATCCTCATTGATTTTCCGGCCCAGGCGAGCTGTCCATTCACCTTCCCGTCTATTGTTCGTGTCTTCCTTTGCTCTCTCGCCCGGCCCCGACCGCTCCGGCCTCCGTTCAGCTTTCGTCCGCCGATATTAATTGCGAGCATGAGTCAAGCCATCTGGAAAAACTACCAACTGATTCGACCGCGAGGTCGAGAATTTTCTGACCTCGTTTGATTTTTGGTGACGTTTGACCCAAGAGCCTAAATTTTAGACCGCAAGTAGAGTTTTCCGGGAGCCTTGAAAGCTTTGTGACGGTGAGGAAGGAAACTGCGGGTTGCAACAGGGTCACAACGCTGCCGTGCTAAGGAAGAACGCCGTATGAACATTCGAGAGTTGCTAAATTTCCTCGAATAAAACATGTATTCTTGGAGAAAGTTATGCGTATTTTTCTGTACAATTTTCCGATATTTTAGATTTAATTGGGAATAAAGTCGTCTGGAAAATTGGGAGAAAAATATTCAGAATTTTCCGAGTAAATTCGTTGGTTGTTAAAGGAAATATGGCAGCGCCTGAAGGCTCATACGGCGTTTTCCCTTAGCACAACAGAACGGCAGCAGATATTGAGGACGCGCCAATTTTTTAGGCGCCGCGGTCGATGCAGTGCGCTCTAGAAATTTGAATTTTAAATCCTTTTGACAGATACTCGATGAATATAGAATATAGAACAAAACTGAGGTTTTAGACACTATGAAATGTTCGTTGCAACAAGCCTCTTAGCTTAGATATGACTACCTTTTTTACAACTTGTAAAAAGTTTGGAAAAATTTGGGAGAAACTGAAAGGTGTCACTGGCTCTATTGAAATAAACTCAACATCTAACGAAAAAAAGAGAAAAAAATTGAAACGGAGGCCCTAATGGAGGGGCGTAATCTCGTTGACGTTACGGAACGTTATGTTACGTTACCCTCCGATAAGGGGCAGCAGCAGTGGCGTGGAGTGCTTTGCGATATGGACGTATTTATGCTAAAAGGAGATATGTGCAAGTGGAAAGATGGGGTGTGCTCGTTAGTTGGGTGATAAGAAACAATGTGGTCAGTGGATATAGCTCCTTTTGAGAAGATTGAGAAGCGGGATTTTCTATTAAATCAAAAGGAGCTAAACGGCAAAATATGCTAACTCATGAGCCGCGAGCATGGCAAGAGAGCCTTGTGCACAGGGCTCACGAGTTACAGCGCCCCGACGACCATCTCCCCGTCGTTAGAGTGCGCACTCATTGCCGCTGACGTCACTGGCGCACAATTATTCCCCATTCATTCTTATGGCCCGACCACTAACGAGCACACCCCATCTTTCCACTTCCACATATCTCCTTTTCGCATAAATACGTCCATATATCGATTGATACGCCTCTCAAACCTACGAAAAAGATCGATTATCAGGGTGTTCGCAGCGAACACCTTAGTAATCGATTCTTTACCATAGCTTCAAATGACGAGATATCGACAATCGATCATTTACGCCACGCCACTGGGCAGCAGGTGCCTAGGTCCAGCCCAATGCTCAGTGTGTGGAATGTGACGAATTGGTAAGCCAGGGAGCTGAAAAAATAAGCTCGGTAGTCACCCATGAACTTGCTACAACAATCAAGGTTCAATGCCAAAATTTAGTGCAAGATCGTACGTCGGCTCTGGCTGATTGGGGGTGAACCTTGACCCAGTTTGAGATGGACCCTAACCAAGTTAGGACTTACACCTGACCCAAATACTCAGATCAAGGTCTGTTAAGGCTTGAAAGATGAGCCCTAGGTCTTAAGGATGAACTTAAATAATTATAAAATGGGCGAATGGGTTTTATTGGTGAGTTATGCTGCCGTGCTAAGGAAGAGCGCCGTATGAACTTTCAGGCGTTGCCAAATTTCCTTGGATGAAATGGGAATTTCTTGGTAAACTTGACTTAAATGATTATAAAATGACCGAATGGGTTTTGATTAGTGAGCTTCGCTGCCGTACTAAGGAAGGACGCCGTATGAACCTTCAGGCGTTGCCAAATTTCCTTTGATGAAACGGGGATTTCTTGGTTAACTTGGGAATATTTTCCTCCCAATTTTGCAGATAATTTTGTTCGCAATTTCACCTGAAATTCCTGAAAATTCCATGGACAAATTTTCAGAATTTTCCTCAAAAATAAACATTTTATGGAAGGAAATTTGACAACTCCGAATGTTCATACGACGTTCTTCCTTAGCACGGCAGTATGATAGAGACGGCCTCAATTAC
Source organism: Bemisia tabaci (assembly GCF_918797505.1). Taxonomy (NCBI): domain Eukaryota; kingdom Metazoa; phylum Arthropoda; class Insecta; order Hemiptera; family Aleyrodidae; genus Bemisia; species Bemisia tabaci. Next base: position 25,959,963 of record NC_092794.1, read on the forward strand.
TAAGCTGATTCTCCTAAAAAACGGAGGCTCAGTATCGTGTTCTCACGATATTCGAAATAAAATGAGAGTATTTACACGCAAATCTTAGGACCACAACGAAAATCTCAATCAGTTCAATGCTTGAGGTAAGAGGGAAAAAATGGCGATTCCGCAAAAAAACGGTTTCAACTTTTTCGTTGGCGTTAGCTCGAGTGAGAACTTGAATACGCACGCGTTATGGGAAGAGTAATTTCTTATGACAACCGCTAACCGGCGTACAGTGGCACGAGCGAATAGAAGTGGTCGGACACGAAATTTTTCGCTAAAATTTCAAATTTTGATGTTAAATTCGTCACATTTTAAATTATAAGGGGTGCTGTCAGTTGAAAATTTCACGAGGAAACCAGTGGAGTCGCTTTTAAAACCTCAAATTTTGTATGAAGTTGTGAGCTGTGAAGTTTCCAAAATTTTGTCCGACCTCCCCCATTGACTAGGTCCATTGTGCGGCGAGGAGTAGGTGATTCATGAAGGCAGAGCCCGACGGGCTAGAAATACACAGGAAAAACGTGTTAAATCTAACATTGGCACGATAAAAATAACCTTTCGAGTTCGGGTATTTCATTGGATGAGGGCGGCAAGTTCAATCAATACAGGAGAAAAACCTGATGTCTCTCTTTTTTAGACGTTATTTCCAAGTGGTATATCTACATTATGAAACCGAGTTTGATGCATTTTTTCTTTTCTTTTCGTTTTTCGCGTTGAAAACAGGTACTTTGCGATTTGATTACGTTTAATGATAAGGAACCGCTATCTCTGGCTCTTCTATAAAATCACTTTCCTGCGTATGGAAACCAATGGCATATGTGTTGTTTCTAAAATGAGGCAGAAATAAAGGTTCTTTACTGCAAAATGTGGTCCAATTGATGGGGAAAGTAAAAAATAAACAAAACATGAAAAAAATGAGGATGGCTCTTTGAGATTGAACTCGGTGCAATTGGATTACATTTTGCTATAGGCAGCCACTGTCTCTGGTTCTTCCACAAAAACAGCTTCTTTCTACATACTGAAACCAACGGCAAATATGTTGTTTCTAAAAGGAGCCATAAATAAAAAAAATCCTTAATTGCATCCTTAAATCCTTAATTTGCATCCTTATTCCAAAAAGTGGTCCAGTTTAAGTTTGAATTCTTATTTTGACAACGTGAGGATCTTTATGATTTCGAATTTTTCAATATATATAAAGTTTAAATTGGAGCCATCGAAAAACGAAATAGGTAAAACATATTTCGGCGATTATGACGGAACAGGTTTTCAATTGAAAAATTACAGGGAACTTCATGGGTCAAAGAAAGTTTGGACTGACGCGTAATGTATTGAAAATCAGCCCTTCAAGATTAATTGCGGTTTCAGAATTTACTAACAATAAGCAATACTGTTTTTTCATACATCACAATATCATTTTTTCGGAAATGCGACTTACTTCTCCATATGCTGAAATTTTTAACTAGGCTGTGAGGCGACACCCATATTTTAAATATTGTCAATTGGGATGAAAAACGTTAGGATACTGCTTACCCGAAGACGCAAAATTTGATCGCAGCAAGAGAGACGAAATTTAAGTGGGAGTGTTTTAGAACCGCAAATCGAAAATTGGTTCATGAACTCGATACGTTTCTCCTTCATATAACTGGCGTAGGCAAAGTAACAGGAATATGAAGCATGTTGCCCGCACACACTTGTAAGGCGCCACACCCGACGCTTGACAAAGCGGAGAGCGAGTGTAAAAACCTGTCGTATTGGCGGACTTAATTTCTTCAATTCCTTTTGATGCACCACTTCTCGAATTCATTATTAAAAAGAAATTGTTCATTGTTTTGTGCAGTTTAAAATTTTTATGCATTATTAGTTTTTCAACGAATTTTTCTTCTCAATCCACTCGTATCTCTCTTTATCATCCCACGTCGACACTTATCATACATCGATAAAGAGATCGGAGAGAGATTTTCTTTGGAGAAGGTTATAAAGATTGAACCCACTTAACTTTCATTTGTTAGACGGAAACTGACCAACATTTTTACATCTAATCAGATCAAACCGACATTTTTGCAAGAATGACCACATATGAAGTATGAATAAAGAACATTCTCAGAAAAATTCGCGCAAACTTATTGACTATCCACCCTAATATGAAAAATAAAATGAAAAACACAAGATATGAACCATTAAAGTAATTTAAAATTGAAACACCTATCTGAGCCTTGTTATTTAAACTCCACGCAGAAGAACGATTCACGGAGAGACAAGAAGTTTTGAACTAACCCTAGGCAGTATACACGTACGGATAACAGGCAATGATTATAATTGATAGAGCACTAATGATCTAATCTGTTCTTAATTTTGTTAAAATTTCACATTAATACTGCGCTCAAGATTTTAGTTCGACCTTATCACTTCGAAGAAAATTTAATTAATAGATCAAGTGGCTCAAATATTCAATGAACCATCAGACATTCTTAAAATATTGAGCACCACAAGACATATATGCATCCATATTTAATATTTATATAAAAAACGGGGGAAACACTAACAAATCTCAAATTCCAAAAATTCAAATTAAGCAAAATATCATATTTGTACAAATGACATTTCTGATCACAAAAAAACCAACACTTCAATGATTTCAGTGTGCTTCACGATGACATAATATTGCCACGTGCTTGGATTTTGTTGTGGCAAGTTTTCAACTTCTGTAAATCAGGAAAGGAAAATGGTGTAAAATCAATTCCGGGATTTTCATCGACTTTAGATCAAGATAAGAAAATCAAAAGATGTAAAAATCAAGAAAAAAACATGTTTTAGGTAATTTATACCAGGACCGGGGGGGGGGGGGGGCAGAGCACCGAGACAGCCCCCCCCCGCCCTGGTATAATTTCCCCCCAATAAGTCTTTTTTCTTGGAACCCCTCCCCCTTCTGTCTACGCCACCACATTGCAGTATGGTAGTCTAGCTCTTTCCCTGTCTATGAGTTTATTCCTACCGGGCTCATAGGGTCATTTACAACTCTTCAGATTGAAAAAAGACGGTAACGCCGTAAGGGATGAAACAGGGAATATAATAGGAGACTCACCTCGTTGCGACTGTTGCCGTGGCTCAGAGTGAGGATGGTGGTGCCCCTGCGGGTGAGCGTGGATTCGTCGATCCGGACGACGGTGCTCGGGTCCAGGCAGAGCTCGGGGCTCTTCTTGGCCGAGTTGATGAAGTCCTCGGCCTGCATGTCCTCCACCTTCTTCAGCTCCCCGTTGGCCAGCTGGATGAGGGAGCCGCGGCTGAAGTTGGGCGCCGTCGCCACGCCGCCGTGGCTGAACGGCGAGGGCGACGTCGACGCCGACGTGGACGTGGGCGTCACCGGAGCCGCGGCCGCCGACGACGAGGGCATCGACGAGGACCCCACCTTGGGCACCTTCGACTCCGGCCTCGTGAGGATCCGGTGCTTGAGGGAGCCTTCCCTCCCGCTCGAGTTGGGGCCGTGCACCGCCTTCAGAGGCCGTCGCAGGTCTTTGGGCGCTGGGGGTTTCGACGTGGAGGGGGAGGAGGAGGACGACGATGAGGAGGATGTGGAGGAGGAGGAGGGGCACGGGGAGGGTAGCGCGGGGGGTGAGTAGGCGGTGGCGGGGGAGTTGGCGGACGGCTGCGAGGCGGGGAACTGCTCGATGGGTACCGTGGACGGAGCGAGGTTCTGCTCGCGGGAGAGCTGCAGGGGGATGTAGTGGCTCGGGTACAGGGAGCCGAAGGGATTTTGGATGGAGGGGTACATGGGGATCCCGGGGGGCGGTGGGGGGACGAAGAGCCCGGGGCCGGTGTACATGCTCCTGTAGCCGGGCGACGAGGGCGGTTCGCTGCTACTCGAGGCGGGCGTCGCTGGTGAGTCTTTAGACTGGCTCAGATTGACCGGTCCGAGTCCGGTGGCCCCGCCGGGGTCGTGGAACTTGTTGATGAGAGATCCTTGCGAGTGGGGGTGGGCATGGGGGTGAGGGTGGGGGTGCGGGTGTTGGCGGGGGTGGGAGTGGAGGGTTCGCGCCGCGGAGGGACTGCCCAGGACGCTGTTGTACTTGGTGGATGGCACTATGGGTTTGGGCAGGGGCCGGATGAACTCAGGCACGGGCGGCCTCAGCTCCGACTTGAGGTACGGCTCCATAAACGTCATTGGGTGCGGGTGGTGGTGATGGGCTTGATGGGCCGCCAGGAAGCTAGGGTAACTCCCGACACTGTGCAGGGGGAGAACATGCCCTATACCCTCCACCGAGAGGCCACTAGATAACATCTATGAGGTTTGCCGCCTCTGAAACAGACATGAACACTTCTCATCAGTAACGATACGCAGACACAGATACATTTATTAAAATCACGTGAAAATAGAGACGGACAGAGATCCAGTCCTACAACGGCGGAAATTAGTATTTGGGAAGATTCAACATTTTCTCATGGGTAGCAATACACGGAAAAAAAAGTTGCAGAAGAAAGTTGCAGCTGGAAAGTAACATCCTGGATGTTAAAAATCTGCGCGACAACTCTTGATTGTTGAAATGAACGCTGCGGTTGTTAATTCAACTTAGCTACGATGTTATTTTAACAGCCAGAGTTTCCAAAACAACATTTAGGAGTTGCCGCGTAGATTTTTAACATCCGGGATGTTACTTAAGCAATTTTTTTCCGTGTATTCATCTTGCCCTCATGATGGCTATTGTACTGCGTATGAAAAGATGTACTTGACAAGTTTACCGGAAAATGGTTTTTTGCGATGCGAATGGATTGCTACAAGCTGGAAAGTTCAAGTGAAGAGGCACCAAATGGCAAAGTTTTTACTCGCCGTCGAAAGGTTAAAGGAGATTTCCTCTTTGTCTCTAGAGGCCTAGAAATGAAAAGTTAATTAAAGGCGTACCTAAATTGATACGAGACGGTACCCTACGGGGAATGATATTCCCCTCTCCCAGGTGAGTAAGGTTCGAGAGTAGCCCTCGAAAACGTATTAAAAGAAAAGAATCCTTCTAATAAACAATTCTGTGTATTTTAGAGGGGCGAATTTGTAGAAGTCCAGACGGAAACTGTGCATTTAGATGAAAAGCTAATCCATTTTTGGGATTAGAAAATTCGTTGTGATTAGTACGTTGAAATAATATCTCCTGAGGTTGATTGCAGATTTCATGCTGTTTTAATTGATTTGAAAAGTTCTATACTTTTTGGTGATTTACAGATTTGTAATATTTATATAGTTTATTGTGCTCGATACTGGATGACCTGAAAAACGGGGCTATACCCTAGTCGTCCGTGGAGGAAGAAAAAGAAGAAGAAATAATATCTAATCTACGAATTTTCATTTTTAACAACCCTATTTCCAGATCCGTGATTTGTTACCATATTTTTTTCTTTTGTGTTACTCTATTCCTTTCCCTTCGCCCCCTTTTGTTTCCTTTTCATACACACATGCATATCTCAGAGGTAAGGAAGGAGAGTGCCTCGACCTGGAATCTTAATTTTGATACGTCACTGGATGTGATTAAAACGGTGAACAATGCCCGATTTACAATTACCAATAAGAATCATGAAGTATCAGAGAAAGGACGATGTTTAAGTGTTGCAGCTTCGCAGACGCATGAAAAAGGCACCGGTTGCCTCACATATCTTGCCACAACGATTCAACAATTTAGAATGAACCCGTCTCTTAAAGCGCCAGAAGACATACTTTCATGTTTTGCTCATGCAACATGGACGCATCCATTGAGCGCAAAAAGTGCATTCAAGCATTGATAATGAGAATATTGAGACCGTCGTTGCGCAGGGCCGGATTAAGGGGAAGGCCACATGGGCCGCGGCCCAAGGCAGCAAATCTAAGGGGCGGCAAAAATTTGCAATTTTTTAAAGTGTAGGTTTAAAAAAAATCAGATTTATAAAAACAAAATTACAAACGAGAAAAGGCGACAAAATCTCTCATTTCCTGAGAGTATAGTAATTTCTAATTGTGTCGTCTCTTAGTGATACAAGAGACAGCACCCTCAATAAGTCGAGTTACGAGAGAAACCAAACACGCAATTTGGCATGGAACGACTTAGAGAGAAATGATAACGAGGACTTGAGATGAAAAGGAGAGGACCTCGGCGCGGCGATCGGCATGTAACACATATTAGCGCCTACAAGACTGCACGAATACCTCACGCATTGCGCCAAACACAGTGCGGTCATTGCGGCCAGCGTGAAACGCATGGCGCCTACAAGACTGGATGAATACTTCACGCATTGCGTCCAACACGGTGTGGTCTGCGCGGCGCGGCGGCGGAAGTTAAAATCATTGAACCACATTTATGTTTGTTCTTTCATAATTTTTTCGTTCATTTCTTAAGAATGGAAGGCCTTGTCCACACAGAGATAAGTTTACGGAAAATGAAGTATTAAAATCAATTATTTGATAGCTAGATAAAGCAAACAAAAATCCAAACCCGAGCGTCATTATTTTCAGTTAACGAATCCTGAACAGAATATGATTAATTGGATTGTGTTTTGCGATAAAGGAACCACAATTATTTTAGAGCGACGTGTAAGCCATCCAGAGCTTTTACAGCTAAGTCGAATGAAAAATAGTAGTTCTATCTCTTTTTTCTTGATTTCTCGCCTCTTTAGGACTGCACCTGTTTCTTTGTATTGTGTGACTTTGCAGTGATGCATTTTATTACCTGTCATGGTCGGGCGAGCAATAGTGCTCGTGGTTCGCGTGTCTGAGGGCTTTGGCTTGGAAAACCCCTCTCAAGCAGAGTATCGTATCATTGTAACTTGTCTCACCTCAGCAGCTACAATTTGCAATCCGCCTAACGTGCAATTACTCCTGAAGCTCCAAGCTCTATAACCGTCTCTTACCTCGTTTCCTCCATCAATTTGCGAAGCAATTATTTGAACCAATATCGAGCCATCTTCGCCTGATATATCAAACACCTACAGGTGGCAATTACACCACAAACCCCGCATTTCTTGTTCTTTTTTTTTACTTGAAGGGCTCCTTTGCCCGAGTGGATCATATTTATTGATTTTACTCATACTTTAGGTGATTTTTCCGCAAAATTAGCGCGGATCACCGACAAATATAGGTCTTAGAGCAAAAAGAGAAGACATTCTTAAGATTTGAGTAAGACTCCTTGATTAATTTCCGATTTTACAGGCTGAAACTTTTCGTTCGTTGACGAATCCCGGTTTTATAGTTCCTAGACAATAAGACGACACGCAGGTTCCCTATCCGTCTGGGTACAGTTCGCAGGACCTCTAAATGAGGCGCGTCTGCAGAGTAGGACGACTTGGTTGGCAAAAATATGCGAAATCTGCCGTGGTAAGAAAAACCGCGAAATGGATAATGAAACGTTGCCAAATCTCTTCGAATCAAACGCAAGTTTCTTCGGATAATTTTTGAGTGATTTTCCTTTAAAATTTTAGAGAATTTTTTTTACAAGTACTTTCAATGTATAAAGAAAACGAACGTCTAGTTTTTACGGAATGTGGAGCTTGGAAAAAATGAAAATTTCGTTTCATTCAGGAAAAGTAGTTTTGAGGCCCTATTGTATGTATGTATATATATTTTTCCACCAAAACACATTGAAAAGAACAACGGAACAAACGGAAAACGCTTAACTTCAAGGTTTAATATCGTTTCGATTATTGTGCCTCGAAGGACCGAAAATGATCATATCATTTCAATGATCATTGAAAATATCTCCGGAAATTTTATCAAAAATTTCACTGAAATTCCAAATCTTTCATATTTTGCTTTCTTCGCGATCCGCATAGCCCCTTCAAATTTGAAAATATCTCTGGAAATTTTATCAAAACTTTCAATGAAATTTGGCAATGCTTGAATGCTCATACGGCGTTCTTCCCTGGCAGGGAAGAGAGGAGGATCGACACGATCAATCTAACAAGCGTCGCACACTGATCCGAGTCAATAGGAAAAGTCGAACAAAATCTGGAAACTTCGAACGCATTTATTTTCGAAAATACGAAACAAAAAAGTTTTGAATGTGGTTTTATTGGTTTTTCCGTGAACTTTCCATTCAGACACTCTTATTGAAATTGAATTTGTGACGAAATCATCATCAAAATTTGAAATTTTATCCAAAAAATTCATGTCCGACCTCCGCTATCAACTCGTTCCACTGTGCGTCGTCTGGAACGAGACGCGATCGCACCGTCACCTGTCTGGCATGGCGTCGCCGGCGCCGCGTCGCGTCGCGTCGGCCGGCCATCATGACGCGACACAACGTCTTGCGGTGATGACGGTTTATTTTGGACCCGGCTCTCATATCGCCGCTCCCCCGCCAAAAACGCCTAACTAGCCCCTCGGATGAGCCCTGTTCCGGGTGTGTTAGCATGGTGTCTGCGGCTCCGGAGGGAAAGGCGATACCCTTTCCTACGGGTCAAGCGGCGGTGTCTTCTCGCCTCGCTTCCTCATTCTAACCAGTGGCGTGGCGTGAATTGCGATGTATCGATTGTCTTGCCATTTTAACCTATGGTAAAGTATCGATTATTAAGGTGTTCGCTGCGAACACCCTGTTTATCGATCTTTTTCCATTGGTTTAAACGGCATAACAATCGATGTATCGCAAAGCACGCCACGCCACTGATTCTAACGTTCTCTTTTGCACGTGGTGCGTCGCTTTTCGACGTGGTCTCCTGTCTCTGGTAAACGATACTCCTCACCCTCGTTCTGCATATCCATGGCGGAACTAAAAAAAGTATCCTACTCGATCACGGCGTTTCAGAGTGTCAGCTGAAATGTATTTTATTACAAAACTCCCGAACGCGCGGAGTGACCGTTGACAGTTAAGAAAATGGATCTTGTTCCACAAGAACTCAAAATGGGTTTTTTCTTCTTTTAAAGCAGCCCTGGGGTCGCTTAAATGGTTGGAGAATCAAACGAATTTGGTTAGTTAAAAATGTGTCAATGTGTGGTTGTAACTACGCCATAATTGTGAAAGTTATGGCGACTCAAAATTCACTGGGAAAAAAAAACTTTGGATGTAGAGTCCAGACTCTTGAAAACATTGACAAGAAAAAGGACTCTTGATTCAATCAGATTTAAGCTTAAATCAAAAGGAAATCCGCTCAAATTAAGAGCCTTGGTTCTTGATTTAAGCAAAAATCCGTTTGAATCAAGAGTATTTTTTCTTGTCGATGTTTTTAAGAGTCTGGACTCTAGATCCAATGTGTTTTTGTCCAGTGTTGGGCATAGCCCTGTTTTTCAGGCCAAGTCAACTTTAGATTTTCACAAAGATTCTCTTGCCGGAAAAGTTGCTCTCTTGGACTGAGGTCTCATTTCCAGCGGATGGCCGCAAATATGCGTCTGGATAAGGTTAGAGTTAAATATTTTCCACTTCAACGGGAGGGAAAATAAAAATGTATCACTGATTGTTGCGCGCTCGTTCTAACTACTTCGCCTTCAATACTAAAGTAGGCAATGTGAGCGACTTGAGAGCAGTAATAGTTGCTTGCAGTGATGTAGTTACGTTCATTTTGCATTAAACATTGCTTCAAACTACTACTATCTTCTAGAAGCGCCCCGTTCGACACTTTTTCTGACCCGTTCTCCCCGATTGGAGAGAGTCGGAAAATCGTTTCAAGTCAATGACACTGTTTCCCCTCTCTTTAAATGAATAATAAACAATGAATTCTATGTGAGGCAGCTTACCTAGATGGATATACAGGTAAATTGTTTTAATGCACAGAATTAAAACGGACGAAATCCAGTCTTGCGAACCTGCAATAATCGCCACTTCAAAGAAGCGGACGTTTCGAGTTCACCACAGACCTCCAAGAGGCACACCCACCCTGGTTTACCTCCTAATCCCACCTATCTGCCTCGTCTCGAAATAGTCCTTTCTGAATGAATGTTAAAACGGCCAAGTCAACGAGCAGCCAGTACAGCTTAAAATATTCTCCGTCAATTCTTATACCGCTATTAGCTTTGCGCCAAAAGAAAACACAGAATAATGAATATGATGGCTTGTAAAGTGAATGAGAGGGGGAGAGGATGGAGGGGGACGGTTAGAGGGAGGGGGACGAGAGGAGGGAGAGATATAGAGATAATACGAGGCAAGAATCAAGACCGAGAATGGGATAACGAATTTAATGCCCGAAGGAATCTTGCACTCGAACTGGTCGAGAGTCAATTCTATAATCGGATTGTACGCTTAAAACCTTGCGGGGAAGGCGGCACAAGACTGTGAACAAGATACCTTTATGCATGCAAAAAAAAAATAAAAGAGTAGTTTTAGCTAGGGCTATTTATCTTAGTTATATGCTTGAGCCCCATTCGTTTTGCAATGCATTCTACCCTTCTTTGCCACGTTTTTCATATTATTCGTTCCCTCCTATCTCCATGGAAACTGCTCATATACTTGGATGTCCCACAAAAAGAGAAATATATGCTCAGGGGCCTACATCGTGGGCATAGATTTTGTCATGCGATAAATACATAGGTGTGATACCAATGGTGGCATTGAAAGAGGTCATACTTCAATTTGAATAAAGAATATATCTGCTGTTTAGATCAAAATTCTCTAAAATGCCATCACATATAAAACAGTTAACACGCTGAGAATCTGCTGTCTCAAAACCATAATTTTCGAGTCATGGTATGAAGTCATATACCTTTTCCGAACTGTCTCTCAAAGTCAAAATACAGTCTCTGTTTTATTCTTATTGCTGTTCACGAGAGGCCTTTTTCACTTTTCTCTATCCTCAGTAGCCAATCTAAGACGAAGTTGCTGACGATGAAAATAAGTTACTGACGGTGATAATAATTACAAGATAACGTATATATGCAAATCCAGTTACACCGACTGTGTTGAACTAGAGTATTTTGTCAAAAAGATTTTTTTTTCTTTCAAAAGTTTGTCAGCTTCTCGAAGAATTATATATGCCGAGTGGGCCTAAACATTGTCCCATTTCGTAATAGTAACAACCTCATGCTGCCAGACAATTCGTGTGACAATTCGCAGGATCATTAATCCCTTGGCATCGTCGCTGAACACTATTACAGACGACAGGTTTCGGCTTTCAGCGTAGGATAGAGGCTGTCTACATCCTACATCTAACTGGGGAAGATTCCCACAGCGGTTGCGGGTTGCATACACACACACACATTGAAGGCGCATATAGCCGCTTCAAAATATGACTCTCGCACGTCCCACTGCACAGGCACAGGTGAGTTGCCAACGACAGCAAACTAATTGATGCTGTATATTGTCATTTATACATTTTTCTCGAGATATCGATTTTTTTGGTAATGATGCTTTTCCTTTTAAGTTCTTAGGGATCTTGTATCGGGATTCTTTGTTCCCAGCAGCAAAATTTCCAGGAGAGTAAATTTTAATGCATGTTTCCTCATTAAATGCGAGTTTGGCCTGCGAGGGAACAAAAACGCTTAGCTACAGAACGCCGGATTGATACCTCGATTATTCAGGAAAATTTGTCTCAACATCAGGAGTCGGAGACATGATTCTTCACTGGAAAATTGGCAGAGAGAACAACCGTCCAGCTCACAAGCCAATAATTATTACGAAAATATTTTATATCATCGGGTTTAGACCATCAAAATGAGATAAAAACTTCGATGCAGATATCGAAGTCTTCAAAATAGAACACGAATCTTTAAGTGGACAAAAACTTCGATTACTAAAACCCCACGACGATTCTTAGAAGTTGGCAACACTGTATTTTCTCCATTTAAATGTACGTAGAACAATCGATTCTTGGCGAGGCATCTTGTCTCACCTAAAATCGAAATTTTTGATGGATTTAAATACAGGAAAACCAGCGTTGCCAACTTTCATGATTCGCCACTGCCAGATCCGACGCTCAGTCTCAGTAATTGAAAACTTTGGTTACCTCGACTAAAAACTTTGTTTATGGATAGACGGAAATTATTTGATCCGCGTGCACTATTAACCCAAGAGGGGATCGCATCGACCTGCTATCCTCTTGTCAATGGAGGGAACTTTTACTTCAGGGAATCCAGATTTTCTCAAGGGCAAGAGCAAAAATTTGCCCGACGCATCGAGATTCCTCAGTAACCTGCCTCACATAGAATCCATTGTTTTATACTCATTTGAGTGAAGAAAAATTAGCGTTGCCAACTATCAAATTTCGCAAATATTCACGACAGAAAACTGGGGAACACCTTACGGATTGCAACCTCTGCAAAAGATCCCAAGATTGAGGCATTTTCTTATAAAATTCTGGGACCATGTGACGTTTCCGTTTTCGGGTAAAAAAAATGAAAGAAAAAGAGAATTTTATTTAAAGTCCCAAACCTCTTCGGGGAGTTCTGCCCCGATTTGTCTCATCGATCACCAACACCAGTGGACACCGTTTTTACCAGATTCGACCAACCAGATCCGTTGGTTTTCGATAGATCGAACGTTTTTTAGAACCACCTCGGGGGGTGGTGCCAAAACCACGCACCAATGTTGCGATTCGTTGGTCAGTTCCAAACTCCAATACTTAGAGTGGCAGCTCGGAAGTGCAGGCACAAAAGTAGTACCGAATCTCTAAATAAAATTCGCTTAATGAGATGAAATTTTACAGTCAGGCTGATTCTAGTTGAATCAGTGGCGTGGCGTGAATTGCGATACATCGATTGTTATGCCATTTAAACCTATGGTAAAGAATCGATTATTTAGGTGTTCGCTGCGAACACCCTGTTTATCGATCCTTTTCCATGGGTTTAAATGGCATAGCAATCGATACATCGCAAAGCACACCACGCCACTGAGTTGAATCCGCCCGATTGATCGCAAGAAATGTCGAATAAAATCGGCGAAACGGCAACGGCGACGTGGAGTTACAGGATCCAAATGAATGCACGTGCAAAAATGATAGCCGTAAGAGGAGTGAAGAGAGGCGACTAGTGGGCGGTTGGAGAGGGGAGGGGGTCACCCCCGACCCTGCCCCCGCCCCCGGGGGCACGAGGAGAGCATCGCACGGGGGAGAGGGGGGCCTCCGGAGAAGAGGTGACGGAGCTCCGGAAAAGCTCGGGGGGCCGGGCGTGGAGAGTGGGGACGACCGGCCGCGGGAGGGGGAGAGGGGCGCCTCGAGAGAGAGGGGAAAGGGGCGCCTCGAGAGAGAGAGGAAAGGGGCGCCTCGCGCGGTCACTCACACAACGAACGGCGCGCCGCGCCGCGCCGCCGTCTCGCGCGGCTTCTAATCTATAAAATACATCCATAGTAGAGTGCTCCGCTGTCAAGGTCACGCGCCCGGCGCTGCCGCCGCCTAAAGCTGCCACGTCTAGTTGATAAAAATTTTTTGAAGGGGGAGGGGCTCGAGCGAACCTGTTTTGCTTTTGGAACTCACACCCTACGGCCAAGGGAAGAAATGAGGAACACGAGAAAGAGGTACATTCAGAATTGCTACCAAATCCAGAAAATGAATTTCCCCGATGTCCCCAACACATTTTGGTGAAATTCCCTGACAATTAAAGATGTGCCAGATGACCAAAAAGACATAATTTGAGGTAGTTTTAGCGTAAAATATGTTGTTCGAAACGTCAAACCCATCCTAGAAAACAAATAAAGGCGCTTATCAATTTTTCTCTGACACTTTCGTCATTTTCCCTGAAATTTCCAGGTTTCCACTGAATCTTTAAAATTCCCTGACATTTCCTCGACTGGGGCAACCCTATACATTACCTGCGTCCGTTTCACCTCCGACCATCCGCAAATTTAACTTTTTTTCGTTTCGAAGAATAATTGTGCTCGAATTGTATTGCAAAACTGTAGTGGGGAGAGTTAAGCTAATCGGATAGAGAGGCTGGAGAAACGATAGCCGCCGCCGCCCCCCTCCCCCCGCCCACCTTTAACTTTAGCAAAATTTTAGTACGTCATCTAATTTTACTTGAATTGTATCGGTCGTTTTGGAAATTGCAACCGCCATATTACAGGAAAATTGGGGCGGGACTGGTGAAATGTTAGTCGGAAAGGTACACGCATCACCACTAACACCGGCGAAACGAATTGTATTTGATCTGTATTGAATTGAATTGTATCGTCAACCTTGCTTAACCAAAGCTCATTGTGTATTTCAGGTACAACCTACTTTTCTGGCAGAAACATTGTCAATTTTGCGGTGGGAGGTGTACCATAGAATGTTCGTCATAGGTACCTTCTTATCAATCTCTCAACATTGTGTTACCTTCATAAAACCCTTAGAATAAAATTCGGAGGGCACTCCACTCCGGAGCCAATGATGCTCCGAAACAAACGTCCCGATTTGAGTAAGTCAGAGCGAAATCAACTCTTTTGCAGAGTTAACTTCGCTTTTGACGAGTAGATCTCACTCCTCACTCAAATTACTTGGGGTTTTCACGTGAAAAATTAGTTCCGTGGTGTAATGCTTTCTAAATATATACTGCGCGATTTTTGATGGTATAGATAATCTTAGAGTCACTGCACTCACCACACTAGGTCAAGATTGAATCCCATCGATTCAGCTGAACAAGTATACAATTAGGGACTTTCATCGGGAAAACTCACCTGCAACAGAATAAAAAATTGGCCTCCGGCCAATTTATGCGCGGCGCTTCGCGCCGCGTACCGGCGCTTCGCGCCGGCATTTGGGGGGCTTCGCCCCCCCATCCACTTCGCGGATTGGTGCGGGGACCGCACGGGACTTTCTCGCTCGAGCCGGCGCTTCGCGCCGGCATTTTGGTGGCTCCGCCACCTATCCCTCAACGATCTGATTCTGTAAATACCATTTTTATCGTGTTTGTTGAAACTTAATTGGAACTCCTCAATGATATGTGATGAACATATTCAGAATCGCTTGTCAACACTGAGAGGCATCTTCGATTAAATAATACACGAATAATGCCACACAGTGAAGACTGCGATCCTTAAAAATCTTAGCAATTCTAAGATTCTTGAGGATCTACTGAGGTAATTGACAGAATGCTTTAGACATGGTCATAATCTCGGTGGAATCATTCATTGGTACAACAATTATATAAAATAGTAGACTATGAAACAGTACTCACTTAGAAATATTAAACTTAAAATATGATCTGAAAAAAAGCACATCACAGCTACAAGCCCTTTACTTATGAAATAAAATAATAAAATTATAAATTAACTCAAATCATTCATTTCGCACTAACGCACTATGAACGGATACTAGGTTTTACAACTTATTTTATAAATTATACTAACTATAATGAACTAAACATCGAAAATGAAAATTATTAATATTTTCATTTGGTGAAGTAGGAATAGAAAGTTAGGTTAGTTCCTAAAAATTACCCTGCAGCTGTTACTCTTGGGCTGTTCCTCAGAATTTTCTCAGTTCTCTTGGAATATGCCACTGGCCAGTAGGATTAGCTCTCTGGCGTCCTCCAGGACTCCAGCCAGTACCACGTCTTAAGCATGAATAGAGAAAGCTTCTCAAGAACTGCCTAAAAGGCGACTACATATCGGAATTTTGTAAACTGCTCCTAAGACACTTGTGTCAGATTCTTCTCTGACGTGGCATTGGCCAGTAGGATTGGCTCTCTGGCGTCCTCCAGGACTCCAGCCAATACCACATCTGCAGCATGAATCAGACAAGGATCTCAAAAGCTGCAATAACATAGCGATTAACGCGAATTTTACCGGGCTGTTCCTTAGAATTTTCTCAGTTCTCTTGGAATATGCCACTGGCCAGTAGGATTAGCTCTCTGGCGTCCTCCAGGACTCCAGCCAGTACCACGTCTTAAGCATGAATAGAGAAAGCTTCTCAAGAACTGCCTAAAAGGCGACTACATATCAGAATTTTGTAAACTGCTCCTGAGACACTTGTGTCAGATTCTTCTCTGACGTGGCATTGGCCAGTAGGATTGGCTCTCTGGCGTCCTCCAGGACTCCAGCCAATACCACATCTGCAGCATGAATCAGACAAGGATCTCAAAAGCTGCAATAACATAGCGATTAACGCGAATTTTACCGGGCTGTTCCTTAGAATTTTCTCAGTTCTCTTGGAATATGCCACTGGCCAGTAGGATTAGCTCTCTGGCGTCCTCCAGGACTCCAGCCAGTACCACGTCTTAAGCATGAATAGAGAAAGCTTCTCAAGAACTGCCTAAAAGGCGACTACATATCAGAATTTTGTAAACTGCTCCTGAGACACTTGTGTCAGATTCTTCTCTGACGTGGCATTGGCCAGTAGGATTGGCTCTCTGGCGTCCTCCAGGACTCCAGCCAATACTACATCTGCAGCATGAATCAGACAAGGATCTCAAAAGCTGCAATAACATAGCGATTAACGCGAATTTTACCGGCTGTTCCTTAGAATTTTCTCAGTTCTCTTGGAATATGCCACTGGCCAGTAGGATTAGCTCTCTGGCGTCCTCCAGGACTCCAGCCAGTACCACGTCTTAAGCATGAATAGAGAAAGCTTCTCAAGAACTGCCTAAAAGGCGACTACATATCGGAATTTTGTAAACTGCTCCTAAGACACTTGTGTCAGATTCTTCTCTGACGTGGCATTGGCCAGTAGGATTGGCTCTCTGGCATCCTCCAGGACTCCAGCCAATACCACATCTGCAGCATGAATCAGACAAGGATCTTAAAAGCTGCAATAACATAGCGATTAACGCGAATTTTACCGGGCTGTTCCTTAGAATTTTCTCAGTTCTCTTGGAATATGCCACTGACCAGTAGGATTAGCTCTCTGGCGTCCTCCAGGACTCCAGCCAGTACCACGTCTTAAGCATGAATAGAGAAAGCTTCTTAGGAACTGCATTAAGTCGGATATTTATGAATGAGGGAGGTCCTTTGAGGCAAGCTCGGCATAAGTTTCACCGGCTAAGGAATCAAGTTCAAAATAGATCGGTTTGTGGTCTGAAAAGTAGCTTTCGTAAACTCCGCGCCTACCCAGAGGAAAGTTCGAGAAAATTACATCTATTTGCGTATTGAAATCAGTCGTCACAGTTTCAGGTAAAAGTGCAGACGTCATTCCATGAGTTTTTAAGAAAGGCAAAAGACATTTTTCACGATGACCAATTATGTCAAAGTTGAAATCTCCTAATAGTGTCACCCGAGATTTTTGAGGAATCAACACTTCGATAATCGATTTGAAAACAGACACGGGGGTTCCAGGTGATTTATAGCCAGTTAATACCCAAGTGTCTCCTACTTTGAATCGAATTGCCTCCATCACGAATTTTTCACCTGTTTCCTTCCTTCCGTCAACTTGGGAAACATCAACTCCGTTTTTAACGAAACAGAGCAATCCACGCGGGGCCCTAATTTTATCACAATCGGACCGATACGCGATTCGAAAGCCAGGAAAATGAATTTCATCCGTAGGTAAGGTCCAAGTCTCCGCTAAGATCAGTATGTCCGCTCTGGAATACCACATATCAGACTTTACGTCACAGCTGTGCTTATTAAAAGATCTCACGTTATGATATGCAATTACGAGACCACTCTTATTTTCCAAGTTCCAGAACGCGAGTTGCAAAGGATCTTTTCTTAACCTTTCCATTTCAAGCACAATAGGATCGTTGGGTTTTGGTGGAGGTGGCGGTTTAAATTCTCCTAGAATATACAAACCCGAAAGACTGGTGACTCTGCTAAAGGCTACGTATGTTACCGGCCTAGTCCATTTCCCTGGCTTACTGAAGTCGATACACACTGATTCGTATGTTTGGCCCTGACTTTTATGACAGGTCATTGCTTCCGCGGGAACGACAGGGAACTGCACTCGGACGATTCTTAAACGACAGTCTTTAGATCCCGAAATTACGACACTTTTCCTACTCAACGGTACAAGTCGCGGATGGAGCTTCATCGCCTTCATGTAATCACGAACAGCCAGTCGAGCATTACTGCCTACATTCGAATTTTCACCAAAATCGAGCCAAATTCTGTCAATAATCGTGTCTTGATCAGGCTTGTAAGTAATACTGACTAAAGTACCGACAGCGCCGTTGACCAGGCCATCGCGAACACTAACATTAATGGTGATCATGTACTTGATCCCTACTTTAAAGACTACTCTATGAGGTAGGCCTTTTAAATCATCTAATTTTTTGTTCATCAAAGATCTAACCGCGTAATCGATTCGGCTTTGAGTTGCCTTACCTAATACAGTATTTTTCGCCTCAGAAACGGATTCTGCTTCCGGACACTCGAAAATTTTTGCCGCATTAAACGCGTCAACCTGCTTATTGAAACAATATAAACGAATAGCCTCTTTTGGGACATCGGATTCATTTTTTACTTGCCTCGATTTAAAAAGCTTCATATCTTCTTCAGTGAGCGTGCCCCAACATAAATTATTGAGAGCTTCGATGAAAGCTTTTTCACCTTTTTGCCTCATAATTTCGGTTAATTCAAACATCTTAAAGTCGCGCCAGTTGAAGTTCGATTCTAACAGAAGACTAAGTTCGGTGATATTAGGGGGTTTAAAAATCATAGAGTCCTGCACGGGAGGGATTTGACCAAAATCTCCTACGACAATAATATTTATACCACCAAAGGGGTCGGTGTTTCTTTTTATTTCCCTGCATCTCTGCTCAATGTAAGTTGCCATTTTACCGCCTAGCATGGAAACTTCGTCTATAATAATCCATTGACAGTCCCTTAGTTCTGTAATTAAATGACTAGCCGATGCAGGATTGAGTGGCGGCATTTGGCCTCCGTATTTGGTCACTGGCAGGACGAACGCTGTGTGGACGGTAACGCCACCGATTATATATGCAGCTTTGCCTGCATATGAGCAAAGGAGCACTTTTACACTATCAGGAGCAAAATTTAGATTATTGTCGTAGTGTCGGGTCACGGATTGGAAAATTGTTTTAATCACCGTAGATTTTCCAACCCCACCGGCCCCGCTAACGAATATATGTTGGAGTCCTCTATCTATTTTCGCACAGTGGAGTACATGCATGCATATTTCTCTCTGTTTGACATTTAAACGCCGAAACATTGAATGCAGCTCCTCAGTTTGAACTCTTTGCGGCGCTGTTATCCGATTTTGCTCGACTACGGTATCACTACTTTTGCCACCCTGTGCTAATACATCGACATTCTGATCAAGAGGCAGCTGATCAGCAGCAAATTCATCTTCTTCTTCAATTTCCCTTTCTCTATTTTCATTTATGGCTGCTTCTAAAGCGTCTTCAAGGACCTCGTCTTCATCAATAGCTGAAAAATTACCCCTATTTTTTTTAATAATATCGATGCATTCGCGGTACTTCAATTCAAGGTCGCATTTTTCGACCTCATCGACCTCATTACGCCACGGATAAAAAAGACAAATTTGTTCGCGGTAGAAATTTGGAGGATCGATAAGTTCTTTGTAACGACGGTACCGAAGAACTTTTCGTTTTCCTCTCTCTTTGTAAATATACTCTTCATCTGCGTCGTCGTTTTCATCCTCGTCGTCCTTCCTATTTTGCCTAGTGTACGAAGTCGCGAAATCTGCTAAACAAACGTCATTTAACTTTTCGGGCCTTTTGCTATATTTTTCGTGAATATTTTCCGCGTAAATATCGCCTGAGTCAGCATCCAAATTCCGAAGTTGAGCATTCATTTTTAGCATCCGCGTACGTTCAGCGATTGGGGACGTATTTACGAATACAATACTCCTGCTACTCTTGATGATGGGGAGTGGATAGCTTTGGTATACTGCCTCTTGGGCTGACATCAAATTCGCATTTATAAAGACGTTCGATATATTCCGTAATTTTTCGCGCACGTTGGTGTACCCGTTCTTTATATCGTCGGCAGCTTCTTGGAGCAATTTAGAGAGACCAGCATCTGCCTTACTGATATAATTAATAATATAACTTGCGAGCCCGTATTCTTCCAGAATAAATTGCATATCAATATTAGCTTCGAACAGATACAAAAGGGTTTTGTTGTGAGCATTAATCGCGACTTCTCTGCTAGTCCTTCTTAAAAATACCTGTGGTCTTTTAAGAGAACTCCTAATAGCAAGAATGTACCTATCTTCCGTCATACCGAGTTCCTTCAAAATTTCGTCGAAAGTGACCAATCGTGGTTTTGAAAAGAAATCTTCACACAGGTCGCATACTTTTTTCCAGTCCTCTTTTGACTGTTCTGACCTTTCATTTTTTTCCAAAGGGCGCAATATGGTGGTTGCTTTCATTGGCGGTAAAGGGAAATGAAAACGACATTTTTTCACGTACCTCCTTCCTTTATAACACGTCCGGGTGTGCTGATGCGTAACGTAAGCCGTGTAAGGGCAATGCTCCTCATGAGCACACGTAATAAATGTATTAATGAAATCGACGACTTTGCGCACCGAGGTTTGATCTTCCGGGTTGTACAGGGGAGCATTTTTCAACCACAAAAATATATGCTCATGAGGTGATCCGCGTTGTTGGAATTCCACGCGTTCGTAAGAATCCTCTACTCTGTACTCGCTTCCAAACAGACCGTCTGCTTGTCGTAAATACCACATTATCTTTGAAACTTTATAATCGAAGTACCGAGCGCATGTTGTCGGGTCGCTTTTAATTAGAGCCGTCTTTTTATTAAAACTTAATTCGACCGCTTCTTTTAAGGAGATTTTCTTTCCTTCATTTATTTGCACTAAGCCTTGGATAAGTTCCGGCCATCTGTTTTCCGCTGCAGAAAGAGTAAGAAACAGCGTCGGCTGACCAAGTTGCCTGAGCATGGCCATCAACCCCTTCTTTTTATCCTCTAACCACGCGGGGGAAGATCGAATGTTCTTAAGTACGCGAAAACCTTCATCGTGTTTAATTAAGGAGTCAAGACAAGCTTTATCTAAAATATGGCCGGCATTTAAATTTTCTGTCCTTCTAGTTTTCCTCAAACAAATATTAATGTTGGACAGACATGCCAACTCCATCTTTTTCTTCGCCATGTACAAAATTCTAGTTGGGGTACAACTTCGGCGGTCACATCTTCTGAGTTCCGATTTTACTCTCTCTGAATAATAAATTTTACCGATGGGCGTATACGGTTGTCCGCAAAAAAGAGATGGAAAAGAAAGCTCCTCTAAGTCTGGCTGCAAATGCCAGGGCACCGGTGCCTTACCCTGACCAGGCGCCATGATACGAATGCGATCGTTCAGTTCGGCGTCTCTGTTCATAAGAAGCACTTCTTCGTCGACTTCTTCAATTAATTCCTCCGGTTCTACAGGATCGTCTCCAAGACTATTCTCATTTCCCGCGTCACAGACTTCGTTAACTGGTACCATATTCGAGGGATCAGAAGGAGTTGCCGCGGGGCAATTACGTTCTTTCACAGTTTTTTCGGTTTCCTCTACTGGAACGCCCTGTTCTGGAGGGACTTCAGAGGCGGGCCGCGTCAAATTCTGATCATCAGAGTTTACCCTATCACTTGGATCCACGATGAAATCTACCTCCTCATCAACATTCAGACAATGAGCATTTAAAAAATTTTCATCGATGGAAATGCCATGCTTAACGTACAGGGGAGTGCTCTTAAGGTAATTCAATGCATCCGCAACCTTAGATGGACGAATTGTCTCATACATGTAATGAGAGGCGTGGTCTAAGTGCCGTTTAAGCTTTATTTGCACGGTTGCCATGTTATCAAATTGTCGCGGAAGAACATTCACCATGTCATTGACCTCGACAGGAATATTTACGACACTACCTTTAAGTCCAAGTTGTGGATTAACGCTGCGCGGTTTTAATGGTCTAATTTGCATAAAATTAATATAAGGAGCGACCATGCGTTCCTCTAGGGGTTTCAAATTCGCTAAACATGCCGGAATATCTGGGAATTTCAACCCGTTGATAACTGCTAACTTAGGAATTTTACCTTTTTTGACATATTGTTGGCATGTTATACACACTTTGTCTGTAACGACACTACTGACGCTACGTGAGATAGCACAAAAGCTCCTCAAACCTAGCTTTTCCTCGAGTTCTTCCCAATCAAGAGTTCGAATAGAGTGTGGGAAGAAAAGGCCCTCACAAAACATGCAGATCGAATTTGGAAAATCGGATCGGAAATTGATAACTTTTAATTTTAATGCATCGGCTCTAGTTCCACCATCATGCAAAGCAGTCCTGTACTCTTCTCTAAATTTTAAAAACTGATTTTGCCTCCTTTCATTCATTCTTTGAGCATTGTTATTTCTTTCCCTCTCTCTGGAATTTTCATTTTGTCTAGCTTTTTTCTTGCTTCGCAAACTGGCTTCACGGTCTTTTTCCTCAGTAACAATACTTTGCCTTTTCCTCTTCCTGAACTCTGTATTTTCTTCCCTTTCGTGCGTTCTAAATTCTTCGTCCTGACGTTTTTGTCTCTTAGCTTGCGCTTCTTTTTCCCTTTCACTTTGCCGTACGCTAGGAATGCTCCTTTTTTTCCGGAGCAAAGAGTTTTCTTTTTCTCTGAAATTTGGATTTGCTCTCTGCTTCTGCTTTTTCTGCGTTTCACTTTGTTTTTTCGAAGGTGCATTATTTTCCCTTCGCTTCCTCTTATTGTCAGCGTCCTTTTTCTTTCGTAAATTTTCGCGTTCTCTTTTGCTCAGTTTACTAATTTTTGAAACTTGACTTTTCGTCAAACTATTGCCTATTTCTTTTTCCGGAAATGCGCCGTTGGAGCATTCAAAGACATCAACAGACAGCGAACTACTGATCATGGGATCAAACTCAATTTGAGTATCTTCATGATGCTGGGGAGCATTATCCGCAGTGGACATGTTTCCGCTGTTACTTGTCTCTGTGACCAACACGGGGGCGATACAAAATAAGCTAAGATTATTTGAACTAAAATTATAGCGAAGCGTTGCCACCATAGCTTCCAAACTCTCAAAGCTCGCTAAAGTTGCGACTGCGTCATCCGAAGCTAAGCGCAGTCCATTTCTATCACGTTTGTGAGGGTCGAAAATCAAGAAAGTTCCGTCTTTTTTGAAAACAGCCACCGAAAGTAAGGAGCATGTTAAAATGCCATGCTCGTATTGGTCAAAAAATCTGGTCAACTCTGGAAATAATTCAGGAAGTATGCCTTGGAAAGGCTCTAGAGGAACAGATATATTGAACGTATGTCCTAAAATTTCAACGACGGGATGAGTCTCGTCGGCGGGGAAAAATCCGGAAGCATCGAGACATCTTCCAAAACGCTGTTGATAAGTCTCAACCGACAAATAATACAATCTATTACCACAATCAAGAGTACCATCGACGATGATCGGGCTCCAAGAAGGAAAAGTGATTAATTTAGACATGCAGATAGCTGATAAACTCATGCATGTGCACTGCTTGTTTCTACCATACCCTTCATAAATACGTGAGTCTTGACTTCTAGTTCCGCGGACGATAGCGGCCGGAGGATGGGGCAAATTTAATAAATCGGTCTGATTTTTGGTAGGCTCTGCCACAAATCCTTTCAAAGATTCCGAATAGGATTTCATCATTAAATTAGGGATAAACAGACTAAAATTGGCATCAATGTAATTAATTTGAACGAAATTTTCAAGGAAAGCCTTGAGGTTCAATTTAAATTCAAGGGTGGGTCATTTTCAAAGGCAGTCTCAAGTACAAATAAATTGTGAGAGATACTACAAAAAAAAATAAACGCTAGGTTCTAAAATTATTAAGCATCTGAATTGTAAACAGGTAGGTACTATTGAGCCCTAATTCTTATTATTAAACGCATGCAACTTACAAATACGAGTACCACAGGTGAGGAAACGGTGGAGAAACGGAGACAACGAAACATAAACAACACAAAAATAAAGTTCAGTGGAACTATTTTTCAAGAGAATAAAATAATTAACACTGACTTCACACTTTAAATCACAGTTCTCCTGAATATAAAAGGGGTAAGAAACGATTAATCCAAAAAATTCTTCAGTTTCCAGAGGAATAGATTCAAAACGACAGAGCAATCTTGCAGCAGTGCAGTCAATACCAGCCAATTCGTTCAAGATGTAGCAAATGAGTCATTCATTTGTTTTTTTCATAATGAAGAATTAAAACACTTAAGACGGGGCATGACAGGTAGTGACAGGTTGACGGTGTGATGCCATGACGAAGTAAAGGGGTACCTCTGCACCAGAGACAAGTTGTCTTGCTGGTTGCAGTCATTTCCTCGTAAAGAGCGGTCGTCATTTATAGAAACAGGTTTTGTGGCAAAATCGGTTGCGATTTAAGTTTGTTAAGCCGTTAATTAATGAAATTAATCGACTCTTCTTATGATAATCTCATCATTCAGGAGGTGGTGGCGAGCGGAGAAATGTACAAGCCTACGTCACATCAAGCAACGACAAGGCGGATAAAGAATGGTGGTCGCATTTCGATTTTGGCTGCCATCTTGAAGCGCTGTGACGTCAAGAGGGTACGGTTTTTGCCATGCAATTCGAGGTTGACCCGGCTCCCCCGGCCTCGGCCGGCCCATGTACCCAATACCGTGTGACGTCCAGAGGGTACGAAATGCGACCACCATTCTTTATCCGCCTTGAAGCAACGATATAGCAAAAGAAGATCGTGACATATTTGGGTCACGTAATGCGTGAAACCCTCATTCCCATTGGACAGTGTGCATCTTACGTCATGGCCAAAACCAACAACGGCCGGCTTGCCACCTCCTTCTGCATGCGCCCGTCCGTTCTCCATTCTCTGCTCAACTTCGCACAGGCTTGGATTGTTATCTTGGTAATTTCCTATTTTTTTGGAAGAATTAATCAGGTAGCGTAACGTTCGTATCTTATCCGCTCTCCAACTGATCTCTTATCTCTGGTCCAAACTCTTGTTCTTCTTCTGAGCTAATCTTTTCTCTTGATTTGTCTTTACTTTGTATTCTTCACACCTAACCTAGTTACTTCATCTGTCATCATGTACGTTTTCCTTGGAGCCAGTCAATTGGTTCGTATGCTTAATAATTTTCCTGTCGAAGATTCTGTATCCTTGGCAGTTAGTGGTGCTTCTGCTTGTTGCCTTCCTCCGGCAAACCATGATCTTTGGCTCCGATCGATCCTAAAAACCCAGATTCTTAAGCGCCTTTCAAGAAATGAAGCCTTCGACAAAGACAGGGATATTCTTATCATTCTAGCAGGGACTAACGACATCAAGGCGGAAGTTGATGTCCCAGCCCTTAAAAAGGCCTTGAAGGCCCTCCTTCTTTATGCCGAAAGACACTTTCGCTTCATCGTCGTCGGCAGAATCCCTCCTATTCCTCTCTTTCCTGCGCATGTCAATCGCAAGATTGATGTGGTCAATCAATGGTTGTCGAGCTTTTGCTCCAGAGAATCATTGCGTGATCGTGTTCTTGTGGTTGACAGCTTCTCTCCCTTCATGCGTCAAGACTCTTGGGAGCCTGACCGCCGATTTTACGAAAAGTTTTATTTTCCTAAAAGAGGTCATCAGAATCGCCGAGTAGACTTGCTTCACTTGAATCGAGAGGGTCTGCGCATCCTTCATCGTCTCCTCCTGGAAGCGGCTGAGCGTTTCACAACCTAAAGTCTTCCCTTTTTTTTTGTCCTCAACTCTCCAAACTGTGCTCGAAGTATCCAACCGGTTCTCTAAAGGACCACTGAACAGTATTGACCGGAATGTGTGTACTTTATTCTATCCACATTTCATTGCAATACTATCATTGGCTCCTCTAAATTTACAGCACTAAGGTTTTACAAACACAGCTACTTTAAATACACCATAATTAATCAATGTTTTGAATTCATGTGAGTGTCAACACAAAGTTTACTAAAGATGAGAATAATTTCAATTTCTTCATTGCAAGTGCTGTTCAGTTTCATGTTTTGAATTCATGTTGAGTGTCAACACAAAGTTTACTAAAGATGAGTATAATTTTAATTTCTTCATAGCAAGTGCTGTTCAGTTTCATACAGTGGTCATTGTTTGTTCATGGTTCGCATTTTCTTCCTTGGATTTACGAATTGATGCCTTGATCACAGGCTTCATCTCTAACGGATGTATGGCTTACTATTTGTTCAAAGGTATTGGAATTAAGTAATCATATAAGTAAAGATTACCACTTATATTTAGTTGTCAAGCATTGTGTGGGATTAAAATTTAAGAAGTGCCTACTTTTGGTAGCTAGTTCCTTCTTAAATTTTAACCAGGGGGCCAATTATTTAAAGTTTAAAGCAGCCCGATAAGACATCCAATTGCAATATATTACATGGTTAAGATAGGGCTATGTCTTATAGTTTCAGGCTCATGCCACAATCACACGCTGAATGTGGCTTGAATGTAGAAGTCATCGACCCGATGCCTGAATTTTGCGCGTGACGCGCAAAATTCAGCAACGATTCTCAGCAACCACCAATTTTGAATTTGTTTGAACTATTCAAGTAGATTTGATACACATCGGGATGAAAATAACTCGAATCTGCTAAATTTCAGCCGATTACTGATGACTTCTACATTCAGCTGCTAAATTCAGCGTGTGATTGCAGCATGACTTAGCTTCAATAATTAGGCCGCAGGTGGCCTCATTTTTAGCACTGAAATAACCTATCCCAGCAGCAAACATAATTTGGATGATGGAATAACTGTTTAAATATGGACTGCGTATAGAAGTAAAGAATCAAGTCTATTGAATTGCTTTCAAAAAGATGCAACTTTTCCTTTCTGTGAAAAATGCCCCAGAATTTGAATAATTTGTGTTTTTCCACCCAAGCATTCTGGTTTTAAATGAACTGAACGGGAATGCATGCATTCAGTTTCCCTTAAGGTCAGGTTGCATAATTTTAATGGCAATGGAACTTGATTCATTTCTAAATATCACTGTTCAAATGAGCTTTAGGATTTCCAAAACAGGATTTTATAGGTATCTATTTACTTACGAGGACCCTGCATTAACAATGCCAAGTAAGATTTTCTTGGGAGCGCAGAGCCTGCAAAGCAGCAATGGAACTTGATTCATTTCTAAATATCACTGTTCAAATGAGCTTAAGGATTCCCAAAATAGGATTTTATACCTATTTATCTCAGAGGACCCTGCGTCAACAACGCTAAGTAAGAACTGCTTGGGAGCGCAGAGCTTGCAAACGTTTCTGATTTCATACCCTATCATTTCTCCATGGTCAGCCGATGATGTCGCAAAGGAAGATTAAATCCATTCTGCCAATACCTACCATTCCTCAGACACAAGCAGATATTAATTTGGCTATTAAGTACAGTCAATCACTATTTCTACATATTTTGTGTCCAATACTCTGAACTTTTTCAGGTCGCTTATGCTACGTTCGAGGAGAGGTACTGTGTGAACTCGGAGGAAGGGAATCGCAAGGTTGTTGTGATTGAGTTAATAATTTATATCAACAACTGTAAAGTATGGTATTTGGTACATATATAGACCCTGCGTCAACAATTCTAAGTAAAAAATTGCTTGGAAGCGCAGAGGTGGCAAACATTTCTGATTTCATACCTCATCATTTCTCCTCGGTCAACCAATGGTGTCGCTGAGGAAGATTTAATCCATTCTGCCAATACCATTCCTCAGACACAAGCAGATATTGATTTAGCCATTAATTACAGTCAACAACTATTTCTACATGCTTTGTGTCCAAGGAAACTGTAACGGTCAGAGGTTGAATAGTTTGCATCGTTACCTGGGCTCGGCTTTGAACTTCACCGCAATGTCAGAAAGTAGAAGACAGAAAGCAATGTTCTTCTCTTCATGTTCAAAAAGTATCGGGGAAATAAATAGATCTAAGTGGTTATGTCCATTAGCAGGATAGATCAGTAGGTATCGTCAGCGCTGACACCCAACATTACAGCACATGCATTTCAAATGAAGAAGGCACTCCTCTTGGAGCTTTATTATTCTAGGTTTTGGTGTAGAGAATAGGTCGAAGAAGAATTCGATTTACTCGAGATTCATGATACTCATTGAGCGAGGGCATAGAACAAATTCTAGCCCAGCCTCGGATTCTCATTCTATGACGAGTGAGGTAGAGACATGTGATGGTGAAGGAAGAAAGGTAGTCGCAACTGGAGTTGAGCCGCCATTTTAAAGGCTGTGACGCGCAGAGGGTACATGGTGTGCCATGCAATCAGGATGAACCCAAAACGTACACGATGCCGTGTGACGTCAAGAAGGTACGAAATGCGACTACCATTCTTTATCCGCTTTGGAATAAATCTGCATCTTGTTGTTGAATCGGGTTTGAACCAATCAAAGAGCGGTATGGACATGGCATTACTCTCCCACATTCCGACTCTCAATCTCCATTCCTGTCGGTGATAACGTGGATCTTTGTTTACAACATCTAAGTCAAGGTGTTTCTATTTTATTTCATTTACTTTTTGTGTCATTAGTTCTTAATTTTGACATTTGATTTCATCATTCGCTGGGTAACAATGCATTATAGTAGTATTAAAACAATAATAAACGATTTGCATCGTAATATCGTGAATATAATCGGGTGTAGTGTTTTACTTTCTGTTCCTCAACCCTTTACTGGTCTCATGTTTTCATCATTTCATCCGTTCGCTCACAGTTTAAGCTGAGTAGGATAGTTGTGCAAGGATTCTTTTTGGTATGTAGCAGTTGCTAACTTTTTTATCTCCAATTTTAATACATTTAATCCATTTGTTAGAATGTTACGCCCAGACTGCGGAGCTTCCCACCGATGAGTGATCTCGATACCCCCTTGAGATGGTCTGCACTCCTCGTATTTTGAGTTTAGTCCTATTTTTCAGGAACTCAAATCAATGATTCAATTGCGTTTGATGTCAAATTTCACAGAATTAACGGCATTTTTCAAAATTTTAGTCCATATATTCTGTGTGATTTCGCAGTGCCCTCACTAAATGACGCGTAACCCTTCAATTTTTAGTTTAGTCCAAAGACCTCGTAGGAACTTAAATTAATGAACCAGGTGGTGCTCTTATGCCAACTTTCGAAGAATTGAAGGCATTTTTTTTTATTTTTTTTTATTTTTTTAAAATTTACAGTCCTTGAAAATGAGCTGTTTCGCGGAGCAAAGTGCCTACTTTTGGGCCTCGTAATCTCTTGAATTTTGAGTTTAGTCCAAAGATCTTTTTGGAACTTAAATTAATGACCCAGGTGATGTGCTTGATGCCCATTGTTAAAGAATTAAAGACATTTTTCAAAATTTACAGTCTTTCAAAATGAGCTTTCCGTGTGATTTTGCTAAAAATGGACAATTGAGCGTAGCCCCCCCAAATTTTAGCGTACCTCAAAATCGTTGAACGTGCATAAGAAGACCATAGATATGGTGTCCTGTGCCAATTTTGAATGAAATCGAACAGATAGATTCTGAGATATCGCTGTAGACAGATTTGGGGGACGTCGGACGGACGGACACACATTTTTCCAAGTATGGTTATTTTTACTCCTGGGACCTTAAAACGTCTAGAAATGATGAAATTTCAACTTTTTTTTTTTTTTTTTTTTGGAGGATGACAATACTTCCTCTCTACCCTATGGGAGCGAGAAAGTAAAAAGCAGTCTCCATTAAAATATGCGATTCACAGACTGAATCTAAGTTACAGACGCGTGAACAGGTCCAAAAGCTCAATTCATACAGTAATAGAAAAATAAAAGGCAAAGTTGGAGGCAGGACCATATAAATGAAGAAAAATTGACCTGTAAGTACCTAACGTCGAGATAAAAATGTCAGAAGGTGAGCTGACGTTGCTGAAAATATCGGCCAATTCTCGCGGCAACCAAAACGTGTTGGGAGTTTTGAAAGACTGTTTTTATTTTATTGATTAAAAACATTTTAGATCAGTTAATTGCACATCAGTGGATCACCCTATGTTTGTACATTTCCTTATTAAGGCCCAAATTGGAGCAGAAACTCCTTGCGAGGACCCCGATACGGCTTTTAAAATCAATAAATCTAATCTACAAAGTCGACTTTTCAAATAATAATAAAATGAAGGTCCACCGAGTTACGATTTATGTATATCCCAACTGCGGGCTGGTTATTAAAATTGATGAATGAGATGATAGACAAAGAAGACCACGAGAAAATTTAGCGATCTTATTGGTTGAAGCGGTTGGTGTATTGAAAAAGAGAGGTAAGTCATGGACCAATTAACGATAAATAACCCACATAGTTCAATAAGTCTTTTCATTGGTAAATATTGTGGCATTGTAATTTCATTTTTTATTTTTGTGAAAATGTATTTTTATATAATTTAGAAAATATTAATAATATAAATACCGATGACACTGGGTATGAATAAAGAACAAAATGGCAAGTAAGTTATTCATGATGAACGCTTGCGCGGACTGGGACGAGACGGGACTGCGCTGCGCGTGTGGGACTTGTTGCCGAGTTGTAAAAGTGAAGGCGAAAAATGAAGCCCACTAATATGAAACGCTGTGCGCCATAGTAACTCAACTGAATGCCTTACAGTGCCATTAACCTTGTGGTATACTTTACCTGTGTCTCATCGAAAATTTCTCTCGACGAATTCAACGAATAATACGTGTGGAAGGCGTCTAAATTAACGTCAAAGAGAAGATTTGGGTATTATATTAGACGCTGATTTAAAATTGTCTCATTTTCTTTTTCTCCACAAAAGGTTGTCTGAGGATATGGAGATGTTGCTTTCAACTGTCATCTTTACTAGCTCTGTTTTTTCTTTTTTTTGTGGGAGTCTGAAATGGCAAGTATTTCAATCGTCGGAGCTATGAGGCTGGGAGGAAAGTCCTTCTTTCTCCGGTGGTATTACTTCCTTTTACAAGAGCTTGCAGAACTACTCACTCGAAGTATTTACAATGGAGCTATGTGTGCAAATATCTGAGGGAGAAGTGAATCATTGGCTAAAAATAAGTAGAGTGACCGACAAAGCGATAGAGGAACCTACGCGGGATAAGAGAAAAACACGACTTATCTGGAGGCAACGACTCCCAACGAATCAAGAGCTTCTTGAATGCCTTTCACAGCAGAGCATTGACAGTTCATCACTCAAACACTGTCGAAATGTAGAGGATTAAAGCTCAGAGGCTGCAAAATCAGGTGCTGAATCGCACTACTAATAATAAACCATGTAGCGCTTAATTTCTGAAGCCCACGGCCATGTCTGCCCTACGGGCTGATTATTGAAATTCGTAGGCAAAATTATGGACATAGGAGGCAGAGGAAAGATGAAGCTATCCTACTGGTTCAAACGGGTGGTTGGATTTGATAAAGGAGGTGAGTAATAGACTAACTAACCGCAACCCACGAGAGACCCGACAGTTAGTCTATCATTTCCCCCTAAGTCTATAAGAAGCACCCGTCTCAACCACACTGGAAAAAAAAAAAACACATTGGATCTAGAGTCCAGGCTCTTGAAAACATTGACAAAAAAAAGGACTCTTGATTCAATCAGATTTAAGTTTAAATCAAAAGGAAATCCGCTCAAATTAAGAGGCTTGGTTCTTGATTTAAGCTTAAATCTGATTGAATCAAGAGTATTTTTTCTTGTCGTGTCGATGTTTTTAAGAGTCTGGACTCTAGATCCAATGTGTTTTTTTTCCAGTGCAATGGGATCGCTCCATACTCTCTATGTCTTCTTTGTCCATAGCTTTGTCTATCAATTTCAATAATTGGCCCACTGTCGTGGGAGAAAGAGGTAAGTTTATTTTCGTGTAAGTACTGAAGCTCACGAGGCTTGGTACTTAACGCAGCTCACGATGAAGTGCAGTTTCCCATAGTATTGCAGAAGTGTCTGTTACGATAATCTTATCTCCAGTAGCGAGGCGTGAATGATTGATTATACTATCGATATTTCTCCATTTGAAGCTATGGTAAAGAATCGATTATTAAGGTGTCCGTCACGAACACCCTGTCATAGAACACCCTGTCACCCTGTCCCTGATCATTTCCCATAGGTTTCAATGGCAAATCAATCGATTTATCGCAGCACGCCGCGCCACTGCTTATCTCGTCTTGAGTCACCTGCGAGATTGAGCAGCCATTCAGTCGCCAGCAATGTTAAAGGGTTTCATCGCAATTTTCACACATTGTCGTTTCTCAGATGAAATAGTGTAACTCCATTCCAATGTTGCAAAATTAACTTCAACAATTTAATTTTTCTACATGAGCACTACTTCGTAAGTTTGGACAAAATTTTTCTGATTTGTGCGTCTGATCAGAAGAAAAATCAGAAAATTTTCGCAAACAAAACCTCAACAGTTATTTCTTCGAAGAATTTAATTTGCAAGGAACAATTTAGTTACATTGAAGAACAGTTACGTTCTTTGGTCTGAAAAACGACGACTTTTTCACTGGTGTTTGTTTATTCTTTCAAAGACTAAAAACATTCCAACCTGCTCTTTCACTTCAGGACATGACAAAGTTGGTGACAGATGCAGCGGGAAAGTTGGCAAGGACCCCCTTTCACCCGCTCCCCTTACCTCTATACCTAGAGTCGCCGCCATTTTTTTAGGATTTTAAAGGGCCTTCATGAGACCGATCTTCCCAAGTACCACTACGGTTAAGCCCGGGGAGATCATGAGGGAGTGGCGCTTCCCTATTGGCAGACATCCAGTTTGTACTGAAATTTGTCAAATTCGTTTGTATCAAAGAGTGTCATATTGCCGTTCTTTGGAAAAAAAGGTGTGACACATTCTTCGTGCTGAAGCGTGATGACTGTCGGCCCACTTTCAATTTGTAAAATACTTCTAAAAAGTTTATTGGGAAAAAAAAGGGGGGCTCGTTCGCCGTTCGAAAGCTGTCTATTTTACGCCTGAGAAGCCCATCTTGACTTTGCTGGCCAATCTGGCGGTCCGGCTCGGTCTGATATAGATTCGTGACATGCTTTGCGATATATCGATTGATCTGCTATTTAACCCATGGAAAAGGATCGCTAGACAGGGTGTTCGCAACGAATACCTCTATAATCGATTCTTCACCATGGTTTCAAATGGGGAAATATCGATATTCGATCATTCACGCTTTGCCGCCGGAGAATGGGCAAGGAACCGGAAGGGATAGCCGAGAAGCGGCGTGGGGGGGGGGGGGGGGGGCGACAGAAGTGGGGCGCGGCGAGGAGAGGGAAAACAATCGATGACGGACCACAATTATTAGAATTGAATTGGCCAACGAAACGGTGTCGGGTATGTGCAATGGGAAATATGAGCTAGCGACCGAACCGGTGCGGTGGCGCTCGATTATCGCTCCGTTCGTTCGACTACCTCACAATACGAGCTGAAATGCTTGAAATGATTTCCAACCGGCTCGACACACATCCCGTGGAAAAACAACGTGTGAGCACTTGAACTTTGCCAAATTTCCTAAAATAAAATGCTAATTTCTTGGAGAAGCGAACTTCCTCAAAAGGGAGAATGGACCACTAGACAAGGTACGAATTTAAGCATTCTGATACATGTTTCTTAACCAGAATTTCACGTATAACCCGATTCACACTACGAAAATTACCGAAATCAACTCCTAACGAAGATATTAACGTTTTTATTTCACATTGGTTACGAGGAATTTGAACTGCCCGCTCACAAGAAACTCAAAGCTCTACGTGAGTCAAATCGCGCACTACAACGGTTTCAGCAAGCTTCTCAATCGAGCAATGTTCATTTTCCACCATGTGTTGTTCAAACTATTAGTAATTTGCTATAGCTGAGCCAAATAGTCAAGATTGAAGTTGAGGATTTTTACATCGCAGAGACTGTCATGATAAACATTTAGCGCGCGATGTGAATTACGTAGAGCATTGAGTTTTCATGAGCGGGTGGTTTGAATTCACTCATCAAAAATCATTAAATATCTTCGTCAGGAGTTGATTTTGGTAATTTTCGTTGTGCGTATCGTGTTTTACGTGCAATTTTGATAAAGAAACATGTATCAGAATGCTGAAATTCGTACCTTGTCTAGTGGTCCATTAAGACATAGGTATCTTTGGCAGGTCTTCATATCGTTACCTTTCGGCCAAAGTATCACAAGCGCCATGCGACGTTTGAAAATTTCCATTGCCATTTTTTCCCCGGAGACATTGTTCAACGAAGCTGTCCGAAAATTTCATTGAAAAAATCACTGGGTGACTTTACCTCTCTGAAAACAGGAATAATTTTCAGAGTGTGCTGTGCGGATGGGCGAATTTACCTCTCTGTCAGTTTGCCTTCAGCTTTAAGTGTAGGCAACCCGAGCTCCCACGTGGTCGAATTGTGGTATCAGTCTCAGACTTCACGTTTGCTCGGGAAAGAAAACAGGAATAATTCACAGCGTGTGGTGTGCTGATGGGTGACTTTACTCCCTGTCGGTGTGCCTTCAGTTTTCAAAGTAGGCAACCCGAGCTCCTAGTTGGCCGAATAGTGGTATCACTCTTAGATGTGGTTCAGGAAAGGGCGAATCTTCTTAAAGCTCCTTACTCTTCAGAGCATATTTCATGAGTCGTATAGTGCTTGCAAAATGTTAATTTGGCTCTTAAAAAATTGTAGACGGAACCACAAATTGGTGAAAATTTTAGGAGGAAGGCAGAACACTGAATGGTCGTTCTTTCCCTGCGGATTTCTGACGTTTTCCATGACTACTAACGATTTTAATTTCTAAAATGGACTTGTCTCAATATATAAAAAAACAAAACACCAGAGCTTATCATAAATCACTTCGAACTATTTTTAAACCACAGGGTTCCATGTCAATTTTCAGCCTAAAACAATTTCCTCGAAATCTTAACCTCTTCATGTCCTCGTGTCATAAATTGTACTGGTCATAATTTATTTTAAAAATGAATTTACGATGAGTTTTTCAGATACTCACCCAGTTCGATGAAAATTGTGTGCCTCCATGACTTCAATCGACAATTAAAGATTTTCTTCCGTCTCCTTGAGAAGAGGTAGTAGACACTTCACCGTGTTTTTACCTATGTATTTTCAGTTTTTTTTTTTTGGCACGAATTGAATATGATCCTTAACGACTAAGTAAGACTGAACAGCAGCAGAATAAATTACACTACCGGTTAATCGTGATACGACATAGAGTGTCAACAAACGGACAACTATCGAGTCATATGTAATTGAAAAGATACCCGTCTTTCAAAATCATTTATCTGATAGGAATCCTCTTTGTCTCGAGTTCTCTTCATTTGGAAGACCGCGCGAAAATTGAAATACAACGTTTTCATCATCCCAGCATTCCCAATCTTGTGCAGAAAATAGAATAAGGTTGGGAGTAGACAGACACCCGTTGCCTTGCCGATGCCGAGCTAATTTATTGTGTGCGACTGAGCGCTGCGACTGTGCTGCAGCTGCACGCACTGAGTTTGACGTAATGCGTGAAGTATTCACGCAGTCTTGTAGGCGCTATGCGTCTCACGCCGCCCGCTGCTGATCGCAGCGACCGCACTATCTTTGACGCAATGTGTGAAGTATTCATGCAGTCTTGTAGGCGCTAATATGTGCTACAAGCTGACCGCCGCGCCGTGGGTTTCTCCTGTTCATCTCAAGTTCTCGTCATCATTGCTCTCTGCGCCGCGCCGTTCCAGGCCGAATTCCGAGTTCCGTTTCTCTCTGTCTTAACTCGACTAAGTAAAGGTGATGTCTATTGTATCACAGGAAGACGACAAAATTAGAGATATACCCAGGAAATGAGAGATTTTGTCACCTTTTTTTGTTTGTAATTTTTCTCTGAATCCGATTTTTCTTTATAACTAGATTTAAAAAAATTGCAAAATCCGTCGCCCCCTAAATTTGCCGCCATGGGCCGCGGCCCATGTGGCCATCCCCTAAATACGGCTCTGATTGCTGCTCGTTCTGCCTACCCTGGGAAAGTAAGGCGAATCTTTGAACATACACGCTCTGGATCTTAGCCTAAGATTGCAACGTTTCTAAAAATGTCCTTTGCTTATTCGAAAATATTCCCTAGGAAATGAAGGTCGAGTGTGGGTCGGAATTTTTTTTCCTTGAAAAAGTGAAATTTAAATGAAGATTTTCAAACATTTCAATGGCGACAAGAATTTTGTACCAATATTTCCGAGCGCGCGAATTAAGTTCCCTTCGTTAGATATCATCCGTCTGAAATTGCATTTCTGTCAGAATAAAGTCGGGCCAACGGGTGGACCGGGCCCTTATAATACTGTGCTATTCGGTCGACGCACAATGGATCGAGTCAATCTGAAAGGTCGGACATAAAATTCTTGACTACAACTGCAAAATGTTTATTTCGTCACATTTTAAATTTCAAGGGGTGCCTCTAGCAGAAAATTTTACGAGGAAACCAATGGAACCACTTTTAGAACCTCAAAGTTTAGTATAAACGGAGTTATAAGCATTTAAAAATTCCAAATTTTGTCCGACCTGTCCTATTGACTCGATCCACTGAGCGACGTGCGATGTCGAACGAGGGAAAGTCCTACCGGACGCTTTTCGGCGCTTTACGTACAGCGATATCGAACAACGAGAAAACGCGTTGGTGGAAGAGGACGAGGGAGTCGAGAACTTTGAAGGGAGATAGAGAGAGCGATGGGCCTTGGGAATGGGATCCAGGGGATTGATGTGTTGAGCCGGCAAGAAGGGAAGCTATGAATACAAACAAGACTCGGGAGAAAGCACGCCCGGATCGCGCTGTTCGAACAGGGAGACAGTTGTTGGGAAGCTTTGAGAGGTTTCAACCGCACATCTGATCATTGACGGATCACACAATTATTCACACGCTCACCAACCAACACTCGGTGTAGTTCAAACACCGAACTCATCCTTTGAACTTCCTTTGCACCTAAGCTTCAGATGGCATCAAAACACCGATATCTCAGATAAGGGTACCTACGGGAGCTTTCGACGAAAGTATGCAACAAATGTGACGATCTTTAAGAAATAGGAACTCTGAGACCAAAAACATTAAAAATCCCTATACTCATAATCACTGCTTGAACAGAGGAAAATCGGATTCTTAACCATTGAAAAAATATCTCTTCGGCAGTTTCTCCTAAAGCAGGAGAAGTTAGTACTTTTCGGGATAAAACATTTCTACTTGTCTATCTCAGATAAGGGTACTTGCGGGAGCTTTCGACGAAAGTATGCAACAAATGTGACGATCTTTAAGAAGTAGGAACTCTAACACCAAAAACATTAACAATCCCTATATTCATACCTATCACTGCATGAACGGAGGAAAATCGAATTCTGAACCATTGAAAAAAATATCTCTTTGGCAGTTTCTCCTAAAGCAGGAGAAGTTAGTACTTTTCGGGATAAAACATCTCTATTTGTGTTGACTTAGTACAATTGCGGCAAAAATCGGTCGTCACAACCAAAATTTGGCTTGACGCAATGAGTGGATCTGGATATTTTCCTTGACGCAGCGGATATTTCCCTCACACATTGCAGAGGAAATAGTTTTGTCTTTTTCTAATAATACATTCTAATTTTCCAAATAAAAAGAAGTTTGTTGCAAACAAATCAAATGAATGGCACATGAAACGATTAAAAATGTTAAAATATCCCAAAGGTATGCCGCGATGCGAACTTCTGGAGCTTAAAAATTTGGTTTTAAAGAAAGCAATTTAGAATGTCATAAACTGCTATGTTGGGGGGCTGGAAAAGTTGAGATTAAAAAATAGTTTTAGGCATGTCCAGGCGCAAATAATGACTTTAATTCAAAATCGATCTCCTAAAATTCATTTCTCCAAGCACTGAGGTCCTGTTCCTTAGAGACAGTCCCATTTCTTCTTTGCACGGTTTTCGAAATCAACGCGTGTATCCTGTATCGTCACCCTCTGCGAGAATTTGTCGTCAACGTTGAATTATATCTACCCTCGGTTCTTTGAGTAACCGTGCCGCATGCAGATACGAGTGAACAGTCAACGTAAACAACTTCAGCGAGTATGTGCAGTTCATCTTCATTCACGAGTAAATAATGGCCTCCATTCATCAATATTCGGTCTACTCAGACCCTATCAAAGATACACGGTGGCCTACTGGCGGTGCCCCCACCCCCCTCCCCCGCCCCTTCACTACAACCAACTTAGGACTCGAACTCGAGAGGAATTCGGATGAGTTTACTGGTATGGCTTCTAGCAGGAAAACATACGAACATGCTAGACGTTGGATTTTTTTGCAGCCAACTAGATGCATTCATGCAAAAAAAAGTCACTTTACTACGAAAACGCGATAAAGAAGATGTTTATCTCTTGAATGGATCCACCGGACTTTTTGAGTCATTGAATCAGGACCGGATTGAGGGGGTGGCCACATGGGCCGCAAATCCATGGCGGCAAATCTAGGAGGCGGCAAATTTTGCAATTTTTTTAAAAGTAGGCATAAAAAAAATCGGATTTAGAAAAAAATTACAAACAAAATCTCTCATTTCCCGAGAGTACAGTAATTTTTAATTTTGTCGTCTTTCGGTGGTACAAGAGACAGCACCTCCCTAGTGAAAATATTACCTTGCGGTGAGCTAACCATCACCTTGCGGCAAGGTATCGGCCTATCCACCCTCACCGAGCCCTATCCGAGGCCTCGCCGGGTCAGTTCGTGGAACTTAACGACTGGCAATAATTATGCATGGCAACGTTGGAGACGAAAATCGTACCCAAACACGGGGTATTTCCCGATGCTGTGTCGCCTTTTTCAAGCCCTGCGCCTGGATTTGGGTCTACAGTGTTGTCATACGGTTTTATTCCCGGTCGTCGAGTTCCTTGAACTGGCTCGGCGAGGGCTCGGATAGGGCTCGGAGAGGATGGCAAGGCCGATACCTTGCCGCAAGGTGATGGTTAGCTCACCGCAAGGTAATATTTACGCTAGGGCTTTGATTAATCGAGTTAAGAGAGAGACCAAACACGCAATTTGTCCAGGAACGGCGCGACTGAGAGAGAAATGATGACGAGGACTTGAGATGAAAAGGAGAAGCCCTCGGCGCGGCGGTCGGCATGTAACACATATTAGCGCCTGCAAGACTGCACGAATACTTCACGCATTGCATCAAACACAGTGCGGTCATTGCGGTCAGCGTGAAACGCATAGCGCCTACAAGACTGCGTGAATACTTCACGCATTGCGTCAAACACAATGCGTTCAGCAGCGGTCGTCGGCGTGAAACTTATAGCGCCTACAAAACTGTCGGAATACTTCACGCATTGCTCCAACACGGCTTTGGTTTAGAAGTGCTCATGAAGCGTCTATCTATCCCTGGGTTAAAACAAGAAATGGAAGAGCAAAATTTCCCTGCGGGCACTTTGAAGTTGGTTCGCTGATCAAGACGACTGGAGGACCTAAGCGAGACCCCCAAAAGAGACTGTTCGGGTTACGCGGGTAATTCCGAATTCTTTCAACCCTCAAGGACCGCTGCAGTTAAAAGGCGCATCTACGCTAGTATGAGAAGTAAGAGACACATATTTCTCTGCGCGTGCTATGAAGCCGTTTCACCGTTTGCGACAACTCGGGACTCTGACTCACACGAAACCGGTCGTGGATTTCATACTGCTGTTCAACCTTACAGCACTGCTACATATAGGGAGCACCTATGGTTCGTCTCCATCTAGGCGAAGAATGTTTCTTCGCGAGTACCAAGTCTCGATACTCTGACTCACAAAAAACAGATGTGGGTTGCGACGGGAAACTCCTACTGCCATTCAACCTTACAGCACTGCGACGAAAGTATCTCCACCTCAAACACCTTGTCTCCACGGGGCGTTTCACGAGATTTTTCCCGAGTTCGAATCGCAGGAATAAAACTTCTGGGCTTTTTTCCCGTTTAGCAACACAAAAAAATGTCTTCTTCTTCTTAAGTCGTTCCTGGAACTCTACAATGACTCTTAGTTGGCACTGTGATTAATATTGACTAACTCGATATTTTCCCCAACTCTGCAAGTGAAGTTTTTCCCTGGGACGAATCCCATGAAACGTCCCGTGGAGACAAGGCCTTCCGTCTGCGTTAAAATGGGTACTTCGGTTCGCGGTTCGGGACAACCAGAAGCTCCAACTTACGAGAAACCGGTTGGGTTGCGTCGGGAAACTCCTTGACGCCTACTGCCGACGAAGCTTTTAGCACTGTTACTGTTAGCGATTCGTTAGCTCACTTCTCACCACCGACACTGGGAGCGTGGCGACGGCGCCAGGATAGGAGCTACGTGCCCTGGGTCTGCCTCGGTAGGCGCGGGGTCTATCGGAACTGGAAGCGTCGGGGTCTGGAGGTAGAACTCGTGGCCGGTCGTGGTCTCGGAGCGTGAGTCGCGGCAGCGGCGGCGGCCGACTGGTATCTGCATCTCAATCGGCGTGCTCGCAGTTTCGACTCTCCTTGGCGGGGCGCGGGGCTGCCGCCCGGCACTCGGCGACCCCGGCCGACGCTGCGCCTCCCCGCCCCGAACGGCACCGCCGCCGCCGCGGACGACAACGAGTCTGCGCGCCGCGACCCGCCCGGGCCCGGCACTTTTACTCCTCGCCCGCACACACTCACGATTGCCCCTCCTCGGCCCCCTTGCCCCCGCCCCCCGCCGCAACCCACCCCCGGAGCTTCACCCGTTAGACCGTGGTCGGGTCTCCTCCGACGTGAAGCTTCGACTCGTGCCGCGCCGAACGTCCCTTCGATCCTCACCCTCGCCGCGTTTCATTGAAAATCCGAGCGAATAAACAAATCAGGGTTGCCACAGAAGTTAAAAAATGAAATTTCCCTGGTTTCCCTGTCACAATTTGGTCATGGAAAATTGAAAATATACTAGATGGTTAAAAAGTCATAATTTCAAATAGTGTTCACTCGAAATCTATTGTTTGAAATGTCAAATCTAATCTAGATAGCAAATCAAGGTGACCTGACAATTTTTCCGCGACATTTTCGTCATTTTCCCTGACAATTCTAGAGGTCCAGTAACATGACCAAATTGAGCCATCCAATTGGGCCTCTCATTGGTCGCATCCTCACCTCAGGTCTTTTTCCACCAATCAGAGCTTCAATTTGATGGCTCAATTTGATCGTGTAACTGGACCATAGGTGTTCCCTGACTTTTTAAAATTCCCTGACATTTCCCGTTTTTCCCGGTATTCCCTAACTGTGACGACCCTGACAAATGCAGCTCAACGCGTCGTTTCCCCAGCGAATGAACGTAACTCCATTCCGAGGTTGAAATATTGAACGAGACAATTTCTTTATTTGCGAGGGTGTGCAATGCAGGGCCGGATTAAGGGGATGGCCACATGGGCCGCGACCCATGGCGGCAAATCTAGGGGGCGGCGAATTTTGCAATTTTTGTAAATGTAGGTATAAAAAAAATCGAATTTAGAAAAAAAAATTACAAACGAGAAAAGGCAACAAAATCTCTCATTTCCTGAGAGTATAGTAATTTCTAATTTTGTCGTCATCCAGTGATACAAGAGACAGCACCTTTAATTAGTCGAGTTAGGACAGACACCAAACACGCAATTTGGCCTGGAACGGCGCGACTTAGAGAGATGTGATGACGAGGACTTAAGATGAAAAGGAGAAGCCCTCGGCGCGGCCAGCGGTCGGCATGTAACACATAATAGCGCCTACAAGATTGCACGAATACTTCACCCATTGCGCCAAATACAGTGCAGTCACTGCAGTAAGCGTGAAACGGGTAGCGCCTACAAGAGTGCATGAATACTTCACGCATTGCGCCGAAGACAGTGCGGTCAGCGTGAAACGTTTAGCGCCTACAAGACTGTCGGAATACTTCGCATTGCGCCAAACACAGTGCAGTCTGCGCGGCGCGGCGGCGGAAGTTAAAATCATTAAACCTTTGCTAGTAGTGTTGACAGGACTTTCCCAAAAAACGTGTCCAACACAAGTAAACGCGTCTTCTGCATCCTTCCCCCCCCGGCACGTTCACTTGATGGTTTTTATTGATGTTTCAAAATGAATGAGAAGGGGGCGGCAAAATACAGGCTACCCATCGGCGGCAAGTAGGGTAATCCTGCTCTGGTGCAATGTGCAATTTTTGTTCAATTTGTGATTTTTGCATGAAATCAAAGAAGAATCGGTGAAATTTTCAGCCAGGAATTCCCGAGATTCTCCTGGTAAAAACTCAAATTGCTAGATGCAGTTAGGCAACACTGAAATGTAGGTACGTTCTTCAGTGAGGAGGAGGACGACCTATGCAGTGTTCGTGTTCCTCCAGCTTCGTCTCCACAGGCCTCGATAGGAGATCAAATCTTGAACCGATTACGATGAAAATTTAGCATTTGATGATTAGTGATCATCATGCGACATTCTTCTTTGATCAAAATGGCCACCATTCATCAGGTCAGACAAAAAAACATTAAGTCAGCATTATTCAGCAAGAGAGCTGCACTTTGAAGCGATCGCATTTACTCGCTATCTTCGTGCTGCTACACTGTTGATTGGGTTTTCAAATGATGCAACTATTCGGCCTCAACGGCCACGCTAGGAAGTATCGTTTTCCAATGAAGGCGATTCTTATGCATCGTCACTCTACACTGAAAATCATCTGAACCGGTCACATTCATTCGCTTCTTCGTGCATCTTCGTGCTGCTACACTGCGTTGATAATAGGTTTTCAAATGATGCAACTATACAGCCTCAACGACCACGCTAGGAAGTATCGTTTCCAACTGAAGGCGATTCTTATGCGCCGTCGCACTCTTCATCAAAAACGCATCTGAAATTGCACTTACGTACTGTTATTCAGTAAAATGATACCCTTTACAGTGACAGCCACT
Organism: Bemisia tabaci; assembly: GCF_918797505.1. Lineage (NCBI taxonomy): Eukaryota > Metazoa > Arthropoda > Insecta > Hemiptera > Aleyrodidae > Bemisia > Bemisia tabaci. Next base: position 26,002,544 of record NC_092794.1, read on the forward strand.
CAAGAGCTCTACGGAGCTCAAACATTTCTTAGGTTTTTTTAATTGTTCAGTGAATGAATTCGTCCTACATGATGCAACTCGCGTACGTAGAGACCAAATGTTACACCCACATCACATACCTACATTTAAATGATCCCCTTCATTCATTTTTTCTCTTATTCTTCGGTGAGAAGGGAAATGCTGAGGGAGGACTAATTTCTCAATGCTCCATCAACATGGCTGGATTGCTTTTTTCAAAAAGGAACCAAGGGCACTCCAATATGTCGCCAAGATTGTGCAACTTTTTTTTACATTGCAATTATAAACTGATCTAAACAAGTTTTATCTTGACCATCTGTAAACTATAAATTCAAGAGGAAAATTACCTTTGTAAATTTAATTTTTTGCATGATTTCAGTAAACTTATTGCGAATAATGTAAATGGCACAATCCTAGAAACATTGGTATGCTCTTGGTTCCTTTTTGCAAAATGCAGTCCAACTGTGTGTCTTAAATGTATGTTTATATGTACTTTTTCAAAAACCAAAGTATGCTCTGGGAAAATTCCAAAGCTAGTGTTTGAGCTAGACCGAACTTAAGGGGGTTTGAACATCCCAGAGCGAAGTCTCCCTGTGTCAGCGCAGCAAATTAATAAAAGTTGGTGGAATTCCAAATTATCAAGAGAGGAGGATTTCGCGCATCGTTAATATTCCACTTAAAAATACGATCATTCGTTGTGTCCCCCTGGACTCCATCTCAAGACGAGTCTCATTTTTTTTTATCAGGATTAACTGGGATTACGCGACGGAGAAACCGTCGGCAATTCGGAGCCAGTTATTCAAAAAAAGAAGAAAAAAACCGCCAGGAAGGGATTTTATGATACAGGTACGGCTTTCAACTCGTCCGGGAAAGATTCCAAGAACTCGGACGGCAGACGTTCGGCAAGGCGGGAAGAGCAAAAGAGGAGGACTCAGCCCCCCCGCCACCCCCTCCCCCGACGATTCTCCACCTCCATTCCGTGCCCCTGCCCCCCCCGCGAGCCAACCTGCTCCACCGCTCCGGATCGTTGTGAAAGGAATTTTTACAAACGGGAGGAGAAACAAAAAGAAAAACCGATCCTGATCCGAAGCGAACAACTTTTATCGTACAACCATCTACTACACGAAGGTGTGATGCGAGAGGTGGAGGGTGTACATCTCCGAGGGGGCCCTCCGGGGGGGGGGGGGCAGAGGAGATATAAGAGCATATCATATGAAAACTGGTGGCTCGCCTGTCCATGGCCTTGAGCAACATTCCCATCCTTTTACGAACACATTTTATTGATTTTGATCGTATGAAAAAGGGAAAGAGCGCTGAGGTGGGACGGGTGGAGACATCGAGACAGGTAGGAGAAAGAGCGAGGAGGCGAGCAATAATGAATGGTAGACAAGGGTCGTAAGGGTAGAAGTGGATGGGACCGGAGAGAAGAGACCGACGAGGAATGTGCGCAGAAAACCCTGCGCAGTTCCGACGACGTCTTTAGAATCGCCCGAGTATTTGTGTCCGTTCGCCGACGAGTCCTGATTATTCGCGGCGATTAGGATTGGAGGTATCGACGATAATCAGAAATTAAGGAACGCCGCTTGAAAACCGGACCAAAATGACTTCAACCTCAGAAAATCACAATTAAGCGATAGGAATTCATGATCGGAGATAGATATTCAGGGTGTCTATACTAAAACAGGCTGACCAAAAATCAGTACTTTTACAGTACTTTTTCTGTATATTCCCAAGAAATTCAGTACCTCCTCAACAGAAAAATTCAGTACTTTATCAGTACCTTCAATGGACGAAATTTGAAAAATTTGAATTTCTTGCTCAAATTGCGACAAAAATGACGAAAATTCCTGGCCTTCTTGCGTAGTTCCGCACTTTTTCAGTACGTCCGGATCGCCCTGAAAAAATTAGTACTTTTTCTAGACTTTCAGGAAATTCCGGACTTTTAGACACCCTGATATTATTATACAAGGAGAAAAATACGAGGGTTCCCCTCAATCACAGCCTCGACTGTTTTGAGCTTCATGAGTTCGTTGTCGAAAATAAAACAGTGGTACCATCGTATTTCTCACGAAAAAACAGTGGGGAGAGAGCATGCAAGTCCCTGACACATGCAAGAGCTCCATTCTCGTTGTCCCCTTGGGATTTTTGTTACGACAACCAGAATCCTCTCGAAACAACGGAAATTACGCACGTTTCAAAGATGATCCCGATAAGTACATTTTCCTTCAGCAGCTATTGGACAGTTCTCTTCGTGCGGTTGCAAATTTTCTTCCGAAATGCATTGTGAATTGTCTTTGTGATCTACCTTCCTCCCCCTATGGCGCTTAGTTCCGTTAGACAGAAATACGTCCAAATGTCAGTCATTTAATACTCACTTCATCAACAATCGTCTAACTTTTTCTTGAGTTCACAGCTGAGACCCTTTTCAAGAAAACCTATATTTTTCCCCACCCTGCAACCCTGCTCAAGTGACTCGACATCGCATCAAAAGTGCCGGATCTTACCAAAATGTTGAGCTGTTTGATTTTTAAGACAATATGGTTTGTACCACGGCCAGGCTATTTCAGTCTAACTAAACGAACGCTTGGACTACGGTGCGACGTAGTCTCTGAATTGGACTATTGATGGTTTTGGGTGGGACCTTTGTGCCCGGAGCCCGGACACTTTTCATCTTTTCTCATTCACAGAAAAAGGTTGTCACATTTAGTCAAAGCGGCGCTGGCGCTAGTGCGTGGTGAGGTGTTCCATTCTCTCGAACACAAAGGCACTTCATTGTTCCATTGTCCGTGCTCATATATGGGCCATTTACTCATGGGATCCTGCCTGAGGCTACGCCGCATCGAGTAAAAAAAAAAAAAAGAGGATAATACCCGGTATTCGTGTCCACTGATGTAATAAGCGATGTGGACCGAATCAACAAAACCTTTCTAACACTTATCAATTTTTGCAAAAAATCTCACATGATGGATCGGAAAAACATCAGGAGGAATATTAAAATTGAAAAAGCCATGGCTCACACAGTGAAGGAATAAAACTTAGTGCCCGCCTATTCTCAAGAAAAAAATAATATGGCTTTTCCACAATTTTTTTGGAGGTGACGCTCAACATGAACATTTGGGAAGTTTCGAAAAGTTGAAAGTTGAGAAAATGCGTAGAGCTTCGAACCATTTCTAAATCCTAAAAAAAGGGAAAGAAAGAGAGATAGTAGACCAGAAAGAATACAAATTATGTAGCAGAAAAACGAAGTAGAGTTGTAAATACACACCACGTAAGGTTTTGCGGTGCTGCCCGCATTGCTGTTTATTTTCGCGAGCTCTGATCTCGGTGAAAGCTGGGATGAAAATAGAGACGAGAAAAATCACCAATTCTTTGGTTTTAAGAAGTCATACCAAAGGTCTCCTTCCTAAATCAATGTAAACCAAATCGAAGATGGGTTAAAATACTAAACCACGTATTCTTTGTGCGAAGTTTCAAATCTCCTGTCACATTATACTTCTTTGAAGAAGGTCTAGCCATGGTTTTTACACAAGATTTCGTTCACCACCGCGTGGCCTCCCTGCGGAAAAGCGCGACTATAAATACGGCTCTTGGAAGAGGAGTTCACAAACAAGGCTTGAATGATTGACTATCGATATTTCGCAATTTGCAGCTATGGCCAAGAATCGATTGTTGAGGTGTTCGTTGCGAACACTCTGATTATCAATTATTTTCCATACGTTTAAATGACAAATCAATCGATGGATCGCAAAGCACACCACGCCACTGGAGGAGTTCGGGTGATTCCGGTTGAAGCTATCCAATGCATAACGAAACAGAGGTCGCTATGTCGAAAGCGGCGGTTCAGTGACCACTCTTTCTCTCTCCTTTTTTTCTGAGCGCGGCCAAGAAAAACCAGTAGCCGGGTTCATTTGCGTTGACACGGCAACGTAACGGCGACTCGGAGCGGTCTTCGGACGGAGGTTAGGGCGACATTGAAAGCAGCCACGACTAGAATCTCGCGCATCCTGCTGGGCAGCGCTGCCCCGCGCCGGGCAAAACCGCGGATATCCCCGAGCTTTCCGTTCCAGTTACGCGCTTTCGGCTTAGCAGGGAGGGGCACGGGGGAAAGCAGGAGCAGGAAGCACGCGCGGGGGGGAGGCGCACGAGGGGTGGGGGAGGGGGGCGGGCGTGCTGCGGCTCGGCGCCTCGGCCGCCGGCGCCATGCCAGCATGTCCATGCCGCGATCACCTGTTGAGCGTTGAGTGTCCGATGCCCGGGTCCGTGTGACCGTTGCCACCGGCTCCCACCGAGGTCCCTTCACAGTGAGAGTTCATACACCGGAAGTAAATAAATCGATCGGAGTAAATCGATACATAAAAAAAAAAAAAAAAAAAAAAAAAAAAAACTTGAATTCTAGTTTTCCTTAAAACCTTTTATTACCCTAAAATCTACCCAGTAGACCCTAAAGTAAAGCTTAAAGTACACTGGAAAAAAAAAAAAAAACACATTGGATCTAGAGTCCAGACTCTTGAAAACATTGACAAGAAAATGGAATCTTGATTCAATCAGATTTAAGCTTAAATCAAGAGGAAATCCGCTCAAATTAAGAGGCTTGGTTCTTGATTTAAGCTTAAATCTGATTGAATCAAGAGTCCATTTTCTTGTCAATGTTTTCAAGAGTCTGGACTCTAGATCCAATGTGTTTTTTTTCCAGTGTATCCAAACGCAAGCTATCGCATTCGATTCATCAAATCGAACATCAATTTTCGCGACTGGATACTTCGACTTCGATACTGGTTGTGCGGTGAGTTAATTTGGGGATATACACAGCTCAAAAGTACGATGAGGCGTGATGGATCCATGTTCGGCCCATCAAAATCTCAAAATCCAATTTTACGACCCAACCAGTCGGCTGATTACTGAAATTGATGGACCAAAGCTACAAACGAACAGGACAAATGTATGAATGGAGCGATCCTACCTATTCGTTGAATCAGGTGGTTGTTGCAGACTAAGAGGGACAATGATGGACTAGATATGGACTGAGTTAAGTAGAAAGGAACCAACCCACATTTTGGAAAAAATTGAGTTATGAGTGGTTTTGAACTCAACCACTGCTCTACTATCTATCACCAAAAATTCAAAATTTTTGTTGGAGCAAATTTTGCAGAAATTGAACTTGGAGTTTATCTTTTACATTGAGTCTTATGCAGGAGCCAAACTTTAAACCTCTTTTTCTCGGTTCGATCCCGATGTGGCTTGGTTCCTTTCTGGTTTACTCCGTCCATATGATGGGGTCTCTGGTTACGTTTCCGTTCCTTGTGTTCTTTGTCTATGGCTTTGTCTATACATTTCAATAATCAGCCCGCAGACATAAATCGCTCTACTGCAGATTTTGCCTTGACATGTAAGAGGCCTTTTCCCAAGGACGGTCACGCATCCGTGACAAGGCGTGAATAACCGAGTATCGATATTTCCTCATTTGAAGCTATGACAAAGAATCGATTATTAAGGTGTTCATTGCAAACACCTTGTTAATCGACCATTTACATAGGTTTAAATGGCAGATCAATCGATACATCGCAAATAACGTCACGCCAATGTAACGCATGAATGTAAAAGTGCGGAGGGTAGGCTTTCCAATTAAGGTTTTTAGCGACTTCTATCGATCATTCGTTTTGCTAGAGATGTGTAAAGTTCCACTAATAACTTTTTCGATTCCAGAAATAATTTAATCACGTCTCATAAAAACAAATGATATTCCCTTCTCTTACTGGGTCAAAAGATCACTCAATTAGTTGCATCCGAGAATGCCGAGATAAACGGACAGATAAGGGAACATTAAAACTGCAGTGTTCTTAACGACACCCTGCGGTCCACACCTCCGACAACGTTATGTGAGAACACAAAAAATGTTAACCGTCACCAGCACAAGTTCGACCAGTACGGAAAATCCCGGCTCATGACTGCATTTTGCACATAGAAACTCACAAATTTCGTTGTTTTCCAATATTTGCTTCGTTTCGACACACAAGTCAACTGTGCGGTCAAAGCGAGGCATCGACATATTTTAGCGAAGATAAACTATTTTATCATTTTTAATGCCGTAACGGTTTATCATTGCCGTACCAAGAAAGAACGCCGCATGAGCGGTAGAATGTTGCCCTAATGTCCCCAACAAATAAATTGGCTTTTGAGAGGAATAATGAAAATTTCCCCTTCGAGATTTCTAAACGCACTTGGTACAATTACGGACAGAACTCGTTGAAAGATTCTAGGTGGGAAACGCACAAGTTCTCAAGAAAGTTAGTGTATTATAAGTGTAAATTTGGCAGCGTCTGAGTGTGCATACGACGTTCTTCCTTAGCACAGCTTATCAATTTTTGTCTCTGCATTCTTATTTTCGTCGAATGACTAATCATCTCGTAAACTGTAAATTACAGATTGATACTTGTCCGCAATAATTTATTTACAGCTTTATTTATCAAAAGTTTGAAAGGCGGGGGTGGGGGGGGGGAGAGGAGAAAAGAAAGGGCATTAAGTCTGTGGCCCTTACGCAATCATCATCTCTGTTCAATCGTAGCGCTGCCCTGCACCGTGCATAGTGCACTTCTTACTACAGGGTCGACAAAAAACTCTGCTCCCCTTGTTCTCGAACAGCTGCGCCTGGAAATCTAGCATCATAGACATACCCTCATACCGACGTATTTATGGGCGTAACTAAAATTTTTGATGAGCTTAAGGCCACTTGAGGGGCTTGGAGGACAAGGCGCATAAGTGCAGTTGTTGGAAAAAATTGAGATATTCATGAACCAAACTTAAGCTGTAGTTTGAAAGTATATTAAGTGAAAATTTCACAACTAAAATCCGACTTTACAGCATTAAAAGGTGAGTTTGAACTTCCTTTCCGCCATAACGTGCCATGTAATTTTAAAACTTGGAACACGTATTTCTTGATATAGGAGCAAAAACTGCACCACGGCGCCTTGCCCGCCAAGCCCCTTACTTGACGAGTTCTTTTTCCCTGATCCGAGACAAATTTTTCTGATTATTCCTGCTAACATCGAATTTCCTAATATTTATTTCCTGGTTTTCACGGGCGGTTGACACACTGCTCTATTTAAATGTATACTTGCGGAAAAAAAGAAAAGGAAAAAAAAGACTGCTGCGCTAACTGCTCGTTAGCCATGGACGAAATTTTCTCCTCTAGACGTTAAAATTTCAAAAAAGGGACTTTAAAATTGTTCGCGCCTTCATGAATGGCACCGGCTGAAGTTGCTAGGCCCACTCACTAGTTACACAATAAATATTAGCTATCGCTGGAGCCACGAGCACAACCACGGTTCTAGTGGGAAATTTTCGGCAGATAGACGCTTTCAGGAGGTAAAATATTTATCAAATATCGAAATTGAAATCAGTAGTGCAGCATAAGATGTTCCGAATCTAGTACTGGTTCACTTTAAATAATAAGTCCGATCCGATTCAAACATGTTGCAAAGGCGTGGGACTGCCACAGAAGACGCGAGTTGGGTTAGGTTGGGTCACGCAACTAAGTCAACTTCGCGGCAATGCGAGAGGTGTCACGCGGGAATGAAGGCGCGTCACTGCAAAATCGCGCAGATTTAGCTGCAACTGGCATGGCGGAGGGTTTCAAGTCTCTCAACTTTTCTTTTTGGCACATCGTGCCTGTGTTCGAGGAGCCAATCGATAGCAAACGTGGACCATTACGCAGCTTCGATTTCGACGTTGCAAATCTCCACTCATGTTTTATTTCTTTAAAAGGAAATCAACAGACAGGTCTTCTTACAATTTACTTCTCTAATTTGGATATTTAGACAGACAATTTCAGGGAGTAGAGATGCATCGAACAGATCATTGGAAGCCGAGGTGAAGTACAGCATTTAGGTACCGAGGTAAAAAAATCCAGCGAGCTGATTATTGAAATTGATCAGTATGTCTACTAAATTTTCATTTTGATTTTCCTAATATTTTGCGCGAGTAAATTGATGCTTGTTCAATGATTTAATCTACACATTTCATTGATTGCATCGAAAGTTTGGAAAATCCTCGAAGTGCTCGGGATTTTCTCATCAATGACCGAATTTCCTGATTTTCCTGATTTTTCCTGATGACGTCGAATTTCTAGATATTTTCCGGTTTTTACTGGCACGCTAGACACGCTATATGGGTCATCGACGGCCTATAATAGTATAGTGAAGATTTTTTAAGTTTTGATACAAATTAAGAGCGGGAGTGTAATCATTCCAGAGTTGCCTTGTTTGGATTTGAGCGGTTGGCAGGTACAGGAAAGTCAGCTTTTTTGGAGGACCCTGTATGTACGCGACGGATGCACGAGGCGAGCAGTATTGTGTGTCTTTACGACACACACTCTCTATCATAGTTCCGCACGGTTGAATGTACGAAACTACATGAGACGGCGATTCAAAAACCTTACGAGAAAAAAATGCGCTACTCAGAACTACCCGCACGGAGAACTAGGAGGGAGCTGGAAGGGCTGTACCTTACTTGGACCCCTCAGGAAAATCTGAAAAATTTTGCAAAATAAGTGCGTGAACTATTGTTTGCCTTCGAAATTGTCTTTTGAACAACAGCTTTTCTGCTTCAACGATGTTGGAGTCAGAAATGTCTAAAATTGCTCTTTTATACTGCCGTGCTGAGGAAGAACGCCGTATGAACCTTCAGACGTTGCCAAATTTCTTGCAATAAAACCTTAATTTACTGGGAAAATCGTGAATTTTTTTTCTTAAATTTTTTCAGACATTTGTTCGCAATTTCATCTAAAATGTCTGAAAATTTCAAGGAAAAATATGCAAAATCGTTCTCAGAACTACAAGTTTTATCCGGGGCAATTGGGCAACTCTCGAATGTTCTTACGGCGTTCTTCCTTAGCACAGCAGTATAGACCTCCATGTTTTCCTTGAGATCCGGCAGCGTTAGTTGGGGCTTTATCTACTTTCGAGAGGTGGTTCTTACGGGCCCCCGGATTGGTCGAGTCGAACCCCCGCGTTGAGCACAAAGCGCGCAACTCCAACGTAAACCCCACGCGCCCAGGCGGTTCTCGCTTCTCAGGTCTCACCCAGGACGGCAGAGAGGTGGGTGAATGAGCGGAGGAGGGTGGGTGAGAGATCCCCCCCCCGACGATCCAGAGCCCAAAAAAATCTGAATAAGCACGGACCCGGGAGTGCGGGAGGCGGGCGGCGTGGCGCGGAGGACCAACAAGTGGTGCCCCGTGAGTGCGTGAGTGGTTGTGAGTGGAATGGAATGTGTTTTTAATAGGTTGCGGGAGGGAGGAGGGGCGACCTGCCCCTCGCCCCTGCCTGCACCCCTCTCCCTCTTATTTATTCCCGCACCCCACCCCGTCCCCCCGGGAGTGCGGGCAGATCCACGGGGCGCATCGGAGCGTACTACTTGTCGCTAGTCCATTCGGCTTTGTGTGTAGTTCATACATATTTCAATCGTAGTAATATTACACATTTTATCCTTTTGTCAGGTGGGACACACCTCTTGTCTACTCCCATCTTGACCTCCTGTGGACCGAGGTAGGTGAGCAAAAGGCAGTCCCCCTCCACTCCTCCGCCGCGCTCCACCCTAATAGGTTACCCTCCTTTTTCATCAACAGGGGATTCTGTGAAAAGGAACAGGTTCATTTTTTCGATGAGCTCCTGAACACCTGTAATCACGTGTTTATCGAGGGGTCCAGCGGGACAGGTACTTGAGGATGGTCGATCTCGTTGAGCAAGGAGAGGTCAGGATGGGAGAACTAATTAGTCCGTAGACGTGGCTTTTTTTTGTTTCAGGTTGTTAACAAGTAGTCTGGCAATTGCAAATGATGTTTGTTACGTTTGTAACGTTGTGCGCATAATGACATGAATTCTTATCATAAGTGTTACACAGTGGCGTGGCGTGCTTCGCGATGTATCGATTGGTCTGCCGTTCAAACCTATGGGAAAGGATCGATATACAGGGCGTTCGGAACGGACACCTTAATAATCGATTCTTTACCATAGCTGCGAATGGGGAAATATCGATAATGGGTCAGTTGCGTTGGTTACAGAATCGTGTTATGCTGCTTTATTCTTGTAGATTAGCTAAAAATAATAAGATCTGTCTAAACAGCATCTTTCTACGTTCAATATTAACCGAGATATCGCCCTTTGAGGAAAGGTCGGGTTTTTGACGTCATCTACCACGGTAGTGACAACCTTGGCTTCTTCCACCTTGCTTTCACCCGAGTTACACTTTGAGTAACCAGTGCAAATGGCCATGAAACCGAGCAGGGCTTGGTATGAACAGTTGGTATTTCAATGCTCATTGTTCAGCAGGGCCGGATTAAGGGGGTGGCCACATGAGCCGCGGCCCATGGCGTCAAGTCTAAAGGGCGGCAAAAATTTGCAATTTTTTAAAGTATAGGATAAAAAAAATCGGATTAATAAAAACAAAATTACAAACGAGAAAAGGCGACAAAATCTCTCATTTCGTCGTCTCTTAGTGATACAAGAGACAGCACCCTCACTAAGTCGAGTTAACAGAGAAACCAAACACGCAATTTCGCCCAGGACGGCACGACTTAGAGAGAAATGATAAAGAGGACTTGAGATGAAAAGGAGAAGCCCTCGGCGCGGCGATCGGCATGTAACACATATTAGCGCCTACAAGCTTGCACGAATACTTCACGCATTGCATCAAACACAGTGCGGTCATTGCGGTCAGCGTGAAACGGATAGCGCCTACAAGACTGTGCGAATACTTCACGTATTGCATCAAACAAAGTGCGGTTATTGTGGTCAGCGTGAAACGGATAGCGCCTACAAGACTGCGTGAATACTTCACGCGTGGCGTCCATTACAGTGCGTTCAGCAGCGGTCGGCGTGAAATGCATAGCGCCTACGAGACTGTCGGAATACTTCACGCATTGCGCCAAACGCGGTGCGGTCTGCGTGGCGCGGCGGCGGAGGTTAAAATCATTGATCCACATTTATGTTTGTTCTTTCATAATTTTTTCGTTCATTTCTTATGAATAGAAGACCTTGTCCACACAGAAATAGGTTTACGAAACTTAACTTTCGCGCAAAGTTCCGTGAATTTTTGCTAGTAGTGTTGACAGGGCTTTCCCAAAAAATGTATTCAACACGAATAAATGTGTCTTATGCACCCCTTCCCCGCTGACACGTTCATTTGATGGTTTTTATCGAGTTTCAAAACGAATGAGAAGGGGGCAGCAAAATACAGGCGGCCCATGGGCGGCAAGTAGGTGAATCCGGCCATGTTGTGCAGGTACTTGAATTGTTCTTCAAAACTTGTTTAGTTCCCCAAAATTTAGACCTAAGATTTGACAACGACGAGGAGTAGGGAGTCTGAGTCCATGCGAGGATAACTCCTTAATCCCGGGTTGAGATTGACCAGCATCATCAACAAAGAGCGCCCTTAATCGATAGACTCCACACAAGGAAGCTCTCGACGCGATAGTGACCCGAAACAGTGAACACTGGATTCTGGTTCTTTCACTTCTTTCGAGGGCCTCCTTTCACCCCCATCGGCCGCGCTGTCCTGCGCCGCGGGGGTCCGGCGGTCCGGGTCCTCGAAGAATGAGGTTCGATTCAAGATCGTACGGACGTCCAATTCGGAGCCGTGAAAACCCTCGGTTTCTTTTCAGGGGGTTCATGTTAATATCAAAGCGTAGTGTTTTACGGCTTGTTTTTATTATGGGAGTCGCTCTCTCCAGACGTTCCTAGCGCCATTAGCGCGCACCAGTGGCGAGGCGTGAATGATCGATTCTCGATATTTCCCTATTTGAGTCTATGATGAAGAATCGATTATTAAGGTGTTCGCTGCGAACAGCCTGTTCATCGATCCTTTTCCATGGATTTAAATGGCAGATTAAGCGATATATCGCAAAGCAAGCCACGCCACTGGCGCGCACGGCCTCCGCTGCATGGGTCTACGCTACTATGCTGCCGTGCTTGGGAAGAACACCGTATGAGCCTTCAGACGTTGCCAAATATCATAGTATAAATCGTTAATTTTTAGGGAATTCCATGAACATGTTTCTTCGGTTTTTTTTTTTCAGAGAAATTTATTCGCGACAAGATCTAGGTAAATCATCTGAAAATTTCAAGAGAAAATATTCATAACTATCCTCAAAAATAAAGAAAAAACATTTTATCGGAGGAAATTTAGCAACTCTCGAATATTCATACGGCGTTTTTCCTTAGTACAGCAGTATGCAATTATGCATCTTCCTCTTTATCCATAGACTGCTCTAAACCGAGGACGTCTCACACAGAGAAAAAACTTCGGTTCGTTAGTGACACCGAGGTTATTAGTCCATGTATTCGAATCCCGATTACAACTGTGGTTGACTAAAAGCTCTACTTATTTGCGGGAAAGATTTAGGTAAAAACTCAAAAAAATTAATAATTTTTTTAAAGACTTAGCATTTTTGGAAAAGTTTTTAAACGCTTGAAAGTTTTTTGAATTAGAGTTTTTTCGTCGGTTTCTCCCCGGTTCTACTAATTAATCCAGACTCGAGTCTGAAGCTCCTATCGTAACATTGCGTGCAGAGTTCCAGCCCGCGACCGCAGCTGTAAACAATTGAGGTTATTTCGGGAGTTTCTGATGCGGAAAAGAAATTTCACACCGTCTGGGAAAAATTCCAACGAGCTCGTAGAAACAAAGGTGCCCATCCAACGCGCTACAGTCAGATTGATATAAATAAAAACATCTCCTAACTTTCGTACTTTACAAGGGAGTCTTCCCAGGACGCAACGCGGATCAACCCCCAAGGAATCGCTTTTCAGCGATGGGCCATGATTCGAAAATATCAGGACAGCGAAATCATACAGAGATACTTTTCTGCCGATGCACAGTGGATCGAGTCAAAAGGAGAGGTCGAACAAAATTTGGAATCTTTAAGAGCATATAACTCCGTTTATACAAAACTTTGAGGTTCTAAGAGTGGTTCCATGCGTTTCCTCGTGAAATTGTCTACTAGAAGCATCCCTTAAAATTTAAAATGTGACGAAATAAAAGTCAAAAATTGCATGTTTCTCTGTTACTTACGTATTTTCATTTTTTAATTTTCAAAATCGAAAAACCCTTCGAGGTGCGCAAACTCGTCCCACACAGGAGACTCGAGCAAAGGGGAAGTGCCAGTCTTGTGTTCATAAAAATCTCGGACATTTCCCATAAAATTAATAGGAAACATTTATACGCATTCTTTACTATTGGCTATTTGCCACGTTTTTTAATCCGCAGCAGATATAATTATGTCCTTCTAATATATTCTATTGCTAATTTTGCACTTCATTTCACTGAGTTTTCCCTTAATAATAGAAAGAAGTTATACTGAATGGAAAATCGTTCCCAAATCTATTACGGCACAAGTCTCATATTTTATACAGTACATAAATAAAGTATAGGTTTTGAACTCAGAAATTATATTTTTTGTGCGCAATTAGACACTATATTAAAAGTTAACAGATCGTAATTCCTAGACAAATGAAGCCATGCAGTTGCGCGAAATGGACCGTGCGCTTCACACACTCGCATTACGCACGGTATTTGAGTGTACTAATGGTTGAAAATAGAACGTACATCCCAAAATTCTCTGCTTAATGCGTATCGTGGGGCGTCACATCGAGATGGGGCATTTACCAAGTGGGCACTCCGTCCATATGTACTCAATTTTTGCAGCCCATATCTATGTGCGCACCATTCCGTAGAAAAATGACTTAAATTTACCATCAAGAAGATTTCCTCTTGAATTAAGAATACACTCGATTGAAGCAAGTAGATTCGCAATCGATAGAGGCTACTCTGCCGTAGTAAGGAAAAACGTAGTACGTGAAATTCGAGAGTTGCCAAGTTTTTTTTGGATAAAATGTTTGTTTTTGGGGGAAAACCATGAATACTTTTCCTTAACATTTTCAGACACTTTAGATCAAATTACGAACAAAGTTATCTATGAAATGGGCAGAAAAATATTCAAAACTTTTTCTGAAAATTAGTGATTTGCCAGAAGAAATTTGACAACGCCCGAAGACTCATACGGCATTTTTCTTTAGCACGGCAGTACTCCCCTCTTGGTTTAAGCATCTCTGCTTGATTCAGGATATTTTTAATCTTTTGTTGAAGAATCTCTTAATTTAAACCAAATCTATTTTCTTTCCAGGGTTTAAAGACCCGGGGTGGGGATGGGGGATGGGGGGGGGGGAGTTTTCAAGGGAATGTTTTTCCGTCTAATTATTAAATTATTTATTTTACTGAATTCTGAAGAGAATTTTACATAGAAATTTTTTTATCAATTTTTCAGAGAATATTCGTGATTACACCGTAAAAATTACCCGATTCAAAGTGTGAGAAGAAATCCACAACGTTGGGTACCGATATTTTGTCCTGCCATTGATTCTCAGCGAATTCTTTACAGGTACCTATCTGATAGGATCGACTGAAAATCAATCGATTAATTGATGTGTGTAGAAATTTTTTTCCACGCATCCACAAAAACGATTTCGTAGTACGTCTTACAAAGTTTAATCATGTGATGTTTTGAGATTGCTTACTCTAAAAATAGATCCTAATGAATATTGCAGTCATGTGCAGTTGTCCTTGCTTTCGGTTTCCTATCAACCCCGGCCTCGGGCCGTAATTTCTGAGTTATTTTATACTTGTTTCATGATCGAAGTTTGCTCTACGTCAATAACCATCGATCAGACGCATTGCGGAAGATAATTGAATGTTTTAAGTCACATCGATTTCAGGAAGGATGTTTTAGAATTTAGAAAATAAACGATGAATTAAAGTGGTCGCAAACCGCCTAGAGTCATATAGTGACAGAGCGTTCCTTCTCTCATTTCATTTTTTCCTTGCCGTACCCCATTGTCCCGGTCCATTCCAGTTTACGATCTTTGCAATTGGTGAAAATGTAATCTTTATACCCGTTTGAGACACTGTGAAGGCCTAAAATACGGGAACCAATCAGAAATGGATTCGCATTGTCTTTACTCTCAGTATAAAGGGACTCTAGTCTCTGCAGGGCAGTATTTCTGTCCAACATTTCCAAATGGCAACGTCTCGTCGCTCTGAATGTTGCCTCTCTCGATATCTCCTCCTCGCTGTACGTCCTCCATAAAAGGGACCATCGGACAACGGCACGGTGACGGGGGAGGGTGGCGCAGAGGAGGAAGAAGGGCCGAGAGAAGCAGAGAGCCGATGCAACAACGGGAAAGTACCCACAGCTTTCTTTGTGCACTCGAGACGACCAAGAGCAAGAGCGCACACAAGCTAATGATCTCCACCGTTCGTAGTATCTGCGTGACCATGGCACTGACCTACACGTGTCTTCTCGGGGGGCTCCGGGGGTTGGGGGGGGGGGGGGGGGGAGGCGAACACGCGGAGTCTCCTAGCGATGCAGGTCTGACTCCCCCGTTCGGAAAACGAACACAATGTGCATGGTAATAAGATCAATGGATATTGTGCAATAAGCACAAAATGCAAAATATGCACGGCGTCTACTGCCGTGCTATGGAAGAACACCGTATGAAACTCCAGGCGTTGCCAGATTTCCGTTGGTAAATCACGAATTTTCGGGATAATTTGTAAATATTTTTCTTCCAATTTTTCAAATAATTTTGTTCAAAATTGAATCTAAAGTTCCTGAAAATTTCAAGGGAAAATATTCATAACTTTCCTCAAAAATGAACATTTTATTGAAGGAAATTTGGCAACTCTCGAATGTTCATACGGCGTTCTTCCTTAGCACGGCAGTCTATTCCTCGGCACCAGCCGATGCTCGAGTGCCACTCACTGGCAATCCGAGAAATTAATACTGAATAGGAGGAATAAAGTCTCTGGACTCGGATTCTGGGAAGATTCCCTGGTGACTGGACTCAGGTCACGAAGCAATGGTGACCAAGCACAGGGTGGCATGTAACGTAAGGAAGAAATGAAAAATTGGAAATTTCAGTGAAATATTCCGTGAAATTTCACGGAAAAATTCGAAATATCTCATATGTTTCAGGGGCTAGAGTATGCAAACCGCATGCGTTCACGCAAAAATAGAAGAAAGCCACCATTTTTACACTTTGCAAAACATGAAAAGGAACCGGTATTTTCCAATATCTCTCGTAAATTTCTGAAATTTCCTGAAATATTTCACGTGAAATTTCAAGATTTAATTTTTCATGAAATTTTGCCACCCTGACCAAGCAGCGGCAATGGTCACAAGTTGGCAACTTTGAATTTAAAACTAGGTACGTAAAACAATCGATGTATTAAAAAGGAGGCTGCTTTGCCTCGAATCGATTATTTATAATGGACTTAGAAGAGTGAAAATCAGGATTAAAATAAGGGAGAAGCTATTTTTTCCTGTTGGATTTTGGCCTTTATCCCAATGGGACCTGCAGCCAAAAAGCGGGGTTATTACCGTGTGAGAATCACCCTTGCATTGACTTTCAACAGAGGAAAATAGGTTTTAATCTCCCAAATCTCCCACAACTCTCTCACGAAAAAGTTTCTAGCGGAAATATTCACGGCATTTTATTCTTCGTAAATAAGAACTGCGAGGAATTGGAATAATCAGCACCATTAAATTGATTTCAAATGCGTGCTCCTATTATGCCTTTATATTCAAACCTCTCATCCTTCACATTGGATGGGCTTCATTTCAATTACGGGAAAGTAAAAAAGCTCGGTAATGAATCTTAAATCACCATCTGATCTACAGATTTCATTTAAATTCCGCATTGGAATTGCAAGTTTGCATTTGCTTTCTGTCACGTGCAATTCTATCAGTTTGTTGCTCAAGTAAATTAACTAAAAATGTATATGGTTATAGCATTTCGATAAAATCTGAGCCTTTTCTTTTAATATCGTAGATGACGGAACGCTCTATCAACTCAAAACGACGCGACGCGAAGAACAATGGATAAATGCACGAAGTTGGGTTCGAACCTAACATGCAACTATTTTAACTCCACGGAGGGCCGGGTTGCATACGCTAGATTTTGCGGGCGAAATATAGGATTTGCGCGCGACCAACATGCATTCACAACTTACGGCTCTCGCGATATCAGGTGCGATCAGTGTTTTCCTCCGACGTATGCAACCCGGCCCACTGCGGAGTTAAAATAGCTGCACGTTGCGTCCGGTTCAACTTTATATATTTTTCTCTTGTTTCACGCTCAGTGCATTATTCAAATGCAAGCACGCAACTTCAAGAATAAGATTCTTATTTTGTTTGAATCGCGTTGCAAATCTGTCTTACAGGAGGGTCCAAATGCTTAACGGAAATGGACGTCACGCTTAAGAAAAACACTGATCACGCCAGTGCAAACCCTGTCGCGAAAGCCGTGCGCAGATCTCAGATTTCGCCTGCAAAATCGAGCGTATGCGACCCGGCTCACCGCGGAGTTAAAATAGTTGCACGTTGGGTTCGAACCCAACTTCGAATGTTCTTCCATCATTTTGCGTTAAGCGCACTGTTCAAATCCCGATAGCGTTATTCTGATTGTAATGTTTTTTCTCTGTCACCTGAGGAGCCTATAGGAAGGAGATTATACGGGATATTCTCGGATGATTCCGATCCCAAACGGGATAATGGAAAATGATGGAATGAATTTTCAATAGAAAATTGAGTTACCCACCGAAGTTAATTTTTTTGATAGAGCCTAGGATAAGAATAATTCCGCTTCACTTGGATATGACAAGAGCCTGAAATAATAGTTCCTTATCAGGAAATGTGGTCCAGTTGTTCAATCCTTTTCTCACTATCACAAAACTGTCCTTACAATGAAACTACATCACGACCAAAACACACATACTCTGCGCATTAGCGGATCTAGCAACTTGGCAACACAGGATTTCCTCCATTTAAATCTATAGAAATGTATCGATTCCTGGAGGGGCCAAGTGCTCCTTCAAAAATCGATTATTTTGCGTTGGTTTAAATGGAGGAAATCCAGTGTTGCCAAATTGCTGGATCCGCCTCTGACTGCGCACCTTCACGAGGTGCAATAAAACGGCGAGGAGCGGTTATTTGTACAAGACTTCTAAATATAGTCAATAATGATAGTGATGATGATAATGATGAAAAAGGTTGCGAATTAATCAAAAGCAAGCGACAAATGGATAGTGGGCGGGGAAGAGGCAGAATTCGGGCGGTTTGATACTGAAACCCTTGCGAAGGGTCATGATTAGAAAATTCGAGGATCACGTAAATGATCTAATCTCAACAACATTTTTCATTGGAAGGCCGGAGGCTGCTCAGGATCGTAAGTAAGGAATGCGAGAACGTTGCCATGCCGAATTGCCGATCCCCGAAAAAACGGACGGATTTATACGAAAAAGATGCTGTTTGCGTTTTAACACGAGTCTCGAGTGGGATGCTAAAATCCAGAAGGCATTCTTTCGCTAACTGATGTTCAGATGAAGGCGTGGCGTCACTCAAGCGCGAAAATTTAAATGCCGCGCTCTAAGGGGCAGCACGGAGAAGCAGGTACCTTAAAAATCAAAATACACATTGGTACAGCGTTGCCAAGTGGAATTTCTACAGATAAATACTGAAGAAAAAATGTACTGATCACGTGCTGTGATCAGCGTAACTGACCCATTTAACCATGAAATTTTAGTTTCACTTTGATCGGGGGAAAACTAAACAAGAAGCCAACGAAGAGAATGTGTTATTTTGAATTGAGAGGCTTAGAGAACAAGGCGCTTGAGTGCAGTTTTTGAAAAAATTGAGTTATTAATGTTTATAAGTTGAACTAGTTTTAATTCATATTCTGTGAAAAATTCGCTCCCGAATCTTTTTAGCATAAAAATGTTTTTCAATTTTTTCAATTTTTAGCATGAAAAAATCAGTTCAAACTTTCTTTCCGCCATTAGGATCCATGTAGTTCGAAAAAACCAACAAGTAGTTCTCGAAATAGCAGAAACTGCACTTGAGCGCTTTATCATCCAAGCCCCTCAATTCTACTTCCCATATGGATCGTATTCGATAGTGGTTCGATGCACCGTTTGGTTCAAAACAATAGAACAAAACCTCAATCCAATATTTTAGGATTTTAGTCAGAAAAGCTGAAAAAGAGAAATTTCGTAGCAATTTCACTACTCTTGGCCAATTACTCAGTACTCAAAAACCTATCACAAATAGCCCATTTCGTCAGATTACTCAATTGACTTTTAAGGCTATATTTATGATTTGAATCATTCGATATCGATACAATCTCACCCGTTTGATGTATCGATTACTAGAGTACCTGTAGGTATAGCGAGAGTATGGACGGATGTGAAACTCCGAAAATTCATCAGGACTTCACCGATGCCTCCGCGGCTAAAGTTAGGGCCCAGAAATGCAGCCAACCTATGAATTTCAATTATCCAGAGCGATTTATTAATACAATTGTTACGAACCATCGTTTATAAAGCACGTATTTGACTTAGTTTTTGCATATATGTACTCATTTTTGCGGAAGAACGCGCTCATTTACGTACATCCTTAGCCATATTGGTTAGAATTGGAATCTGCAGACTGGCAGTGAAATTTTGTGTGTTAAAAGTTGGTTAGAAGGGTGATTGCACTTTTGGGCCCTAAGCCCTCCATGAAGCGATCTGTCCATACTCTCGCTATACAGGTACTCTATCGATTACGATCTATTAGCACATAATTTCGGTTTTGCACAGTGCGGCAACCTTGGGCTGGCACTACCGGAGAAGGTGGGGCGCCTTGGGCCCTATTCGGTTTCACCGAGGGTTCTAGCTCGTGAGGATGGAGGAGGTTGGCCCGAAATCTCGTGGACTGATATTCATGATTAACAACACTTTAAGAGGAGCCGAGATGAAGATGAGGTCAGTCGAGCGGCGCTGCGGCGCGGCGCGGGCGTGGGGGGGGGGGGGGGGGGCGGCCAGTGTCGGGGCAAAAAATCTGGAATGCAGCCGGTAAGGTAAGGGCACGGTGCACGGTATCTTGGTGTTGGCGCTCCTCGCGAAGAGGAGAGCCACCAGTGCTAAACATGTTCCGTCCACCGCGTTGTTGGTGGGATCCCATTTCCCTGGACGTCCAAACCACATGGAGAATAAAAATCCGGTCACAATAACAGGGCCTGAGCTTACACGGACACCGGAAAGCTAAGTATTTCGGGTCACAGAAGCAGAACTTCGGCTCGGCTGACTGAAATTTTCGGGAGAGAATGCGATTTTTTGCATGGTTTCCCGATGACGTAACGGGGTTTCACAAGGCACCCCTTGGCCAAGGAAGACAAAAGTACTAAGAATGAAATCGTGAGGAATAGAAAAAGCAAGCTTTCACTTGTAGTGCTAAAAATTCTGAGTTTTTTCAATTCAAATAGATTTGTTTTTCTTTCTTTAAGTATGTGACTTTCTGTGAAAATCCAGATTTTTAGGGGCCACGTTGGCGCAGAGCCTTCATTTTACAGGCACCATGGCCGATTTTTTAGGCGCATTTGGCACGTTGGCGCCTGTGAGTTTCGAACACTGCCGTCCACGCTCCGGGCTCAGAGTCCGAAAGTTTCGGGCGTAGCACCCGCGGAAATCGAAGCTACGGCTCCATCAGCACCCGGAACTTTCGGTCTCAGAGCCCGGAACGGACGATAACTGGTGAGTAACTTTTTTCTCAGTGCGTGCTGGGGTGCTCTACTCTCTGAGCCCGTTGCCTGACAATGAGTCGGGGCCCTGTGCGTGAGTCGGCGTGCGCGTGAGGCGTGGCGTGCGTGGGGGGCGATACTCCACGGCGGCGGCGTCAGGGGCAAGGTTGCACGTGCACGTGTGCAATCGGCAATCGGCCCGCGCAAGTTGCCACCTTCCTCCGTCGCCGCGCTGCGCCGCCTCAACGATGCGTGTTCCGCCGCTAATCCATTGACGAACGGAATCATCTCGTACCCCGCAATTATGTTTTTACGATCCACGATTGATTTGAAGAGCAGGGTACGAGCAATCGCTTGTTCCCGGTATTCATCGACGCTGACTCCTCCGAGCAAGTGCACGATCCGAGGGAAGTGCAACGTGCAGCCTGCACCGATACCGGGGCTCAGATAACACACCCCCCCCCCTCTCCCGTTTCCACTCCACCGGCAAGCAGCCCCGAGCGGTGGCAATTCCTGGTTGGAAATTCAGTGCTGATACAGTGCGATGGGGGTATGGCAGATCACTCACATTGCTAATCTGACCTCCAACCTTGGCAAAGGCCACGGAACACACTTTTTCCCCATTTTTTTTAACCCCCCTCCCATTTGTGAACGTACCCTCGACGCAGCCCTACACCTACACCCTCCTTTTGGAATTACGTAACGCTGGCCTGACACCCCCCCCCCCTTTCATTCGGGAAGGGCGGGATTTTTAATTTTTTGCGCGTTTTTTACGAAGTTCCCCCGGCTCAAATTGTAACGTAACGCTGGGCTTGACCCTTCTCCCCCTTGTAACGTACTGTAACGCTGGCTCAAACCCCCCCTTCCCCGTTACATAATACTTGAACGGTCCCTAATAATTCGGCCAATTTACTCGAGATGAACTGGACCGCGTATAGCCGAATAGAACCAAGCCACATCAGCTATTGCCAAATATAACTGGGCAATTTAATTTTTTACAAGAGAGCGTTTATGTGAATTCCTTCTAAATATCGTGAGGAATTTGCTTCGGAATACGTAGAAAATTCACTGAAATTTGCACAAAAATCCGCACAACCGTTTTTATCAGGGCCGGATTTTCCTACTTGCCGCCCATGGGCCGCCTGTATTTTGCCGCTCCCTTCTCATTCGTTTTGAAACATCAATAAAAACCATCAAGTGAACGTGCCATCGGGCGAGGGGTGCATAAGACGCGTTTACTCGCGTTGAACACATTTTTTGGGAAAGCCCTGTCAACACTACTAGCAAAAGGTCACGGAACTTTGCGCGAAAGTCAAGTCTCGTAAACCTATCTCTAATGGACAAGGCCTTCCATTCATGAGAAATGAACGAAAAAATTATGAAAGAACAAACACAAAATTTGGTTTAATGATTTTAACTTCCGCCGCCGCGCCGCGCCGACCGTCACCGTGTTTAGGCGCAATGCGTGAAGTATTCATGCATTCTTGTAGGCGCTATCCGTTTCACACTGACCACAATAACCGCACTGTGTTTGATGCAATACGTGAAGTATTCGTGCAGTCTTGTAGGCGCTCATATGTGTTACATGCCGATCGCCGCGCCGAGGCCTTCTCCTTTTCATCTCAAGTCCTCGTCATCATTTCTCCGTAAGTCGCGCCGTTCCAGGCCAAATTGTGTGTTTGGTTTCTCTCTTAACTCAACTAAGTAAAGGTGCTGTCTCTTGTATCACTGAAAGACGACAAAATTAGAAATTACTATACTCTCAGGAAATGAGAGATTTTGTAGCCTTTCTCGTTTTGTAATTTTTTTTTCTAACTCCGATATTTTTTTATACCCACATTTAAAAAAATTGCAAAATTTGCCGCCCCCTAGATTTGCCGCCATGAGCCGCGGCCTATGTGGCCACCTCCTTAATCCGCGGCCCTGGTTTTCATGTAAAAAATTACTTAACTTGCCCAACTAAATTTGGCAATGGCTGATGTGGCTTGGTTCCTTTCTGCATGCTAAACGCGGTCCAACTCCACTTGAGGCTTGAGATTTTTCATTCACACCGTGAGAAAAAAAACGTCCAGTAAGAGAGTCACCCGTGAGTGAAGAGCGAGTGAACACGTAGAGCATACCGAACACGAGTGTAGTGAACGATGAGTAAGACAGGTGCCGGGGAGTTAACGACGATTAATTCATGAGCCGTTGAGTGGACGCGGACGGTGTGTGAAAAAATTCGATGATCCGTGGTAGGCGGGCCGTAACGAATTTTCTCCAAGTCCGGCAACCTTGGGTATGAGCGAGTAGTATGTACCTGTACTCTACGAGGCAACCACTGGAATTACTTTTGTCCTCTAGACCGGATCGTCGTCCGGGCAGCGAAACGCGGTGCTAGCTCGGAGGAGTGTCTCACAAGCGTGACGTCATCAACATCAACTGTTTCCTGTGCAAGTCACCATGGGTGTACTATGAACCGAGCTTTTTCCGGCGACGTACCTAAGATTAAAAGATGGGTTGTCGTGGAGAGGCGCGGATCCGGCAAGTTGGCAACGCTGGTTTGTCTCTATTTGAACCTGTGTTGAATAATCGATTCTAGTTGGAGCACGTGGCCTCCCGAGAATCGATTTATTTCCATAGATTCAAAGGGAGAGAAAAATATGGAAGAGCACCTCTGCTTACCATTTTTTCTCGTTCAAAAGCGTGCCTTCCAGGCTTTGGATGAGGAACTCAGAAGTAGTGAGCCCCAAATGAATAATGGGCAAAGCTAGGATGGGGCGGATAAGGGGATGCTGGGCCTGCCGCCCCCCCCCCCCCCCCCCGTCCACCTAGAGGTTTACTTACTTCTCATTAAGAGTTGTGAATGATTTTGAGAAGTAACTTTGTGATAAGTACCTATCTGCATCTGTCATATTTAAAATTTTATCTCATTTAATTTTTCGATAAAATAAGCTGAAAATTGCATTTAAGACGTCTCGCTGTTCAAAATTTTTCCGAGGTAGTTCCACAGCCCCCTTACAGCTGTAGGAGCCTTCCCAAGAAAACTTTGTTATCTGCGCTCCTCCCGTTGAAATTCCTGTGCGGTCAGAGAGAAATGTTATGGTTTAGAGTCCACGCCACGGGAGTGGGTTGATCACAGATTACAAAAACGTCCGATTTGTGTAATCTTTATCCCCGTTTGTGACATCCATAAGCCACGCTGTCTCATCTCTCTCTATGTAGGGACTCTCTTCGATCAGAATGACCGATCAGGAATGGATCCCTGAAAGTCCACATTCCTCCGGCAAAGGTAGGTACCTTGAATAATAAAAGCTGAGAAGGATTGGAAATGTCTCGTGGCAAGGCTGACCGGGGGACAAAATTCGAGTCGGCATTCGTGGCGCGGACGAAAAGGCCTGGCTGCCTGGCCAGATCGGGACTGCGCCTGCGTGGCCATCGCCATGTCGACCGGTCGGCCAGCGGCTCGCGGTGTCCGTGTCCGCCGGCCGTGCCACGGTCCGCGCGTCTCTCTCCTCTTTCTTTTCTTTCTTCCGATAGTGCATTAGCTCCAGGAGGCAGACGGCAACGGGAGACTCTCAAGGTCACCGCTCTTCCCGCGAGGTTGCCGCCGTACCCGGGTACCCGGTACCGCTCTTCCCGCCTGCCCCGCGGCGGCGCTACACCGCGCACCTCCCACCCCGACTCGCCTCTCGCCCGACTTGCCTCGCATACAGAGGTGTATGCGATCGACTTACAGTGATCAGCGACAACGGTACGATTTATCGGCTACGTCATCCTGGCGATATTCGACGTATTATTATTGTTCCATGGCCATAAAGAACATAGATTCGTAATGTAAATGGGAGAGCTGGCGCCATGTTCTGCTCGACGAGTTCCAAGCCCGGTGTGCGCCGAGTTCGGGTTACTTTTTCGATACATGTTCGATCCAAAATGGCGGTGCGGAATACGTGGTGATCCCTATCTGGCCGGGTACCCGTGTATCGCAAACAATCGATTATGTATCGAAAAAGTGACCCGGCGTCACACAGGAGTCTCGGAATTTGGGACCTGGAAAATGATTAAAAGTGGCGCCAGCTCACCCACTTACATTACGACTCTTTGTACTCTATGTCCATGGCTCAAACGTAAACGAAAAAAAAAAAAAAAAAAAAAAAAAAAACATAACCTCAAGTATCTTCTTCTTCACCTTGTTATTTTAGTGGCTTTTACTCCAGTAGAGGAGCCTATAGCCATCTAGAGACATTTAGAACCTTAAGTAATCAGATTACTAGCGAATCGTAAATAGATGTATCGATGGCCGAAGTCCCTCCACTGGCTTCTTGGCGACAAGTGGAAGCTCTTACTTTCGGGGATGCAACACTTCCTTATGGACAATTATAAGGGAGCAACAGTCGTCACCCTTCTCTCGGCTGTTGACCTATCTACTGGTCGGATGACTGGTCTACCTGCAGGCTGCAGGTAGTGCAGGTGAAGTAATGAGCCAAATAAGTTTGCCAAATTTCGGCACCTATGTCTGCGGAACGAAATACCCAACACGTTTTTCATCGTCCACCTGGTGAGTACCTACCTAAGTCAACAGTTGAATACTGGAGTTCCGTCTTGGGGATGAAACGCCCTGGTCTTAACATTAAGTGTAGACGATACTTTGTCAGCAACCTGACTAGGTATACAGCGTATCTAGCGCTAGGTAGAAGTACCTGACTGAAAACAGGGCCGGACTAAGGGGGTGGCCACATGGGCCGCGGCCCATGGCAGCAAATCTAAGGGGCGGTAAAAATTTGCAATTATTTAAAGTGTAGGTATATAAAAAAAAATCGGATTTATAAAAACAAAATTACAAACGAGAAAAGGCAACAAAATATCTCATTTCCTGAGCGTATAGTAATTTCCAATTTTTTCGTCTCTTACTGATAAAAGAGACAGCACCTTCAATAAGTCGAGTTAAGAGAGAGACCAAACACGCAATTCGGCCTGGAAATGATAACGAGAACTTCAGATGAAAAGGAGAAGCCCTCGGCGCGGCGATCGGCATGTAACACATATTAGTGCCTACAAGACTGCACGAATACTTCACGCATTGCATCAAACACAGTGCGGTCATTGCGGTCAGCGTGAAACGGATAGCGCCTACAAGAATGCATGAATACTTCACGCATTGAGCCAAACACAATGCGGTCGGCGTGAAACGCATGGCGCCTACAAGACTGTCGGAATACTTCACGCATTGCGCCAAACACGGTGCGGTCTGCGCGGCGCGGCGGCGGAAGTTAAAATCATGATCCACATTTATGTTTGTTCTTTCATAATTTTTCGTTCATTTCTTATGAATGGAAGGCCTTGTCCACATACAGAGATAGGTCTACGGAACTTATCTTTCGTGCAAAGTTCCGTGAACTTTTGCTAGTAGGGTTTACAGGACTTTCCCAAAAAATGTGTCCAACACAAGTAAACGCGTCTTCTGCACCCTTCGCCTTCCCCCGCTGGCACGTTCACTTGATGGTTTTTATTGATGTTCCAAAACGAATGAGAAGGGGGCGGCAAAATACAGGCGGCCCATGGGGGGACAAGTAGGTGAATCCGGCCATGACTGAAAACATAAGTTAACTATCCCATGGTAGTGTTCTGATCTGACAAACCGGCCTCAATTTGAGCTCTGGGGTTGATTTCAGACAAGATCAGCGCAAAAATTTGATGTACGAGTTGAACTTCGCTTCGTGTGGCACATCAACGTTTGAGAGTTGTGTAGGAAAAAAAACTTTGGTTACTATGTGTTACAATAAAGTTCGGTGTTCATGGTAACTAGGTACCTATAGTATCACGCGTCACGTAGCAACTATATTCCTAAGCTTACGGATACGTATTTCATAAAATCTTGAGGATGTGACATTAAATAAAGAAAACGTCATCCCACCAAAATTATGAAACTTTATCCCTGAAATCAGAGGGGAAGAAAGATTTCAACTGAAATGGAGGAGTTTGTCGGGAAAAGGCCCTTAGCGAAATTCACGTCTTGAGAAAAAAGCATATGAAGTTTTCATCATTACTTTTTAGCCACTGACGGTGTAGTGCATCAGAACTTGGACGCTTTGATTAAAGTTAATGCACCCTGAAATGAAGAGAGACCATTGGTAAAACTGCAAATGCATTTTTCTCAGGACTCGATTTTTGGTATGGGCCCTTTTCCCGAAAAGTTCCGCCGTGGGCACTTTTCCGTTTCAGCAATTCTAGGATGCATCAACCTAGAGGGTAGAGCCGCTCTGTCGCCCCCCCCCCCCCCCCCAAATCAACAAGATACCGTACTTATGACAAATACAGGTTGATTCTGTCCTTATGGTTATATCTATACCATTTTTACTGACATTTTCCTTTCGCCTAAACATGGGTGAGTCCTTTTTTTCCCTTAAAACTCTCGAAGTAAATAAGTATATAGATTTGTTCTGCTTGACGCTATCCATTTCTACTTAGATCAAGCATTGTTATCTTCTTTGAAAGCGAGCGGACAGCTCTAGACCTAAACCTAATCAATGACAAACGAAAAACCAATAGGTAATCAATAAAAGTCGAGATAAACGCGAAAACAAGTGCATAATAATTTACTTAAGACTTGAAAAAGAAATGTTAATAAAGATGTGATTGCTGGACTTGGAACTGGGAGAATTCAATGACCGAATCCATTTACGGACAGCAAATAGTTATGCATGATCAGTTCAATCGTCTCTAGTTCCCGAAGGTAGCGGCTTAAATGACCGGGTTTTCAAAGATCCCCAAAAATCGAGGAAACATTCCAAATACGTCATGGGTACAAAATGTGCCCCCGACAAAATTTGGAGGACCAAAAACAGAGAGTGCTCTTCTTATTGCGGAGGGAGGGGGGGGGGGGCACAAAGAATTAGTCTGCTCTCCATATCTCGATCTCTATAAAAGTCATAGCTCAATCCAGACATTATACCATGACTTCGATTTGTATGTATAGAGGTGACTCGAAAAAAATTAGTGGGGCTAAGGGGAGCAAGACCTCATTCTCATTTTACCCTAGACGGTGGCCCAATGGTATGTTGACCGGCATCTACACGGCCACAACTCTTCAGGGGAGCAGGAGGGGAGGGTACTTTCCAGCACCTTCCCTTCCTAGCCATACTCATGCTGTACACGGAGAAAAAAACTTCGTGCGTGGGACCCGAAGTTTAGGTCATATGGATCTCTGAAGTTTTCAGATTGAGCACCTGAACACTTAAGGTCTAGCTGCCGAAGTTCAGGTACGACATCTGAAACTTCAGTTCTTACATCTGAAGTACTTCAGATGTGAGGACCGAAGTTTTTTGGATGTGAAAACCGAAGTAGGTACTTCAGATGTCAGACCTGAACTTCGGCAGCTAGACCTTAAGTGTTCAGGTGCTCAATCCGAAAACTTCAGAGATCCATATGACCTAAACGTCGGGTCCCACGCACGAAGTTTTTTCTCCGTGTAGGAGGAATCTGTTGGACGAATAAAAAGAATTTCCGTATGTTCTCATCAAAGCGAATAAAATTCGGCCAAAATGGCAGCTACATCGATAAAATGTAAGATGGATCTTGCACAAATTGTCATTACCTTAGTAAACCTAGCGTTGAGGGCAAGGGACAAGCATGGGATGCCCATCTGTACAGCTACCGATAATAAAAGTTTCAACTCTTTGTTTTAAACATTTTCTTGAATCTTGTGCGGGGGGGGGGGGGGTGTCTCTCAGGCTCTCTCTCAATTTCACCAACGGCCTTTCAGGGCGCTCTATGGGGGGAGGCGGGAGAGAGAGGGACCACAACCTCACTGGAAAAAGTAATGCTCCCTTGACTGATGCTCTTGGAGACAGGTCCCTGAATTCGTTGCCAAGTCGGTCGGAAAAATCACTGTACCTAGTTCTGAATGTGCGCCCCCGAAATTCTCCCGTAGCTCCGGGGCTGACCCGGCTTATCCGCCATTCCCATGGGCGTAGCTCATGAAGGGCCGCGAAGGAAACCCCCTCCCCCGCCGCATGAAAAGGCCTCGTTTGCCCTCTCTAAGAAAATTCACAAAATAGAAAATGTTCGTAGGTGCATTTCTCGCTTCTTTGCTGTGATAAGAAAGGGAGAGAAGTTTGAGATTTTTTACGAGGATAATTTCGCCGTCTCCCGGTCGAAGGAACGTAACTCCATTCCAAGGTTGCCAAATCGACTCAAAAATTACGTAATTCATTGAACTGAAAAGTACCCATGCAATGTAGGTACATACAATTTTTTCTGGTTTTGAAATCGAGTCTGAGGAAAAATCAGTAAAATTTTCAGGCAGAAATGCCCAAGATTATCCTGGTCAAAATATCATTTGCGAAGGGAAATTTGGCAACATTGAAATGTAGTTACGTACTTCCGTAAGGGAAACGACGATTTGATACTTTGAGTCGAACCTTTAAATTTTCTTGCGGCTAGGTTTTTCGTGGGCGTGCGAAGAGGGTCAAGGGAGGCCTGCCCCCCTAGAATTGGAAATCGTATCATCTACTCCCCCCCCCCCCATGAATTCTGGATGGTGGGAGAAAAATCTTCGTTATAAAGATGGTTACACCTCTCGTAGAGTTTTAAATGAAAACACCGTGTTTATTCAGTTGGTGTTTACTACAATTTTCATCATGGAGGCCTCAAAATGCGTCCAAATATAGTTAAAATTTCAACTAATTTCCAGATGTTATGAATGT